>NC_134702.1:113565566-114183423 GCF_043290135.1 Rhipicephalus microplus
AATCAAGTGCCATTTTCCCCCTTCTTCTACCACCACGCATTTCATTCATTGTTTGGCACGGCGTTGTTCGAAGCGTTGGACAACGCGAGCTCAGTGGCGTGGTTTGCAGTATCCGGAGAGCGTGGTTAACTGGCGTGGTCTGGCGTAGATTGCAGGGCGTGGTTAACTTGGGTATTGTGCAGAATTATCTCACCAACGGCACTTGCATTGCCGTTCGTGCTTTAGTGCGGCTTGAAAGGCTGGCGAATGATTGTTACGCAATCGCGGCTGGCACTCACCCTCTGGGTCTTTTTTTTCGGCCAGGACAGCACCATTGAACCGAAAAATGCAAGCTCTCACGTCTCTACTGTCAGCGCTCTTCTAGAGTTGTCCGTAGCATACTCATGTGGAAGCTTTCAAGAGAAACTCAAGTGTGTGCGCTTCACGCCATGGCTGCGACGAGATGGACGTCACTACAAACGAAGCCAATGACGCACCTGCTTGTTAAATACGACGCTGAGAATGACGCAAGCAATGGGGCAGCCAATGTAGGCCACTCCCAACACCACTGCCGCACAGTTTTGCGCTTCTCCTAGCCATATAAAGCTTTAGTTGTAAAAAACCAGATGGCCAAAATTTCTAGAGCCCTCCACTACGGCATCCCTTACGGTCTTCGGATGTAATAGTTTTATTATCTGAGGTGAAACCTCAGATATTGTTATATTACCGGTCAACAGGCATTCGCCGAACTGGTTAATACCTCTTATATTTTGGTAGTATTGACAACGTGCTGCGATGCCGTCCTCTCGAAGAGAGCGATTTTATGACACATTAGCTGGTATTTCTAGTTACCTCTGATTGGTGTGATGAGACGAAAAACAAACAGGCTTGGTACATTGCAGCTGCCTTCTGAAACGCACTTTGGTTGGAAGGTGGTGCTTCCGCATATTTGAGGCCCAGATTTATCCCCATACGTATGGATTCTTCAACCTGTAATGAAAACAAAACATGAGTCTGTGTGGACAGGGCTGAGTAAAACGCTTCATGAATATTTTACACAATAACGATTCATATACGCAATTGTTCGAAGTAACAATACCATGTCACATCGACTGTGTAGTCTAAAGATAATGTTCGCTACGATCTACGCGTTCAATTCAAAGTTCGCTCACGCGAACCGAAGTTTAAACAGGGGAAAAGAAAACGACTGTGTTACTTAGCTTTGAATTGTCCTTTGTCAATCTCCGTGAACTGTAGATAATGCGCCTTCTCTTACGAGCTGCACGCTGCGAATTATCATTGGTTAGTTGTGTGCGGAAGTTCTATTCATTAGGTACGCCGAAATATTTAGCCCTCCTTCGCAACAATTTATTTATAAAGGAATAAATAAAGATAAATAAAATTTACCAGCCGATCTTTGGCGAATCAACTTAGGCAGTTTAGGGAATATTGAAACAATAGCTGCTGCTGAGCTATAGTTCACCAAACCATGATTGACAGATACCGTCATAGACGAGGCACCGAAATAAAACCCGTGTAACCGGTTTTGTGAGGTCACAAGTCTGCCCAAATACTATAATGCAGCCACATTATACACGCCCACAGATATCTGTCGACCTATCGCACACAGGATTTTTGTATATACCCTTTCATGCTTAGTGAAAAGACACACAGCCGAAAGCCAACATGTTTCTTATCAGCTTAGCCAACCCATCAAGTCATGTGTGATAGAGTTCACAAGTGGCGCACAAAGTTGACACTTACACAAGGGCCTTTTCCTAATAGAAAGAGCCGTCGACTCTGTTCATAGTGCTGCCCTACTACAGATTGCTCGGTAGACTAACAGCTTGCGTAAAGCATGAGTGATGTTTCTGTCGCATGCTTTGCGTTCGGCGAGTATTTTCCACGTGCCGGGTGCCACGATGTAGTAGTTTGTGCGGACGTTTTGGGGGGGGGGGGGGGGGGGCAACACCACCCTGCACCGAAACTGCAGAGGGAGAGTGGGGACACGTTTTATTACGTGCACGTGACGTGAATTCTTTTCCCGGTGTCATTCTTTGCTGTGTATATAGCTTCTAGTTAACTCGACAGAACTAAAAAAGCACATCAACAATTGCGCAGTGACTACTCCTCAGACGATCTCCCTGCTGGCGCATCCACTCAACAGACGGGGAACTAGCGTACGCAAAGCACACACCACTGTAGGAATACAGCATTCATAATATTCTGAGAGCACAGTCGCGTTATTCTCGACCACTGGTTTTGCGCTGGCTGCCAGTAGACCTGTTTAAGAGTGTACATTATTAATGAGGCCGATGCCAAACAACGCCCACCTTCCCAAACATTCATCTGACCCGTAATCTGTTTATGTGCAAATCAAGCAGCAAGTTAGAAAGGATTGATAAGTAGGGGCCTCCATATACGAAGAGCTTCCTGAGGCTGACCTTTCTTCTTTCACTTGTTGGACTCCGTATACAAAAAGAGGATCCAGTCAAGAGCCGATCTATATCAGCATTTTTGCAGGAGAACTGTTATGCTTGAAGTTTGCCGTGTGTTGTACGTATTAAGTATATGATCATGAACAGATATTTGCATAAATATGTCACACAATCTGAAAGCTACTCGGCTAACCAGCACGCTAGCACAGCATAGCATAACTATGTATGGTATAGTTAGTTGCGGTTTTTAGACGACACTACAAGCATTTTGCCTAGTTCTGCTCTGAACATGCCTGCTGATGGCTTTCATTTTACCATGCACTTACTGTGCGCCACGAGGAAACTCGTGCTGGCTTTCCACACCCGGAATTGCACCTTGACACCAGCGCCACGCGAATTCCCCCGGATACATTTCATACATCACATGAAGACACTTTCTTTGTAGAGAGCGTAGGGTGCACACGTATGTTTCGTTCCCGAATACCGGCTCCTTCGTTTGGTATTCACTCAGAAGGAGTTCGACAATGGTGTCTGGTGCCAACAACAAGCGCTTACCTTGCGTTTACACTCCCGAGCGCATGCCGAAGAGTGGTGCAGTATATTCGCGTTAGTCATACTACGCCTTGACGCACTTAGCGAAGGACAACGCGAACGAACCTGCCCTCTCTTAATAGATGGGGTACAGTGGTCACTGAACGGGTTACTACGCAACACGATCACGAAATGCCATTTAACGCATAAGTGTTTTACGTGGGGACCCACCACGATTCCACTGACTTATTTCCATCACGGATATGACGTCGTCAATTATTTAAGAAACGAGAAAAATTTCATCACTATCTACGACCCCTCGATAGCAGCGTTCAGCGCGAAACGTCTCAACCACAGAGAGCATGTTGTTCACAGCGCTAACGGTAAAATATCATTTCCAGTTAGTGGTACTCAGAGATCGGCAGTTTCAGCGCGTCTTCATAACTATCAAGATGGCTGGACGGGCTCGAACGGCATGCTTGAACGCTGATAACCTGATAAGTGTGGTTTGTACGTCCGGTGCTGTCAGCACAAGTTTGCGTTGGAGTTCCAAAGCACACTCACGGCAGTGGCTGCTTTTGCGGAACAAGCCCGGCGCTTACTAACAATACGCGACGTAGCATTTCTTCTGAGTCCCACTTCTTAAAGGCGGCCACTAGGCCATACGCCTCCATCGAGGTCTCCTGTTCTTCAAATGATGATGCATGAAAGATCGGTGGCTCCTTTCGCTGCTGCACTACGGTCATGGCGGGCGTTGGTAAAAGGTATGTCATAGTAGTCGCAATAGTGGTGGTGGACTTTGGCTTGCGAGTGTTATCGTCTATAGCCCCGTAATCCTGAGGTAGTCCGTGGTGCCTGCGACGTGCTCGCAAGCCGAGGTTGGCTTCACGGTTGGGGCTTGGCTCTCGACTGAAGGGAGGCATTCGGTACGTAGATAAGAAGTACCCCCCCCCCCTCACATATATGTCACGGGGTCGTGACGTGGACGAAGAGAGCAGACTGCAGGTCGAATACATAACTGTTTATTTCGGCCGCACTTGTGGACACGTAAAATAGAAGTCATATTACAGCAAGACACTGGCATTGATAGCGGCTAGCAACGGAGTTGACAAAGAGACAAAAGTACAGACATACAGACAAAAATTTTTACGTCGAAGGTCCCCAAGAAAAACTATTGTCTTTAAAAAATGAGGGCAGCGTCATGCCACCTCCTCCCACATCCTCGCGCTCACATTAGAAGAGGCTCCTCGGCGACGCTCCGCTCCCCCATGGCGCACTCGCCAACTCTTCCCTCTCCTCGCACTGACGTGAGGAGAGAAGGCAGTGTTGGCACATGCTCATAATTCGTGGCACCGCAAACCCGATTTATCTCCGGTGTAAGATGCTTCACAACTAAAAATTGTGGCCAACAATAACGCTTGCTGCGTTGTTCTTATTTCGATAACAATTTTATGGACACTCTCGGCTGGATTTCCCGCCGGCGTCGTAGTGAGCGTCGATGTCATGCATCGTATATTGTCACGGGGTCGTAACGTGGCCGAAGACAGAAGACTTTATGTTGGGATTTAACTGTTTATTTGGGCGAACCTGTGCCCGGTAAACGGAAAAGTTCGATTACAGTAGAAGTCTTGCACAGATAGCAGTGAATGGAGCGACGGCCGTCGATCAACTACTGACAAGCGGCGAAGTGCGTCGGCATTTATACTCTTGCCATCAAATATTCTAGCGTTATTGCTGGCGGTGACGTAGGTTCCAGAATAATCTGTACAGTTCGCAGAGTAGGCGGGATCTTATCGAAATGATCTACCACAGTCCCGAAGGTTCTCAAAATCTGCAGGCGCGGTTTGCGCTGAGAATTGTGTAGTGTATTGGGGCGATAACAAAACTTGAGGAATGAAACATGAGAATATGTATACGTATCTTTTTATATGGAAACGCAAGAAAGAAACAAAATCCCGGTAAAAACTCCGGCGTGTGGATTTGAACATTAGACCTCAGCGTCGTGAATGTGATGTATTAACCACCGAGCCACAGAGATGTTTTTTCTTTATTATTTACTTTTGCACATCATACAATATTGTTACAGTGCATAAAGAGTACGTACAGCGGTAACAAACGGAATGGCTATGTAGTGACTAGAAATCCTTTATACGAATAAGTGGCTCAATACGTTTGAGCCACTCTGGAATTGAGTCTACATTTATCCTACATTGCTGATATCAGATGTCACTGTTTAGTTTTCTTTTCTCGTAGTTTATTTTTACTATCTTTCGTCATCGTAATTATCAGAAAACTTCTTAGGAGAGTTGAATTATGTCTATTTTTATGTTGTCTCATTTCAGTTTTTGTTGCTGCTTTCTAACAATGTTTTTCTTAAGTAGAACTCTTTTTTCGTTTTTACCAGCGATGTGTTTCATTACCTGTTTTCTGTACCACTGTTTGCTGCATCAATTATTTTTTTATATTAACTACTGTAGGAGGTACCGATTCAGTCTCTGACAATGGGACCTCCATTTGTATACACAAAATTTTGTAAATGATTCGATGACAAATAAAATAAAACCATTTCTGAAATTTCATTTCTGAAATTCCGAGTCTTTAGTTTTACACTCTTGAATAAACTTCGTGATCTTTTGGCGGAAATATTCACGAATGGGCAGTGTATTGATGTCGGCAAGGTGGACTGCCCTGTACGTTTTCCAAGTACTGTGAAAGCCGAGCAACATAACAGTTTCAGAGGACCCCATCTTCTTCATCAATGACTGGTAAAAACCTGATTCCGTAGGCATCATTCGGTAAATCTGATTTGATAGTTCTCGGCAGAATGTCCCAGTAGACCTCTTCCCAGCAATTTCGACAGACATGTTCGATGGTTTCAGGTTTACGACAGAGAAAAGAGTGCGTTTTCCATGGTACAAACAGTCTCCGTTCTTGCATCCAACGTTTTAACTTCTAGAGTACCTGTAAGAAGCTCAATGAAAAATGATTTTGAACTAGATGGCAGAGCCATTTTTCTTACTCGGGCCAGTACATTTCCTCGTTCAGCGTATAAACGGCAAGCTATTCTAATGTACCATTTACCCCTGTTGGCAGGCATATCGGGTAAGGGATATGGTGTTTTCAGCATTATAAGCAAGATGGCACAGTGAGCGCACGGCGGCTCTCATGTCTCCCGCATACTTTGTCCAGCGTAAAGAATAAGGTGGTGTACGCTCGATCATGCGCCCTTGTCTTGCAGTGGAGAGAATCGTACCTTCTGGCTAGCCTTTGTATTTCATCGGGACGATTTGTTCTAGTTAGCGGACGCACAAATGTCACCATAATCATTGCCCAGTCTCTGTTTGCGAAAAGAGCGTGCTATTCAGACAAAGCGAAGTAACAACTGAGACTCTAATTTGCGTTCACCTGTGCCTGTGAGTACGTTTAGTGTGTCATTTGTGCGTGAGAAACGCGGAGCACATTTCGATATACTTGCCATTCTGCGCGTGACCTTCCAAATTGTTGCTGTCGCGTTCATTGCTTCGCCTTTGCGGCAAAGCTGTGATTTTTTTCCATCTTGCCTACCAAAGTTGATTTCTGCACTTTGAGGTCATACACGTTCATCCCCTCCTCTGTGGTGTAAACAAGCCTACAGAAAGCTGAACGAGTGGCCAGGGCTTCAAATGTAAAACGCAGTGTGTTACAGATAACATCTTCCACCCCACTATGTTTGACGACCTAACAACTTCTCAGTGCTTGTTAGCACAGTACGCAAAAACGTCCCAGGTTAAAAATCTAGCAGTGAAGAGAAATCAATGATAGGTAAGACAAAAGAGCTGTTCATCAATTTTATATAGCCATATCAAAACAGTAGGAGACCATGCGAACAACAGCTCAAAAGGTTAAAATTCTAGATTTTCAGTCAGGTGCACTACTTGTGATGTCGAAAGGGAATAGTTAAAACGAACTATGGCAAATAAACAGTCACTAAAGATGGGGTTCGGTCTCTACCCCTTCTGTGGCAAATCGTCTTATGCGCACTTCCTTCGTTCTCTCCGCATCTTTCTTAACACGACAGTGCTTTATGCAGGTGAAGACCAAGACGAAATTGGCGTATTTTCGTCACAAACAAGTAGTCAAGCAAATACGCAAGTTCACAAGAAAAACAAGTTCCGCCAACGAGAGTCGAACCCATGATATCTGCGCCCACGACAACATACGCCGGGTACCTTATCTGCTGAGCCATCGCTACATGCTTAGTAAACATTAAAAGTACACTTTTTACATCAGCCACTAATATTTCACAATATTCTTCGTAAAGTGCAGTAATACATTATGACTGTGACATTCGCAATTAGTCCCTTCAGCTCTTTGTCTTTAAGTATCCCTTTCATTGGGCACGTTTCCAATAGGATATTTCCAATCTTGCCAATGCCTTAACACATCCCCAGCTAGCGACCATGGATGCCCCAAGAACCGGCGAAGTATCTGTAACGCACGACATCTTCACATGGATTCTACTTCGTGTGTCACTCCCCCAGCAAATGATTGCGGCTGGCGGAAGAGAAGACACGTCACACTTTCTTCTTGTCGCGCAGTGGTGTTTACTGACTCAAATATGCAGCTAGTACGTGATCTCAACTCGAATTCTACGTCCAGTCAGTCAGTAACAATCTTCTGGACGTGATTCATTTTTCTGTGCATGTTACGCTCTCGCCCTTAATTATTACAGCTACCAAAAGCGCTTAGGACCACAAGGGTCTTTGTTTAATTGTTAATGATGGAGTTTAGTCATCAGGATTGAGGTGTGGGACCAAGCAAAAAAGAGAATACTACATCTCATAGCTGTCAAATCGTAAGAGACATTGCAAAAACTCTCTATAACGATGCAAGCAAGCATTTACCATTTCTGTAGAGATATGTTTTACTTTCTTGCTTAGAAATTCATACGACAGAAAGATCAACCTCGTCCATTTTTAAATTTTTAAATGTCAACACCCCATGAGTCCCCACTATGACAAGTGCCTTGGACAAGACAAGCTGACGTCTATACACAGTGGCTTCAAGGGCATGCCCTCTTTAACAATTTTTTCGAGCATGTATGAACATGACGCCTTGTGTGAATTTTGAGAGTCGTTTTATTAGTCTATTTGAATAGACGCACGTGAATTTAAACTATGGTTGGTAACCTGGTCACATGATCAGATTGTAAATTACGAGGAGATATCAAAGCGGCATCACTTATCAATACCCACACCAGTAGTTTGTTTAAAAGAACTAATCTGGTCAAATGAAGCAATCAGGTTTGCATATTTCAGGGTTCGTATTGATTACATTATATTCACAGATGTACCTGGATTCAAGAAGCCTACTTTTTCATGTTTTCAGCCTGTCAATTCCTTTCTGGCTTTCCACATTTTTCTGTGGTACTTTCGATCTTTTTCTGCAAATGTTGCTTTCTTATCCTTTCAAACGTCCTTCTAATATTGTATCTTTTTTTCTGTATATCTCTCAGTGTTTCTTTATCTCAACCGCATTTTTTATAATTCTTTCTCTACTTCTACACTTTGAAATCACTAAACAATAATATGAAATATGCAAGCAGTGCAAGGCCAGAATTTAGTAAATGACTCTTCTCACTGACCTGTAGTGTGACGCTCGTCCCCCTGTATTTCCTGCACACGTACTTGTAGAAGTCATTGCACGGGTCAACACCGAAGTCGAGTTGGGAGCGCAGTGTAATGGCCGCATATCGGCAAAGCAGGCTGACACATTCACCTTTCTCAATGTGAGATGACGGAACAAGTTGTCTTTGTTCGGGCGGCATAGTCACTGAGGTGTTTATAGGTAGCGTTGAAGACTCTTCCGTTGTCCGTGTTGCTCTTGGCACCTGAGCTACCAGTACATGTAGGACCGGTAATGTGTCTACCTGTGTGAGGCGAAACACAAAGCAGATTATGTAGAAACAATCGCTCTAACTTACGGATATGCAGTTCACCTCCAACACTCAAAATAACATCTGAACTAAGTACTGCCGTACCGCAACAAACGCGCCTGTCCTCTTACCTTATCAGAAGATTCCAAACAATGCGTCTACTTTATGGAGTTGAAGTTTCACGTGAGCATGCGCTGATGTGGTGTTTGTAGTTACCAATAATCACAAGAAAGTTCTCGCCAAGTGTTGGTTTTTTTTACCTTTGAAACGATTATGCTCTTATTATTTGATGTGGTATAAGTACAAGTTTTCCTATATGGCCTTACTTACCTAAACTTCATCACCAAGTTTTCGTAGCCATAATCCGTTGCCATGTATTTGTATAAGATATCAAGAATATTATATTCATGCCATGATTCACAACAACAATATTTTGAGAACTGACGGAGCATGCAATATCCTTTTTAGCGATTTGAGAATAACAGATTTAAAACAAGCACAAAATTTAATACATGCCGCTACAAAACATAAGCGATAAATACGTTCACTATAAATGTGTGGGTGAATTGTCATGATACGCCTACAAAAATAAGGAAATCACGTGCGCAGATTCCGTAGAACCCGGTAACTTGAAACCTTAGTAAGAAACTGATGCAGCTTTCGCGCACTCTGTAATTATCCGATGCAAATTTCAATACGTCGTTTTTCACAACCGTCAGTAACTTTCAGTATTCTAAATGCCCTAGGTGTTGAGTATTGCAATATTGGGCGGCTAATAAGTGTGTACATTTAAACTTCACTGAAATTGGTTAATATGAGGAAGAAAAAATTGTTAGAACACTAACTGAATAAAAACGGGTAAATAAACACCAAAATACACATAACTGAACAGGCATCACTGAGGCATAGTATTTTATTACGACTTAAGGGCACAAAAACGCGTGGCAGAGCAAAAGATAATGAACTCTCGCCAACGAAACATGAAGTTGAAAAATTTCTAAGCGAGGCTAGGAAATTAAAGTGGTAATTAACAAGAACATCGCATAGACAAGTGAGTAATAAATAAAAAGGTTGGATGTGGCCATAAAGAAGCCAGACCAGTTTTTGTGAGCAATCCCTGCCTGCTGCTGCCAATAGCGAAAAGTTACGGCTTAGCTGCAAACACGAACAATTAGTAGGATAGCAACGAAGCGAATTCTTACATGAGGGCACACTAGGAGATGACTAGTATATGAACTGGCGTAACTATACATTGCGCCAGAGTAATGTAAGTAAAGGAAGCACTCTTCTTTCACTCCAGCGTGCACACTCTTTCTCGCATCAAGGTAAAGTAAGCGGTGAGAGCGAACTAAGTATCAGGTTACCATAATTGCCAAATTCGCCTATAATAAGCAGATTGGGGCTTCTCTTTGTGCGGAGTCGGTTATAGAATTTTCGACGGGCTTGTTGCGTTTGTGGATTGATCTGCATTTCTGCAGCAATACACCAGAAATCTTAGCGATCATTCTGCAATGCACGTCTCTTGTTTACTAATAGTGTGTTTGTAACCCACCGAGTAGTTGATTGCATAGGTGTTCTCAGAATTCTTGATTAAGATGGGCAATGGTTCTTATCACAAGATTCCTTCTCCATCCTACTAAATGAAAATATAGAACAAATTTGTCAAGCTACCCCTCTTAAGGTGAGCAGAAGAGCATAGCTCCCTCCCTCCAAGCCGCTCCACGAGCAAGCATCTAAGGTTGACCGTGAAAATATACCTTCAGAGAAATTCAATTAAACATTCAATTTTACACACTTTGAGGAAAACTACAAGTAACGTTATTTACGTTTTAGTAAAGATGATTTTAGTCGAATGGAAAACCCACCTTAGAGGCTTGTGCTCTCCTTCTTAGTTGCACTTTTTTCGTTGTACAAAGCAAGAAAGAATTTTTACATTCACCTTCGTATTTTAGTGGCAACATTTTAGTCAAAATAAATATATTACAAAGAATGGTAAAATTCGTTATGTTTTTTTTGCCTTCGGCTTCCCTGTGATCATTATTCACTCAAATTCTCGGTAGCATCTGGCACCACTTCAAAGTACGATTCGCCTTCTAATCTTCAACTGAGCCCTATCAAGGGAGCTGTTATGGTCGCTGTTTGTCTAGTTCATGGTGCAGACAAAACATTACACCACCTGCCGCTAAATGGAACTATATGTGGATGCGAAGGAGCGGGGGTATGGTGAGCCGCACCGACAGAATCTCCTCTACGTCAATTTAAGCAGGTGCACGACCAACCAAAACATTTACCTGGCCAATGCGGCCGGTGACCTTAAATATAGCACTGTTATAGAACCATTCCTTCAAAGCACACGCTAGATACATAGAACGTGATTCCACGCAAACAAATGCTGACGAGCTTTGTCTCACTAATATGTAGAACGCCGAGTCTGACGGCGAACGGCTATAAGCAAATAAGAAGCGCTCTCGTTCTCACCAAAACGTGGAATGTGTTTTCGCGACGAGCGTAGGATGGTGGAGTGTAGGAGAGGAGAGAGAGGAAGAGGTGACGCACATGCACTATAACGGTGGTCGCGCCGCACACTGGTTGAACTCCACCATTAGCTGCTTCGTATCTAGGAACAATCAGCATTGTGGTGGCACGTTTGTGTTCTGATTCACTCCCCGAACACGTGCGCCCGGCACACGCTCTCCCATTGCCCATATCCGGCGTGGGTTACAATAAGTTAGGCAGGCGGGAGAAGAAGTAGAGAAAGAATTATAAAAAATGCGGTTGAGATAAAGAAACACTGAGAGATATACAGAAAAAAAGATACAATATTAGAAGGACGTTTGAAAGGATAAGAAAGCAACATTTGCAGAAAAAGATCGAAAGTACCACAGAAAAATGTGGAAAGCCAGAAAGGAATTGACAGGCTGAAAACATGAAAAAGTAGGCTTCTTGAATCCAGGTACATCTGTGAATATAATGTAATCAATACGAACCCTGAAATATGCAAACCTGATTGCTTCATTTGACCAGATTAGTTCTTTTAAACACACTACTGGTGTGGGTATTGATAAGTGATGCCGCTTTGATATCTAGCCTCGTAATTTACAATCTGATCATGTGACCAGGTTACGAACCATAGTTTAAATTCACGTGCGTCTATTCAAATAGACTATTAAAACGACTCTCAAAATTCACACAAGGCGTCATGTTCATACATGCTCGAAAAAATTGTTAAAGAGGGCATGCCCTTGAAGCCACTGTGAATACACGTCAGCTTCACTTGTCCAAGGCACTCGTCATAGTGGGGACTCATGGGGCGTTGACATTTAAAAATTTTTCATCACTAAAATTGCAGCAAAAATCAAAACAGATCTGTTCGGCAGTTTTCAGAACAACATTGTTTCATTAGGCACGTGATGTCTACGTCCCAACTCAAGAGCTACACATTCCACACCAACCACAATATAAAGGACGTCCTTTCTTTCCACGTCTCCACCCCAACAACGATTCGAAGGTCTACGTCACTGCAGTTGTTCTAACACTAAACATGTCATATCAGAAAGTCACTAGCAACGTGTTACTTTGGTTGTTCCACCAGCGCACGCCAACGGTTCTTCTTCAGGCCCACCTCTGGAAAAGCTCCCCTTAATATTTCATTTCAGTGAAGACCCCAAGGAAAGCTTGGCTCTGAAATCAAATAGTCATGCTTCTTCAGCAGGTGCAGTAGAAAACTCCTGAACAAAATCCTGCTAACTATTTACAACTGGCTAATATAGTGTCGCTTTGGTGAGCACTGCTTTTACCTCGCCACTGTGAAAACCTGTTCCCCCGGTTTTCAAGCCTTTTCCATGAACTGCAGCGCACTGGCGTACTAAGGGGCTAACTCGGCCCCTCCCCCACCCGATTCCCCCAAAATGTTTTTCACCACAGATACAAAGAGCAGAATGATAATTTGCCTGCCCCGCCCCACTACACAACGAAGAGGTAACCTCGCACCACCCCTTGAAAAAAATATTCGCAATGCCTCTGATAGAAAACTTACGGCATTGCGCTGTTCCATCAATCCTTATTTTGGTAACATACGTCGCCAACACACTCTTTGTGCTGATGCGTACTATTAATGTTAAATTTCTCGTTTGTCGTGGAACATGCACCGAGCTTCTGACTTAATAATTGTTGACGAATCAGTTAGAACACAACCTTACAAAGCGGGGAACAGCGCCCAGAACTAGAACGCATTGTCGGTTCTTTGGTATTGCCCGTTCAAATATAGAAACTGAATTGTTTTTCAGCAGTGTGTATGTGTGCTTGTTTTCGTATATGGGTCTGTCTCCGTGCACTGTTCCAAGGTTTTGACTTTCTTCTATGCGAACTAGAGACGCGGAAGAAGGAGCGTGATAATAGCAAGAAACGTCACGTAATAACAAAAGACACGAGGGACTTGGAGGTGTAATGATGGCTGCATATCATATTCTGAAGCAAATACAATAAGAAACACACTCTCATTTACATTGTAGCCTGCACCTTATGTGTTAGGATCCTCACCGTCGTGTCATCTTTCATTGGTGGCTGCTCGGTGACCAGGTATACAAGTACAAGTGTGCAGCACAGCAGTACTAAGAGCAGCAGAACCAGGACGGTTAGGAACATGACGATCCAACGGCGCATGCCATCGTCTTTAATATGAACCTGCGCAAATCAGCAACAGCTGAGGATACGGTCCTGTGTTTTCTCAGCATCCATGTAACTATCTGAAACTGTGGATTTATAAGCCATAGGGTATAATTTATTGGTATTTACACTTTCGAATTATCTCTAATTGAAAAAAAGTTTGCCTCGTATCTGCATGTTACGCTGCTAAAGACGATAGTCTTGCATCTGGAGAGAGTGAACAAAATGTTTCTTTGATGTTCTGCACAAGAAAATTGGTGAATGGCATTCTGCATGCAGGCGCTACGTTAGAGTGCCTCGAGCCTGCAGCGGAGGCGAACGAGCACATTGAGTCACGTCAGACGTGAGAAATGAGTGCTATCAGGCAGTTGTCTTCGAAAACGAAGCGCATGAGCCCTGCGCGCCTGTCTCGGAAGGGCTAATGTGTAGAACGCAAAAAGACAGGTAGGTGACACCAACGTGTCGTCTTAGCAAAACCCTGCAAACACTTGCCTTTTCGTGCAAGCGTTGCATGGTCAGCGCAACTTGATAAACGCTACGAACCTTAAAATTACTTTCGTATGCCTTTTTCAGTAACAGACACACACAGAGATTATTGACGTGTTCTTATGGTGCCTCAGATATATGCAATAATTGCTTTTTAATTGACAATCGCACGAGTGTGAGCGCTGAACATTGAGCAATATTAGCGGGCGCCGTAAAGAGGGTTAGCCGTTTGGGGTATCATTTTTGTACTGTTTAAGGTACCGTTAAGGGTGGGCAAACAGACAAATGTACAGACAGACAGACAGACAGACAGACAGACCGACAGACAGACAGACAGACAGACAGACAGACAGATCAAAGTCTTTGCGTCGGAATTCCCCAAGAAAGACTATCGTCTTCAAAAACTTGCGCTGATGAACAATCGAAAATTTAATGAATCTTCTCATCACGATCAGTGCCTAAAAAGGAAAAAGAAACATAAGAAAGGGCACGGCACAAGTGGAATCGTCATCTATCTTGCGTTCTTTCCTTGCGCTATCGCCGCGCGCCTGGTACATTCCGGCCACAAATGACAAGTGCGTTATCAGCATTAGATATCATTTTTGTCAGGAAAGTGGCCGGCGCCAAGTTTTCAAGAAAGGGAGTGCACGCAAGCCTGATTACAGTTATTCTTGTGGGAGAAAAACACACCCTTTTTACTTGATCTTTTTAGAGTTTCTATATACGAGTTATATTGAGCATATAGTTTCCTAATGGGTCATGAGAGGGAACTCTGGCACTGAAGGGAGCTGAAACGCACGGCGCTTCAACGAGCATGGAAATGATGGGTAGTACACACATTTGCCTAATCTTCGTACTTCATGCCTGCTTTTTGCTCCATGTGTGTTCATGTGGCTTGGAGCTGTTTTCTCACAAAACAAAACTCAGCGAATGTTCAGCGGTTGCGTTTCAACACCCCATTCTTTTAGACTTATCTTTCCAAATCAGGTCACGACATTCAAAATGGTTTGTTCTTTCCTTTGAAACAAAACCGAAACATAGCAATAAACGAAGCCGCAAGTACGATTTGCCGCCCGCAAGTACAAAGACTAGGCAAATGTATGTACTACCCATCATTCGCATGGTCGCTGAACGATCACAGTGGCTGAGTCCCCTCTAGTTAAATTTTGGAAATGCTATGATATTCAGTACGGATCTGAAAAATAGCTATATATCTTGAAATATTTCAGAATATGTTCGGCAATAGCGACAAAGAAATTGTAGCGGTTATTGATCTATTAGAAAAGAACAGGCATTTTGGTTCCCTTCGCTGTTCCATTGTTACACGCAACTGATGAAACTCCGTTACAAACATGGCAGTGTGGGACACCCCTTACCTTATTAAATTTCGTGCTACATGGCTGCCTCGTGGTATTATGAACAACGTCGCTTGACGTTAGTGTTCATAAATAATCAAAGTTGCTCTTTCAGATGTTGGATTTAGGAGAACGATATGACAATAACACAAGGAGGACGTTCGTACCTACTTCCGTTCGTCTTTCGTATCACGTGTGTTTTTTGTGGACGTTTGACTAGACGAGTGAAAGAGAAAACACCAACTTACCATGCTCCAGCAGAATGCGCGGTGACCATACAGAAACAGAGCTGCTGGCGTTGGCTGACCTTGACCCTGATGGAGACGTGACTATTCAGTCTGAAAACATTAGCGCTTCGTGATGAATCAGTGTGAAATACACTGTTAAGTGGTGATGATGATGCCTCAGCCATGTCTGATACCCACTTAGGGGAGTAGCCAAGAATTAGTTACATGAAGTTTTAGGCCTTTGAAGTATTAAATCACTGCATAGGTGTGAACAACACTTTTCAGAGCGGATGATGATATTTCAACGTGCCTCATACCCATTCACTGGAAGGGGCCGAGAATTGGTTACACAAATTTCAAGGCCTTTCAATAATAAATAACCGCAATGAACGGAAGAAACAAGGAACCTAGAAACAAAAAAGTTTGTTGTTTTTGTCATTCACGTCACACAGTATAGTCGCACCTTGAATATAAACCACAGTAATATGAAAGCATACTGACTGTTTTCTTCTCCACATCCATTATGGGGCATCAGACCCAGTACATACGTGACAAACGTAGTCACGATCAGGGACGAACGCTATAGGGGGACGCTGTTTGTGCGACATCTTTGGGTCTATTTCGTTGCTAAATCAGTATTCCAGCTGATCGTCATATACTCCATCTAACCACTGCCTCGTAGCACTTGCGAAGGCACGAAGAGTGCGCGAGCATTATTTTCCTCACCACGTAATATCATTTGTGTTTTAACATAAACTATTAACAATAAACAAAGGCTCAAACTATGCATTTGCAGTAAAACTGACATTCGCATGTGCATTCCCGTTCCCGATAAGTTTGCAATGAATACCTAGGTTTCATAACCTTCTTCACCTCCGCACATGGTACACAGCCATTGGAGGGCATTGTCCAAGTACACGAAAATGCTTCTCATCTCTACAGTAATATGCGATTCCCTAACTTCATTTTTCATGACGTGTGTAGCCCTGAAATACATTTTGTCACTCTGTCTTTTTTGCTGTAGCCTGAGGGCCTAGCGTAGCCTAATGGCTCGGGCCACGGTTTGTTAAACTAAGAGTTCTTTCAAGAAGAAATTTTTACTGTGATATACACATATGCAGATATAGTAAGATGAAACAAATCTTCATCTTAAGGAACAACGCCTTTCAACTTACTAGGTTACCGACTTTAACTTCAGTATTGTAGACAGAAAGCGTGAGTGCTACCTGAGCACGTCAGGGAAAGCATAGCTATTGCCCTCATCGTAAGTTCATAACGACGAAATAGCAGTATTGCTCTCTTGTTGCAACCTAACAGAGAGCAAATTTCCTGGAAATATGATGACCACATACTTACCTTCAAAAGGAATGTGTTAAGGTAATACACCCTCAAGAATAGTGGTGAAGCTTTTCCTTGTATGAGACAGATGAACCGTTGGAACTACGGTGCTTCAAAAAACGCAACCTCCAATAACCTAAACGCACGTAGTGTACTGAATAAATTCAGCGTCATTAGAAGTAAGATTAGCATGTTTAGGCAGCTGGTGGATCTATCCTTGCATAATTTGAGGCAATTGTCCCGCCTGATTTTGTCTTTGCTAATTGTAACCAATAACATTTTGTTTAGTTTTTAAAGCACGGGCAGGCTCCTAAAGTGTTGCACGTAGCGCAAAGTAAGCCTGCATAGGCCGGCTGTCTTCGTGTAATTCCACAGACAGCATTGTGCTGCTACCGCAACTCACTGAACCCTACCCGAAACATAATTGTCACTCATTACCAGTGGCATACGCTGTCTGTAGCATTCAAAATTTTTTAGAGAAGTCGTGACACCTCCTTCGTGATGATTCAACGTCCATGAATTTTTATCACAAATACTTGAAACCAATCTGGTAGCACTCACTAAAACCTAGTTGTCAAATAGCAATAATGATCATAAAATGGGTATCCCACATTTCGCGATAACTCCAAATATTGTGTTTGAATATTCAGTACCTGAACAGCTAAAGCATTCACATTCGCCACATGCTTTCACGACATAATTAAAAGATAAGTTAAGATGTCAATTTCTTTAAGTTTCAGCTTTGCAACCATATTTCCCCTGGAACCCAAATGCTTTGGTTTCCCGGAAGCTGCCCGCCGAGTCATTTGAGTAACTCAGGCGGATCGCTGGTTGGCATCGTTTATGGTCATAACTACGGCAGTATCTGATCGCCTTCGAACCTCTGACTGCTGCCATATTTTTCTATATGCAGGCTTCAATTCAGTTTCTCAGTAGAAGTGACCTCTAAATAGCTAACATATTCAACCGTGGTATACCTTCTTGCCGATAAATAGGGAAACTTGAACAAGAGCGCTTAGAGAAAAAAAATAATATTGCACTTTCATAGATACTCAACAATAAATTTGTTTTCTAACCACGTTTCTTGAGCATGAGCGAGACTCCGAGTACACATTAGAAAAAGAATACATGAACTATAAAGAAGGTATAAAGTGCAGAATGAAACATATACAAAGAGAAATTATGATGGAAACGGGGGGTGCAGTTTGCGCTAGTGTTTGCCCTACCGAGCAAGGAGCTTCTCTTCTGAGCCCATGCTCGCTGCCAGGTCACACACCTTCCCGATAATTCGCTTCATTTTTCGTCACGTGGCTAAATTTAGGTGAGGTTACGTCATACTTTGGCGAGCTATTTTGGCGAGGATATGTCATAGAATTTGTGTTACGTGATATTGTGCCAAACATGTCACGTTCTATACATCTTTTTTTCAAATGGGCATATATTTTCTACACGGTTCTTCATTGTTAGAAAGCCTTGACGATCACTACACAGATATTTATACACTAGTGTTCAGGAGTTGCACAAGATACAAAGTGGTCGCGCTCTTCATGTCACTTCACTGAAGGTTAATGTAGTACTTTTTTCTCATCTGCCACAAACAAATAGTTCTGAAATTTCATGAGCGTATGTATAATGTAGTCTTGGTGTAACCGGTACTCACACGAGCTTTTGCAAAAAAAATTCAATACGGTTTAACAGAGCTTTGGCATTGGAAAGTTGGTAGGATATCTGGAAACTTAAAAATCAGCAAGCACGAGGGCTGAGGAAAGTTGAACACACCGAACCAGTGCTGACTTACAACGTGATGAGTCCTTAGCTGAGGTATATTAGAATTTCGCAGGTGTGACATGTGAGGATAGTGCAAAACATAGGGCGATTTCCACAATGCCAGGTTATTTGGTAACGTTTCTATGCGAGGTGTAATCCACACACTGAAGATGACCTAGGTGGCCACCTGCTTGAGTCAAACCTTAATGATAGAGAAGCGTTCCTAGAACACCGTTTCACCCTTGACATTACGCCACCCAAATTTTGCTGCAATTGTTGGTATTCCCTAAATCTAACTCGCGGCAAACAGATCACCGCAATTGGGTCATATATAATGCCAATCATGGTGCCCAGTCAAATTTCGCAATCACTAACGGGTTGACAGGCTGCGTTTGTCAGTGCTAAGCTCAGTAAAACAAAATGTTTCAGTGCATGTTCTTCATTTCCCAAAAGCGTTATACTGTGAACGAGAGATTATTGATTGATATGTAGGGTTTAACGTCCCAAAACCATCATTAGATTATGAGAGACGCTGTAGTGGAGGGCTCAGGGAACTTCGACCACCTGGGGTTCAATAACGTGCACCCAAATATGAGCACACGGGCCTACAACATTTCCGCCTCCATCGGAAATGCAGCCGCTGCAGCCAGAACTCGATCCCGCGACCTGCGGGTCAGCAGCCGAGTACCTTAGCCACTAGACCACCACGGTGGGGCTGGTGAAGGAGAGCATACAAGATATGCGTGCAAGATGATACTCTCTCTATATACATATAAACTCATCGTGTATCGTAGTGCACCATCGGTCAAGCTTGGCCCGGTTGGCGGATTTTGTGCTCTCCTGCTGGTCTGGCGTTGTTCACTTACCTACTCCGAGACAATGAAACGGGTAAGTAAAAAAAGCATAACAAAATACACAACTAAAGCTAGGTAATTTTAAGAACCAGAATATGGGAATTCAACTACGCGGAGGTATTGATTCGGCTCCGAACATGTCTACGGCAACAGTGTGTTTTGTACACTTAGCTTTTTTTTCCGATTTACCTATTGGTCACAGCATTGCAGTCAAAGAGGACTAAAGGGCTAATAACGTGTATGAAGCTTCCCTTGGTCTAGTCGTGTGCTGAATTTATTTTATTGTGTATTATAAAAAAACAGTCCTAAAAGATATGACTTTTATTGTTACCTGGAAAGAAGTAACTGAGATTACAATGAGAAAAGTTTCCAATAGTATTGTTATATTACTTGTTTTTTCAGCCCAAAAATTTAACATAAGAGTATGACTGAGATATGATTAACCATCGAACATTTGTTACTGTTTGTTATTTTTATTTGTTACCAAAATGTGCACTTTTTACGAGGGTTCATGGGCGTTCCTGCCCCGCATCCGAACGCCCTTGAGAACTCGGGTAAGTTCATCAGGGGAACGAGGCAACGTGAGCGAAATGGTGCGTAGCGTCTGGTTGATTTGCTGAGGTGAGCGCACCACTTTGCACAGTGGCTGACGAAGAACAGTTGCTCTGAGGTCATGTTGAAGCCAGCCAGCTTCACACCCTTATATTTCTCTGGCAACGAAGCAAAGGCCGCGTATGCAATCTTTGTTCCCACGAGGTCTGCCAAATTCTCGGAGTCCACTGTGTCGTTCAAAGCCGGAAGGACATTTGCAAACAGCTGCAATTAAGTTCAAGCAAATAAATACTTCATCAGAGTGAACGCTGAATCTAATTGAGCAACTAAAAGAAAACAGTAGGTCAGTTTAGATCCTTTTGTATAGCACCCATTCAGTTATTCGCGTTTCGTTCGGTCACCTTGAAAGTAGCACTGCAGCACGGAGACAAAAAACTTGAACCAGCTCCTTCCCGGACACCGGTCAAACGACGAAACTGGTGTCGTTTCATTAATTTCATTAACTTGGCTAACACATTTATATGCTTTGAAACTAGTCTTTCATATATGCAATGGCATTGGTCTCAATTGAAGACTCCTTGCCAAGCTTTCAGGTGTTAATATAGTTTTTTTACCTTCACTGCACCACTAGAACACAAGTTTAAAAAAGCCTTCACTTGTGCTCTTTCGATATTATCTATCAAAGCTCTTTTTTAAGCGATTTGTGTTAAAGTTTCAGGCGATATTCTAGCCACCACCTTTCAGAGCCACAAAATATTTCGTGACTTGGAATTGTGGAAAAGGTCATGCTACTCATTGGGCTAACTGTTGTTTACCTACGTTTCAGTGGAAGCTATATGGGTGCCATCTGTGATGTGTTTTCGTCACATACACGTTTATGGTTATGAGACTTTTATGATAAGCCGCATGGCTTTTCGTTGCCCGTAGCAAATAAGTGGGTCATTTTTTGCCTTTCTCTCTAGTGGACCAGGGGCGAATTGTGGACTTTGACTAGGGCTGCGCGTTTTTAGTGAATCGTTATTTTTTGAATATTGGAGGGTGTTTACCGGAGTTCATGATTGTGGCAGCGTTTGGAGGTTCATCGTAGTTTTTTTAGTAAATCTCGAATTCTGAGAAATTCTGAGTTTTAATTATTCCGGAAACGCAAAAATGCCAGATCAGTTTGTATCTAAATATTCAAATATTAAACCACTCAAAAAAGTTTTATTTTCCCGGAAAAAGTCTAGGAACAAAATTACATACGCACCAGCGAAATGCCTGAACACAAAATCCTTTCAGCCTTGCGTGTAACAGCCTTTTAATTTAAAACCGCAAGCATACTTTGCGAGGTTGCTGCCTGTGAACGAAGCGTGGTGCTCTCTATTAAAGTTTCTCAGTTTTGTAAACGCTTTTTCAACGTTAGCGCCAGAAACGGAAAATGCCAAGAAATGCAGCACGCAGCGAGAAAACACTGGCCACTTGGCATTCCGATGTCTCCAAAACGACAGGTATTGAACAGT
This sequence comes from Rhipicephalus microplus, assembly GCF_043290135.1. NCBI lineage: Eukaryota > Metazoa > Arthropoda > Arachnida > Ixodida > Ixodidae > Rhipicephalus > Rhipicephalus microplus. The sequence continues at coordinate 113,587,172 of NC_134702.1, forward strand.
GTGACATACTTGATACCACTGATAATTGGCAATGCCACTCAGGATTCTGCTCAATTTGGCAATTTCAAAAAGCACTAATTGAAAGCAGACGCATGAGATTTCAACGCGCAGAGAAGCTCATGCCTCGCGTTTAGATTCAGAATTTGAACACACTACCAAAACGATTATTTCATGTACTGGTGCTCATCTCGGAGCTTTGTTTAAGATATCTACCTTCCCTTTGGGTGACCGAGGACAAGTTTCCGTCAAAGTGTGTGAAAGTTATTAAGCTTTGATTTTCGGCAAGGAGTTCCAACATGCTTGCGACATCTAATGAGAAGACCGGTTGGATCTCGCGATTGACTGATGAGTGTGCGCAACCAAACACTCATTGTGAGATAAATTTCGCTAATCAGGGTACTATCTGCCTCTAGTTTATTGATGATTGAGATCTCTGCATACGCATTTGTCTTCACAAAACTCAACTTAAGAAGCACGTCGTGCACAGTTTCATGCGATGGAACAAGAGTCATGAGCGTCTCACACTTCGTCCCTCATTTCTTCGCTTCTTGCCAAAGACAAAATTGCACACCAGTAGTCGAACATATATTTTACAGCTGCCTGGAAAAAGGACCACCTCCACGTAGGCACTGTTTTTTGTGACTTTGTCGTCATACCCATGGCCAAGCACAAAAGAACAAATTTACCGCAGAGCACCCGAAATAATTTTAACAGGAAAAGGAAGTGCACAATAAAATCGCAAACTATGTTGAACAAGTTTATCTCGATTCTACTTCCAAAGCGTTTTTAAGTAGTTGCTGTTATTATCTGAAGTGGAGCGCCTTTATTTCGGGGTTAGAAAGTTTGAAGTACCTTTGAAGCTTCTTCATGTGGGAAACTGATGACATCGCCATACAGCTACGTCACCTGAGAGCCTTCCAACCTTCTGAATGGTGCTTCGTGTCAGCACACCAATAATACTGTGTGACATTGCTGCACCATATGCGAGTCGACTCAACGTCCAGGAAGCTCGTCAACGTGGAATGATGCAAGCACCTCAACGGCCACGCGTCCACGAAATTCCGGTGACTGGTCAATGGTGACTAAAATGAACTCGTCTTTGGTCAAAGAGCTTATGGTCGCTATGTCTTTGTCACTGACCTCGTGTAGATAATGAAGATGATATAGTTGATCACTACCTGGCATCGTGTGTGCCACTTGCTTCGAAAGAGCCTGGTGCAGTGGAATCCTTGCATGGCAGAATGCATGAAAACTGCTACGGGATTTCATGAACATCTACTCTCTTTGAGCTGGTTCAGCTCATGCATTCTTCTAGCGATCCTTGCAGTGGCGAGTTGCCCTTGAGTTAGGAATACAAGAGTCCAGTGTAGCGGATTTGCCAGTTCGGCATTGGTATGATTCCGGATTATTCCACATTTTATCAATTGTGGAAAGAGATTAGGACAACACAAGAGGAATGTAATGGGAATCGAACTATTCTTTTGTGCCCGGAAATTGAATGGGAACGGAATTTGAAATTTTTCGAAAAAACAGAGCACATTTTCGTCCACGGGATGCTTTCCGAATTTCAAACAATAATTTCACCATCAGCAACTCGAACGCATACACGAAAAAAAAAACGCATGTTGAAGTCTTGGTTTGCTATGACGCTGGCGCAATGTTTTTGTTCACTGCATGCTTTCATAGACCAGCTTGCGCTGCATCTCACCTCATACTTCCTTTTCACTTTTTGCAATATGGTCCCCCTGTCTAGACACATAGCGCCTTCGCCCGAAACTCTGTCAGTGAAGGTCTGTAGGTCAGCGCAGCACTCAGTCATACACAATGAACTCTGTTAGCTCTGCCTCCACACAGACAGAGAGCAAAAGAGAGAATGATATTTTGAAAGCATTGGTTCCGGAAGCCGCCTGAAGCAGGAAAGCTGACATAACCATGGCCAAGGCGGCGCCTTTGCGAGCCCAAACGCAACGATGCTCCCCTAAGGAAACCCATGTTCGCCACCGCGCCTGCTGGCGGCTAGAAAAGCACTACAATATTGCACTACCACAGAAGTTCCTGCGTCCAACGGTTCACATGCGATCAGCTCATGTTTGTGAAGCGCAACACATAGGTTCGTCGACGGCAATAGTTTTACCTAACGTTTTTAAAAACAAACATCTCAAAGAGCCATCATTCACACGAAATTAAGATTTTAAAACTAAACGGCGAAGCGCCCATTCTACTCCTAACATTTCGCTGCAAACGTTCAATGAATAAAACAAACAACAAAATTATTTTTGCACTTTGTACTGCTTGCGACCTTTTTTGCAGAACTTCAAAATCACGATAACGCTTAAGCAGTTTTTGAGCCGCCAATTTCGTGAGAAAAAACTTGTGTCGAATCACCAAACATGTTCGGAACATAGGTATTGAAGAGATTAACCCTACGAAGTCAGGGGTTCCTGAACCTCCGACTGAGAGCTGGTCATCTGGCAGTTTTAGTACTCCACGGAGGAAGATTTCTTTATCATTGTTATTTTTTGCATTTCGCTTCGTTCCTAGAACTTGGCACTTACTTGTGTTCGCATCACTTAGTAAAGAGACATGGAGAAGAAACGTATTCTGCTACACTATTATTAGCTACTACTGTACCAGCATGCTCAAACTAATCATGTTCGACTACATGTTCTATGGATGTCGAAGGCCACAAAGCATTCTTCAAGTCCTCTTTTAGTTAGCCAAAGCCAAGAGTAGGCGTGCTCTAAATGTGTCAAAAATCAAGGTAGGTGCCACGTGTTTCTTGTGATTTTAGTTTCCGGGCTTCTGTGAAGCTGCAGGTTGCAGCTTTTAGCCCCGAAATTCATTACAAATTTATTTGGAAAATAAATTTGAACTTAAACTCGAACCTGCCAAATTAGAAAAAACTGCTACCAAAGTTACCATATAAAGAAATGCATTATCACAGTAGACACTGAAGGGAGAAACCAATTATCCCTGCACGTTGGTTTTCATTGATACTCCCTCACGAAAGCGCCGAATTCTTTATGCTATGCACAGCCTTATCTTTATTTCGCGAGTAGTTTAGCATCTTACACACGTAAATAACCTTTGCAAAAAGAAAGACATTGCATTCTTGTGCACAGGTGAACATAAAGTTCTCCTCACCCTATCCATGCTTGTGAGGCACACTTGACAAGCCTGACTGCTGACAAGCAGCGAGGCCCAGTGTTCCTTAATGAATGCATGTGCACAAAGTACCCGAGTGGCGCTGCACTGTTCCACTGCACACCAGCAGGTGTACAGTGTTTTGTTTTTCATTAACTAAACTTAGTTTACTCCATATTCTTTCTTCATACGTATGGCAAAACTACTTAGTCTTCTTGAAAACTGCTTTTGTCAACATAAAAACACACTGTGTCGTCAGCTTAGCATTACGAAGTATAAGCTAAGCTGACGTCTTAACAGCTTAAACAATTGACACCTCTACATTTGTTCAAGCATGCTGACCACGTAAATACTACATGTATCGGGAAAACTGCTCCTATGGAAATCAGTCAAGTGGTTTTACTGCAACAGATATTTCAGCAAGCTACTATTCCTTGACCGTGGTAATAACGTTTTTGCGTAATTGTTCAGTTACTTAGAATCTCATGACATCATCTTTAAGGGGACGCTCATTTTTAATCCATTAAAGCTATCAAGATACACTTCGAATATTAAGAAATTGCAAGAATGGAATTCAACTGCACTGCAATTCCCGTAGTCCAAATATCCTGTGTTTTTTTTTTCATTCCGAGGAATTAAAAGGAACAGAATTTCGACAAGTGCTAATTCCCTTTAATGGAATTAGAATAAAATAGAGGCACTATTTGCGCAGCAGTGAACAAGACGATGTGAACAATTCGGACTCCAATCATGCAAGTCTGTCTAGACGGTCACATAGAAGTGAGCGTGCCCGACGAAACCTCGTGAATCTTGTACGAAGCATGCGGCTTTCACTTTCACGTAGCCGTTATTTCAAATCTCCAACACTTCAGTAATACCTCATCTGTGACGGCATGGCACTTCTTCATATAAATGTGGCGCTGCGATCTTCAGTGCTTCGCAATACTTACTGCACCTTTGCCGTTCCCAAAGCTACCTGTAACATGACAAAGCTCACAAACAATGACTCTTTCCGAGGACGTCGACCTTTCGAAACCACTACACTACTTTACGTAGTCGCCACGAAGCCTACGTTTTGTTCCCATTCATGCTCGCGTGAGTTATCTCTTGAGACGCCACAGAAATAAAATGCCTCATGTGAGCATCCTAAGGCTTTTGTCAGCAGCCTTTCAACACTTCACTCTCAATATTGTGGCTGTCCGAAATTGTTCTCTCCGATAAGCATGTGCTACAGACAGCAGATCATTTACACATACTAAAAACTCTGCTTGGCTGCAATCCACTCTAACGCCATCTCTTGAGCAGTGCAGTGAAACCTAGGGCTCGTATATTAGATGTTTTCTAGGAGCCCCAACGCCGCTTTTGCCTGGCGCCCGTGATAATTGCCAGGGGAGCGCATATGAAGATGCCGTCGTGCGCGTCTGGTGCGCCGACGTTAGTTGATATATTGATGTCTCTCACAATGTGTGCAATAATGCCTTTATAAACTGTGAGATAGGAAAAAATATTTTGTCAAAGGAGAAGTTGCATAAATGAGGGATTACTACTTGTTCTTGATAAAGAATGAAGCAAGATCATATCGTGCCCCGATATTGAAATAATGCGTAAATGCAAATTTTCGATCTAAATTATCTCATGCCATAACTATTTATCTTCGACAGTAGCCACCTGTTCGGTAAGTATTTTAGAATCTCCCTCTGTTGTAATATTCACAAATATCTATATATTTTGACGTTGTGAATCATCATATGAATAGTGAAACTTCACTTTAGCCTGACTAGCTGTTGCCCCACCAGCAGGGATTCATGTAGTGATCATCAACATATAAGGAGAAAGTGTAGCGTATGCATAAATCTCAAAATATATCTTATATACTGAAGGTTAAACTACTTACAACAGATTGATGGGACCTCCGCAGACAGAGTGCCCATTCAGTATATCACTTTATAATTTCGGGCCATTATTTATGACGTTTTATGTTTCTTACATCAAAGGCGTGCATGAGCTCGTGGCCTATAATCTGCAATGGGAACGAAAAGCGCCAGTGCAAAAAAACCTGTAATACACTTTCAGTCGGGTGCCGTATAACGAACGGCGTATAGGCAGCGTGCTCTTGCGTACTGACTAGACTCCTGTCTAGAGAAAGACCAACAATAACAAAAATACCCGTGACAGCCACGCGGCGCGGAGGTAACGCCGACAGCAGGTAAGAGCAGGCGGAAGAAGGAAAAAAACAAAGAGCCGCTGTCCCTGTCATGCCAGCGTGGCGCCAGAAGCCAGCATCAACTTACAGAGAACCGTTCAGCGACAACAAGTGTGAGCGCATGAAAAAAGAGAAAGAAACTCCCCCTCCCCTGCCGCCACTTCACAAGCTCGGCGAACGGCGCCGGCATCACGTTCACCGTCGTCTTCATGCCGTGGCGTTTGTGCATCGCTGTTTCGTCTCGCTGTCTTGCGATGGTAAGTATTCTACAAGGTGGTCTGGGACGGAAACATTTCGCAGTGCCTTACGGCGCACTTTATTCAAGATATCATACATCTCCCTGCATTTGGGCAAACACTGGGCTGTGTAGTCCCAGTGTAACTCTATTGATTTCAATAAAATATTACAAACAACATTCCGTTTATCAGTTGTCAAGTTATGACATTGTGTCATGCACTAAATAAAAGAGTGGTAGGGCATGCACGACAGCTTACTTGTTGATGCTCGTGTTCTATATTGATGCTCGACAGCTTACTATGTTGATGCTCGTGTTCTATAAAACAAGTTGAACTGATGATTTTAGGAAAGCATGGCAATAAAGAAACAAACCGAAGGCAGTGAGCCAGCTAAAGATTTAAATTGAAAATCGATCGGTTGATGTTTGATAAGTGGTTGCGTAGTTTGTTTATGACCATCAAGTACAAAAGTCAAGCGCAGAAGTCGGCAGAAGAGCGTATGTCATCGACATTTGCTCACTCTTTTGAATATTTGGCACAGTTCTCATACTCCAGCATGGATTTGTAACAGTGAGCCACGATCAAGACAACCAGTGTACTACTGCTGTGGAGATAATATACCAGCTATAAAAATCCTCATTTTCTGAATAGCAACTGCGTGCAGTAACAACAATGATTTTGAGGTTAATTCTGTACCATTTGTTGACCCCAACTGCACGCGGACGTTTGCGAAAGAAATGTGCAGAAGCAGTATTTATTTGAAGGGAGAGCGACCTGTCCGCCCGTAATATGTGTACGTCATACCGGACCTTGGCGCACGTTTCGGCATTTACTTGAATAGCGGTGTGATGCTAAATGAAGGCAACAGTAGCCACTTCCTATAAGTACCTTCTAAAGCAAAATTACCCAAAAAAGGAGTAACGGAGCCCAATGGGCGCACGATTAATGGATAGACTGTTGAGGAGCAACCACAGAGGAAAGCGTGGTGCGTAAAACAAAGGGATGAACCGCCCGGGCAGTGCAGGCAGCGCGAAAAGCGTTGCCAAGGTGACCAGGCCTTCCTCTCCTCCTCTGATGGCTCAGTCTTTCCTCGTATTTTGCCGGCGATGGTTTGCGTTGCGCGCGCTCGCAGTGCTCGACCACGGCCGCCTAGATTCGACGATCTAAGACTTACTACGTGGTGCTTGTGTGTACACTTGGATGAGCGTTGGCTGCTGCTTTTGCGTTTCGCTGCACCCATGAAGTCTGGAGCAAGTCTCGACAAGTCACCAGGCCGTGCTGTGTATCTCTGGCTTCAAGATAGTGAGGACCAACACATGACAGCAACAGCTGGGAAGGCCAATATGCCAGCCGAGAAAACAACAGGCCTATCGTATATATACTTCAGTCCGACTCAGAGCATAAAACAGCACTGGATTCTAAGGCAAGTAGGTTATCATTCTTTATTCTACTCTACATGTCGCGTGTGCGATACGGATCGCACTTGCCGGCAACGGGCTCAGTCGTGTTGTATATCGCACGCACGAAATGCATCGAGAAGGTCAGTTTCGGCGTCGACAGGTCGCCTGTGTTTTGCGACCGCTTAGAAATTGGCCGCCATTGCTGCCGGCTTCCTTTACGCTCGCTCATCGAGTGCTCGCCTGTCTCCGCCGCCGCGATGAGCTCCGGGTTGATGATATTGGGCTGAGACCTCGTCGCTGTGTTGGGAGTCGTCGAAAACACGTGGCGGGTTCTCGTAAAGAGCTTAGTTGTAGTATGTCGCGCGCTGTAAGTGCACCTGCAGGGGCTGGCGGGGCTTTCGCTATTGTTGGAAGTCACTATGAGTTGGTCGCCATTACAGTTGGCTTTCCAGTCATTCGGTCGCAAGAAGCTTCGCGCCATCCGTTGGCCGCGGTAGCGGACTCGCATTTGCGCGCTGCACTCGCTCTAGTTTGTGGAAAAGGGCCACATTACTGTCGATTTCTTCGGCGCTAGCTCTTAACCAGCTCGACGCTGTTCGTGGCGGCGGCCAAGCGTACGCTCGCGCTCCCGTTCGAAGTTCGCTGGCGGCAGACCCTCCGCGTGCAGCGCCGTGTTGTGTCTCGCATTCGCTTGCTCGAGCTGAACAATGTCGCTCACTTAGAAATCGCCGACTTGTTTGCGGGATGGTGGTTCGCGGAGTTGTGGCTGCAGCCTACGCTCCTAAGCTGCCGCACTACGGGAATCGAAATGAGTCTTTGACGATGTGTGACCTCACGGTGACATTATTAGCATGTCATATCTCACGTACGTTTTCCTTTCACTTTTCACGTATTTCTCATATGCATTTGTATTCATCCTCTGTCACGTGTGACTCACTATTTTACATATTCATTGTGCAGCCATAGGCACACACCGTGCTGAAAACTGTGTCGCTGGCCTCTGCGATGCCTGTCATGCACATCTTTCGTCAGAGCAGCTTCAGAAGGACTGTGCGAGAAGGGAAGGTAAAGTTATTTGTGTGTCATTTTTAACGCTTGTTTTTACAATAACGTGCACGCACTTGCCATATGCGTGCATCTTCATCTTCTGTCACATGTGTCTAACTATTTTTTGCTATATTATTGTACGTGCAGCCGTCGGAACACAACAGGCAGAAGGCTACATGCGCTGGCGTCTGCAATGCCTGTCTATTACTTCCGTCGGAGGAGCTCCACAAGGAGTGAACAAGATTTGGCAACGAGACTGGACTTGTACACTTCACCATGAATTCACTTAAAAGAATGGAAAAACTTCATGTGTATGTAGAAAAATAAAATATTTCCATGTCTCACTTTTGTCTTTTGTTGTTGCAATGACTGCGAAAGCAGTTACACACAGGTGGCTAACTACTTTTTCGCGTGTTTTTTTCTGCGCAATTCGTTGCTCACTGCGTAGAAAAACCGGCGAAAAAAGTATTAAGCCTTGCGGAAAATAAACAAAGAACAATGTGTGAACTGGGGACAAAAAGTCCACCCGATTGGAATATTTGAGTAGGTCAACTGTTCGTCCGGCAAGGTGCAACTGTGAGGACTAACGGTTGCCCGGTAAGGTGTAAATCTGGGGATAAACAGTTGTTCACTAAGGTGCAAATGTGAGGACTAAATGTTATTCCTTTGAGGTGAATTGCGGGACTAACGGTTACTCACTAAGGTGTATATGTGAGGACTAATTGTTAGTCTCTTGAGTTCGTCTGTGTGGACTAACTGTTAGACCTAGTGCCGTTAGTGCTTAACGGGATTAATGGTTGTGGCAGCCCCATCAGTCCCTAAAAGGACGAACCACACACCCTTTTAACACCCTTTTGCTTTAGAGTGTAAGATCAGTTAAAGACTGGAAATGAGTAAAAACCACTCCAAATCACGAAATAATGCATGTAAATTCTAATTGCAGAAATAAGTAATCGTCGAAAGGCTAAAAAGACGCTGCTGCCCCAGTGGGTTGTTCGCGGCAGTTCGCGCGTACGAAAAGCAAATGTTACAGTAGGCACGCTAAAATACCTATGCAAAGTTTACGTGCGAAAACCCATTGTCTTCAAACAGCTGAGAATAGGCTGCTGTCACTGACACGCGTGTAACTTCCGACACAAATCTGCAAAATTGCTCACAACACACGCACGCACGAGAAACATACGTAGATTTCGACAGCCGAATACAGCCTCGTCCGTGAATTTCGGTGAGCGGAACACCCATGGTTCGCGGGGAAGCACTAAAACGACGCACAAACAAACGTTAATTGTTGTTGCGGAACAGCGCTCAACGAACCGAAGCCGGAGCCGAAAGCGCTTACCGTGTTTGTCTCGAGTTTATGAAGCCCTACAAACTATTCTCTGATGAAATGCATGTGCATCGCACAAAAACAGTTCAACGTTCCACCGACGGTTTGCCAAAAGCCACTTGGTAGATTAATACCCCCGCAAAAAGACTCGCGTATACATGCGGTGGTGCTGTGGTACGACAGATAAGACATGGTCTTCACGTGCATGCGGTCCCGAGTTCAATTCACTGGCTGTGTGCACTTATCATGTTAATCTTGCAGAAGTAGATAATTTTATACTAATGATTCTCTAATTACCTGAAGTCATAATAGTCACCGCATTATCGGGGAGAAACTGACCTGAAAAGTGCAAAATGTTGATTTTTTTTCCACCACCACTCCGGGCCTGGCCGACTACAGATATGTCACTCCTAACCGCAGGCCGTATCTCGCTAGGTTAAATTTGCCGTAAAATCCCGGCTAATCCTCTTCCCGGCTGTTCTAAAGGCCACTTCGAATCTAGCCGGTTTCTTGGGACACTGCAACGGAGCCGCGTAGAAGTGGCGATAATTTGACTTGATTTCCTGCCTACAGGCGTGTACTGTAGCCAGGATTTGACTAAGAGAGTATCGCACGCACTCTAACAACAAATTGTACGAAGGTTCATCTGCAAACATTTATCTATGGCAAACTATATGATATAAAGCGAAGCCTTTCGAAGCGAAAGAAGGCACGAGTAATGTTCGTGGCTTCAGTTTATTTCCACGAGTAATGCGCGAAACGCGGGCTTCAGGTTGAACGTTGACCACACTCGGACATCTGAATAAGTAGTATGCTTCAGAATGTTTGCGCTAGGTTTGCTGTAGGGAGAGCAAAGCTCCAGCGAACTTCCTTTCCGTCAGGCTTACATAAAGTAAAAACATTTCGTGTATTCCTTGCCAATAGATGATACGCAAAGTTTCTTGCATTTTTATAAAAATAAGCAGCTACCAGTACGTGACTGTAGCCTATGTAGCACTGGTTATAACAAGGACAACAACATTATCTGGCAGTTAGCCATTAGTCAGAGTGTAAAACTGATCGACTGCGAGCGTTATTTCATTCAAAGTGACCTTTCAGGAAGGCTATAGCAAATAATGGACAGCTATTAGCCACAGAACATACAGTCAACAACAAAAGTGAGCGGGCCACGTGACGACGTGCCACCCAGCGGTACGCCATTTGTCTTCACCACAGTGCAGTGCTAGAAAGGGGTCTTATTATATTCACTGGCTGTAAAACTTTATACGGTTAAGCTGGATATTGTCAGATCACAGTTTTTACGTATTGCGTTAATCTGTAGTATGACCGTCACAAGTTCACTTTGATAGTAGCGTCAAAGATGTCACGGTGTGCCTCTAATGGCGTGTCATTGGGTTGTAAAAAAGATTGTTACTGATAAGGGTTATGCTGACTAGCTGCACTCAAATCAGAAGCTGCGGCTGCCAAAGAGCGCGTCAAGTAAAAAGGAGATAGATGCAAATTATTTGTGTCAAGTCAGAGAACGGGCAGGGTGTCGAATAAAGGAAGGATGCCTCTTTGGCGCTCTGCTCCTGTCGATCGCAACTGACTTTGCGGAAATTTTATGGAGAGCCTCATGGCGTTGTACACACGTGGGCCGGAAGTGCTGTGGTTGGGTGTACTTTATTCTTAACACGCTAAATTTTCCACGCACAAGCAAACATTAGTTGTGAGACAAGAGTTAGAAGCACCGCAAGCATAGGTTAGCTGACACTATATACTCAACTTTAGTAAACAGCTAGTCTTTATTCGACATAATTGGCAAGCATGTCTTTGGATGCTGCCTATGTTACCAGTGATACTCAACGTTTTACAAATACTAAAATAACAGTGTGCAACACTTGCGGCTCACCAATGGGTACTTGTTATAAGCGAGTAAATACGCTGACGGGTTAAGGATACAAAGATAATAGTGCTACCTCGTCATGGACTATAGGTTCATGATGACTCATGACATTTTTTCCATGATCTGTCCTTCAGTTTCGCAAGTTTTTTATGCATGAACTATCGACGCCCGAAACAAGCAGCCCCCAACAGTCGACTAGGGTGCACGGTTAGTGCAAACAGGACCCTCCACCACCCCGCTTCTTCAAAATGGTCCGCTTCTGAGCATATTCTTTGTTCACTTGTACAAAAATCAGAAGGTATGCGTAGTGAACCGCGCACTTGTTGACGTCTTTTGCTAGTGCATTTGGCCCACTCATAGAATCGCACGTGTGACGCCATTTTGGTGCAATTTCTTCAGGTTGTGCAAGCTTATTGAATCCTAGTGACAATTTTAATGTGAGCTTATTGGGGACAAGAATAGCTAGGAAAGTTCTAATAACACACGAGCAGCATTTAAACTTGGATTTATGAGCACGGGTGTGTGAGTGTGAAGTCATATCCGTCACCTACCCACAAAGGTAAAGGATTTGCGCAATTGAGGTCAAGTGTGCGTTGCATATGAATTCCAAGCAACGAGAATGTGGATTGGGGTTACCAGTGCGACAAAGTTGACGAACGTAAAAAGATATTCCTTGCCTCACATAGGGAAAAAAGCAGTGCTTACCATCCCGAGGCCGCCATAGTTCAAACCGATTGGCCCGTAAAGATATAGGAATGGACGATGCATAATAGCACTCGTTACTACAATAGTTTTGTCGATAACATCATAATAAGCATTGACTACCTCCTCGTCGTACAGAACAGTCGTCTTGTCAATCAACAAGTAGCGAGCCGAAAGAGAGAGCGCCTTTATCCAGGTGGGAAAGAATTCATCCACTGGTGCATCTGGGTATGGTTCTGCGGCAGGCGAGAAACAATTATTGAAATAGAAACACACGGAAATAGATTATTGGTGTCACGCAAAGCAGATCAGGCAAAGAAAATTGAGATGACAATTTCACAGCAATAAATTGGATATAGGCGACAGTTACCTAGTTGACGTGTAAGAAGGACACATCAGCGTAGGTGAAAAATGGGCATTTTAATTCGAAGCATTTCTTAGCATACTTCCACGACTTTGAGCATATCTATCTATCTATCTATCTATCTATCTATCTATCTATCTATCTATCTATCTATCTATCTATCTATCTATCTATCTATCTATCTATCTATCTATCTATCCATCTATCTATCTATCTATCTATCTATCTATCTATCTGTCTGTCTGTCTGTCTGTCTGTCTGTCTAGCCGCCTACGACAATTAGCTGTCCTGGCCTTCTCAATTATGGTATTGATACCCAAATTGTTATGGCATAACAAGACTGTATGACGAGCATATTTGACTAGTTATAACATGAAAACCATGACATTGTTTTTATGAATGTCATGATTTATATTTCATAATTTAGCTGCTCTTGCGAAGGTTTTGTTTCCATCACATTTAGAAAACTGGTAAAGTATGACATGACAGCATAGCAAACGTAAGTGACAGACCCTAAGGTGGAAATCATGACATGCATGTCATGATTTTCATGTTATGGCTAGTCATGACTACACGCACGCTCATGATGCGCCCGCGATCATTTCGGTACCTCCAAGCATACCAAATTTGGTGTTACGTGCCGTGAGTGGATGACGAAGGTATATGACTAATGCAAACATGATAATCATGAGATGTGTGACATGTAAGAACATGACTACATGCCACGCCCATGAGACATTCATGGCCATTTCAATAGCTTCACATTAACCAAATTTTGTGTTACGTGACGTGTATGGAAGACGAATGTATATGACTGGTGTAAACATTATCTTGACATGAGTGCCATGCAACATACTAAGCTCATGATGCGCTTGTGGCGTTTTCGCTGGCTTCAAATATACCAAATTTGGTGTTACGTGACTTGAAAGGATGACGAAGGTATTTGACATGTGCAAACATGAAAATCATGACATGCATGTCATGAAAACCATGAATACAAGCTACTACGCTATTAGCGCGCTCGCAGCTGTATTGCTAGGGGCACATATATGAAATTTTATATCACGTGATGTGAATAGACGAAGGTAAACTACATGTCTAAACATAACCATTATTATGTGCTTATATGCGTATAATGTGGAACATGATTGCAGGGTTCGCTCATACTTTGCTCGCGGTCGTTTTGCTAGCTTCACATATACAAAATTTGGTATCAGGTGACGTGAACAGACAATAAAGTTAAATGACAATTACAAACATGATAATTATGATATGCGTGTCATGTAAAACATGGCTACATGCTACGCTCATGCTGTTCTCGTTGCCGTTTCGCTAGCTTCACATAAGTGAAATTGGGTGTTACGTGACGTGAATAGACAACGAAGGAAAATAACACGTTCAAACATGACAATCTTGATATGCGTGTCGTGTGAAACAAGATTACAAGCTACGCTCAAAGAGTGCTCGAGGCCGTGACGCTTGCTCCACATATACCAAATTTGGTATCAGGTGACGCGAATAGACGAAGAATATAAGTGGCATGACCGAACATGATAATCTTGATATGCGTGTCATGTGAAACATCATCAATTGCTTCGTTCATAGTGTGCTCGCGCCCGTTTAGCTAGCTCCAGATATACAAACTTTGTATCACGTGACGTTAATAGACGACAAAGGTAAATGACAGATATAAACATGATAATCCTGTTACGCGTGTCATGTGAAACATGATTGCATGCTAAGCTTATAGCGTGCTCGTGGCCGTTTCGCTAGCTTCGCATATACGAAATTTTGTATTATATGACGTGAAGAGACGACGAAGGTAGACGACACATCCAAACGTATTATTCATGGCATGGGAATGATGTACGGCATACTTTACGTTCATTACGTAACGTTGTGCTCATTATAGAGTGACATGTCAGCCTTCCTCATTCGTGTTTCGCATATCATCGATCTCCACACTACGTGAGACTTGGCTGTTTTTCTACCACGTAGGAACAAAAAATTTACATTGGCTTCATCAGAAGCAAATACAGGTTCACTGCGTGGTGGCGGAGTGATCCCGGTATTGGAGGTTTTTCGTGCCTACGGAGACCTGGCCTCTGTAATTGAAGTAGAACTACGTCAATATCATGTGACTAATTGTACACAAGCGGGGCATTTGCCCTGAAGTACGATGAAGTGCTGGTTGCCCAGGAGGATGTCTAAAGTATGATGTCATTTTGGTGAGAGAAGCCAAAACAGGTAGCACACGTCCACCACAATGTTTACCAAATCCTCGATTGAAAAACACAGTTTTTTATGCACTTAGAATAATTTAGTTTCCAGATACCCTTAAAACATTTTTATACCGTTTAGATTGAATAGAACGAATTAAACGTCAATGTTTGAAAATTATCCCACTTCAAGTGAATCTGTATAACTCGGTTGGTATACAAATAAAATAATCAGGCTAACATCCGCAAAATGAGATGTGTTTCGAAAAGCGGGTGTTTTTTTTTCGTATGTTGTGGAGACATGTAACTCCTGGAAAGCTCTATTACACCAAATGTTTTAGCTTTAGAGGTTTTAATAAATGTTTCCTTCGTTTTGCAAAACGATTTCCCTTTAAAAACACTTGCTTTGATGGCAATATCGCATTGCCCCCAATTTGCCGTTTGCATTAGTTACAGTAAGTCAGATAATTATCGTGTACCTTGCAAGCTATTGATCACACAAACTTGAATGAGTTATATTGTGAAGGTCTTGTTGGGTGCCGAGCGTAACTGTTTAATTGAATGAAACCTTTAGTTTCGCAACAGCCAGACGCGTTCCCTCATAGGAGGCGATCTGATTTTCACCTACATGATCGCTTCAGCGTGAGAGACGTTTATAAGACTAGGAGGCACGTGCTTTTTCAGAGCGAGATAACTGCACAAGGTGTCTGAATACTGATTTACCTTACAGGTAAATCAGTATTCAGTATGAGAGGTAGATGAGTATATAAGGCAAGGGTCTTGCCGCTCATGAACACATATCAAACTTGTATTCTTTGTAGATATTCAATACTTGGAATTTGGTAGCGGAATCAACAATAGCTTAAGATACTTTAATTTGTATTACAATATAACAATACTGACATTGGCACTAGCATTGTTTAAAGCAGTTGCCCGGAAAACTGATTTTCCTCTCTGGTTTTATACTCAGAAGTGTTCGACATAAAAAATTTATTTCTGTTGACATGTTGCATTCTACCCACGCTGCTTGGACTTGGTGTCCGTAGTATGTACCTTTAGGGCGAATAAAATAACTGGGTCAGGTTTTACGTCACACAATAAGCTATTATATTACAAATTCCGCAATACATGGCTCGGGAAATTTTCCCATCTGTGATCTCTAGCGTGCACTAACGTCGCACTGTACGACGTCCTCGCATCGGAAGTCGCATTGAAGCGCGAGTGCTGCGGCAGGGATTGCATTCACGACCTTCGGGTCACCAGACGAGTACTGTAGCCACTGATGCACGAGGACTGGCTCGGCTTTATAGTGTGTATATATGTAAGGGCGTAAGAGTTGATAGGCTGGCTAGTTGGCATGGATTCATTACGGCAACTTGGTAGCGAAACCAAACGAGACAAACGACACAAACACGCAAAGTGAGAGCCACTTAGTACCCGACAATTAGGTATTTCGTAATAAAAGTTTAGAGTAGAGTGTTTAGTTTCGCACAGTCCCAATTCGTTTCCTCAATAAGTACAGCGAGACTCTTAGCAATTCTCGTTTCCCTGCGTATGTTTCATTAGTTTCTCTGCAAAAAGTTCCTCACCTGGTAATTTTCTTTCGTTCAAGTTGGCCGGTAAAGAATTCTCGATATTCAGATTGCATACACTTCGTAATTTACGAACTTCTTGAGTTACAATTGTATAACTTGTAGAGCGGTCAACAACAAAAGGAAATCTATTCGACAAACTACTTAGTGTTAGTCGTCAACCTAATTGCAAATTTTGGTCTGTTTGTGGAACAGCTTACTTGGTCTTGATGGTTAGCCCAGCCGTCCACCCTTGGTCACGCAAATTGTCAGGCCGTTTGTAAAGCATGGATCGGCACCAATTCTTGACCTTTCCTTCATTTTTACTGTAAGTTCATAAAATAAGCATGCTCTCCTCCTAATTTGGAGAAGTGGAGGACTCTTTTTCCTTCGGAAATCGGTTTACAGCTTCCCCTTCCCAACCCAATTCTCGCACACAGTTCTACCTCTGTTGCCTGTCAAGCAGACTACTACTGATTCACAACAATAACTTTAGCACTTACTGAAGGATGAAGAGATGGCACCGCACAAGTAAATCTTCATTTTGACACATAGATACTTGAATATTAACAGATTACAGCTATATTTGAAAAGGACTAGTACATTAAAGCTGCTTCCAGAGTTGGAGTTTAGGTTAGCGGGCAGCACGTGTACGCTCGGAAAAGATTACCTATAGTTATCATTGGTTCTTGATTCACCGCGCTGGGCGTCTTGTGTAAAAACAATTACACACTTTCTGTGCCTACTTTTGATACGGCATATAGAGAGAGTCGTGAGCACTGAATGTAAATATCTGCGATGAACTCTGGATCTAGTCGGCGTCCAGGACTTCCCGCGTGTGCCGTTATTTCGTACAATAATTCGATGGCATAATGTCGAGCGTTGGGGCTGATCCAACTCGACGATTCCATGGCTTTCACGAATGTGTGGCGGATTCGAGTCACCATGCGCTTCGTCTGGTACACCATGCAAGGCGGCACCTCTGGTAATAGAGAAACACGTCAGGGTACCCAGTTACCAAAAGCTTGTCAAGCAATGTCGTATTACACAGTTTGAAAATGGGTTTATATCGACTAATTGTGCTACATGAACAACTTGTTTATCATTATTCAACCCATTCTTCATCGTTTCGCGTCGCACTAATACACCAACTCCCGCTAAAGAAAACCATGTATAGTTGTGAAGCAGCGGGCGTTAACGCTTATTTTGACGGTGGCACTTACGCTGGCGGTCATCGCGTCGTTGCGCAAAAGAGAAGCCTGGGGAGGTGCCAAGCATGAAGTAATGGACCGGTGTTTTCCTGATGAAATATGTCAATCGTAGGTAAAGAGATATTAGGGAGACAGAAGACTTCGATTAAACATTGAAACCTACAGCCCATTTCAGTTAACCTGCACCACAACGCAAGGCTTGCCTGCTATTCTGTTGAAATATTCCCAAGTGACTGGGAAAGTTTTGCGGACTCTCCCAGTACCAGCTTTGGGCAGGTGAGCCCATAATTCGGCTACTCCGGCAAGATTTTTTGTGCCACCACGCATTCCTGACAAGCCAGTAGACGGGCACGGTAGGCATGACGTGGCGGCGTCACAAACTCGTGCTACCCATCCGCTGTGATGGCTTCTGAAATATACGTCGTGCAAGTCGATGGACAGGAGCTGTCAGCGACGGAGTTCGTGAAAGAGCAATGATGGTGGGAAATGAAGCGTAAAACCAAGGCGTTGCTAGAACTAAAAAAGTGGCTGGAGACACCAACTTAGCGATGGACCAATAAGCAACACGAGCAAGTTTTAAGAAGGCCGCGTTCATGCTGAGAGCGACGCAGCATGTGAGGAAAACCACCAAGGCCAACCGAATGCCCAACTTGCCGACGGATGACAAGATCATCATACGACCCCGGAATGGCTTCAACGTATCGCAGTACCAGAAGGCCCGCGTCCACTGCTGCATACGCAATGCGGCATGGGTGGGATGCGAAGTCGAGGAGAACAGCGTTTGTGTGAACAAGCTTCAAAACTTGATTGTGGTAAACAATACGTGAGAAGATCGTGCGAAATGGTACGGTGGCATTTGCAAGCTGCGTATTGGTGACCGCGGGTTGGAAGCAAATGCCTACAGACCGGCGCCGGAGAACACATCCAAGGGCGTTGTCGAGGGCATACGACTTGACGAAAAGCCAGCGAACGTGGTTCGATGTCTAGTGAACTACCGTAACCCGAACGTCCTGCATGCCAAGCGCAATGGAAACATGACGAACGTTATCATCCTGTTCGACGGACACTACGGGCCCCGTTACGTGAACTACGGAGGAATGCTGCTAAGGTGCTCTCTGTACAAAAAAAAACATTTAGACATGTGCTACCAGTGTGGTCGTCTCGGACATAGGGCCGAAGGTGTGCCCCAAGCCGAACGACAAGAAGTGCTGTAGGTGCGAATGCGGCAACCCACCCAATGATCGTCGGTGCGAGCACATGTGCCTGCTGTGCGGAAAGGATCGCCTCACCGGAGACCGCAAGTGCAACGCCAAGTATATAAACCCCCCCTTGTCAAGCAACCACAATGGTAACGCAGAATGCGCGAGGAGGATGAGGCAACCTATAGCAGCAGCAGCAGCACCATCAACGACGGAAGGGAGGGCTCCCGTCAACGCCACGCATCAAGACGACGCAGCGGCGACAGGCGATCGGCATCGAGAGAAAGCCGTGCGCGGAGTCACACTCGCTCCGGTGCTCGTTCTCGGGCACACTTCCGCAGCTTCTCCCAGCCCCGTTCAGCCAGAAATTTCAGCAAGTTGACGACCCAAGCCACCTGCGCTGCTGCAGCCAAAAGCGGAAAAGTATTCGACCCCCACAACGTCGGGTGGGTGGACGTCGCCTGTGGTCGCACGCCTCGCGTGCTGCAAATGCGAATTGAGGCTACCATTATTAGAATCCCTGATGTAGACTGACGCGAAAGTTCTGCTAACAGTATCAACTGCGACCATGAAAGCTCAATACAGAAACGACTGGATGAATATGCGTCCTCAATAAAAAAATACGTCAAAAAAATGATGAGTTAGCGAAAAGAAGTGGCCACGTTCAAGGGGGAGGCCCTTTACCTTCCACTTTTCCGAAATCCGTCACCACCAACGCGGCTGCTAATACCGTCCAGAGCGCGCAAGAAGCTATGGACGTGTAAGATGTGCACTCCGCACCCTCAAAACGTAAGGTGCCAGACCCGGAGCTGGCTGAGCTCGTCCAATCACAGAAACGCGAGGAGAAACACTGCGAGGGAGTTGACAGACTCGACTACAAGGTAGACGCGATAATGGCCCAACAATTGCAGAACCGCGCAACTTAACAGCGCAATGGCTCAACAAATCGCGCAAACTGAACAGTTTGTTTAGCGTTGAGATATCTCGACTCACACAAATGCTCGCGACGCTGCAAGCGTGCATGGACGATATCGAAATGCGTCTTCCGGGGGGAGTGGGTCGCCCCGTGCGGAATACCAGGAAACCTTACTGTATGTCGTTACCTGATGACGAGGCGCAGGATCACTTGGGCGGCAAGTAAAAACACGTACAGTCACCGTGCATCTACACGAAACCACAAAAACACAACGCTCAGAATAGCGTAACTCACGGAACACGCTCACGGTCTGGCAGTGGAACTGCACGGGGTTTAGGAGGAAACGAGCGCATTTTCAACAATGTCTACGAATCCAGGAACAACCAGATGTAATCCTTTTGCAGAGAACAAACGACCCGGTCAAGCTGGCGATGTACAAAGCTATAGATGAGGCTGTGAACGTGGGAGAACGGCCGGTCGCTGGCAACGCTATTGGACGCAACGTCACCGTGGCGCAACGTGAACTTAGAAACGTCAG
Source organism: Rhipicephalus microplus (assembly GCF_043290135.1). Lineage (NCBI taxonomy): Eukaryota > Metazoa > Arthropoda > Arachnida > Ixodida > Ixodidae > Rhipicephalus > Rhipicephalus microplus. The sequence continues at coordinate 113,607,134 of NC_134702.1, forward strand.
CGTACCGCACGTACTTATGGAGCTCTTTCCAACGAAAAGGCGTGGCGTTGGCATGTTAAATGCGAAGCATTTCTTAGCAAATTTCGGGGACATTGAGCGTATCTATCTATCTATCTATCTATCTATCTATCTATCTATCTATCTATCTATCTATCTATCTATCTATCTATCTATCTATCTATCTATCTATCTATCTATCTATCTATCTATCTATCTATCTAGACGCCTACGGCTTTTAGCTCTCCTGGCCGTTTCGGAAATGGTCTAGTTGGTATGACAAAACATGACTGTATGAAGAACATATTTGACTAGTCTTAACATGAAAATCATGATACGTATGTCATGAATGTCATGATTTCTATTTCATGAACCTACAGCTCTAGCAGTAGTTTCGTTCGCATGGCATGTTGAAAAATTGATCTGGTATAACATGATTGCATGCGAAACACAATAGACCAACCCTAACATGAAAATTATGACATGCGTGTCATGTAACAACATGACTACATGCCACGCTCAAGATGCGCTCACGGTGGTTTCGCTAGCTTCACTAATGCTAAATTTGGTATTACGCGACGTTATTGGATGACGAAGTTATCATACTGGTGCAAACATGATAAACATGAGATGCGGGTCATGTAACAACATGACTACATGCTACGCTCATGATGCGCTCGTGGCCGTTTCGCTAGTTTCACATGTACCAAACTCGGTATAACACGATGCGAACGAACCACATAGGTAAATGACACGTCCAAACACAATATTACGACATGCGTGTCAAGTAACAACATGACTACATGCCACACTCATGATGCGCTCGCAGCCGTTTTGTTAGCTTCACATATGCCAAATTTTGCATTACGTGACGTCAATGAATGACGAAGGTATGTGACTCGTTTAAACATGATAATCATGAGACACATGACTTCATACCACAGTCAAGGTGCCAATACATTTCGACGCGGTGCATCTGCTCGCCGGCGTTCATTTCGTCGCGTCATGCCGGCGTCGCCATGCCAGGCGCAGGTCTGGCCACGTATTCACAGGCGCGCGCCACGCTGCGATGCTTTGACGTATGCGCGTTTCAGTGCGTCCAACGTCCCCTCGTCACGAAAAAAGGGAGACAGAGTGTTGTCTGGCTAACGCATCGGCACGAAATGCAGCATGTCGCATTTCGCACCTGTTGCCGTTGGGCCACGCCAACGGACGCTGAGCACGCCGGTCGCGCCTGGCGTAAGACTATAGAGTGCTCGCGTTTTGCTAAGTTAGCGTTGCTGTGCCCAGCGTGCGTGCGCGTCAACGCTACATTGGAGTATATGGGTCTCTTCATGATGTGCTCGCGGCCGTTTTGCTAATTCCACATATACCAAATTTGGCGTTACGTGACGTCAATAAATGACGAAAGTATACGACTGGTGCAAACATGATAATGCTGACAAGCGTGTCATTTAGGAAAATGACACCATACTGTTACACGACATCGGCAACAAAAGAGCATCATAGACGACGAAGACAATGAGAGCGACCGTGCTCGTGTTGTTGTTGCTGCTGTTCTTCAATCTTGGCTGCAGCTGCCGCTGACTCTCCCTGTATATTTTGTAAACATATATATTTCATTTATTCTCTCACCTCCGTAACATTTGGTGGTGGTGCTGGGTACAACACGATATAACAGAGCTCCGCAGTGGCTGCTGCTTAGATTTTTCCACCATGGCAAACCAGGGACTGGCTTCCACCGAGGCGACTACAACAAGAACTGTTGTGCTTCTGCAGCTAAAAGATCCTGGCACGTTCTGTGGAACTAATGATGTCAACATCAAAGAGTGAGTGAGTGAGTAACAACTTTATTAGTCGAAGGGGTGAGGGGTAAGGGAGGCTAAGCCACGAAGGCTGCCAGGCTGTGTTTCTCGATGACTTCTTCCGCTCGTTTCAGGACCCGTGTCTGGATGTCTATGTCGTTGAACCACATCCTCTGGGGCTGCCCGGAGGATCCCCCGCCCGCCGACCTCCTTTGCTCACCCCCCACCGAGGGACAATGGGAGGCCCTTCTCTCCAGCAACGACATAAACATCAAAGAATGCTTGCCGTTGTACGAACTTACAAGTAAGAATTACCGCTGGGATGAAGCTCTTATGTTAGCCAATATCCTGTTCTACTTGAAAGGAACAGAAAAAGTGTGGTTCGAGAACCACGAAGATGAAATTGGAAGCTAGGATGCGTGCAAAGAAAATATGCGCGCCCTTTTCAGCAAGTCTGTGGGTAGAAAGGCAGCGGCCAAGAATGAGTTGGCATCTCGTACGCAAACGTCATCAGAGTACGACGTGACTTACATACAGGACGTGCTTGCCTTTTGCCGAAAAGCAGACAACGGTATGGAAGAAACCAAAAAAGTACCTCACATATTGAAAAGAATTGCAGATAATGCATTCAACCTTCTCGTATGCAAGGACTGCGACACGGTCGATGCCATCATCAAGGAGTGCCAGCGTTTTGAGGCCGCAAAAAGTCGACGTATCGCCCATGATTTCACTCGACTACCAAACACAGCAGCAACCAGGTCGTGCAAAGACAGGCCTGTGCTATAAACGCCGTTAACTGCTGAGCACGTGACCAAGGTCATCAGACGTGAGCTTGAAGCTCTGTCTCCTGCGTTCACGTGCTCCCATGCCTGTGACTCTAGCCCTAAGATGGGGCCACTGGTACATGCCATTGTGCGACAAGAGCTTTCCAATGCTGGACTGGCCTCCGAGTGCACTACAGCTCCCTCTCAGCCGATCAACCGTCATCGACCCCATGTTTCGTATGCGCAAAGCCAAAACCTTCCGGCGCGCCCTCGCTATCCAGCCGAGTGGAGGACTGCTGACGATCGCCCGATTTGTTTCAACTGCCACCGTATCGGACACGTGGCCCGCCATTGTAACACTCGGTGGTATCGGCATCAGGCATCCTATGGGTACCTCCGTAAGCCAGAGAGGGATCATGGACGCTTTCAAACTTACCAAGAGTCACCTCAGGCCACCAGTGAAGACGTTTCTTCTATGCCACCATATCGTCGTCGCTCTCCATCTCCGCACGCTCACCAGTCCCGTTCACCGCTCTCCCGTCGCCCATCGTCTCGCTCGCCATAATTTCTCTGACCAACGTCACCGTCTAACCACCTGCCGCGGGAAAACTAGATGATGCAGCTTCCGGAGGTGATTCTGCATCGACCACTTGCCCGCCAAATCCTCGGACCATGCTGCCAACTCGACGCAACTTTATTGACGTTGAAGTAGATGACACACCCGTTGTTGCACTGGTGGACACAGGGGTTCACATATCAGTGACGAATTCAGAACTTCGTTACCGCCTTAGTAAAGTTTTAACGCCACCAAAGTGCCACTCATTCAGGTCACCGGCGGCGGCACGTTTCTCGTACTTGGAATGTGCTCCGCACGTATAAGTGTGGCTGATGGCTCCACAACAGTGCCACTTGCTGTGCTCGAGAAATGTTCCCATAAACTTATCCTCAGCATGGACTTTTTATCCACCCACTCTGCCCTTATTGATTGTGGAACCGGCATGCTTCAACTTGATTTACCGTGTTACCATGACGACCCAACACCAGCTCAACCCCATCTGTGTTCTGCAGATCACGTTCGCCTAGCACCTCAAGCCGTTACTTACGTGAACCTGAGATCTGTCCCTCCTGTTCCCGATGGTGACCACATGTTGACACCTATTGCTGACGTTCTGCTGGCCGAAAATTTTGCCATGCCTCACACACTTTTGACAGTCGCTGAAAATACAGCATCTCTTCCAATCCTAAACTTCAGCTGGTGCGCTCAAGTTATCCCAGATGATATGACTTTGGCAAAAGTTCTTTTCTGTAGATGCGGCCATTTTGGCGTTTGTTGCCAAATCTTCTTCGCCCTCTGCTCCATTTTCATCCTCGAAGAGCGCAGCGGATGCCACCATCGACAAGATGATCGCTCCGCACCTTCTTTCAGCACAGACAGCTGACATCCGGCACCTGCTGAAATTCTACCACGACATCTTTAATTTTGATGACCACCCTTTGCGCCAGACATCCTTTGTAACTCATAGGATTAACACTGGAGACGACAACCCCATTCTACGACGTCCTTATCGCGTGTCTACTGCTGAGCGACAAGTTATCCAGCACGAAGTTGAAGAAATGCTCACAAAAGACGTCATCGAACCTTCCTGCAGTCCATGGGCGTCACCGGTCGTGCTAGTCAAGAAGAATGATGGCAGCTGCCGCTTCTGCGTAGACTACCGTCACTTAAAGAAAGTAACACGTAAGGACGTGTATTCACTGCCGCGGATTGACGATGCTCTCGACTGACTACATGGGTCCGCCTAATTTCATCTATCGACTTACGATCAGGATACTGGCAGATTTCTGTCGATCATCGAGACCGTGAGAAAACCGCATTCAACAAACCGGATGGACTTTTCCAGTTCAAGGTTATGCCATACGGATTGTGTAATGTGCCAGCTACATTTGAAAGAATGATGGACTCTCTCCTGCGTGGATACAAATGGACCACGTGCCTGTGCTATCTCGATGACGTCATCGTATTTTCACCTACATTCGGAAGTCACCTTAGCCGCCTAATGGCTGTTCTTGTGGTTTTTCGGTAAACAGGACTTTTGCTCAACTCTTCCACATGTCGCTTTGGCCATCGAAAAATCAATGTGCTGGGCCACCTTGTCAGTGCTCGAGGCGTGCAACCTGATCCTGACGAAATTCCAGCTGTCAAAGATTTTCCCATACCACGTTTCGCAAGAGTTGTACGGAGCTTTATCGGCCTTTGTTCTTACTTTCGACGTTTCGTGAAGAATTTTGCTGACATTGCCCGACCACTTACGGAGCTACTGAATAAGGTCACGCCTTTTTATTGGGGTATTGACCAAGCAACTGCTTTCAGCAACCTTACTACATTACTTACTTCCCCACCCATCTTGGCCCATTTCGACCCGTCAGCCCATACTGAAGTTCGTACCGATGCCAGTGGACATGGAATTGGTGCCGTTCTCGCCCAGCGGCAACGAGGAGAAGATCGCATCAATGCTTATGCCAGTCGCCTCCTTTCTCCTTTGGAGCGCAAGTTTTCCATTACAGAGCGTGAGTGACTCGCACTAGTCTGGGCAGTCAGAAAATTTCGACCATACTTGTTTGACCGCACCTTTTCGGTAATTACAGATCACCATGCCTTGTGCTGGCTGTCATCCCTTAAAGATCCAACAGGATGACTTGGCCGTTGTGCCTTGAAACTACAAAAATACAGCTTTGACATGGCACACAAATCTGGCCTAATGCACCGGGATGCCGACTGTGTATCCCGTCACTCTGTGGATCCACCTGACCTTTCAGCACATGACTATGATCCTTGTGTCTTCGCCATGTCAGCTTTCACCGACATACGCAAGGAACAGCTCAGCGATGCCCACTTGTGGTCTATCATGCAGAGCCTACGTTTGCCCCACGTAGACCCGTCGCTACACTTGTTCGTTCTACGAGATGGCATTCTTTACCGACGCAACACCAACGCCGAAGAACCAGAGCTAATATTCATAGTTCCTGCGACACTCCGTTCCGCTGTACTTGAACAGCTTCACGACGCCCCAACTGCAGGACATCTCGGGGTCACGCGCACGTACGATCGCGTGCGGCGTAGATTCTTCAGGCCAGGCCTTTACCGTTCTGTGCACCAATACGTTGCTGCATGTGTGTCCTACTAGCGCTCCAAACATTCCACTTTGCCACCATCTGGTGCGCTCAAACCAATAGACATACCCACCGTTCTGTTCTACCGCGTCGGTCTTAATCTCGTTGGACCATTTTGTACTTCTCTCATTTAAAACAAGTGAATAGCCGCAGCCACTGATTACGCCCCAAGATACGCTATCACACACGCGCTACCGACAAGCTGTGCCACTGACGTCGCGGACTTCTTGCTTCATGACGTAATTCTTCACCATGGCGCTTCTCGACAGCTGCTGACCAATTGTGGTCGCTCTTTTCTTTCAAATGTAGTAAGTGACATCCTTCGCTCGTGTTCGACGCGTCACAAGCTCACTACGGCCTATCACCCACAAACAAATGGTCTTACCGAGCGCCTAAATCGGAAATTGACAACAATGCTCCTCATGTACGTTTCCAAAGATCACTTTGATTGGGATAGGACTTTGCCTTATGTGACATTCGCATACAATTCGACACGCCACGACACCACTGGCTTCTCCCCCTTCTATGAGTTGTTCGGCCGCCATCCAGAGCTACCCTTTGAGACTCTTCTCCCATCAACTACGCAAACGGTTACAGAGTACGCCCTGGATGCCACTGCTCGGGCTCAAGTGGCCATCCAAATAGCACGGGAACGTCTTCTTGGCTCGCAGCTCTCTCAGTAGGCTCGCTACGATAGCCATCACAGAGTAGTTTTCTACTCTCCAGGTACATTGGTTCTCCTCTGGACACCATGCCGCCACGTTGGCCTCTCTTGGAAGCTCCTGTCTCGCTACTCGGGGCCTTACAAGGTTTTACGCTGGCTTACCGAGGTCACATACGAGATTGCTCCGTTGGACAGTCAGTCGTCGTCCGCACCCGCTACTGACGTCATCCACGTGACCCGCCTTAAACCATATATATCCGCATATGATCCTACTCTCCTTTAGGCTCCGATACGGCACTGCCAGCGGCGGGGGGTTATACGTTACACGACATCGGCAACGAAAGTGCATCATAGACGACGAAGACGATGAAAGCGACCGTGCTCGTGTTGTTGTTGCTGCTGTTCTTTCATCTTGGCTGCAGCTGCCGCTGACTCTCCCTTTATAACTTGTGAATATATTTATTTATTTCATTCTTTCACCCCTGTAACAATACCATGCTGATAGCGTGTACGCGGCCATTTTGCTAGCTCCACATATACTAAATTTAATATGACGCGACGCGAAAAGATGACGAAGGTGAATGACACATCCAAACTTGATAATCATGACACGTTAGTCATGTACTGCATAATTCACCTCCACTTCATACCATTGTGCTAACTTAGAGTGACATATCAACCTTCCTTATTCGTGCTTCGCATTTCATCAATTCCCACTGTACGTGGGATCTGCCATTCTTTATATTGAACTCATATAGCCAACCTAAAGCCAAACATCGTGTTTTTAGCACGTTACTGTGCACGAAGCAGCTCGTGACGGGCCCTTGCTTAACGCAGGTGAGTTTAACGAGCCCCACGTGGCATGGTGGTACGTGGCATGGTGGTACAAGCGCCATTGGAACAATGTGCAGAATGAGGGGCTCGAGCATATAACAGGCCAATCTTTCCTTCACGCAATAGCAACAGCGTATGTGCGGATACATCACCCTACCTTACGTTTATTAGGAACCTCGCTAGCACGCAATGCCAAATACGCCGGAGGTTTTGGATAGTGATCACTCAGTGATCGAGATCTAAGTCGACATTTGCCCTCAGTACCACCTTCATTGGTACGCCGCCGAGGGCATGCATTACCACCTAGTGGATTGGCACACGTTCCGCAAAGCCCGGAAAGAGCAGCAACGAGGCAACGCGGCTATAGTGGGTATCGGGGGATGGATCACGACGCTCAGGGGCGATGTAAAAACGGCAATGCAGGAACTTTCAGCGAAACCAGTGCTAAAAGTAGTAGACAGCAAACTCCTACAGATGTGGTAAGCCAAGCACAGTCTGCAAGACAGGTGGAAGCGTCAACGTCACAATAGGATGCTACGAAGAAGCATTGCACGGCTAAGCGGGGTTATGGTAAAGTTGACTTAAAATATGCAGAGCGCAATGGGAGGAGACGTGTAAAGGGACGGAGAACAAGCTGAACTTGGCCAAGACTTGGCATCTTCTCTGGCATCTCTTGGATCCGGAAGAGAGCAAAACAGCGCACAAAAATAAGCTAAATAAGCTACTGCACGAGTACGAAGGCACGTCCGCGGAGTTTTAAATGTAAAGCATTTCTTAGCCAACTTTGGCAATTTTGAACGTATCTATCTATCTATCTATCTATCTATCTATCTATCTATCTATCTATCTATCTATCTATCTATCTATCTATCTATCTACCTATGTATCTATATATCTATCCATCTATCAATGTATCTATCTATCTATCTATCTATCTGTTTATCTATCTATTTATCTATCTATCTATTTATTATATCTATCTATGTATCTAGCAGCCTACAACATTTAGCTCTCCTGGCCACTTCGACAATGGTATCAATACCAAACCTGGTATGGCATAACATGACTGTGTGAAGAACGTATTTGACTAGCCATAACACAAAAATCATGACATGTCTGTCATGAATGTGATGATTTACAATTCATGGCCCTGCAGCACTTGCGGTGACTTCATTCGCATGGCATGTTGCAAATCTGATATAGTATGACAGAATCACATGGCGAACACAAGCTACAGACCCTAACATGAAAATTACGACATGCGTGTCAAGTAACAACATGACTATATGCCACGCTCATGATGCGCTCGCGGCCGTTTCGCGAGAGTCACATATACCAAATTTGGTATTATAGTAGGTGAATAGATTTCGAATGTATGTGACTGGTGCAAACCTGATAATCATAAGATGCGTGTCTTGTAACAACATACTACATGGCACGCTCATGACGTGCTGGCGGTCGTTTCGCTAGCTGCACCTATACTTAACTTGGTAATACAGGACGTGAATGGATGACTAAGATATGGAAGTGGTACCAACATGGTAATCACGACATGGATGTCATGTAACAACATGATTACATGCCACACTCATGATGCGATCGCTGCCATTTCATTAGCTTCACATATGCGAAATTTGGTATCACGTGACGCCAATGGATGACGAAGTTATGTGATTGTTGCAAACATAATTCTCATGAAATACGTGTCATGTGAGAACAGGACCACATGCCACAATCAAGGCGCCAATACATTTCAACTTGATGTGGTGCGCGTGCTCGCTGGCGTTCGTTTCGTCGCGTCACGCTGGTGTTGCCACGCCAGGCGCTGGTCCTGCCATTTACTCGCAGGTGCGCGCCACGCTGCGTTGCTTTGATGCATGCAGGTTTCAGCACGTGCGGCGTCCCTCCATCACGAAAAGAACAGACGCAGTCCTGACTGGGTTACGCATCAGAATAGAGTATTGTTAGTCTATAGCATCGACGCGAAATGCAGCATGTCGCAATTCGCGGTTGTTGCCGTCGGGCCGCGCCTATTAATGCGGGTTGCGCCTGGCGTCAGACTATAAAGTGCTCGCGTTTTGCTAACGTAGCGTCGCTATGCCCAGCGTGTGCGCGCGTCAACGCTACATTGGAGTATATTGAGCCCTTCATGATGCGCTGACGGCCGTTTTGCTAGCTCCGCATATACCAAATTTAGTGTTACGTGACTTCAATAGATAACGAAGTATATAACTGGTCCAAACTAGATAATCCTGACACACGTGTTATGTAAGAACATGACAACATACCACGCTCATAGAATGCTCGCGGCCATTTCGCTAGCTCCACATATTCTAAATTTGGTATCACGTGACGTCAACTGATGACGAAAGTAAACGACACATCCAAACATGATAATCGAGACACGGAAGTCATGTACGGCATCATTTACCTCCACCTCGTAATGCTGTGCTGATTTTAAAGTGACATAACAACATTTCAATTCGTGCTTCGCATATCATCGATTCCCACTGTACGGGGGGTATGCCAGTTTGATTTGGACGACATGCGTTGCCGTTGCTTCATGTCCCCAAGCCCCATCACGGACCCGGCATATGGACAGGATAGTGAGTGTAACGTGGTCTAGATGATGACTTCAGTGTGGCAGAGCTGAGGGCAGTACTGCGCAAGCTCCACACAAAATCGTCACCAGGCCCGGGTGGAATAACAAACAAAACACTGCGTAACTTGGACGATGACTCAATAGATAAATTGAGATCTTACATGAACGAGTGCTGGAAAACAGGCGCTATGCTGAGCTCGTGGTAAACTGCGCGCATAATTATGATCCCCAAACCAGGCAAGCGGGTAGAGATTGACAATGGTCGACCGATATATCTGACTTCCTGCGTCGGTAAGGTCATGGAACACGTGGTTCTCACTCGTCTTACCAACTACGTCGAGGACCGAGACATGTTGCCCCACTCAATGCTGGGGTTCCGTTTTAATTGTTCCACGCAGGACGTTATGCTTCAACCTGAACATGATTACATAGACAATGCCACGCGATCTACAAAAGCAATACTCGGGCTTGACCTCAAGAAAACGTTCGACAACGTTAAACATGCCGCAATCTTCAAAGCATACGAGTGTTGGAACTGGGCGAAAGAATTTACCGCTACGTACAAGATTTTCTTACAGGTCGCCGTGGCCGCGTAGCGATCGGCGAAGTAGAATCGCAAGATATAAACATGGGTTGCACGGGCACGCTGCAGGGTTCCGTAATTTCCCCCATTCTTTTTAACCTCGTCCGTGTCGGGTTACCGTCGAAATTGGCCGATATGGAAGGCCTCCACCAGAGCTTAGACGACGGTGATATCACCCTCTTGGTTGCCTGGAGGAATGACGGACATATCGAGCAAACGTTGAAGGGGGTGGTCGAAGTGGTAAAGGACTACCTTCGCGACACGGGCCTCGAATGTTCGGCGGCTTAATCGGAGCTCCTTCTCTACATACCCACATGCAGGGGCCGTAAACCCAAGAACGCTGATTCTTCCAGCGAGCATGCAGACGGAGTTATTAAAGTAGCAACATCGGATGGCACCGTCATCCCACAAGTTACCAACATTCGAGTATTGGGCTTGCACCTGTGGGCCAATGGCTACAACAGCAAAACCATACGAAGATTAAACGATGCTGTCAATGAAACGCTCAGGCTACTGCAACGAATAACAAATCACCATAGTGGAATGAAAGAAAGCAATACCATCCGTTTGGTACAAGCTTTCGTAATGAGTCACATAACGTACGTCGCGTCCTACCTTAAGTGGCAGGCGACTGAACGAACCAAACTAGACCAACTCATCCTCAAGGCGTACAAACGCGCAATAGGCTTACCAATATTAACTAGCAAGGAAAAATTTCTTGACCTGGGGTTGCACAATACTCTAGATGATCTAATCGAAGCGCACAAATCACCCAGTGCGAACGTCTGGCGAAATCCAGAACCAGTCAACACATCCTTGAGAGATTGGGCATACACTGCCATACGCAGCATGGCAAAAAAGTTGGAATAGCAAGACATATTCGCAAGCGCATCGTCGTTCTCCCGTTACCCAGGAATATGCATCCCGCTCATCATATCGGTCGGCGCAACACACGCGCGCAACATGTGTAAAAGAAATCCAGCAACAGTAAAGACACCGTTTACGAACACACGACCCGTTACGAGCGGCAACGCGGTTTCATCGTAGCGATCATAAATTACGCAAGAACTTGCATCGCGAGCACTATAATACGCACGGAAGAAACAAAGGTGGCCAAAGAAGCGGCGATAACCCTCGCGATAGCTACCACGCACGCCGAAGTGATAATAGGCAATTCTCAGGCGGCCCTACGCACCTTCGCAACTATATTTCCAAACATTACGAAGGCAATATTTGCCACAACGACGACAGTTTCCTTGTATAGACCCCCGCCCACACAGATCCTCCAGTGCGTGCAACGCGACTGCCCAAGCAGCGGCTCAAGGCCTTGCACGCCGAGCTGTTGCGCCTCCCGTAGGCCCCGATGTCTCGCAGACATCGAGAACAGCGCTGGAGTGGAAGTGGGGGGATCGAATGACAACTTTCAGAAACATCACCCAACACTACAGACTGAACAAATGAAAATATCCACCACCACACGAAAAACTAAAGAAAAAAGTGGGCAGATCTCACGTACAGTGGTAATCGATAGTGTGCGAAGCATGAATGAGAAATGTTGAATTGTCACTTTAAAATCAGCCCAACGTTAAGAGGTGGAGAAAAAATTCCACCGCACATTAATTCCATGTCATGATTACCATGTTTGGATGTGTCCTTTACCTCCGTCATCAATTCAAGTCACGTGATAGCAAATTTAGTATATATGGAGCTAGCGAAACAGCCACGAATACGCTATGAGCGTGGTATGTTGCCATGTTCTTATATGACACGCGTGTTAGGATTGTCATGTTTGCACCAATCATATATTTCGCCGTCCATTGACGTTACGTAACAACAGATTTGCCATATGTGGAGCTAGAAAAACGGCCGCGACGCATCAAGAAGGGCCTAATATACTACAATATTGCGTTGATGTGCGCACACACTGGGCAGAGCGATGCTACGTTAGCAAAACGCGAGCACTCTATAGTCTGATGCCAGGCGCGACCAGCATCCGTCAGAGCCGCCTGACGGCAACCGGCACTGAAAGCAACATGCTGGTTTTAGCACCGATGCGTTACCCAGACAACACTGCGTCTCCCTCTTTTCTTGACGGAGGGACGCCGTACGAGCTGGAACGCGCATGCGTCAAAGCAACGCTGCGCACCGCAGACCTGCGAATATATGCAGGATCGGTGCCTGACGTGGCAACGCCGGCTTGACGTGACGAAATGAACGCCAGCGGGCAGGCGCACCGCGTCACGTCGAAATGTATTGGCGCCTTAACTATATTGCCGTGTTTTCACATCACACGCATCTCACGATTATCATGTTTGCACCAGTCACCTTCGTCATCCACTGGCTTCACGTAATGCGAAATTTGGCGTATGTAAAGCTAGCGAAGCGGTTGTAAGTGCATCATCAGTGTGGCATGTGGTCATGTTGTTACATGACACGAATTTCGTCATTGTCATGTTTGAATGTTTCATTTACGTATGTCGTCCGTTCTCGTCGTGTAATACCGAGTTTGGTACATGCGAAGCTAGCCAAACGGCCGCCAACACGCCATTAGCGTGGCATGTAGTCATGTTGTTACGTGCCACGCATCTCATGATTATCATGTTTTCACCAGTCACATACTTTCGTCATTCATTCATGCACTGTAATGCCAAATTTGGTATGTGTGACGATAGCGAAACAGCCGCGAGTGCATCATGAGCGTGGCATGTAGTCATGTTGTTACATGACACGCATCTGAGGTTTATCATGTTTGCACCAGTGTAATACCTTCGTCATCCATTTTACGTCCCGTAATACCAAACTTGGTATAAGTGAAGCTAGCCAAACGACTCCCATTGCATCATTAGGGTGGCATGTAGACATGTTGTTACATGTCACGTATCTCATGATTATCAAGTTTGCATAAGTCACATACCCTCGTCATCCATTCACGTACTGTAATAACAAATGTGGTATATGTGAGGCTAGCGATACAGCAGCGAGCGTATCATGAGCATGGCATGTAGTCATGTTACACGACACGCATGTCATGATTTTCATGTTAAGGTCTGGCGCTTGTGTTCGCCATGCAATCATGCTATACCTAACCAGTTCTTCAACATGCCACGTGAACGAAACCACCGCAAGAGCTCCAGGACAATGAAATGTAAATAACGACATTCATGACATACATATCGTGATTTTGATGCTACGACTACAGGTTTTCACGCTCAATATAATCCAAGTGCCAGCCAAATTGATCTAGGCGCCAGTCAATTTAATTCAGCCGCCACTCAAATAAATCTAGGTGCCATTCGTTTTAATCCACGTGCCACAGAAATTAGTCCAACCGCCAGCCTATTTAATCCGGACGACAGCGAATGTGATCCTGATGACATTGTGACTTCAAAACGACCCAGAATTTTTGGGAATGCATGGAGTGAATAGCTTTGGAGTGATATTAACAGGGGAAAACCATGAAGGAGTCACTAGTGACACAATGTGACTCGCGTGACTTTATCACGCCTATCACCCGCGTAATCACTATTTACACCTTCGACATGCATGGCAAAGGAAACGCCGTCCACACAGTAATAGCTTGATACTTATTAACCAGGCCAAAGATCTCATCACGAGTGACTTAGGTGACGTCCTCACGCATATCACCCACGCACACACTGTCTCAACCTTTCGTCATGCATATTAAATGAAACGTCTTTGAAAGGGCAGGAGCTTGATACCTAAAACTCGGCCAAGCCACAGGTTCACCAGTGACTCAGGGGACGTCATCACCCATATCACCCGCGCACGTAATTTACTCGCCTGCCGACATGCATACCAAACGAAACGTGTTTGAGAGAGCAATAACGTGTTACCTATCACTCGGCCAACTGAATTGATCACTTGCGACTCGTATGACGTCATCGCGCCTGACACCCACGCACGCAGTGTCTAACCTGAGTTCATATAAATCAAACAAAACGTCTTTGAGAGAATAATCATATGAAAGCTGTCACTAGGCCCAGTGATATCATCACTAGCGACTAGCGTGACGTCATCGCGCCTAAGTCTCACGCAAGCACTCTCTAATGTGCCTTCATGCATATCAAACAAAACGTCTTTGAAAGGGTAATAAATTGAACACTGTCACTAGGCCTAGTGACGTCATCACTAGTGACTCACGTGACGTCATCACGCCTACCACACACGCACGCGGTTTTCAAACCTGTCTTCATGCACGCCCAGGAAGCCGCCCGTGTCCAAGGACTCGAGGCCTAAGCTGGGGTGCTTCTGGCCCCGCCCCACTAAATACCGCCGGATAATGTCAATAAATGTTTACTCTGTCTCTCTACAACGCATTGAGAAAATCTCCACTGACAGCACCTTGGAGGTCAAGATGCAGTGCCTATTTATACAGGTGTGGCCAGTGAACGTCTGTGCAGGGCGAGTAGACACTGCCTGCGTCAGCGTTGCGACGTGAAAGGGTAGAGGACGCGCATGCGCAAGGGGGCTGTTAACCCCGCATTGATGGTTGCCTAGAGGGCAGAGTGAGCTCTGACTTGCAGGCGTTGCCTGCGTACGTCAGTGTTGCGAGGTGAGAGAAGGGAGGGGAGCGTTGGAGAAGAGAGAGGGTGAGAGGCGCGTGTCTGCGGTAAGGATGGTCTTGCCGGACACCGTATCCAGCTCGAACATAAAAAGCTTCGCATGTGTAATTTAGGGAGGTGAAAGAGACAGGCTGTGTGTTCTAGTTGGGCTCACCGAACGCGCAATAAATCGGCTTAAGCAGTCTTTTCCCAACTCCCTTACCGCGACAAAAAACCCTGATATGGAATCGAAAGAGAGCGGTAGTTCCCTGCAGCTCTTGCGAGTAGTGTTTACTGAGGGCTTAGGGTGATGCCTAGCGCAATATAAGCAATGACCGGCACCTAGTACAACATTATATCCATGACTGTAACTAAAAATAGTTGCTCAATACGGTGGCTCATACTAAAGAAAGATCGCCATTTTTTCACTATTCCAACACAAGCTTTCACGGACCACTAGCGCTCCATGCCCTTGTGTCCCAACAATCTGCGTCTCTAATTAGTTAGCGCAAATTAAGGCATTGGGTATCAATATTACAAACAAGAACTTCGAGTACGTGACAAAAAGTTCAAAACAAGAGTAAAGTTCAGACTTTTGCACTGCTCATCAGTCCTCTTGTCATTTAGCGATATGATGAATGGTTCTAATCATTCATCACTTATAAACTGTAAGCATCGTCAAGGTTTTAGGGGCGAAGCTTCTTAATGCATTGGTTGGGCATCACCTGTATGTACGCATGCATGTAACAACTACCTCACAACATATCCACGGAGTGAATGATGAGTGAGGCGAAGCTTCGGAGGGTATTATTGGCAAACCGTAAATTATCCACTGACCAAATCTGTCCGTTGTCTGTCTGTCTGACGTCTGACGCCCCGGCATACGAACGGACGCACGAATGGACGCACGCGCAGATGGGTGAACGCGTGGACAGACTCACGAACGGATGCACAGATGGACGGATGGACGCATGGACGGACAGAAGCGCGGAAAGACTGACGGACGCTTCACCCCACTTATCATTATTCACTCCGTGAGTTTGCTGTGATATTTTTAAAGTAGTTGAGTAAGCATTCTGCGTCGTTAAAGATTGTAATGCTTTTATATTTAGTTTTAGAATGTCCTTTCAGGATTGTAGAATAAGCCAGGACCTAAAGTGCGACAAAAATGTGTATATGTTCACGAGCGTTTAGTGATTCTTTTGGGAAACATTATGCAGAGAAATTTGGGACAGCAGTTGCCTGTATTACAACTCCTTCCAACAGTGCCTCTGCCAGCCTAGTTATATAAAGTACTCGCTGAATGCCACCGCGAGCATCTGAAATATGCGCCAAAATAGAGAAAAACGTACCGGATTGGAAATAGTGACTGATAAGTGCTAGATTCATCACTCTTTTCACGTGCTCGTAGCAAACTTCGCTCGGTGTCTTTCGACGAAGAAGCTCAACCGGTTCAGTGAGCTGCACTAGCTGTCTGTAGAAGGTCCAGGCGATCAGGTATCTAAGGCCTTCCTTGCCCACAGATTCAAAAAGTTTCCCGAGGATGGCAGTAGCGTGAGGTTGGCGCAAAATAGAATCGGAACTCGTGTAGGTGCCGCTTGTGTACTTGGAAAAAAGGGTTATCCAATCATCTGGTCAAAAAGAAAAGGAAACATAGATTACGATGTATTAGTACCATGGCTTTGGTGATACACAATTGTATTCCAGCTGCTGCTTGCTGTAAACTTGATGCACAATAAAGAAGAACTTCGCTACCGGATTCATAGTCGATTTGTGAGAATTTTGCAGTAAAGGCTCGCGTTGTGTATGCGGATGTTTGTGTTTGCTCCGCTTACGCTCCTGTAGTGTCGTGTCTTGTATTTTTGTTTGTGAACGCTGTGCGTCAGTTCCTTACTATAGCTGGCTGTTTTTCAGTGGTATGTAGCAAGTTGTCTTTGTTAGAGGATGGCAACTACAAAACAAATATTGATATGAAAACATAAATGCTGTTAACATTGATGTTGGTGAGGCCAACGTTTCTAGGACTACTTTTGTTTGAGTTCACCTACACTGCGTTGTTCCACCATACAAGGGAGTGGCGAATGTCCCTTTCTTCGCATCAATAGTCAGTGAAGTGTGCTGGTGCGGCGATTGGCCGGCCAGGTAAGATGTGTAGATGTGTCGTGTTTCCGAGCAAGTAGTCTGGACTTTGCAGTACGCAGCAAATCAGGCTAGACGCGTTGTACATCTGCGCTGCTGACGTGTCCAGCGCCGGGCAGCCATGCGGCACTAGGGCAAGCAAATGGACTGGGGCCTTCCCTCTAGGGCTACTCGTGGTGAGCCGGGATAAAAGGCTGCCAGACTAAGTGGCATGCAATGAGCTTTCGTAATCTATATTTGCGCCTGCTGGGTAGGTTACTCCGTACTGACTTTGATGAAACCAGGGGAAGTGCACAAAAACATATAGTCAAGGTAAATTCATTGCTTCTTTTCTTTTCGTCACATGTGCTGGTAGTTTTCTGCGTTTCGTGTAAGGAAGGACTTCAATTATATGTCAGCTGCTAGCGAAACATGTCTTTCTGTCTTGCAGCGTTCATGAAGGTACTTTTTGATGGTTTACTGAAGTGTTAATAGAGCACGTGTAACGAAAGCCAGAAATGGCATATCTTTCTGAGAACAATAAAAGAATAGTGTGGAACTCTTGTAAATACTAAAGTAACGGTGCAAGCTTATGATATAAATTGTGTTTTAAGCACGTTGTTACTTGAACTATTGCGCCATATAAATGCATGACTGATTACTTCGTTTTTGTCATACTATTCAGCTAATTTAAAAGGCTTGAGTTCGGGAGGACAAATAGATTACAAGCAGGCGCATGGCCAGAATATTACATAGTGTCAAGGGGAGTGGAGGGTTTGATGGCACTTGGACACTCATTCAGCTTTTGCATATGCCACTCTATTTTATTAGCTATTTCGCAAACGCCTTTGGATACCTGAATCAGAAAACAACTTGCAACGTGGCCTTTCACATTACTGAAAAGCGTTAACGTTAATACGTAAAGGCTGACTATTTTAAAATGGTCACATGTACGTTATTGAGTTAAACTACCGGTAATGCCGTTACTTCTAATGCATTATCGGGAACACTGTTTTGGGGGCTCTATAAGAACTGCAGGACAACCGTATAGTTTTCTGTCCAGGCACGCGTACATAATACAGTTCGCTATGCAATTCAAACAAGATGACGAAAAAGCAAGCATGAAAGCCATATGTTGGATGATAAAGAGCTCATTACCAATGGAAACAACCGCACACGCTTTCCATGTACAGAATAGGTTGCAGCTGCTTCGCACTTCGCACGATAGCTTAGTGTGACGTGAACGTTCCTTCTTTCTACACGCGTGCGTTTCTCGCTTTCATATATGAAAATGAGAACCATCTAGCAAGTCACTCAATTTATTTTAAGACTGCCAAAGGTGGACAGCAAAATTTCGTGACACAAGAAGAGCAGAATGATTACCATGATCATCGAAAGCGATACGTAAACTGCGCTGAAAATAGTCGCACAGCCAATAACTGTCTAGCACAGTGACTGCGGAACGAGTGTCTCTATTGTCATTTCAAAGCAACAAAAATAATAGCTCCATCAGGTTGCGTCGTGTTTCATAGAGCTTCGCTGGACAGTCACGTTTTTTGACAGACAAAATTCTGTGGGGCTTACAGACTCTGCTATTAAAAAATTTACCTACTTGAAGTAACGTATGGCCTCGTGAAATCGCCAAGATGAATAAGGCGACTGTAGACCGCATCTTCGTGGAATGCGATTGTAGAGGTCTCAATGTCTTGAACTAGAACAAAATACAACATGCATTAATGAAGAGCCTGCTCGTTTCTTAATTTTTCTGTAGCTTCAGTGCAGGTTATACAATGGTTTTTGTGTGAACATTTAAGGCCCACATTTCGGAAGCGCGCCCAGTTCCGACAATCCCACTCAGAAGGCAGACATCTTATCAAATATTTTGGAAGTTCGTTTTGAGTAAAAGTCTCAAAAAGCAATTCACTCCTTCTCTCCAGCAGGTGAAAGGCGACAGCTTTGCTCATCGTGAAGAAGCATGTATGGGTGCATAACCACATTAGCAAAACTGAGCATCATCCAATGCCCCTAGCAGATATCTATGCCATCCACTTTGGAGCTGAGAGCCCACCCGAATGCTTCGTGAGAGTGGCCCTTTGTTACTACAAAAAAGAGAATTTTCGTTGGCATAAGAAATCTGACTAATCACCTTGGTGTCGGAGGCGTACGCTCCGCTATGTTTAGAGTCACTTTTTAAATGAAACGAAGAAAATGCTGCATGAGCTACTTACAAAACATTTCTTTTATTTACCTGAAAGGATGGCGTAAGACGTTATGCATGGCATGCATTCTCAATGAATTGTTGGCCGCGGCTACAAAGGGTGGTGGAAATCTGAGCTGTTTCATTTTTAAGGACTCTGCCGCATACATGTACTAAACTTGTTCGATGGCCTGTGTTATGTCATGGCAAAGGAGTATTCGTAGCTGTCATATGCTCTAGATGACATTTATTGATGATATCTTCCCTGCACAACCACACATTTGATTCTATATTGATGTCGTGCCATCTTGTGAATATTGTGTAGCTTGTATAGCAATCTTTCTCGTTTACATAGCCATTTGTATAAAACACGAAAATATAGATCACCGACCATCTTTCTTTTCGACAAAGCTCAGGTACTTTTTCAAAAGTTCCAATACCCGTTGCTGGGCGCAGTAATCAATAGTCTTCATCTTTCAGCTCTCCAGTCACGCTAATGTTCTGGTACAGGCGCATGTCTAGATGCAAAACTAGCCACGTTGTAGTCTGTGAAAGCCATTGCTTTGATATACGGTGAGAAACTAACGCTCTCTGGTTCTCATACGTTCTTTACTGCACTTAACCGATGCACGAGAGTAATATGGCACCCCTTCTACGTGCGGTTGTTTGAGAATCGCTAACATACCGTACTTTTCAAGTGTGGCTGCCAAACGTTGCACTGAGCAATTTCGAAGACTCACTACGTGTGTTGTAAAATGAGGACTAGGGGCATAGAGTTCAAGCTAATTAATATTCGTTTTGATACAAAGTTTTATCACTTCGACGCGGAGCTCCTTCATTGTACTTACCGTCGTGCTTTGGCATGAGTGACTAAAAATAGGGGGCGAATTTCATTGATGCCAGTAGAAAACATAGTTGTTACAGTTTGCTAACGTCCACCTGACCCAATTGAAAAACCTTTCTAATGCCTCATTGCACATTTTTGCGAAGTTTTAGCTACACATTATCGCACATCACTATTTCCTTCCTGCCCACCTCGGCTGTCAATACAGCTCTGACGACATGTAACGCTCATCATTCATGGCACCTCTGATGATCTTATATACTCCAGTATGCTCAAGTTTCATTCTTATAGCAATGCGTAATAAATAATTAGCTTGCGACGTACAATGTATACTGCTGAAACACGACGCAGTAAAAGCGTGCGTTGCGCTAAGCCACTAAATGTCAGATGCAAACAGCTTCATCATGGGGTGCTGCGTCTTTTAGTAGAGTCCTCGAAGCTTTGCGCACACAATACATGCTAGTGTGCAATCAATAAATAAGTTAATAAAAACTACATCTCACGTAGGTTTTCGTATCTTTGTAACTTCAAAGCGAGTTTCTTGTCAAGCGGCGGAATCGCTCCATACTTCTTGAGAAATTCTTCGTAATCCCGCATGCTTCGGTATTGAGCTCGCCATATACCTTGTTGTTTGCTGTAGTCCATCTGGGAATAAATAGAAAAGAAGAACGCTCCTGAAAATCTTCACCGTTTACCAGGGAAGTGTCGTGCAGCTAAGGAAGGTTGAGGAGCTACGAAACCACAACATCACATGCACGCTAAATGTACTTGATAAAGACAAAAACATTATTATATCTCTTGTTTTACGTTCCAAAACTCTGATATGATTATGGCAGACGCCGTAATAGAGGGCTTCAGAAATGTCAGCCATCTGGCGTTTTTCAACGTGCACTAACATCCTACATTAAAAATACCTCTACTATTTCACCTTCGTCGATATGTCACCGTCGCGGCTAGAATTGAAACCGCGACCTTTGGGGCAGCAGTCAAGCAGCATAGCCACAGTTCAACCGAGGTGAAAAAAGAACTATTGTTTTCTTTTCTTTACTACTAGATTTGTGCGTTCTGAAAAAGCACTTACTAGAAGTGGCAATAATTCTACAAAATCCACATACGTTTGCTTTACTATATCCTAGCTGGAAAGGGTGGCTCAGAATTAGGGTAGTATTTTTTTCTTTTTTTAGGAGCTTGCTCTTTCCTGCTCGTGGCTTGTCCTATGTCATCGTCGTGTACACAAGTTTTACCCGTACAGTTCCGCAATGGAGCGCAACGTAGCCTCTTCGGTGATTCCAACTTGGCTCACTGAATGACGCGCCATCTCTCAATGCGTTAGTTTTTGATGACCCGTGCACTCGCCTCCTCGAAGTGAGTTTCAAAGAAAGGAAAGTTACAAGTGCGTCGTGGTAACTATATCTCTGAGGAGGTCACAACAACGCCACACAGGAGATGGGTAGGGGGGGGGGGGAGGATGAAGAAACGTGAAAGAAAGAAGAAAAGAGCAAAGTAACAGTGGTGTTTGATCTGGTCACGCGCTAACACGTGCCTCCTTCCAACGCGTCGGTTTTCCGGTGGTTATAAGAATGCTCACAAGATAGTGCGCCGTCTCGCAAGGCGGCATACACTACTCTCAGCAAGTCAGCTTCTTTTCTCTTCACCAGGAGCTCAAGCAGTGAGCGAACATAATCACCGCTTGGCCGCATAAGCAACCCGCATGCCAAGGCAGCAGCGCGGTGGGTTCACCGCGAAGACCGAGCGGCAAAAGCGCAGGAGGCCGAAATGAAGAGGGCTCGCTCGCAAGCAAACACGGAGATGAAGGTTGTATATATAAGGTGTATGCAGTTCATCAAAATATATGTAGTGCATCAAATTGTGAATTATTAAAGATTGTGCATGTAACGTAGATATATTAACCTTGTCAATCCAGATGTACGGAAGACTAGTTGATTGCCCGATCATATTTGAGCAAGCTCCTCTAACATGAATCACTTCGTGGATATGGCAGTGATTTTTTCCTTTCGGAGTAAGAACTGACTCATGATGTATGTCGAGGCATTATTGAGCTCTTTTGGATTTCCCACTTTGCGTAGGTGACGACAGCTGCCACCTCCTCTCTCGATCGTTTCTCGCACGCAGCCCGTGTCTGCTGCCTTGTTTTTCCTCGCGTGGAAGGTTTCGCAAAACTTTGCACGTCTAAGTACATTGGTCACGCACTCTTCAGCAGATGATACGCAAACACGACGCATCTTTGCCTTCCCGCCATTCCACAGTCTTTAGTCACCATGTGCTAAAAAATTTCGGGAAGAACATGGTTACCGAAAACGAGCGTCATGCTATGAGATTCATCGACAGCATTTCAAAGGTTCTTCAACAAACAAAGGAAAAGACGAAAAATGAAGGGAGCTCAAGGAGGAATAATAAAATTGCCCTGAAAGGCTCACACAACTTATCGTGAATTCTATCTTGCATGCTCTTGAAGAACGGTTTTATGAAAATGCGGCCTGTTGTAGAAAATGAAGAAGCCATGTCTTCAATGAGGAGTCATGCACAATCATGTTGGTAGTACATTTTATGGTCCAGTGCAAGCAGAGCTTGTCGTAGACACACTTGTGCACTACGTGGTGATTGTATTGGAAGAAAAAAATCAGGAGCAAAAAAATTGAAGGATTGGAAGAACTACGTTATTGAAAAGCCATCTTCGAGCAGCGCTATTTAAAAAACAGGAACGGCGTTATGCGAAGTGAATGCAGTGAATATTGTTCTCAGTGTATTGCAGCAGCCAATACAAATTTTTAGTTATTAACAATTGCATATTTATCATAATTCAATATGTAACTCCTGAACTTCTTGCCTGGTTCTCAATGGGCCAATGGGGCGAATTTGGGCATGAATAAATGACAGCTAACAACGCAGATGTCGTCATCCTAATAAGTGCATGTTTTGTTTCTCATTGTTGGTAGGGAAACCCACAAAACCCGAAAGGAGGCAGGTTACTAGACTGCTTTGCACATCAGAAAGTGGCGCCCTCAAAAATGCTCACTTTGAGATAGCTGGTATAAGTTTAAGAAATGCAGAAAGAAAAAGTTCGGCCTCTTATCGTCTGCAGGGACGACAATTATAAAAAAAGTAGTTCATTGTGGGTGCGGTGCTTCTTCCAACGCTCCAATCGCCATAGCAGCTCGGTGGGCCTGACCCAGGGTGGACAATCGGAAACACACAGCTTTCATTTTACACAATCAGGCTGTAATTAGTACTGTGCAAAAGCCACGTTATAATGACAAAAGTTGGTCGTAAGCTACGGAATATATGATGGATACGTACAATCAAACAGAAAGAATTTCTGCAAACTTGCGATCTATGATGTTGGCGCCCGCCCTGTGCCCTTGCCAATCTGCGGAATCCTGTGTTCAGCAACAGAAAGCGACAAGGGTCTCCTTTCAGTAAGCTTATTTTAGGGCACTGCTTTCTTTTTCTTGTGGAAGCACAGTCACGTGTTGTTTATTTTGCGTATTTCGCTGTTTTTCATGAACAGGAAAAATGAGCACGCAGCTGGTACGTTGGTGAAAGTAGCACTGAGAGATGAAGTTTGAACATGTGCTCAGGGAATAAGTAGGTGACTACTTGCAGAAATACAGATAAAGTTATGTATATATATTTGATTGTCGCTCACGACAAAAGTAGTAGTGACTGCTACAGTATTGTCACGGGTTGGTGACGTCGTGACGCGTGTGAAGGGAGCACACTGGCTCTTCAGGTTAAACAGCTTTTTGGACCGAACATTTGGTTGCGCAGAAAGAAGTTCATGATTGATTGATATCTGGGGTTTAACGTCCCAAAACCACTATATGATTATGAGAGACGCCGTAGTGGAGGGCTCCGGAAATTTCGACCACCTGGGGTTCTTTAACGTGCACCCAAATCTGAGCACACGGGCCTACAACATTTCCGCCTCCATCGGAAATGCAGCCGCCGCAGCCGGGATTCGAACCCGCGCCCTGCGGGTCAGCAGCCGAGTACCTTAGCCACTAGACCACCGCGGCGGGGCACGCCGAAAGAAGTTCAGATTACACAATACACTGGAACTGATAGCGGGAAACACAGGGTCAGCCGTCAATTAACTGGGTAAGCGTAGCAGTATACTGGAAACAGTATACTCAACCTTTGTGGAGGGCTAAACGATTACTCACCAACATCTGCAGCAGGAGCGACATATGAAGCACTTTAGGGGAATGCAGAAGTAAAAGCAGAGTTGAGGCACCACGGGAATTCGTTACAACGTGTGGAAGCTATAAATTGGTCAAACCAGTAAATTTGCTGTGTCTATATTTCTCTTGATTAGTGAAAAAGGGAGCTTTGCAGCAAAAACAGTATGTAAAAAATGCATAAACAATGTAAACTTGTAAGGAATAGTCATGGGAAAAGTACTTGTAATGTTTTATTCCGTGGCAATCACATACACCATACAGCATACAGAATCAAGCATACAGAATCAAGAATTGTTCGTAAAGGAGGCCGCTCCCGCAAAGTTTACCTCGGCTGACAAAATTAGTTCGCAATAAGAATTGTAGACATTTATGAAATTTAGTTGTACAGTCTTGTCCGTTACAGCAAAGAGTAAGTTTGTCCATTTTTAAGCCTTAAGTTGAAGATAAGGTTACTTTTCGCACCTTTATGACTCTCTTGCCGGCCTCGAAAATTGTTTTCTCGTAGACGAATGAAATAATGGCCTCGACTCCGAGATCAAGAGACCCCCGCATCATCATTTCAACCGGATCAACAGCCTCCAATCTTGTCTCGTTCAAAAGATCTAGGTTTAGTGAAACCATCCACTCCACGAGATATTTTGTCTGCAAAAGAGACACGTCAGAAACATGAAATTAAACACACTGTTCTTTTTCGAGCCCTTGCTGTGTTGAAGCCTTTTTTCTTTCTCGCCATTCTACCTCTCAGCCTTATCCATTGGCGTGCGACAACAAATTACTACTTTCATAGAGATGATTTGCTTTACATCACGAAAATGCAGGGTATTCCCAGTTGGATGAAGTTGTAGAACCTTCTATTCAAATTAGCCTGAACTGTCTGACACCACAAGTCTTTACTGCGCAAATACTTTTTAAGCACAATATAGTGCGCAATTGGCCGACTAAGATATGTCATATTTTGTTAATTTTTAGGTTTAAACAACAAGCACATGCGGTAATTCAAGAAATGAAGACATATTTGTAAAACTGAGCGTCATGATCTAGAACAGAGATTTCAAACTCACTTCAACTGGCAGGCCACAGTCTCCAACTTTAGTCTTGGTAGGGCTAGGTCTTTATTGAAGCTGTAGCTGGGGGAAGGTGAATAAGGGGGAGGGTGGGTGTTGGGAAGGGCTTGAATTAAATGACAGCCAATGTTGCCATTCATAAGAAGGCTTTTCCCAAGTTTCCTGTTGGAAAAATTGAGACAACGAACAAGACGACTAACTGTTCTTTTTCGACTCACTGTGAGCTGCAGCAGCAACCAAATGAGTCGACTGGCAGGTTCTTTTAAATAAACCTTTTTTCTACGCAATGGGGGGCTTGATTTTTCTGAAGTGTTGCCGGCACCCGAGAGCAGGTCAGTTCAAAGTCTAGTCCGAGCAGAGGTATGAAGACACTGAAATATTAGCGAAAGGAGATTTCGGAAGGCAATGTGATGAGAGGACCTTCCCGCACGTGTTTGTAACCCTGATTTCAGTGCATGGCTGCAAGTCACTGCAGGTACAAGCTCTTGTGACGACGAATATCACGCACAAATCGATTCCATGACCGACTACAGAATACGTCTACAAGACATTAAGGGCATTACTATTTTGACATAGACTAGGCCGAGAGCCCGAACACTGTTGACATATTAATCGGCAGTGACTATTACTGGTCATTTGTCACAGGAAATATCAAGAATCTAAAAAAAACGCACGAAGAGCCGTCGATACCTCCTGTGGCTAGACGCTACACGGACCAGCCCTCTCTAGCGAAACAGCCGCGCATCGCAACGAGGTCATCGTCCTCAAAGCGCCAGTGAATAACCATAAAATAACAGTAGAGACTGACACTAACTTAGAAGTAACGGGATCGAAATTCGAGGGATATAGAAAGACCCAGAGTCAAAACTCAACAGCAGCTTTCATCAAAGCTTGGAGGGAGCAGAGGTCGAAAGCCAATGAGATATTAATTGCCTCACTGAAGTAACGAAAGTGGACTTCAGCGACTTCAAACGTGGATTTCAAACGATCCACGCGTTCTTGGCACGAATAGCACCCAGCCTCGGGCAATAAAATTTTATACCTTAAGCAAATAAACAATCGTGCAAGAGACGGGTTTAGTATGGCGTACTAACATAGGCATAGTTTTGTTTATTCCAGGAAACATTGAAGGATTTATTCTGCGCAAAAACGCAAATAAACGGCACCAAACTTCTACGCAGCAATTTTGCCAAGACAACACTCTTGGCGTGTTGGAGGAAGTCTTTTGCAGAAAAAAATGAATCCCGGAAAACAGAACAATGCAGACTTTCTGGAAAAAGGAGCATCAATGCGTGGATCGAAGTCGAACTTCTTATGGTGGACTGAACTCAAACGGTTTGCATCTGAAGAGAGTGGTGGTGAGAGAAACAAGTTTTACAGAACATCTACCAGAGGGTTGCGGCATATTGCATGATTGAGTGGCAACGCCCTATTCCAGGATGCCAATGGAGTTGGCCGCAGCTCGAGCGCGCCTCAGTAAGGAGCGTTGAGCATCCAAGGCTGAGCAGCCGTGCAGGTACTCCTTCCAAGCCTCTCTAGTTGGCATGGGGAAGGGGGTGAAAAAGAAAGGGGGTTAGTAGGGCACGAAGCGACGACGTGGTAGGTGTCGGCCAGGACCTGGCAGGTTGAGCAGGTGCCACTGATTTCCGGCAAAAAGTGCCTCGCGGCTGCCAGACTGAGAAAGGTGTTCGTCTCGAGACGGCATAGCATTCGCTCGTCCGCTTTCTCCAGACCACTTGCGGGGTCCGTGTACAAACGGCGCGAAGCCCGGTAATAGGCGAGAATTTCGCGAATGCGCGTCAGATTCGTATTGCCAGATTGCGACTCGGGACATTAAAGGGGCAAGAACCCGGACAAGAGAAGCACGGGCAGCGGCGTCTGTCAAGATGATGCAAGAAGTGGGATGCGAGGCGGCCAAAGCAATGGCAATCTCCTCAGATTGCCTGAGCGGCCAATACCCCGTATCTCCTTCAACTTACTTTACGAACTGTGCTTCGGCTTGGCTACGATGACAAGCTTAGAAGGCGAAGCGGATAAGTACTCCCCGTGAGCCTTCAATGTGAAAAAATGCCCCCCCCCCCCCCCTTGAAATGCAAATGCATTTCTTGAACCGAGAGTAGGTACTGTTGCCGTCAAACATTCGCCTTCACCGACTTATGCCATCGCTATGAGAGGTGCCCAGGCTGGGAACGGTCGAGAGTGAGAAGAGAGCGGATGGGAGAGTGGGGCGCTAGCGTTCCCAGCTCGGCTTTGGCGTTTCACTTCTCGAGCACATATTTATGAATGTTCTTGAGAGGCGCCCAGCCAGCGAACGCTCGATAGTGAGGCGCCACGGAACAAGAGACGGTGGCGAAGTGAGGAGAGAGAGAGCGAACAGCGATATAATGAGCGGCGAAGTGCTTCGCCTATTCTCTTATACACTCTCCAGCAGGACATTCTCCTGTTGCTAAGGGGAGGATAAGTGCGCGCGCTCACAGTTGATACTACTGTTGAGGGAGTGAGAGCGGAGGGATAACACTTTCCGGCGCACGGACACCGCCATGCATACCACCGGATGCCTCACAAAGCCCGACTGAGAAATGAATTCGCATCTATAAGAGCTGACAAGGCAAAATTTTGGCCAGGTGAAACTATCGTCACAAAAGCCGTTGAAACTATACATGTACCCACTGCAACCATAGTTTCTGAAGAATTACCGTGCGTGGATATATTGTTGGAAAAAAAGGAACAACGTCAAAGATGACGAACCATTCTGCTTCTATTCACGTGCTGCTGTAGCAATACACGGAGTCAGGCACCAGTTCATTGTAAATAGACATTTTTTTGCAAGCAACTGGAGGCTCGATATTCTTCATTTTATATACGAGTCATTTCAGAAGGGTATATAATACCCGGATTCGAAAAACGTCTCATCGATGCCAAATTCTGCAGTGAGCAAAACCTTATGCCGATTTGAAATCTGACTGTCACTGTCAGTATATATATTGATCAATATGTCTTTAGGACCATCTCGTTTTTCGAGCTGAAAATTCGAAGATGATTCAGTCCGTGGGACTTGCATGAAGGTTCTTTCTGGAGGAGACACTTGCTGACTGCTGCGATGCTCTTGAACATGCTAGAGAAATAGAATAAAGTCCACCATGCAAGAACCGTGGTCCACATGTGACCCATGGGTCACGTGTTTGACACCTCTGTTCTACAACTTCATGTCCAAGGGTTTGTTATGAAGCCTATTTAGAAATACCAAGTGCATTTTACTTCGGTACTTATCATCATAACAAAACGTTCACCTAATTAAAGTTTCAAAAGTCTTTTTTTTTGACGTTGCAGCCAACTGAAAACGCTTCTGTCATCTATGGCTAGATGTAAGTTGTTAGGTTCAAGAATGAGCGGCCAATAAAGATGCCGTACTTGTCAAGTTTGTTCATTTTCCCTGAATAGCATAGAGTAAAGCATCGCTTGACTTATTTGTGGTATAATCATAATATTACTGTGCAGCGACACATATGGAGATATGGCGATATGAATATGAGGCAAGCTGCAGTGCAGAACTTCGGAGATTTCTACCAACTGGTGTTCTTCAACGTGCATTAGATGACCCTGCGCCGTGCACAAGTCATTTCTCCCCTATTGAAATGGGACCACTGCTAGCAGGATCTGTGACTTTCAGGCTTAGATGTAAAGCATAAAGTCTTACATTTCTTACTAATGTGTTGTTGTTTTGTTGTCCTTGCAGACTAAACTGACCCCAGTCAATTCAATTATCAGTTACAATGGTAGTTATGGCGTCTATGCTAGTTGCACTTTAGAAGGACTTTTTCATTATTAAGGAAGGAGTTTTTGTCACCGTTACTTGGCAATGGCTACCTGTGACAAAATTTCCTTTGTTTATTTTCTATCTCAATAAAAAAGGGCTTTTTTTAGCTGTACAGTTTTTGAGTGCTGACCAAACTAAGAATTGTGCTTACCTCTGACCGAGACGATTTGGCTAGAGACATGCAGGCACGATACATCGCGGCTGCTTTCTGCCAAGGGTGTTGATTGGAAATCGGTATTTCCGAAGTGAGTAGATATGCCTGTGTGGAGATCTCTATGTCTTTTTCAACCTGGAAAGGTATGAGAAAAGTGTTAAGTGTTTTAACACGAAGCTTTCTACATTTAAAAAATAAAAGCATCGTTTACAGGTAAAGTGTTTGAACTTTCAAGCGACAGTCAAAAGATTGTAGTTATTTCAAACTTTATTGCCAGGATATGCTGTGTACTGAAAAAGATGCCGCATGAAATTGGATCTTCGCTAGTGTGGAATGGATACATGTGTTTATATGTTAGGTAGGGGTGAGCGAATAGTGTATTCTCAAACTGAATAAGAATTGAACAGCATACAAAATGTTTTTGAACAATAAAGCAGCCATTTTCTTATTTCCCTAAATTCTTAGCGTAATTATTTTTAAATAACTCCATAATTCCACAACAGTTTATTAGTCAAGAATATACATTAACCCTAACAAGGTAATGTTTCGAAATATCTAGGCTATGGTAAGAAATGGGAAAGTTGCGAACAATTACAAACTCATTTAAACTAAGGCAAGCTTCTATATAGCACTAACGAAAGCCCCATAAGTAAGTGCAAGTCGCAATACCGAAGTGTCAGCGGCGTTCAAGATAACGCAGTATTATTAGCTTTTGAATGACATTCATCTATGAATACGAACCACGTGTTTTTGATGTAAGGACGCAGCCCAAAAGCCTTTGCAGCGCCCTTACACTGCGCTATCAAATGCATTGAAAAGTACTACGCGTCAGTTTTGAATGATCGTCAAGATACGCTGTCAACCAACCACCACCGTTAATGTTCGCCATTTGTTTCATCTCTGTTTCCACCACTTCGTCGCTATTACCACGTTGTACCTCCCCCACCGCTGTCACCAAGCGGCATTTATTTCTATCATTTGAATTCCCTCCTTTCAGCGGGCTCTTTGCCTAGCGGGGCGGGAGGGGGGTATGCAGCAGTAACGCCGTGGCAACATAGACAAAGATCGATGTCGACGCCAACACCAACAAGTGTTCCCAGTGTGAAAACCGAATGCCGCCGATGAAATCGAGCTAAAAGCAGAACATATGTGGCCTCGGACGAAATTATGTGTTTACACGCTAATGTACGTGCGTTGGAGTCTCAGCAGCTGTACCCACGGTACGCGAGTCGCCTCATCCCTGCTGTCTCTTTGAACCCACAACGCTTTTGTTTCAAGGGCCATGCAACATTTTTTCAGCTTGGTCATAAAACGCAGCCGATCAGTTGTCGAGGCTCCGAGAACACGCCAGCCAAGTATTATAGCACAGCATATGGCCTACAAATCACAACAAATTCTCGAATTCAGCTAAAATTGCTTTCTCTTCTCTAGACAAATGACGATAAACGCTGAAAAATAAGTCATCACAGCGATTGTATCAGCCAATCGCTGATTTGAGCATGGCGTGTTCGGTCGTTACTGGGGCTGCCGTGGGAAGGCGCGACTTTTCCACTCGTATGCGCGCTATCGCACTGAAAAGCAGTTTTCTAAAAAAAGAGAATTCGAGCTACAGCCTAGGAAGAGCACGTGGCGTATTTTCTTTCCCCGTGCCGTTGCTCCCTGCATCGCTTTAAGTGCTTTAGTCGGGACGGGAGAATGCAATAGCAGCGTGAGACAAATCTGTGTGACTGCACTTGCATAGGACAGATTCTAAAACCTTCGCGGTGGTAAATTCATAAGCCAATAGGCTTTTAATGAATACCTTGTATGGCTACGTGAAGGCGTGTTGCGGGGTGCCTTCAAATTATACAAGCTTGAATTGTAGATGTGTCTTTAGGTTAATCTACTCAAATCGGACCAAACATACATGTGTTGAATAGCGTATTGCATTGATATACATTCGGCTGCAATTGGGACATATTCTATCATTTTCGTCACTTCAACTATATTTTCTGATTTGACACCAAACTCGAAGCCACAGTTGCTAAAAAAAGCATACTAAAAACACCTATATTTTTCTATTATCGCTTAGATCGTTCGCGTATTAGATGACACGTTCTATCGGTGTGCCAAGAGTAATGACGATTAGGCTGCTTCTTAGGACAGTCATTCCCGCCCACTCTATTGAGCTCGAAAAACATGTTCAGCCAAATCAATTTACTCCCTTTATACTCGCTATCACAGTCCTAAACGCGTATCATCTGTTCAGTTTTCAAGCGAACGTCCAACGTCAGACAGGTCGGCTCGTGACACATGCAGCTCTCTACGATACGCTACCCTTGCAATCGTAAACATTGTAACAGCGGCCATACGTCAGTGCAAGCAGAAGGAGAAGGCATGAGGGTAAATCATTACAAAGCCTTGTAGAGTATAGGTTGACAATAGGGCGGAAAAGAGAAGTTAGGCTGCAGAGTGCTGATCATATGGTGCGCAGACAAACAAAAAAACAGGAGGCAAGAGGCTTAACACCAGCATTATTTACATCATAGTCATAATCATCATCATTTAACTCATCATCATTTAACTACCAGCGATATTACCAGGTTTTCTTAAAATAATAATCTTCTTTTACCAGCCGTAAGAATGAACTACGGCAAGTTCACAAACTTGTTTTCAATCATAGCAATTTGGAATTCATTGCCCTTCGAATTAAAATCACCGCACAACATTCATATTTTCACCTTGTACAGCTAAAAACATTTTCTTCAGGATATAATGGAATCAACTGATTTGCGTATTTAACTGTTGGTAGCTTTAAACAGATCAGTGTTAGTTCTATAATAGCATTTGCCTTTCTACAACTTACGCAACTGACGAAAACGTTGTTGCATTGTTCATGTACAGCTCTTTAACTTTGCTTTGGTATAGTTAAATCCTCTGCTATTGATAATTTTATGTCTAGTTTCATTAGTAGTGTTACCATCATGTTATGTAATAATTATATTGTTACTGTTAATTAAGCTCATTAGACTTTCCTCACAATTTCGCACCTTTTGCAGTACTTTTTTGTAATTACCCCATTCATGTCGCCATAGAAGGTCCCCCCGTCAGTTTCTATGAAACTTTGGGACCTTCTCTACTATTCCGACCATGTAACCAATTGTGAAATACATAATATACTTGACTTGACTTTATAGTAAAACAGTGGGGGAGAAAAAGAGGTATGTGCGAAGCAGCCCTTTACATTGTCATGCGTAGTATTATGTAACTAAAGGGTGGGATGAATGAGGTAAGCACTTTAGAATCAAGCCCTGGAAGGCCACCAGCTTCGATCTTTGCTTTTCTAAAAATAAGAATGAATCAATTTCGTCAATGCCCCCTTGTCTGGTAATGTAGAACGTATACAATTTTCGTACAGCTCCAAATAAATTCCTGTTGAAGTTTAGCGCCGGTTTTCGTCTCATCTTGTCCCCGCATTCATAGGTTTCTGCGATGCACACTGATAACAAAGCTAATAAGCAAGACCAGAAGCCCGCTATCGTAACGATCGATCCTTCATTAACACTTATCATATACAGGTAGTAATCATTTGTAAAAAAATATTGCGTTAAGCTCTAAGCGATGATACGTGTGGTTGTATTGCAGCTAAATCAGTACTGAATATTGACTTTTGTTATTTGTCTGCAGGAGTTGGCCCCAAAACGACATGCGTGCGTTCGTTCACAAGGCAGCTAAAAGAAAAAAAAAGAAAAAGTGATGATGTTACTTTGTGCCGTAAACATTACCAGACTAGAGAGACTAAAGAAGCAGCCGCCCGCAAATTACACTATAAGTCTGCTGACGTACATCGATGAAGGCGCTGTAGCCTCTGTATTTCCCGCAGATGTACTTGTAGAAATCGTCACAAGGCGAAATAGTGTAGTCAATACTTTCGTGCAAGCGACTAGCCAGTAAGCGGCAAATGGACCCTGTGCAGTCATTCTTATTGGAGCGAGGGGCCGGAAGAAGGTGCGACTGTCCGTGTGGAGTGCTGTCAAAGGTACTCCCGGCGTGCCCCCGCCGGCGTGCCCCCAATTGTGCTCCGATGACTGCTCTACCCAGGCAGTCGACTTTTTCGGAACGCGGAGAGGTGCCACCGTCTCTACCTGAGGGTGAGAAAAAAAAGAAGCCTTTGTTGGCAGCTGCTTCATTTTCTTATTGTGTAAAACAATTCTCACGAGGTGAAGAATTTGGGGCCTGAGAACGATATTGAAGTAGAGCACACCTCGTAATTATGTCTAGGAAAATTGCTCTTGTCGAGGACTTGCGGGGCAAGGTGGTATAATACATTTGGTAACAATTGCAACGTATTCATGTCTATCAAACTATGTTTGTACACCGAGAACTTATTTCGGTGTCTCGTATTGTCGTCTTGATCACTAAAGCTTTTTTCATAAGAAATTACAGGCATTGAAGTGCACGATGTTATAACCCTAATATTAGAGGTGATATTTGTGTAATGATTTTAAAGAGATTTTTCTCACAGATTTAGGAAGTAACGAGATATATTGGAGCCCGAAAAGCATGCGCCTATTATGTACCAGTTAGGATGCGTGGTCAGATGCGTTGCAAATTGAATCTTGTGCAGCGTCCAAAATATGCACACCAAGCAATAGGTAAATGGTAGAAGTATTCATCACAAAGTGAAGTAATTTTACGCCTTAAATTATATATTAGGCAATGCCGATTGCTGCCAACTGTGCCTGCGCTTTTCTCATCTCTTTCTGAGTTACATGCAACCCCTTTTCAGAAAGCCTATATCTCCAAAACCAGGAAATAATTGCCGTCAGATGCCACACTAAGCAGAGAATTCCGTTGTCACGTGGTCTCGGAGCTCAGTATTTGCATTGAGACATCCGAGAGACCTTAGTGGCACGGCAAATTTTAACAAGCAGTCACGTAAAAGACATGATAAAATACATGATAAATACACACAAAAATATATGAATATAAAATTCATCGAGAAGCTGCATAATGATTCCCCATATATAATCCATGACCATGTTCTGTTCGTATGTGTCTTACCACTGGTCACACTGGCATTGCAGTCACGTGCGAATGTGCAATTTCCTTACTAGTGTGGTCGGTACAACACCCAAGTCGACTCTCCGCCGTTCGTTTTGCGTCGCGCTCGCCGCAGACTCTCGCTTAGCTCCCGAAGTCGCTGTCCATCGGCATCCGCTGAGTGAGTATCTTGGTTCCGTCGCTCTGAACATGATTGCTCTTGGGAGGTTATGCCAAACAGTGCCTTGCCCTGCCACCTCTACGCGTCACCAGGTCCCACCAATGACGTGGCACCTCGAGGACTGCTGTGTGAGGCACAAGAACTCCGAGGAGACTCGGCCGGCGTTCACTAACATCAATGGCTCCTTCACGTGTCTCTCATGCCACTGCCTTGAAATCCTATCACCTGCTGCTCTCGTCGCGACTGCGGCGCTGACTTCTTCAACATTCCTCCTTCGGCACTCCACAGCAAAATGTTGTTCCTTCTCATATAGTTATTGGGCGGTGAAGGGCTCGTGTGCAGCGAGCCTTTGACCGACCATCGCATCTGTGGACCTGGCAACAGTGCACACCATCGACTAATTTTTCATTGTTTGCACACTATAACCACTCTATGACATCCCGCTTGTGCATCGCATTCTTTATTATTGAAATTCTTCCTAACAACTTTAATGTGTGTGTAACATTAGTGTTGCCACATTAGCTTTTAATATGCTCTACTGGAAGATTCCGTGTTCTTCATTCCTTTTATTGCTTCTGTTTTACACCAGCTGCATGGTGATTCAGTTTCTGACACGGTATTGCATACGAAGTAGGATTACTTCAAGTTTCATCCAAAAGAACAAGAGGAAGTCGAAGTTCTGTAAAAGATGCTGTGTCACAACCTAACTTATCTAGAAGTGGTCCCCTGCATTACTATTTGATTGGAAGCAATGCTGAAGTATCGGAACATGTACATTGAAAAGAAGGCTGTTTCAGTTGACCCTTTTCAAGTGAGAACAGTCTCTTCATTGCAGATTGTAGATATTAAAACTACTGGTGTATGGCCTGTGAAATACTGCGCTGCACACCAGTAGACAATCTCGAAGGTTTTGTACTTTTCGCTATAGTTTGCGAACAAAATATGATAGCAGGTGCCACTCGGTTCACACCAATCACCGCTTCGTGCTCTCAAAAACACATGGTGCGTTTCACGCCACTGCCATTGCGTACATCCAGAATTCTTCAAAAAGGTGTACTTTGTGTTCGCCCTTTATAGTTAGTGATCTGGATTCACGGAATCTAATTTGTTTGGCTTTCACACGATGTTGAATTTTCGATTAGCGCGCTCAATGGCGTAGCACACACAATGCAGGAGAGGGAGAAAGGCTGTGTATTGCACCGAATCTATGAAGAATGCGTTCAACTGCGTGCTACGAAGAGGGCGCGGCCAATGTTGGCTGCGACCAACAGCAGAGTAGTTGTCATGGCACGACACGCAGTCTGTGGGCACTTCAGTGTTGCGCTTAATTTGAAGAAATCTGACCAGCTTAACTTCATTCCTTGAATAAGTGGTATGAATTGTGACCACTGGTAAGCGAGATCACAACGAACGAGACACAAGAGCGCGCTCGGACCTAAATCACCACAATAGAAATTCAATTTCGCGTGGGACACTGTTTACATAATCTTCTTGAACTATGGCAGTTGCTACGCGTATCAAACCGGCAGATGTCCACTGATTGTCTGAAAAAGCGTGTTAACTGTTGGAAACGATAGAACTGTTTCTATTCGCACATTGCAGTGCATTTTGATGTGCCAGTAATTTTTTTTCACAAACAGAGCTTAAACGGCACATCAACAATGTACATGCATAAGATAGCTGACATTCCTGGGAGAAGCAGGCGGCAACGGGAGTGGTCTGTGTTATTTTCGCATTTAGCGATGTTCCTTGGGTTATTTCCTTTTGTGTCTGTTAACATTAAATATGCGCAGGACACAACAAACAGTCACATGACAGAGAGTGCCCATCTTCATCTTCTCCGTGTTCCTCATGAAGTTTGCCTTTGCATCGCCTTAACAATAATGGAAGCTCAACTAACCCGAACACACCAGGCCTTTAGTAGTCAATAGAAACTGTTGTCTGAAGCCTAAACCTGTGTGTTCAATCGAACAATATGAAACGGTCAGTTGTGCCCCGATAGACGACACAAAACAATACTCAAAGACAAGCCGGTTAATGGTAAGGCGCAATGCAGTTTGGAGGTTGCGCATGGTGTGATAAGGCAACCTGAAACTGAACGTACACGGGGCGCCGCCGGTTGCGAACGAACAGCTGTTTCCACCCTTAACTAAATTTGTGCAACAAAAACTGTGCTACAATTATCAACAATGAACCCTGGCACGCAAAGGTCGGACTGACTACGAAGTTAAATCTGGAAACATTTCTGCGTGGATCTCGGCAAATAGGCTGAAGATTTTAACTGCGCACGTGCATTGAGGCTGCTCAGTTTACTGCTGATATTAGCATTCTGAGCGTGGTAGCTATCACCCACCAGTACGCGTTGCGTGAGGAGGCGTAAGTGCATTGTATATTTAACTCGGTCACACTAGCGGTAAGATGACAGCCAAGCACGGGATCTCAGGGTGCTTGCCGTGGTAGTATTGTTGTCTGGTGGCCGAATGAAGATGAAGTAGGTGAGTGCAATAACAGAACACAGCATTACTAGCCAAGTGAGCAGCAAGGTGGCAAGTAATAACATCATCCCACAGTGCTTGTGGCACGCTGCAGTGCTATCATTGGCAAAGACGTTCTTGTAGAGTTGTCTTTCTGCGTTCTGGAGTCGCCAGTCTAAGTGGCAGAAAGCAGTCGGTTAGAAAACAGTCAATTGAAATACCGTAGTACTCCTATAGCTGTACCGCGAATCAATATTAGTGCAACTAAAGTTCGAAAAGTTTACGTGACAACTTTGGCAAACCACAAACACTACCAAAAAAAGTCATTGGTTTTTCTCTCATAACACTCGGTATAACAGAAAAGTTATACGTATCTCTGTGGGAGTTTAATTGACCAATTATTGTACATTCCTGTTTCAAAGCTTCGCTAATTGCTATTCCTGTTTATCAGCTATCGTACCATTTGACGAGGATGCACCCACGCAGACACGTAGTGCCACTTCTCCTTGCTGCAGACAGAAGCCCATGATCATGATTTACCCATTCTGGTAGGTGAAGTTGTTTCATACACTGAGAATCTCACTTAATGATAATATGAACAAGTACATAATAAACGTTACGAATTGAAGTTGTTTTTGAAATCGTTACAATTAGAAGCCAGACCAGCAAGTTGCGCGCTGCCTAGTAATATCAGTCACTATACTTTTGCATGCAAGACCATAAATTCTTCACGAGTGCTGGAGGAACGTGTTCGTAGTTCAATTAGACCGTAGATGCACAAAGGTGTTGGGGTACCCATTTGAGTGTATCGAGTCTTCGTTGGACCCAGCAAAAGACCATTTCGTGCTGTGAAGTCCCCGCAAACACGGACTGAACCCCGCTCCTTTCAAAATGTTTTCGTTCGTTTCTCAAACCCACGCATAAAAAAAAACCTTTGGTGTAACGAATGGGCATTCAGGAGTGAAGTACCAGGAGCATTATTTCTGCTATTCTCACGGGCTCCCCCGCGCAAACACGAGGACCGGGCGGCGCCTTGTCGTCTACAGACCGTGTGACAGGGTACGGTGGAGATAATCGGCGCGCACCCTTCAGATTTGTGGCATGGGGGAGCAGCAATGCGCCTTTTGTTGGTTCTGGGAATGCGACGCTGCCCCGGCGCTTGTGCCGGGTCCAGTAAAACTTTCCGTCAGCCTGCGTGGCTCCAGGGCTCATTACTGCGTTCTGCGCAGATGGCCGCCCGCGGCGGTGAATGACGAAGAAGCGGCGGCTACGGAGAATTTCGCGGGAGACACCGAGCTACATGGAAACGTTGAGACTTGGTCTGGACCAACGTTTATAGATACTTTTGTCCTCTATAAACGTTGGTCTGGACATCGGCTCACCAAGTACCGGAAGCACCGGGACCATTGTTCACCCGTAATTAAAGTGTCTTCGGATGGCTCACCCATCACTCTCCCTGAGGCTTGAGTTTATACATTTTTTACTTTCTCAGCTTTGTTTGGGAGAGGGTTTTCTACTGGTGCGGGCCGCGAAGCGGCTGTCGAAGATGACGCACACCGACTGACAGAGAAATATGCCGCGTGGATAGTGGCGCCGAGAGAGACAACGAAGACGACGAAGACGGTGAAGACTGACCGCATGGACCATTCGTGAGACGAAGTTCACCTCCTTTACTTAAACGAGCTTTGCGGGAAGGGATGCGGCATATTGAGACATTGCGCGGTTTCATTAATTAAAGACTGTATCATTTGTGTCGCCTGTGTTTACCTTGTATCGTCGTACCATTGTATTGTCAAAGTCATTTCCCTTATGTATCCTGCGTCGCACGTCGCGAGTGTGTAAATCATGTGCTATAATTTTGTGTAGTGGTTGATGTACGCGGGTACACGATGTTTACAGCTACTAATAAATTTAATGAATAAGTAAACAGGAACAGGTCGTAGCGTCTCCTACTTCCCGGCCTCAGCACGAATCCGTGTATGGGGGAAGTGATTGAGACACATAGCCAAGAGGGAACTAGATAGACGAGTGGTTGAGTGGTCTTCCCTCTCGTTGGTAATCGGTGGCGTAGCGGGGGACGTCTCAGTGCTATAAGTTAGACCAGTACACCGAAACACAATTTACTTATTACTAAGTTTATGATAAAGTTCTGAGACTAACTAGGATACCTACTCTCCGGAAAGCCCTCATTGATTCAGAGTTAATTTAACCTGCCTAATTGACAAACTAAAAGGCCAAAACGCCTTGGATTGTAGACGACCATGGGTGTTTTATAATATATACACTATTTGCAACTTTCACGACCTAGTAGTGGCGCGACTATGCATCCAACATGGAGGACATTGAGATGATCACCCTGAAATGTACGATACCAGAAAGTACACTTTTGGTGAAGACGGCAATTCTTCGCGCTTCTGTGGCTCTCGGATTATGTTTTTTTAAGTAGAGGTTTGGTAGCATACTATATTAAGTAAATGAATTCAAGGTCGCACATTGTGAAGATAAATGTGCGCAAAAATGTAGCATATCAAGAAAACGAACTAGGCGCGAGAACTGCTAACCTGGAAGTTGCTGTAATCGTGCACAAAATGGCTGTTGCATACAGACACGGACGAGGTCTTTCCTGCTAAATTTAACCCTCTTAGCTTCTGATGACTTTTTGGGGCGCTAATTCGTAAGGGATGCTTAATTTTCCTCCCGGTGTATACAGGCTGTGAGCATCGAACCTCAGAGTGAAATCAGTCAGCTTTTTCTTTCTCTTTCTACTTTCCCTTTAACTTGAGAAATTCAAAGGGTTCGCTAATATTGAGACCGTTCACAACGTCTAAAAATGACCACCAACGCGTGAAAACAAGCTGCAGCGTCTGCTGTTTAAAGCAGGTTCAGAGCCTCAATCATCTCAACAGAGATTCCGGCCGCCACCACTCAGTGGCGCCACAGTACCTTGAGGTTGGGAACAGTGCCGTCATCTTGAAAAATACAGGTGCGCTCCGCCGCGGTGGTCTAGTGACTGAGGTACTCGGCTACTAAC
Source organism: Rhipicephalus microplus (assembly GCF_043290135.1). Classification (NCBI taxonomy): domain Eukaryota; kingdom Metazoa; phylum Arthropoda; class Arachnida; order Ixodida; family Ixodidae; genus Rhipicephalus; species Rhipicephalus microplus. The sequence continues at coordinate 113,647,220 of NC_134702.1, forward strand.
CCGCAGGTCGCGGGATTGAATCCCAGCTGTGGCGGCTGTATTTCCGATGGAGGCGAAAATGTATGCCCGTGTGCCCAGATTTGGGTGCTTGTTAAAGAACCCCAGGTGGTAGAAATTTCCGAAGCCCTCCACTACGGCGTCTCTCATAATCATATGTTGGTTTTGGGACGTTGAACTCCACATATCAATCGATCAATAAAGGTGCAGTAAGCATTGCTCCATCTTCAATCTGAGCAGGCTACCTGTAACGACCATGTGCAGAACACCGCACTGGTTGGTCTGTAGAGCACTTGCTGATTTGATTCAGCAATAGGTAGCGGTGGGGTTTTGTGTCGTGCTGGCGTGCACACTGCATTTCACCTCCGCATAACAGAACGAGGGTAACGTTTTACTGCCTCACGTGACTGTCTACCTGCATAACAACTCCGTCTTCACTGGATATTCTGACGTGAAGCCGATAGTCTCTGAGCCAACTTATCCGTGGTAGCTACTGGGTGGTGATGCATAAAATGTTAAATATAGAAAAACTCATGCGTTCTTTACTCGGTTTTTCCAAATTCTTGATGAAGTAACTACTTCTAGCATGGTTCTATCTTACCTAAATGAAGTTTTTCTTTTGTGTGTATGCGTGCAGTAAGGTACATGCAATAACGTAAAATGTATCTAAAAACACAAACTAAACGGCAACACCTAAATGCTAAATAAAGAGGCAATAATGCTTTGCTACCTGATTGATAAAGCAAAAAAGTCACAGCTTCGACGCAAAGGCGAAGCAATGAACAAGATAACAACAAATTCGAAGGTCTCACGCAGAATGGCAAGCAAATCAAAAAGTGCCCCGCGTTTCTCACGCACAAAGGACGCTTCAAACGTGCCCACACGTACTGATTAACGCGTATAAGTGTCTCAGGTGTTACTTTGCTGTGCCTGAAAAACGCGTCCTTTCCGCAAACGGAGACTGTGCAGCGATTGCAGTGACCTTTGTGCGTTCTGTAAATACAAGAGAATCATTCCGACGAAACTGAAAGGCTAGCCAAGACGTACAATTTTCCCCACTGCAAGATAAGGGCACGCGGTCGAGCGTACACCCCCTTATTCTCCACGCGGGTCAAAGTACGCGAGGATAATAATTTTGGTCTGTCTGTCTCCTTGTTTGTTTGTTTGATTGTCCGTCCTTAACGATACCCTAGACGGCACCAAAGAGGCCAAACGGCAAGCCCCAATTGCAGCGCCCAACAATATTGCTCAAGATTCAGCGTTCATAGTTGTGCGATTGTCAATTTACAAGCAATTATTGCGCATTACTGAGGCACCAACACAACACGGCAATATTCTGTACGTGTGTCTCTTACTAGAAAAGGCATACATAGATAATTATGAGGACCATAGCATTTCTCATGTTGCGTTGACCATGAAACACTCGTACAAAAAGGTAAGTGTTTCGAACTCTTTGCTAAGACGACACGGTTGCGGCACCTACCCGTCGCCTTGCGTTTCACACCTTACCATCTCCGAGACCGGCGTGCAGGGCGCGCGCGTCTTTTGTTTTTCAAAATAACTGCCAGATGGCGCTCATGTATCACGTTTGATTTGACTTGATGCGCTTGTTGGCCTCTGCTGCACGCTCGAGGCACTCTAACGCAGCGCCTCCGGAATACCATGCACCAATTTTCTTTCGCATAACATCAAAGAAATGTTTTGCTCACTCTCTCCCTAAGCAAGACTATTGCTTTTCGACGACATTTGCAAAGTAACATGCAAATACGGGGCCTATTTTTTTCTCAGATTTTTTCTTGCGTTTTTGTATATGTAAATGAATATAGGAAAGACGATGTGGATGAGCATGTGGCATCGGTGAATAAAGAGAATAGTGTTAAGGCATCGGATGCGTCGTTTTTGCATGTTCTAGATACAACATATTGATGACGAAATTTTATACCATCCAAGAGCAATGCTCGTGCTGCTTTCTGCAGCATCACCTTAAAGAGAGTTCCGGAATTACAACCACCACCGCCTTTCCAGCCTTCGCCTGGTCATCCGGCCGTCTCCTGGGACCATTGGAAGCAGACATTTCATACGTACATGGTGGCTTCTGGAGCGTCAGATATTCCAGACGTTTTCCGGAAAGTGATCCTGCTCATCTGTCTTGGCATGAAGGGGCAGCGGATCTTCTTCACATTGAAGCCAGCGGACTTGCAATCTGGCTCTGCTTTCGCTGCTCTTCCCAGCTCTTCGGGTGCAGGCGACACCGGCTCGACAAACGATGTATATGAATCTGCAATTTTCTTGCTTTCGGACCCTTTGAAGTGTTCAGTCAGCCTAATCGTGGCTCAACAACGGTTGAGTCACCGTGCTCAGCATGCAGGTGAGACAGTGGAAGCATATTTCACTGCATTGGGAATTCTCATCGCTGATTGCAATTTTGGAAGTCTCGCTGACGAGATGTTATGAGACCAGCTCGTCTCGAAGACTACGAATCATCAGTTACGTGAGCGTTTACTTTTTGAACGCTCTCACAAGCTATTACACTCACTACCAGTTCAAACAAGCTGCGAGCCAAGCTAAAGAACTTTACGACGACGCTTCAGTTCGCGACGTAAAAAAGGCGCAAAGCTTTTCTCTGCCTCCAGAACGATAAAATCAATGTACATGTTGTGCTAAGTGCAAAGCCAAACAAATGGGGTATCCAGTACAAGGCACCGCCAACTTTCGAGATTGTCATCATCGTGAGGCGGCTGATCCCCTTGCAAATATTCCTGCATGTAAGGCTCGCCGGCGAAGATGTCGTCTTTGCGAGAAGATTGGGCACTTAGACGTTATGTACAGGTCATCTGGATACTCTGTGAAAGTTCGACAATTTGATGACGATGACGACACTATCTCTCAGTGTAGCGGCAAAACAGTTTGTGTTGTGATGATACACAATGATGGTATTTACGCATTCATCGCAGTGGAAGGTCCCACTATTTTGTTTCTAGTTGATACGGGATCTTCTGGCACTATTTTGCCTGAAGAACTCTATCGTCAGTTTTTTGCGAGCACTTGCCCTTTGAAGTCGACCTTAGTGCAGCTTCTCGACTGCTCCAAGTCACAGATAACAGTTCAAGGATGTTTTGTTGCTTCAGCTGTGTTGCAAGACTGAACTGCTTGTATTCTTATGTGTTGTATACTTGAAGTCACCACTGTATTGGGCTTATATTCTATTGTGGCACTACAGATGAACATTGAAGGTAAATACTTTCAGTGCCTTTCATTGTCATCCAGCACTCCCGCATTGCCAACTGAGTTACGTTCAGAGTATGAACATCTCTTTGACCAACAGCTCAGCCTTGCCAAAGGATTCAAACACTAAGTTAGGATCCCTTAGGACATTCCACCCATCGCCAACAAATTACGACGGCTGCCGTTTACCCTACCTGAGCAGGTGTCAACTGAGCTGCAGAAACTTGAAGCTCAAGACATAATCAAGCACGTTGATGCCTCTCAGTGGGTTTCTTCTATAGCCGTTGTTCGAAAAAAAGATGGCTCAAACGAATGTGTGTTGATCTGCGAGAGCGTAATAAAGCTATAATTGTTGATAGCTTTCCACTACCACAGGCAGATGAACTTGTAGTGCCATCATCACCATTATCATTTCTCAAACACCGCGCCACGCTTTTCGCGCAGCTGATGCTAGCTCGAGCTGCGCGAGGATTAGAACAAGCTAGCGCACTTGGTGTGTCGGACGTGGAAAGCCACGCGGCTCCACTTCAGGCGTGGAATAAAGTGGCGAGAGAACGACACCACCACGTTGGCCGCCGTCCCGTCTTCCTCTCTCGCTACACGCTGTTGCACAGCTTAGCTGGCGCCAAATGATTCTGGAAGCTGGATTTGGCGTCGGCTTGCCATCAACTTGAATTAGATCCTTAAAGTCGTGGCCTGACTACCTTCGTCGCGCACGAAGGGCTTTTTCGCTGCAAAGGGTGTGCTTGTGCTTGGCTTCAGCGCCGTGGGCGTTTTAGAAAATGATGCATCTCATACTCAAAGGGTGCAAAGGTGTACTTTTTTCCATAGACGAGATTATCGTATACGGCCATTCTCGAGAAGACCATCTTGCAAACATTCGCAACCTTTTGCAGTGACTTTCTAAAGAAGGCCTGAAACTAAATCAGAAGTACGTCACGGAACTCACGTTCCTGGATCATGTTGTGAATGCCAAGGGACTCTTTTTGCTAGCGTCATCTATCCAAGCGATGAAGGAAGCTCCAGTGCCTTCAAACATGAATGAACTTCGTTTCCTTCTTGGCCTGGCGGGAATTTACGCCAAGTTCGTTCCCATTTCTCAGATGTTGTGGAACCTCTACGGGCAATGCTTCGAGGCTACGAACCATTTGCTTAGACGTCCGCTACCGAAGATAGTTCCGTTCGTTTCAAATCGCTGCTGACAACTGGCAAGGTTCTACATTTTTTTTAAACCGAACCTTCCCGTCATCGTCACGACCGATGCCTCTAGATATTGGCTAAGCGCTGTGCTACAACAAGAGAGAAAGGTAATTATACAGACGGTTGCCTTTGCCTTCCGGTCCTTGAGCCGACAAAAATGGAAATATTCATCAGGTGAACGCGAAGCCTTAGCAACTGTTTGGGTTGTGAACACTGGCACGTGTACTTTCCGAGTCGCCCCTTCGTTCTGCGAACTGACCATAGCGCCCTTGTTACCTCGTTGTCTACTAAGGGTGTTGGACATCGGGCATTGCGCATTTCACGTTGGTCTAGGCGACTGCTGTGCTACAACTACACAGTAAAGAACCGCAAAAAAAGTGATAATGTGGTGCACTCTCTCGACTGCCTTTACCCGGAGAAACCAGTCAGGTCAGTGACGATCAATTTGGTTGCCTGCTTTCTCAAATGTTAACCCTGGCAGAATAACAAGCAGCGAGTGCATCTGGCAAGGTAATCACAAAAGTTATGGACTTAGTTTAGTCAACTTGGCCTCAAAAAATATCCGGAAATGGTGCTGATGCCATAGCTCCATGTGCGTGCTGAATTATCCACTGTGCACAACTTGCATTACCGTCATGAAAGAATTGTAGTTTCAAGTAGCCTTACTCGTTGTTTGATAGAAGTCGCACATGAATCGCTTCTGTGGATCAGTCGTACGAAAAGTAGACTGCGAGCAATGCACTGGTGGCCTCGAACGAATGACCATGCAGAACAACTGGCTAAAACCTGTCTTGTTTGCCAGTCGTGAGAGAAATCTGCATGGCCCCTATGCAGTCAGTGACTTTCCCTGACAAGCCTTGGGAGGAAATTGCCATGGATATTATCGGCCCCTTTGAGCAAGCTCCTATCAATTCCCCTTATGCGGTGACGCTTATTGACTATCATAGCAAATGGCCAGAAGTTGTTTTTTTAGAAAAGTGTCTACGGCGACGGTCAAGAACTTCTTGTTACAAGTGTTTGCTCTCTATGGCTACCCGATTGAAATGGTTTCGGATAACCGACCACTATTCAGCTCAGTTGAATTTGAGGAGCTCATTCGGGAACGCGGCATACAACATTTCTTTTCTTCGGTCTTCCCCCCGCAAGCAAACAGTCTTGTATAAAGGTTCAACAGAGTCCTCAAGTCTGTTGTCCAGATGGCTGTATACGAGCAGCATAATATTCGTGTTGCCATGACGGTCTATTTGGGCATCTACCACTGCACACCTCATGCCACACTGAGAGTGACACCCGCCATTCTCCTGCATGGACGACTGCCACGAACTCGCTTAAGCATTTTTGGATTGCCGGATTCTTCATGCCACGAAAATACAGCAGAGTCGATGAAGTGGCTGCGTCAACTTGTCCAACGAAAACAAGCTTCTTCTAAACTATACACTAACTGCCGTCGTGGAGCTCACGCCAAAAATTTTGCCGTCGGTGACTACGTCCGTGTGAGAAAGCCATCAGTTCACGGGAAATATCCCCACACTTTTTGGAACCGAATTAAATCATTAAGCAACGAGGGCGAGCCCCATTTCTTTTGGAAGACAGTCGCGTATGGAACTGTTACAAAGTTCAAGCAGTACACCCAGATGCCGCGGGGAAGCTGATAAGCAATCGGCCTGGAATTCTAAATTGGAATCTGCCCTCATCGAACAAAGCTTTTCAAGGTAGCGCCCCTCCGCGTGAACAACGCCATGACTGTCCACCTACGCCAGGGCAAGGGACAGCGGCCCAAACCAAAAAACCATCTTCACTGCAGTCAGAGCCATCTTTACTGCAGTCAGAATCATCTTCACCGCAGAACAAAATGCCCAGCCAGCCATCAAGGAAGAGGCAACGAGTGAAAAAAACTCCATCGAAGCTCAGGCACTATGTGCTACGCAAGCAATGGTTTTCTTTTACCAGCAAGGGAAATGATGAATATAGAAAAGAAGATGAGAATGGCGCGTGGGATTGGAGAATAAAGAGAATGATGTTAAGGCATCGGATACATCGTTTCTGTAAGTTCTTATACAACCACCCCCTTATTCTCTACGCTGGCCAAAGTTCGCGTGCGAGGTGAGAGCCGCAACTAAGGTCCCTAGATTAAACAAGGTAGCGTCACTCATTGTTCTCGAGCCGTCCTCCTCACTCTCTCGATTACTCCTCTTTTTCTCTGCCATCCGCGTCTGTAATTGGTGCATTACTCGCACGTGATCTTGCAAGTGGCTGGTGGTGTTATTTATTATTATGCAAAAGGTTCAAAACGAGTACGCATGCGCATATGGCTCCAGCCGGATTCTCGCCGCGACCAAAGACAAAATCGTAGCCAGAACATTAACTCAAGAGAAGGAGCGTTTCGGTGTGCGCTAAGTCGACCAAGATTGTTTCGCCATGCTCGTTCAATGCAACATCTGCGTTTTTCAGCAATGCTGCGTTGCCGTAAACAACAGAAAATGGTTTCACTCTCTTCAACTTGCCTCGTGCTTTCCGAGATGAAGCGCACCATGAAGTGCAACTATGAACCATTTCACGCGAATGCTTTTTCGCACAACTCCGTCAACGTATGTCAACGCGGATCTGCGAAGCGAGTTCACTTGTCGGTTTTTATTGAAACGCCAGGCACGCGTCTAATGCGTGTCTAGTGCATGCCAGTTGGTACAAATACATGGGGGTATGCACATATACAGAGCAGCTGTAGGTTGTAATCAACGCACCTTCAGAAACATTTCACTCTTGACCAGTTCCCGCTTGAGCCGAAACGCGCTGCTTCGAGACACCTAACCAGTAGAACTCTCACTTTTTAGGAAGTTCCCAGCACCGCATCAGAATCACTTGGCATCATGATTGTCCAAATGGGCACATTTAAAAAAAAACGTCATCGCAGTGCTGCTGGACGAGTGTTCGTACCGGTCTGGTCGTAGTTTTTTAGATGCGGAGCATCTAATACTCGAGGCTTGTAGTGCGGCGCCGTCCGCAAGCTTCCTCCTCCTTCTTCCACCATCTGTGCATCCCTTCCTCCTCTACACACCGCGCGCGCTTCTCCTCTTCACGAACATTCGCTAGCTGTATAATGTAGCGCGCATGCGCCATCAAGCTTCGAGAACATCGGCAGCTGACGCGCGCGCATGCGCCATCGCGCTTCGAGAACATCGGCAGCTAACGCGCGCGCATGCGCCGTTGCGCTTCTCCCCCTTCTCGAACATTCGACAGCTGACAGTGCATGCGCCGACGCGCTGTATATATACTCAAGGTCGGTGCTCGCTCGCTCAGTTGCCGCTCGTCGGTTGGTTTGTACGGCGCGTCGACGTCCGAGGTCACAATGATCGACGTCCCTTCGACCAGCGCCGGCCAAAGTGGCATCTAAAAGCCATCGTGCTCAAAGTTCGTCGCAATAAAAAAACACCCCCTTTTCGCATACGTGTCGTACGTGTTCACTCATTTAACACCCCTCCTACAACCACGTTAACCAATTTAGCCAGCGACCCAAGTAAGTCGCAATTTAACACCCCATTTCACAACCACGTTAACCAATTTAGCCATCGACCCAAGTAAGTCGCACCCCGTTAACCAACTATACGCTCCGCATCCTCCTCAGTGTTCCCCCGAGGGAAGCTGCGGGCAATTTTTTTTTCCTTGCATGTGCACAAGCCAGTTGTAATCAATCGTGACAACGTCACGCCCTGTGGCCACTTACAGGATCCAGCAAGAAGCACGTTCACTGTGTCACAGCACGAACAAAACACAATTGGAGAAGTGGACTAGTTAGAACTGGACGAAATACCGCGGCCGTGGAACTAAAATGTACTACGCGAGACGCCATGGCTAGTGGTGTAAAGTATAGAACTGCACAACGTCGCCGGTTGAGTAACGCAAATCCCGCTTGCTCTTGTGTTGTGCCGTTTATGTTCATAAAGGTAACTGTTTATTCTACGTCTTATTTCGTTGCATTTTGTTTCATTTACATCTATTCATCGTAGCAACGGAACCCAAACATTCGCTTTTGGATGAAAGTTTTAAACCTTCTAGGGGGCACTTCAGGAACATAGGCGAAGAGGAAAGGGAAAGGTGTCGCTACCTTGGAAACTTGTTTCATCTAGGGACCTTAGCCGCAACGAGCTCACTGCGCCATCTTGCTAATAGAGAGTTTTAGTACTGCGTACGCTGCGTACGTGGCGGCGTTGCGTACGTAAGGACGCCACGTTCAGCGTAGTGCGCATGCGCTGACCGCAACGCACACGTATCGCATTACGTACGCAGCCGCTACGTACGCACGCATGAGATGCGCGCGTGCGTACGTATGAGCTGATCGCGCCGCTCTCGAACAAGTTCGCGACAGCGCGAGACTTCGTTTTGCAAAATGGCGGCATCGAAGGCAAGCACCGACCGGCTCTGTGGCTTAAAATATGGCCATAATCTGGCTATAACACTTGGATTGGCTCACATTGGCTGTCAACAACACGTGCTTCGATTTTGATCTACCAGATGGCGCAACACGCTCGTTACGTACGCGGGTACTACGGCGTACTAAAAGCCGATTAGTGGCAAACGACGCCACGTAACGCAAGGCGCTTGCGTGATGCGTACGTGACACCATTCCGCAGTACTAAAACTCTCTAACAATTCTGAGAAACACGATAGTTCCCCCCTCTCCGAGATGCACGCCAGGAGTTGTAAGTGGTAGATATGAATAGCTTGCCGTTGGAACGTTGAAGGAGGTACCTCTCAGTGGCTTAGTGGTTGACGCCTCGCATTCACGACCCCGCTTGATTCCGCGTGCCGGAGTCCTTTAAAGGGCTACTCACCAGGTTTGACCATTTTGAGATGACAAGCGCAATGCGTAGACGAGGCGTGCATGATCATGTCTGCCGAAATTCGCAATGCTACGCGCCGCGGAAATAAGTTAAATTTTAAGATGAGCGCTGCTCCCTCTCTCCTCTGCTGGCGCACGCGCGCACACCTAGAGAATGAGGGCATGACATAGGCGTAGTAATGGCCCTACGTACAAGGCAATGCAGGGACGTTGGTCCTCTACGTAGACGAGTCTGCTCTGACGTTGTCAATAGTATACCACGTCACAGGGCGAAAATTCCCTAGCACGGGATGCGTAAATTATGTAATTTGCTGCTTGAAGGGATTGATAAAGCTCTGGGTAAATAATGAGACGCAAAAAGGGAATATGAGTGTCTTTTTTCTATTTTTCTCCCGTGAATTGCAACGAGATGCGGGGCTAACGTGCTGGCGTTTCGCATGCGTTCGTGTCCCCGCGTTCAGCGCATAGAGCAGACAACTGCCGTGGAACGCTCCTACGCGTTCGCGCACTCACTGTGCTCATCTGTTCTACCGCGTCTACGCCAGCGTTTCCAAACCACCCCGCAGAAACAGGCAGAAGACCACAAAATAACGGTGGTCAACAAAGCAACGCCGCTCGCGTGCTCGGTGGTTGGACTTGTTTGGGCACGTCATGCGCATGTCACCTCTTGGTCGGCTGCCGGAGAGGGCGGGGAAGAGATTGGGCTTGCGAAGGCTACGCGGAAGGGCGGCAAGTGTTTCGAGCTCGCCTATTCTGATCCTCGTTACGTGCCGCTTCAAAAAACCCGTTTTCTCCACTCATGATGAACTGATTCAAAAAATTCTTGTGGCAAAATGTTCCTCACTGGACACCCAACAACTTACACTGTCTAAATAAATTTGGTATGGGGCCTTGTGAGTGGCCCTTTAAAGACGACAGTCATTTTGGGGGATCTTCAACGAAAAAACTTTGTTCTGTTTGTCTGTCTCTCTGTCTGTGTTTCTGTCTGTCTGTACAATTGTCTGTTTGTCCGCCATTAACGATACCTCAAGCGATTGAACCCATGCAGATGCGGGGCCATTTTTTTTCTCGGATTTTTTCTTCCTTGCATTTTCACATATATAGATACGTATCCACATACGGTGCATGCCATCGATGCTGCTGTCGAAGCTGACGTTGGCACCACGTCACGTCAAAATGCATTGGCGCCTCGACTGTGGCATTTAGTCGTCATGATCTTATATGACACGCATCTCATAATTATCATGTTTGCACCAGTTACATACCTTCGTCATCCATTGACGCCATGTAATACCAAAGTTGGCATATGTGGAGCTGGTAAAACGGCTTCGAGTGCATCATGACCGTGGCATGTAGTCATGTTGTTACATTACGCGCATGTCGTGATTGTCCTGTATTGGTGTGTCATATACTTATGTCGTCTATTTTCATCACGTAATAGTGAGTTTGGTACATGTGCAGGTAATGAAACGGCCGCGAGCGCTTCATGAGCGTAGCATGTAGTCATCTTGTTAATTGACACGAATCTCATGTTTATCGTGTATGCACTAGTCTCATACCTGCGTTATCTATTCACGTCCCGTAATAGCAAATTTGGTATAAGTGAAGCTACCGAAAAGGCCGCCAGCACATCATAAGCGTGGCATATAGTCATGTTGTTACATGACACACATCTCATAATAATTATGTTTGCACCAGTCACATACCTTCTTCATCCAATCACGTACCGCAATACCAAACTTGGTATATGTGACGCTAGCTAAACGGCCACCAGCGCCTCAAGAGCGTGGCATGTAGTCGTGTTGTTACATGACACATATGTCATAGTTTCATGTTAGAGTCTGTCGCTTGTGTTCGCCATGCAATCATGCCATAAAATACGACTTTTGCAACATGCCATGTGAACGAAACCACCACATGAGCTGCAGGACCATGAAATGTAAATCATGACATTATTGACATATATCTTTATTTTCATGTTATGACTAGTCAAAAATGTTCTTCATGCAGTCATGTTATGACATACCAAGTTTGGTATTGATAGCATTATTTAACGGGCAGGAGGGCTAAAAGTCGTAGGCAGCTAGATAGATATATACCCTCAATGTCGCCGATTGGATTGGATAAACTTTTATTCAAGTTCGCTAAGAAATGCTTCGCATTTAATAGAAAGCCGTTGTATATGGTACCTCGATGCAAATGTCTCCCTGAAGTGAATAGCATACGGGTGATTTCATGGTTTCACAACTAACTAAAGCTCTAGCCTCGAGTGTGAAAATTTCTATTGGTCTTCCATACTTTCTGTTAATAACAAAAAATTGGCAGCAGATCCAAGGAGTGAATGATGGAGAGTGGACGAAGCATTCGTCCGTCCATTCGTTCTTGCTTCCGTCCGTCCGTGCGTCCATCTGTGTGACCGCCTATGCGTCCATCTGCTCGTCTGTGCGTGCGTCTGTTCGTGCGTCCATCCCTGCGTTCGTCCATGCATCCGCCCCTGTATCCGTTCATGCGTCCATTCGTGCATCTGTCTGTGTGCCCGTTCGTCCATCCATTCAACACTCATGTACCACCATCTCGCATCTTTTCATCATATATTCTCCATATAGAAGCACTGCCATCCAGCAGACATTCCAAGGACTAAACGAGAGGTGGCACATGCACACTTTCTTACGGCTTGCGCTTCGGGACTACTTCCCACCTTTAACCACCTCGAGTTCATGGTATATGCTAGTTCACTGTATTCGTTGCACTGCGGCCCAACGCTCGCTAAACCTTTCTAAAGCCAAGGAGGTTAAGGCCAGTGAGTAGAACGTAGCAACCTTTTCCTGTCAGATAGTGCTCAATGTGCATGCCAATGGCTACTAATGGGAAATGAGAGACAGGAGAATTCGGCTTTTACTTTCTTATGGCTTGCTCTTCGTATCTACTTCCCACATTTAACCACCTCGAGTTCATGGTATATACTAGTTCATTGTATTCATGGCACTGTGGCTCAATGATCGCTAAACCTTTCTAAAACAAAGGAGGTTACACCCAGCGAGTATTACGTAGCAACCCTTTCTTGTCAGATAGTGCTCAATGTACATACCAATGGCTGATAATGGGGGTCGCAGCGTGTGCGTTTACTAAAAGCCGATTGCTCCTGTCTCTCATTCCTTAGCAGCCATTGGCATGCACATTGAGCACTATGTTTCATTGTTCAACAACGCGCAGAAGAAACCTCTCACCAGCACCAACTTGGAGGTCAAAATGTTATAGTTGTGACACACTACCACGGCTACGAGGAACGAACGGCTGTCGCTATAAAGAGATTCACCCCTAAAATACTGACGAAACCCTAAACAATATCTGAAACCTTTCAGCAGTGGTTCCTGTCATAAAGGCTTCGTTAGACGAGGACGTTAGTCCAGAAAATGAGTCGAAATCAAAATTACATTACCATGTATCATAGTCTTGTCAGTCGACCTTCGTGGTGTAGAAAAAAAGTTCATGCGCACAAGAAATCTATGTGGCTCCTTGTTCCGAAATGAAGCAGCCTCTTCAGCCTCCCGGATTCGACCAGCAGCTGAGCCTCACAGATGCAGAATACAGCACTTCATGAAGATGCTAAGCACATTTTAACAGTGCCGCGTACCCACGATCAGATAAAAGCCACGAAGAGGGTAATATAGTTAAGAAAATCCTGTTCAAATGTTTTATACTCAGTGAGACATCGCACAATGGCTTTATTTCTACACAACTAGCTAAATAAAAACTGAAGATCATTATTTTTTTAGAATTTTCTGTTGTACATTTAGGACGAAGGGTTACACATGTTATTGCCAAGAACCTAGCAGACTGGAGTTGTAGACTGTGAAGGCTGTATATTTTTAAGGCATTATGGAAGCAGTGACTTCTCGTTCCACTCTGCTTCGCGAACAATTCTATTCTTGCTACATGATGAAGCAGACAGTGTTTCCGCATTAAAGTGTTTACACGTACTTGGTTAACAGAAATTATGGGATCTTTGAACATAGCTATTAAAAGACCACTCAACAGGTTTGACAATTTTGAGATGAAGAATGTAATGCAAAATTAGGGTGTTTACGATCGCGTCTACCGAAATTCGCAACGCTACGCATCGCGAAAAGGGGTAACAATTCAAGATGAACGCTTTTTTTTTCTAGTTTATTTTGTGGGCGCACGCTCAGAGAACGAGGACATTACATAAACGTCGGTCCCATATTTTGACAACAGTGCTCTGATGTCGCTAACAGTAGTACGTGATATGGAAAAATTACTTCACACAGGTGTGGCTAGTGTAATTTGTTGCTTGAATAGACATTAAGCCTTGAGATAAATGAGCGAACACAAAAAGGCAATGTGCACCTCTTTTAATTCTCCCACCCCTGGAAAGTTAAAAAATATGCAGGGTTATTCTGGACGCGTTTAGCATGCGTTGGTGTTCCCGCAATTATCGCATCGAGCAGACGCTATCCCCGGACACAAGAATAATGTTCCCGCGCGTTCTAGCATTTATTATAGTCATCTATTCTAGCCCGTCAAATACAGCATATTCTAACGATTGAGAATCGAGGCCCCTATTCTTCAGAAACAGGCAGCGGACCACAAAATAACGCTTGTCAGCAAAACAATGCCGTTTGCGTCCTCAGTGGTTGAATAGAGGATATTACTATGCTCCTACTATAGTTGCCGTAGTTGTCATGGACATTTAGACAAAGATGATGGACGATGCACAATGGCAAGAGGTAGGTTAGGCGCCACCGTCTGAGTTTAGGCCATTGTTGGCATGCACGCGTGCCATTGAGAATGACTCGGGCACGCGACCGCTTGGCTGACCGAGACATAGTGGCGGCTGGGAGACGAGCATAACCTCTCCCGCTGTACGTCATTACTGAGTGCTGTCAGGATGTCGGTGCGCCTCGCTGTCCCATGCACACATGGTAAGCGCACGGAGACCAATGGTGTACTCACCGCTCTTAGGGAGGCTTCTACGAAGCCGCATTTATTGAGGGAGCTGACGGGGCTCGAGCGTGAGAGCGGCCGCCGATGGAGGCAGCATGACCGGCATGGGAGAGAGTGTCACACGCGGAGAACCTATCCCCTTGCGTGTTGAATTTGGTAACGTGATTTTTACCAATGCAGTGCCTATTATGAAAGTGTTTCTGCAATTGGTTGAGGCAATGCGAGACCACACGTGTGATTGGCTTGTGTGAAGACTCTTTGTTCAACAGAGGGTTGAAAAGAGAATGTTTGAATCTGAACTTCAGAGTGGAGGGTCGGGCTTGGACTCGGGCAGTAGCCTGAGGCCGCAATAAAGCGTCTCTTCACCGGACTACAGCTCTTCCTTCGCAATGCCACCGTGCAATCGAGTCTTCGAGGGGACCCCTCCCGAACCTCAAACATCTTACCTTCTTGTCTAGTGTAGAAGCTAGTCGAAGAGGAGGAAATTAACTAAGACACTCTCAGCTGCTGTCGATTGCGCGGCTGCACTTCCTAAAGTCGGCTGGACAGCAACCATTCGAACAAAGCATTTCGCTCCTAATTGTCTCTAATGACATGCAGGGAAGTCATCTAACGTTCTGTATTCATCAAACAAAGTTGTTGAATTTATGTGTGTGCACCATTCTGTGGAATATACGCGATTAGCTTAAAAATTTAGTTGTTTCTTAAACGTTCGTTTTCTGTTATGAAAGAGACATTTTCGCTTAAGGATTTAACAAACTGTGTTCTGCACAATGACAAGCGAGCAAAATTACACATCGACAGGAGCTTATATGGAAAGTTTACGTACCATCAGCGTCATATGAGACCCGAACAGCGGCAAGCTTTCGCAAAGGTGCGCGCTGCCTAGTTATCACGTCTGACAGACTCGCAGAAAACAAATTCAAAGCAAAATACCTCTTCATCAAAATCTTCTCCGAATCACTGCTTGCGAAATATTGAAAGCTTAAGTCTAACATAAAAAACCTTGGTACCTTGACTGGAAAATATATAACGGGCAGTCACAGAGCAACATTAAAACTATAAGAGTAGTTACTCTGGCCTAAAGCACCGGCGCTACGCAGCTTCAAGCGAGCCGTAAGAGGGCAGCGCATCACTAACTGCTTTCAAGGAAACACATGTGCTACTTATCTACTAAAGCACTTTGCCTTGTACACAATACGTCTATAGGTTTATCTTGCTGTGATTGTAGCTTCACCTGGCTCGCACTGTGGCTCTGAATCCGTCTTTATCGCTTGCCACTAGACGGTTCGATGAGTTCGATATTGTTGGGCAAGATCTGGCACAAATCGGACGCGAGATGATTGCACATTGCATGGACGTGATGGCAACGTTGTCATGCTCCGTGTTCATGAGCATTTATGCCAGTGAAGAAATATGGACAGTCGCAAGAAGACAATATGAAAATGTGCGATTACTTGCCTGGCGTGCGTCGTCGTCTTCGCTTCTTTCATCTGCGTCACAAGTTGGCGTCTGCTAGGTACGAACTCCATCAATATTTTAAAAAGAGCGTATTGCAATTCTCACTGCAGACATAAACTAACCTTTCTCGCATTGTCCTGTTCACGCCGAGAAATTTTTTCTGCTCGTCACATAGCATATTACATTTATGCGGCTTCACAGAAATAAAATGGCAGATCCCATGTACAGTGGGAATTCATTATATGCAAAGCACAAATTAAAACTGTTCATATATCTCACACTAAATTAGCATGACGTTACGAGGTGCAAGTAAATGATGCCGTACATGACCTCTGTGTTATGATTATCATGTTTGGATATGTCATTCACCTTCAACATCTGTTCACGTCGCGCAATACCAAAATTAGTATATGTGGAGCCAGCAAAACAGCCACGGGCCCTCTATGAGCGTGACATGTTGTTATGTTCTTACATAGCACGCGTGTCAAGATTATCAAGTTTACACAAGTCATATATTTCATCATCCATTGACGTCACGTAACACCAAATTTGGTATGTGTGAAGCTATCAAAACGGCCTTGAGCACATCATGAAAGGCCAAATATACTTCAATGTAGCGTCGATGCGTGCGCACGCTGGGCACAGCGACGCTACGTTATCAAAACGCGCGCACTCAATAGTCTGACGTTAGGCGCGGCCAGCGTTCGTCAGCGCAGCCTGGCGGCAGCCGGCACGAAATGCGACGTGCTGGTTTTCGCACCCTTGCGTTACACAGACAACACTGCATTTCCCTCCTTTCTTGACGAAGGAACGCCGGACGCGCTGAAACGCGAATGCGTCAAAGCAACGCAGCGCGGCGCGCCTCCGTGTATATGCCATGACCGGTGCCTGGCATGGCAACGCCGGCGTGAGGGGACGAAAAGAACGACAGCGAGCACGCGCACCGCGTCACGTCGAAATGTATTGGCACCTTGACTGTGAAACGCATTTCACGATTATCATGTTTGCACCATCACCTACCTTCGTCATTCATCGGCGTCACGTAATACCAAATTTGACATATGTGAAGCTAGCGAAATGGCTGCGAGCGCATCATCAGTGTGGCTTGTAGTCATGTTGTGACATGACACGCATGTCGTGATTATCATGTTTGGATGTGTCATTTACCTATGTCATCCGTTCGCGTCGCATAATACCGAATTTGGCACATGTGAAACTAGCAAAACGGCCGCGAGCGCATCAAGAGCGCAGCATGTGTTCATGTTGTTACATTACAGGCATCTCATGTTTATCATGTTTGCACCAGTATCATACCTTCGTCATTCATTCACGTACCTTAATACTTGATTCACGTACCTTAATTTCGCATAAGTGAAGCCATAGAAATGGCCGCCAGTGCATCATGAGCGTGGCATTTAGTCATGTTGTTACATGACACGCACCTCACGATTACCATGTTTGCACCAGTCAAATACCATTGTCATAAATTCACGTGCTGTAATACCGAGTTTGGTATATGTGACGCTAGCGAAACAACCGCGAACGCATCATGAGCGTGGCATGCAGTCGAGTTACATGACACGCATGTCATGAATTTCGTGCTAGGATTGGTCGCTTGTGTCGGCCATGGAATCATGCCATATCATACCAGTTTCGCAACATGCCATGTGAATGAAACCACCGCAAGAGCTGCAAGACAATAAAATGTATATCTGGACATTCATGACATACAATGTGTGATTTTCATGCTATGGCTAATGAAATATGTTCTTCATACAGTCATGTTATGCTATACCAAGTTTGGTTTCGATACCTATATGGAAACGGCCAGGAGAGCTAGAAGTCGTAGGTGGCTAGATAGATAGATAGATAGATAGATAGATAGATAGATAGATAGATAGATAGATAGATAGATAGATAGATAGATAGACACAAAGTCGCCGAAGTTCGCTAAGAATTGCTTCGCATTTAAAAATGGCATATCCCACGTACAGTTGGAATTGATGATATGCTAAGCACAAGTGAGAAATGTTGATATGTCTCTTTAAAATCAGCACAACGTTACGAGTGCCCTACATGAATTCTGTGTCATTATTATTATACTTGGATGTGTCGTTTTTCCTTCGTCATCTATTCACATCACGTGATACCACATTTATTATATGTGGAGCTAGCGAAACAGCCACGAGCACGCTATTAGCATGGTATGTTGTCATGTTCTTATATGACACGAGTATGAGGATTAGCATGTTTGCACCAGTCATATAGTTTGTCATCTATTGATGCATCGTGACACCAAAGTTGGCACAAGTGGAGCTAGCAAAACGGCCATGACCGCATCATAAAGGGCCCAGTATTCTCCTATGTAGCGTTTATGCGCGCGCACGCTGGGCACAGTGACGCCACGTCACCAAAACGCGAGCTCTTATATTCTGACGCCTGGCGCGACCAGCGTCCGTCAGCGTAGCTCGACGGCAACCGGCGCGAAATGCGACATGCTGCATTTGACGCCGATGCTTTTCTCAGACAACACTGCATCTCCCTCTTTTCGCGATGAAGCGACGCTGGACACGCTGTAACGCGCATGCATCAAGGCAACGCAGCCCGGCGCGTGCCTGGGAGTATATGGCAGGACCGGCGCCTGGCATGGCAACGCTCGCGTGACGCGACGAAATGAACGCCGATGAGCACGCGCACCGCCTCACGTTGAAATGTATTGTCGCCTTGATTGTGCCATGTATAGTCATGTTCTCACATGACACGCATCTCATGAGTGTCATGCTCGCACCATCACATACCTTCGTCATTCATTGTAACGTAATACCAAATTTGCATATGTGGACCTAGCGAAACGGCCGCAAGTGCATCGCGAGTGTGCCATGTAGTTATTTTGTTAGTGACGCGCATGACGTGATTATTCTTTTTGGATGTGCCATTTACCTATGTCGTCCATTCGTGTCGCGTAATACCGAGTTTGGTACATGTGAAGGTAGCGATACAGTCGCGAGCGCATCATGAGCTTAGCACGCAGTCTTGTTGTTACATGACACGCATCTGATGTTTATCATGTTTGCACCAGTATCATATTTCGTCATCCATTCACATTCCGTAATACCAAATTTGGTACAAGTGATGCTAGCGAAACAGCCATGTAGTGAAGCTAGCGTGGCATGTAGTCATATTGTTACATGACACGCATCTCATAATTATCATGTTTACACACGTCAGATACTTTCGTCATAAATTCACGTACTGTAATACCGAATTTGGTATATTTGACGCAAGTGAGACGACCGCAAACGCATCATGAGCGTGGCATGCAGTCATGTTGTTACATGGCCTTCATGTCACGGTTTTCATGCTAGGGTCTGTCGCTAGTGTTCGCCATGGAATCATGCCATACCATACCAGTTTTGCAACATGCCTTACGAACGAAACCACCGCCAGAGCTGCAGGACCATGAAATGTAAATAATGACATTCCTGAAGTACACGTCATGATTTTCATGTTATCACTAGTCGAATGTGTTCTTCGTACAGTCACCTTATGCCATACCAAGCTTGGTATCCATACCCTTATCGGAAGGGCCAGGAGAGCTAGAAGTCGTAGGCGGGTCGATAGATAGATAGATATATAGATAGATAGATAGATAAATAGATAGATAGATAAATAGATAGATAGATAGATAGATGGATAGATAGTTAGATAGATAGGTAGATAGATAGATAGATAGATAGATAGATAGATAGATAGATAGATAGATAGATAGATAGATAGATAGATAGATAGATAGATAGATAGATAGATAGATAGAAATGCTCGGAACGTAACAGTAGAGGAATCAATGCTTCCCCCTGAGCAATAAAGACCTCTATGAACCGTAACGATCCTGGATTGCGAATGGAGGAGTAGTAAAAATAATAAAGTTGTTTACTACTCCTCCATTCGCAATCCAGGATCGTTACGGTTCATAGAGGTCCAAAAACGAGTTATACATGCCCTACGGGGTGGTCGTGTCTCTACGCCACCGGAGCACACGATCCGAAATTGTGGGTTAAAACCCGGCTTTGTAGGATTCGCAGCTTGAGTGGAGGCAAGCTAAGGTGGCACCCATGTTGTGGGGCCAAAATTCTCGCGTGTACCTCCACACCACGGACGATGGACATGGCGCTTGTTTTATATACGGAGGCGATATAGTGGGCAGTGGCTATGTTTTCATTTTATTCTGTAATTTTATTTTATTGCAGCAGACCAACTACAGCTTTTTGAAACAGATTTTTCGTGGTTCCGAGGTTTTTTTTTTTCAAAATTGCGCGGGTAAAACAGAAGAGAAGAACAAAAAAAAACATGACTGATCACTCTTTTTAGGAATCGGTATAACACGGAAGTCAAGCGCATCTTCATCGAGGTAGTTGAGCGTTTATTATGCGTGCATTGTTTCGTCACAAGTGCGATGAAATGACTTCTACAGCAACAAAGGGTAATTTCATGCGAAGAATGACAAGCATTTTAAACAGTGTGCACCTCAACCAGAAAGCACGCACGGAAGGATCATACACAGGACGAGCACGGAAAAACAACTTACGCAGCTCAACACATAAAGCACGCTTCTCAAGCAGATGGAAAGACGCATGAAACGAGCGTACAAGTATACACAGTTATTTTTTATACCAAAAAAATAGTTTTACGTCGGGGTCCTCCAAGGCTTCGTGCACGTAATTCTACATCAGAAATTTACTCCAGGGAATCATATATAATATAGAAAAAGTACAAAAGTTGGTAAACTTGAAGCACCCTCAAAACGGACGCACTACCTGCTTTTAAACATGGCACAAGCATTTTTTTTTTTTTTTTTATTGGCGCTAGTATGCCCTACGGCATCAGTTAAATAAAAAGGAAAAGTTTTGTTTCCTGTATGAAGGCCAGGAGTTGTCGATGCAGTGGACCGTGCGTCCAGCGCGTCAAGTCAGGTGGTCGGCCGGGGTGGTGGTGAAGGCCGCGTAGGTGGCGAGTGCGAGCTTGGTGAAGGCCCGGGCAGGTTCCCAATAGGTGATCAAGCGTTGCCTCTGTGGCTGGGGCAACGCAGAATGGGCACGTCGTTGGGGGAGGCTGTGCACCAGATGTCCATGTAGCCCGGATTGCAGGAGTCAAGGCGGCGCCCACACGAATCCTCCTGAGCGCAACCTCCTCTCGGCGAGTTAAGCCGCCGGGAAGGTCAGATCCACGCGGAGGAATGAGAGCACGCGTGGAGCGCCGGAGGGTTTCTTTGTGCACAAGCAAGCTGTCCTTCGGGGACAAACGAAGTAGAGGCAGCGGGTGTTGAACAGTCGCTGGATGGCAAGCGGCATCTGCTTCCACTTGAGCCGGTGCAGACCGGCGGGTCCACAGAACGCGGACAGGACAGGCACATGAGTGGATCAGTCGGTGTATATCGGAGGCTATATCGATGGAGCTGGTCACTTTTCGCAGCTCTCGAACTGCCTGCGTGGAGTCCGTATATACAAGCAATTTATCGTGTGACAAAGAATCCATTTTGGATATCATAACTGTTAACCCGTCCCGTATAGCAGTGAGCTCCGCTAATACGGATGGGAACGGTGCCTCTGTTACGTAAGAGCAGATATGTTGGATTTCAGGTTGCGCGGGGCATACGAGACTGGTGTGCAGAGCACAAGCATTTGGTTTACACTTATCGGCTTCATCTTTAGGGGCGAAGCTCCTTATAGCGGCACTTGTTCGTCCCTCGTAGTCGTAGTAGTAGTCTTAGTGTGTAACCAGTCTTACATTTTGACCTGTAAGGTGGTGCCGGTGAGAGATTTCTTCTGTGCGTTGTTGAACAATAAAAAATTCGCAGCGTGCGCGTTTACTAAAAGCCGAATTCTCCGGTCTCTTATTCCCCCTTGGCAGCCATTGGCGTGTACATTGAGCACTATCTGACAGGAAAGGGTTGCTACGTTATACTCGCTGGGCGTAACCACCTTGGTTTTAGAAAGGTTTAGCGAGTGATGGGCCGCAGTGCCATGAATACAGTGAACTAGTATATACCATCAACTCGAGGTGGTTAAAGGCGGGAAGTAGACACAAAACGCAAGCGAAGGTGGACGAACGGACACACAGATAGATGCATGGACGAAAGCACGGATGGCTGCACGGATGAATGGACGCATGGTCGGGCGCAAGAGCGGATGCATGCACGAATGCAGGGACGGACGCACCGATGGACGTGCAGACACACGAACAGACGCACGCACGGACTGGTGGATGGACGCACGGGCGGGCACACAGACGCACGCGTCGACGGACGGAAGCAAGAACGAATGGGCGGACAGATGCTTCGCATCACTCTCCAAGATTCACTCCGTGGATATGCTGCCATTTTTTATTAGATTAGTACAGGACAAGTTCGTTTGAGATCTTTCTTGACGAGCGAATGGAACTATTCGACAGCTGTTGCCTGCACTTCCTAGAGTTTGTGGCCATATGAGCAAACATCTTATGCCTAACAATCACACCAGGTTCTCTGGTCCTAACTATCATCTATATATAGCATTGCAGGTGCTGATAGATTACATGCCGTGTAGTGTAATGATTTCATGACGGCACCCACAATGTAGGTAACAAAGCTTAGCGTGTATCTTTCAAAAGCATTTCATACTTTGCCTCTGCATTCGGCGTATGCATAGCAAAGGTTATTCAACATTGGCTATAAATGAGAAATGCACAGTGACCTTCAGTGTACCATGTAAAAATGAATTAGACGTTGTATAATCAACTCCGACCTTATTGTATAACGCATTGTCAACAAGGTTCAAGTTTCCTGTTTACTTCAGAATTTGGCGCTTTACCACACTGTCCACCGCATCATATTGAGGCATAGTGATGGTCATTAGAATGAGTGTCGTAAAAGAAGACTTCGCTGGATGGGCACATGTCCTATCAGGATATATAGCTATAGTAAAAACAAAGTACAAATAATTTTTTTCTGTGTTTTTCTATGTTTGCACACACACCTAACAAGACGCAAACTTGTGTCTGTAGCTAGTAATGAACCCAATCTGAGAAATTTTTTTTTAAATGCGAAGCATTTCTTAGAGAACTTTAGTAATTTTAGGCGTATCTATCTATCTATCTATCTATCTATCTATCTATCCATCTATCTATCTATCTATCTATCTATCTAACTATCTTTCTATCTATCTATCTGTCTATCTATCTATCTGTCTATCTATGTAGCCGCCTACAACCTTTTGCTCTCCTTTCCGTTTCAATAATGGTGTCAATACCAAACTTCATATGGCACAACAACACTGTATGAAGAACATATATGAGTAGTCATGACATGAAAATCATGAGAAGTATGTATTGAGTGTCATGATCTACATTTTATGGCCCTGCCGCTCTTGCGGTGGTTTCGTTCACATGGCATGTCGCAAAACTGGTGTGGTATGACATGATTGCATGGCAAACACTAGCGACAGACCCTAAGTTGAACATAATGATATGCGTGTCACGTAACAACATGCCATGCTCAAGATGCGCTTACGTACGTTTCGCTAGCATCCTATATACCAAATTCGGTATCACGGTACGAGAAGGATCAGGAAAGTATAAGGCTGGTGCAAACATGATAATTATGACATGCCGTATCATGTAACAAAATGACTATATTCTACGCTCATGATGCACTCGCGGCCGTTTCGCAAGCCTCACATGTACCAAACTTGGTATTACGCGACGCGAATCGACGACAGGGATAAATGACACATCCAAGCATGATAATCACGACATGCGTGTCTTGTTACAACATTACTACCGAGAATGCAGACCGAGAATGCAGAGCTAGAACACACGAAAGTAATATATTCCATGCTACCGTGATAATGATGACGATAATTGTAAGTTGAAATCGAAATTGCACAAGTTTCGAATGCGTCTTTAATGTGGTTTTGTAACAGTAGAAAAACACAGGTAAGGCAGCATAAAAAAGTGAGACAAAAGTTTTTTGAAAAGAACCGAATTACTGTACGCACTAAAATATCTGCAGGACAATGCTATGACTTGTACAGCGCAACTATAGTGTGCTAGAATATGGGGTAGTGTGTTCAAGGAGGAGCCGTGGCTTCCGCAGTTGGTTTCGACAGCCGCGAGATGGCGCCACCATAGCATGGGCTGTCACCTAACGCATTGCCCCTTGTGCACTTCTGTGCTTTGATATTAGTAATAGCAGGGGCTTAACGTCCCAAAACCACCACATGAATATGAGAGACGCCGTAGAGGAGTGCTCTGGAAATTCGACCACCTGGGGTGCTTTGATGTGCACGTAATTCTACGTACACGCACCTCAGTACTTGCGCCTCCGCCGAAAATGCAGCCGCCGCGACCGGGACTCGATTTCGTGACATGCGCTGTCTTACGTCGTGCTAAAGTCTTGTGTTTAGTAGCGGACACGTCCGCAAAAAGGTTAGTGAATGGGTGTGTTTGTACTGCGTTCAAAACAAAACGAAATGTCAAAGCTGCATTGCATGGTCCGATGCAGGTATTAACAAATGATGGCAAAGTAGTCATCCCTGGGTAAACTGCCTGCAGTTTTTATAGCTCGGTTGGTGAACGAATAAAAAATTACTGCTATATCGAGTCATAGTCTGCACACTTGCGACAGCTTCGACTTTCTTCGTTACGCGCGGCACCGTTCTTGTCAATAGTAGCATGAATTCCGTAATGCATTTTCACTGTTGTTTGTCCGCTATAAAGGTTTCATGGAGTCCATACTCAAGACAGCGTTCCATCTGACCCATGTAGCTCCCGCTGCATGTCAGTGATTGTGTACATCATGACTTTAGCACTGGTTACATATTTATGCCTGTGATGAGTGCAGCAGTGTTTCCTTCCTTTAATCTGATCGATAAATCGGCGTAGGTTAGAAAGTTTCGGGGGCCATAAAGACTACTTCAACTCCAGCACTTTCTCCCTGGTTTCTAGTAGAGTTTGTGAGAAACACTATGCATGCTAAGTGCGACAGCCATCCTCTTTTCTTTCAGCCCTTCAGATGGTCTGTAGCTCTTTTTTACGCCTAGGATACCTCGCATGCCTAAGCAAATCCTCAGCTAGAGGCCACTCGTTTTGAGTTTAACCTGCACTATGAAGTCTGGACACTTACCTGGAAATTGCTTCTTCCACCTTGTGTTAGACTGATCCACACAGAGTACTCTGCAAGGCCATGTGCATGGCCGCCCCCTTGGCCCTTTTTGTGTTCCCCATTGAGAAAGGCTGCAGTGGCTTCCATGAAGCAGACTTATACTGCCAACTTGTGCACCATTTTTTCAAAAGCAGTGTTAAGTGCAGGGATTTGATTGTGAAACATTCGGGAATATCATGTGTTGCCACAAAATGCTGGTGCTTGTGCTGCAAAATCTTCATATTGAGCTTGACTACCTACCTACTTGCAGCCCACAGATTATGCCAATTGGAACAGTAAAAAATTATCCACATAGCAGGAGATTGTAGAGCACTGAAACCTAGCAATCTGTTAATATTGTTCCTTTAAATACTGGTCAAGTGCAGGTCTCCAAAAATTCATACAGTGCTCGATTCAATACTAATACCCTGCCGTTACAAATACACCTTTATGACCTAGCCAGGAAAGGTAGACTCAAGTAACAGCGTGAGAAACACTTCCAAACACCTGCCATTGACATTTAACACTTTCCAGGGAAGGATACTGTTCAAAGAAATTCGATAGCATCCTTGACGCAGAGCAGTATATTCTTTGCGCTGGCGGGCTCTTTATATTTGGTTAATCATTGCATTTATTTCAATTGGCTTTCACTTGGCCTGTGCTGAAAGAAAAAATAATACTAAAGGTTGATGACTGCTAGTCTATAAGATCCTCCTGCTTTGTGGATAATTTTTTGGTGCTTCACTAGGCAAAATCAATAGGCTGGAAGAAGAATGTCGTGCCCACTTTCAAGCTTTTTTATTATGCGCTCCAACATCTTGAAATATCGCAGCTGCTTCTTGAATAAGGCACAATTAAATTCTTGAAATTAGGGTGCTTTCTCAGAGAATAACACTCCTATTAGTGGTGTCAACCTTGTGCTTGAGCACCATTGCTGCTTTGGTGTCGCGGTATTCAAAAGTGGCTAAAAGGCGGAACAGGCACTTGCCTTTGCAGAACGCTCTGTGACAATCAATCTACCTCAAACAAGGTGGATGATGCATTCTCCGAGTAATCATCCCATTTTAAGATTGCGGGTTTCACTCAAGATGTGTTGTTGTTGGTAGCTGTGAGTTTGCTAACGAATGTGATGGATCCTAGGCGTGAAGAGGAGTGGCTGGCCACATCGAAAGCCCAAGAAAGAAATAAGGCAACTGTGTGCATTGTATGTACAGTGTCTCTCGCTCACTTAAGGAGGTAGGGAGAAAGTGTTGAAGTACAGGCACTGTACTTTCTTGCCTGTGCAGATCCATCTCTTGAATGAACTAAAAAGGCTGCGGCTCTGATCACAGGCAGAAATGTGTAACATGTTTTAAACATATGGGGAACACAATCCCTTTACCAAAGAAAAACGAGCCCCTAAAATTTCCTTTTGTTCATGCATAGCGAGGGTCTTGTTCCTGCAGATTTAATGACTTTAGGTAGTGTAGGAGGGCTTATAGTCAGCTACTAACACGTAGAAAGATCACGTGCTACGAACCGCGCCCACTGACACTCCCAGGTTTACGCGCATGGAAACACTCGATAATGTCGACAAGAGGACAGCTGCCGCTTTAGCTAATTGATAAGAGCATCGAATACATTATACCATGGTTGTAGGTTCAGTGTTTGTTGGTGGAAAGTTGTGTGTTTGTCCAACTTAACTTCTGAACATTTTTATCGTATTTGCTGCACTATAGTTAAAAATTATTATTAACGTCTCCTATATTTTTCATAGGCTGATTCTCTGTTCTCATTGAAGAACTGTATATACCTCTGCACTGCTTTCTAATAACTTTCAGCTGGAAGATGGTGATGCATCTTTGCATCTTTGATCCCTCCAATTGAATTTGCTCGGAGCAGCCTTTGCAGGCGAGTTAACTTGTGGCATAAATATGCGTGGGCACGGTTGTTGTCTACAAAATATCAACAAGTGATCTATGCTGGAACACACCTAAAGTACGCTTTACAGCGCTTGTCACACCATTACTTGCAGAACACCCCTTTGGTTTCTGTCTAAACAACCCACTGCCTTCTGCGTCATAATTTGTGTTGGCTTCCACAACCGTGTTAAGTGCTCTCCTAGCAGACTTCTTCAAATGCCCCGCCGCGGTGGTTTAGTGGCTAAGGTACTTGGCTACTGACCCGCAGGTAGCGGGTTTGAATCCCGGCTGCGGCGGCTGCATTTCCGATGGAAGCGGAAATGTTGTAGGCCCGTGTGCTCAGATTTGGGTGCACGTTAAAGAACCCCAGGTGGTCAAAATTTCCGGAGCCCTCCACTACGGCGTCTCTCATACTCATATGGTGGTTTTGGGACGTTAAACCTCACATATCTAACTTCTTCAAATGAAGAGGATGCAGACTTGCATGGTAGCAGAAAGTTAGATGTCCTTGCTTTGGATGCGAATTTTTATGGGTCATGCATATTTACATCTCAGAGGCAATTACCGCTGCACCCAGTAGGCCTTCATTGAACAAAGTTGTCTGTGCGGTGACCACGTCCATGTGGTTTTGTGTTCATGTAGCCAACTATGTTCGCATGAAAACCTCGTTACGTCCCACCTCACTTGTTTAGCGCCCTCTGAAACCGAAATCATGACTGAGCACTGTAAAACCTTTTTCTAGGTTACTGAGTGTTCCATCCACGATGAGTGTGTCTATACCTACTTGTTGCAACAGAAAAAACGCAATGAAAATATTTTTTGTGAGTGCTCAGGCTGTGTCTACGAAAGATAATTGAGCCCTGAAATCCTCCTTTTGTTCTGTGACATGCAGAAGGGTCAGTGGCTCAGACAGGAACCTTACATAATGATACACTCTGTGAGCACAATTGCTGTCTATAAACAGCATTAAAAGTGTCTCGAAATCCTTGCGTGGGTTGATGGGTTAGACCCATTTTTGAAGACAGTGTGTTTCTTGCGCTTAGTCCAGGTCAAAGGGTCAGGGAGATAGTAGAGGGGGAGGAGATTGCAAGGTAAACTGACACACGTGGTAGGATGTTGGCGTTGCACCTTCGAGAGAACGAGCATTCTCTTTTGGGGGGATTTAGAGATACGAGCAGTTAGGCTGGAAATTTTTCGTTTCGCTTATCCTGGTATTTGATATTTTCATTCTGGTGCATAATTTGATGCTTTTATTTCTTGTGTTTTTTTCTGTATACAGCTTACCCTTGCTGTAAATAGATGTACAAGTGAACAGAAAAATTTCGGTGTTGCAAGGGTTTCGTTATTAGAAATTATCACTGTACTTACTGAAATATGCAAAAATGCATACCATCGGGGAACAAAACTGAGGACAGAACAGAAAAGGCGTCACTCGCAACTAACTTAATTCTCGGAAAATCAGTGAAATCTGTGAGCGTAGCAACCTTACGTACGCACATTGCCTCGCATGCTAGTAAAAAACACGCGATAAGATTGACAACAAAAGAATTATGACAAAAAAGCCACTAAGCGAAAAAAGATTCTAAAGAATGAAATTCTTCACCACGCACAGCAACGGAAGTAATACTAACATGCATATCTCTCTTCTTCTGATTGTAGAATGCTTCCATATTTTCACGTACCAAGGTATCATTACAATTTCCAAGGACGGATACACTTGAAAACCTTGCCTCACGTTTGCAGAAACCACAACGTGCTGGCAAATACGCCAAAAGTTTAGTTTTAACAGGAAGTTCTTGCTCAATAATTCTGTCCTAGATGCTGACAAATCTCTCTTTTTCCTAAATACAAACGAAATTCCCTAGATCTAGGAAATTGTTATGGAATACTTAACCAGCCTGCCCAAGGAGCGCCTACAAAAAGATTTGGTAGACACAGTTTTTTCAACTCTGCTCTACAGAACAATTTATGAGGCGATATCGAGAAGCGATGTCATGAAACACGTCAAAAAGATGTTAGTTTCACTTGGGTTTAAAATGTTTTTCTTCGAACTGCACACAGGTACACTACATGTGAAAACTTGGCTTAAAGAACGAGGTATGTTTGTGCCACGTGGAGTGAACTGTATTTTGTGCAACAAAGCAACAGCTGTACAACATGTTTTCATTGACTGTTGATACGCTGTGTTTTATTGGAATATCCTTCAGATAACTTTGAAAAAGAAACTACCACTTGACACCTAATGTATTCATTTTTAGTCTGTTCAAGGACATTGTCTCCAGTGTGACCTCTTCATGCTTTTAGGTGTTCATATCATATTGAGCTTATGTATGGATGTACGAAATGCTGGCCTCCAAGCGCCATCGGCTAACACCATTTTGTTGATGAGGCAACAAAGCTAAGAGAAGTGCTGGAACACAGAGCAGCAAGCGATGAAATGCTTAGTATATTAGACATATTCGAAGCGTTAAAAGTGTATAGGTAAATACAGCCAGCCTTCGCACGCTGGTGGGTCATGTGTGGCATATGTATAAAAATGTATTGACACTGCAATGAAGAAAAAAAGTGGTCAGTGTCTCAGCGTTAAACGCCTTGCGTTCACGATTCAAGACGCAAGTTCAATTCCGCACACCAGAGTACTTTTCGGGCTTTTTTCTTTTTTGCGTTTTCATATATATTGATACGCAAACATATACGATGAAAACGAGTCGTCGACGCCGTAGCCGGCGACAAAATCCAGCCGAGAGTGTTCATGCAATTGATATGGCAATAAAAACACAAAAACACCGTTCCGAAAAACGACACCGCGAAGAACGATTTCGAGCGGATTACCTAGTTTTTCTCTGTTCCCCAACTTGACGCGTCCGCCTTTCTAAGCTACTGTCTAGTTTCACAGGTACAAGCCACGTGATTTGAAAACTTACAGACGTTACGTACAAAACCATGTCGACAAATTCGGCAGCCTCGTCACCTCTGCTTTCTCGTGACCTTGTCAAGGTATCGAGGCTCTAGCTCTACCACACTCCTACTGTGGCCTACCAGACGCACCAGGTCGTTGGTTTTGCCGTAGGGGATTGTGTTGCGTGGTTTTCGATGACATTCAAAGCATATAGTGGAACATATTGTAAAGAGGCGCTTAAAAAGACGATGGAGAAATTGGTGTTTGGGTGTAAGCTCTACTGTGGCTTGCAACTTAGTGTTATGGCCAAGTAACATTTTATCAGTGGTATATCTTAGAAGCGGCTTGTCTTGATTTTCTATAATGCTTCGTTAATAGCTTCCTTTATTGTATCATTGATTAGGCACGAAGTAAAAATAAGAACCTTTGGGTGTCTGCTGCTGGAAAACGTTATCAAAATTATTGCTGCGGCTTATGACAGATTTGTCATGTATCAATCTAGCTGGCGTCTTCAACGGGAATCGCTTTAGTTTGGTGAGAAGAAACTGCTGCTTGCTGAGTGAGGGCTACTTGTGGAGTCAATGCGCAAAATTATTATTTCACAAGACACATTTAGCGTACATGGTCTTGCAGTTACACGTGACTACAAAACACTATTTTAACGGTTGGCCCATGAGGTAGACACAGAATATGCGGGCTTCTCTTTTTAAGTACAGGTGGCGTTGTACTTGCACGGATGACCCATACATTATTCAGGTATGGTACACAGAGCCCGCTCTTGTTGAAATACTGGGACACCGGTATCTGATGCACCGGCTAGATAATTACAAGTTAGTTTCAGGCAGCCATCTGCATTTTACAGGTGAAAACATTTGCTCCTTGTTTTTCGGTGTTCACACGATCTGTTGACCTCCCTTTGAAGACACCCTTATTAAGTCAAGGCGAAATGTTCGGTCACAAATGGCCGACGCACTTTACCATCCACCAATATTGCGAATTTTTTTCAGCGTAGCATCACTTGATTCACGGCCAAGAGCATGAGCAACGCAAGACATTTTAAAGAAACGTGTGATGGTCACTCCAAGCTAGGGTTCGACTCTTGTATGGCGACAATACTGCACACTTTTTGTTATCGAAGCATGCAACAAGCTCGGCTGCTGAGATGACTATTTGTGCTTTATTACGTTGGACAAATAGCAACAGTTATCCCTTAACGCATGCTCAAGTATGACTTTGAGGTGACATAATAGCACTAATCAAGATAATTTGCAGGCCACTACGCTCTTAACTATTTTGTGCTCTCTTGTCCCTTCGTTTGATCCCGCAGGCGTGGCGTTTGTTTTATCGATTGCCGCTGGCGTTTTCCTCTCCTACTTTAACATCATTCCCTGCTTCTCGTTAACTTACAAGAGCGTACTCGTAAACTAACCTGTGTGTCTTGCTAACGATCCTCAGATGTTCATTACGTCGTGGGCACGTAGCATGGCTGGTTGTGAAAAATTTTAAGGAACAGCGAGCCAATTTACCGAAGCCATCGTGGCTTAAAATATTAAGCATTACGTACACCCATCACATATTAACGCAGAAGTCATAAGCGCGTTCGGCTCCTATCCACTTTTCTATACAAGCCTGCAAAGCTTGAAAGATTCATTCATGTGTAGATGCGAGAAAACTATCGAGATTGATACAAGGACGTCGAAGGTGGCGTCAGGTACCTGACCTCACGGGTCATATTGTGCGTGCAGGGAGCATGTTGTAATACTTTGTTTGATCGAATAGTGCACCATTTTTGCTTTCTTTAGCAGAGAACACTATTCATCTCTCCTTTGCGAGGGCGTGTGACAATGTTTTAGCAAAAAAAAACACAAAACGCCGTGTGCAGCTCAGCATGGCAACATATTCCAGGCAACGTAAATGTACTTCACTTCTGAAATACAAATACTTTTTCGAAATCTTTCTCAAAAAAGAAATTCAGTAGTAGCTCCAAGGTACAGCCATCATAATTTTTTTCGCTATACTGCCCATACTTGTCACCTGCACAATACATGCTGCCGTAACACAAACTTTAAACCAAGTACCGTTCCACGCAGCTCCAGGTGCACTCCAAGAGAGTGAAATTTGCTAGCCAACACGGACTGCCTCGAGGGATGCAAAACACCTGTAACGCCATTGTGCTTATTTATACGCATACAACTGTATATTTTATGTGCATACCCGTATGCGCACAGTCAAAGGTGATTTACAAGTTGTCCGTCGAGTGTCGCAGCAGGTCTCTGCGTGCTGTGAGCCTGGCACAAGAGACACCCCAGAAGGCATTCTAGGCCAGCTGATGAGCCGCGTAATAAATGCGCTTCTTTACGGCTGGCGTCTTGTTAAAGAAATTTTCCAGCTTGCACAGAAGTCTTAGATGTAGTCAAACACGATGCGAGCAAACGGCAATTGTAAAGGAGCGGAAACTCCTGAGGAGTAACACTTTCGAGTAGTGAAGTGCTGTTATATTGTGCTGCGCTATTAGTATTCAACTGAATAAGGTGACATCAATTTTTTGTGTTCACAAGCACCTACATTACACGGGACTGTGTTTTCAGGGCAAAGAAAACATGACAAATACCGGAGACGGTACACTGTACAAGTTTTATCCCGATGACATGGTATGGTGCTCCGTATGACGGCTCTTCATGTGGTTCACAAATTTTCTTGACACTCACGGATGTTGGGCCATTTTGTTATTAACTATTGTGCAAGACCACTGGAATCAGAAATCGTAAATGCATGACGGAAATTCGCCATAGCTGTTTTACTTCAAATAACAAAAGTATCAAAGTAAATAATCAAAGGCCTAACTTTCAGTCGTACTGCGAAAATGTTACAGTTTCGAAAAGTTTATTTCAGTTCAATTTACTTGTTGCAGTTACAAAAATTATTATTCACCCTGTTTTTTCTGACAAAATTGTGGCTTAGTTTTTTTGTTTTGTGTGAAAACAATACGAGTCACTCATATAAGCACGCGTCTCTCAATCATCGGTATTAAAGAAGTCAAATAAAGATGAAGAATATCTTTTCGTAACGTTGTTGTCAAGTTTGTTCTGCCTCAGGAAGTTATTGGCTAATATTTGAATAACAGGAGAACAGAGATATACTGCAGCCTACCAAAAGGTGCATTTATGTGGCGGATTCATGCGTGTGTGTTCACTGCACCCATATGCCTTCGAAAACTCAGGCATGTTCCTCAGAGGTACGATGCAGCGAGAATGAAATGGTGCATAGCGTTCGCCTAAGACGCCATGCTCAGCGCACCACTTCACACAGTGGTTGACGAAGAACAGTTGCTTCGATGTCATGTTGAAACCCACCAGCTTGACACTCTTGTATTTCTCGGGCAATGAAGCAAATGCCTCGTACGCTGTCCTGGTTCCAACAAAGTCAGCCAAATTTTCGGAGTCCATTGTGTCGTCTAAAACATTTTGCAGAGTTGTGGTCAGCTGCAAAAAATGGTCAGGCAACAATTACAATCGGTAGCCTGAATTCTGATTAAAATACACAAACTAACTGTAAGAAAACAACTGTCAAAATTGCTTATTATGGGAGCATCGGCAGATTTATGCGGGATTATTTCTCAATTTCTGACTGCATTTTACATTTATTCAGATGAGCTCTGTTGTATATAACTGCCCAGACGTAGCCGCGCTCGTTGCGTTGGAATAATTAGATGACATTTTAGATTATAATGCTGATTATGATTATAATCCATAAGACAGGTGAGCGCTTCTAGAGACAAATGATACACGTGACACAGGTGTGTTTTCTCGTTTTTGTGTACCGCAATGTAAATTTTTAAGACCATGACACATCGTATGCTCCAACCCAAGGGTTTTCATGCGTACGAATGCGTCTATTTAGTTTTTAGAGCTTGAAAACTCTAAGAAGAGCAGTCCAATGTGGTGGTACTCAGACCCTTCCATATACAGTTTACACTCAGCATTGTTATTTATGAAAAGCTGTTCGTGTAACGAATCACCAGAGGTTAACTCCCAAAAGCGGATTGAAAGCATTCGAATGCGTAATATGACAAAGACAAAGAGGCCGTGAACGACAGCAGCACTACTATCAGATCAAACACTTATCAGGCAAAATCGAACATTTAAACTCGCACCACGTTACCCACTGTACATGCGAACCGTTTCATCCGCAATCCCAAACAAATTAACATGGCTGTATGGCAGTAGTTTATAGCGGTGTTTTACAGTAACATATATTTACATTTGGGAGAAAAATAACATGCAAGTTCGTTGCCTTTCAGCACACTCATCGCTGTAAACTGCGCAAAGTTCGTCGTGTGTATGAAACAAGAAAAAATTGATAATGGAATAATTGGAAGCGCAAACCAACGGGACACAAGAGAAGAGAGAAACAAGTGCTTGTTTGTCTCTTTTCTTGTGTCCCGTTGGTTTGCGCTTCCAAATATTCCATTATGAATTTGTACCAACTAGCCCGCCTGTCTACCCTTCTGCGAGAAAAAATTCGCAGATCCCACGTACAGTGGGAATCGATGATATGCGAAGCATGAATTTAGTAATGTTGATATATGTCACACTAAAATTTGAACAACGTTACGAGGTGGAAGTAAATGATGTCGTACATGACTTCCGTGTCATGATTATCATGTTTGGATGTGTCGTTCATTTTCGTCATCGTTTCCAAACAAGTGATACCAACTTTAGTATACGTCGAGCTAGCGAAAAGGTCGCGAGCCCGATATAAGCGTGATATGTTGTCATGTTCTCACATGACAAGCGTGTCAGGAATATCATGTTTGCACTAGACGTATATTTCGTCATATAATGACATTACGTAACACCAAATTTATTATCAGTGGAGCTGGCAAAATGGCTGCGAGCTCATAGTGAAGAGCCCAATATACTCCAATGTAGCGTCAAAGTGCGTGCACGCTGGGCACAGCGACGCTACGTAACAAAACCCGAGCTCGAGCTCTCTACAGTGTAAAACCAGGTGCGACCAGCGTCCGTCGGCGTAGCCCGATGACAACCGGTGCGAAATGCGACATGCTGCATTTTGGGCCAATGCGTTACCCAGACGACATTCCGACTCCCTCCTTTCGTGACCGCGGAACACTGGACGCGCTGAAATGCGCATGCGTCAAAGCAACGCAGCGCGGCGCGCACCTGCGAGTATATGGCAGGACCGCCGCCTGGCGTGGTTATGCCGGCCTGACCTAATAAAATGAACGCCCGCGAGCACGTGCACCGCGTCCTGTCGAAATGAATTGGCACCTTGACTGTGCCATGTAGTGAAGTTCTCACATGACACGCATCTCATCAATATCATGTTCTCACCAGTCACAGTTCTTCGTCACCCAATGGCGTCACGTAATACCAAGTTTGGCATATGTGAAGCTAGCGAAACGGCCGCGAGCGCATCATGAGCGTGGCATGTAGTCATAATGTTACATTACACGCATGTCGTGATTATCATGTTTGGATGTATCATTCACCTATGTCGTCCGTTCGCATCACATAATAAAGAGTTTGTAACATGTGAAGCTAGCGAAACGGCCGTAAGCGCATCATAAGCGTAGCTTGTGGTCGTGTTGTTTTATGACACGCATCTCATATTTATCATGTTTACACCACTATCATACCTTCGTCATTCTTTCACGTCGCGTAATACCAAATTTATTATAGGTGAAGCTAGCGACACGGCCGCCAGCGCTTCGTGAGCGTGGCATGAAGTGATGGTGTTACATGACACGCATCTAATGATTATCATGTTTGCACATGTCACATACCTTCGCAATCCATTCACGTTCTTTAATACCAAATTTGGTATATGTGATGTGATGGCGTGGCTTGTGCGTCGCTCGTAGTACGTAACCATCAGTGGCACATACCCGAAATAGGTATAACATTTGTCCTCCAAGGTGGTGCCGGTAAGAGATTTCTTCTGTGCGTTGTTTAACAATAAAAAATAGTGCTCCATGTACATGCTAATGGCTGCTAATGGGGAATGACAGAAAGGAGCCTTCGGCTTTTAGTCAACGCACATGCTGCTATCCCCATTAGCAGCCATTGGCATGTACATTGAACACTATCGGACAAGAAATGGTTGCTACATTATACTCGCTGGGTGTAACCTCTTTAGTTTTAGAAAGGTTTAGCGAGCGTTAAGCCGCAGGACCATGAATACAATGAACTAGTATATACCATGAATGAATTCGAGGCGGTTAAAGGGGGGAAGCAGATACGAAGTGCAAGCCGTAAGAAATTGAAAGCTGAACCCTCCTGTCTCTCATTTCTCATTAGCAGTCACTGGCATGTACATTGAGCACTATCTGACAGGAAAAGGTTGCTACGTTATACTCGCTGGGTGTAACCTCCTTGGTTTTAGAAAGGTTTAGCGAGCATTGGGCCGCAGTGACATGAATACAGTGAACTAGTATATACCATGAACTCAAGGTTGTTGAAGGTGGAAAGTAGACCCGAAGCGCAAGCCGTAAGAAAGTGTGCGTGTGCCACCTCTCGTTTAGTCCTTGGAATGTCCACTGAATGGCGGTGCTTATATATGGGGAATATATGATAAAAACATGCGAGATGGTGGGACTTGGAGTGTTGAATAGATGGATGAACGGACACACAGACAGATGCATAAATGGACGCATGAACGGACGCAGGGACGGGCGCACGAACAGACGCATGGATGGTCACACAGACGGACGCATGGACGGACGAATGCTTCGCCCCACTCTCCATCATGCACTTCGTGGATATCCTGCCATTTCTTATGTTAGGGTCTGTCGCTTGTGTTCGCCATGCAATCATGTCATACCACACTAGTTTGCAACATACCATCTGAGCGCAACCACCACAAGAGCTTCAGGACCATAACATTTTAATTATGACATTCGTGACATACATATCATAATTTCATGCCATGACTAGTCAAATACGTTCCTCATACAGTCTGTTATGCCATACCAAGTTTGGTATTGATAAAGTTATCGAAATGGCCAGGCGACCTAAATTTGTAGGTGGCTAGATAGATAGATAGATAGATAGATAGATAGATAGATAGATAGATAGATAGATAGATAGATAGATAGATAGATAGATAGATAGATAGATACGCTGGAAGTCGCCGAAGTTCACTTAGAAATGTTTCGCACCTAATACAACGGACACAGTTGCAACAGGATCGCTTTAAGTTTGCCGCGCCTGAGGAGAGTGTGAATGCGCATCACGCTTAGTTTCGCTTCCAATTTTTTTGCTTTTCCTGTCCTTTTTCTTCGTTTTTTCGTAACCTTTTGTATTTTTATCTCTGCTTTTGTGTTGTCTGTCTCTTTTACTAGTTTTTATGTCTTTTCCTATGTTTTTCTTTACTCTGCCTTTATAATTGGTGCTTGCTTGTTTCTTGCTCTATTCGTAGATCTCGTTAGGCTTTTGTTACGCCACGTGCTTACGGAATACGAGAGCCCGGGCCTCGATAGCTCTCCACACTTATCTTTACCAGGGTGTCTGAAGAACAAAAGTGACACGTCGTTTCCCTGGGACGAGCGTGCGCTATCTTATTGTCTTTAACGTACTCGAATAACAAGAAACATAAGACTTCTCAGTCCGAGCGTAGCCTCGGATTTCTCTGCATTCACTTATGATCATGAATCTGCTCGAGCAACGGAAGGACGCTGACTTCTTTTTGGCCTGAGTGCCGACTCGGACGGCTAGCTTATATAAATTTTGGTGGCGTAAAACCAAACCATGATAACAGCATACAATCACACCATGCGACAACCTGGTATTCTTAAGTGTTCCGCACCTAGACTGATTGCACATATAAGGTGATTGAATATTAAGCGTGGTTCCAATAAGAATGATTTTCAATAAGAAGCAGAAAATAAGTGCTAGCTATGTATAGTCAGCTGCAGTCCTCTCTCCTGTAATCAATGTCCTGATTCTCAAAAAGATTGGATTTTAAAAAGGAGCCTCATGGGTGATGAATCCAAACAGAAATGATCCAGTTTTAATTTTATTACCAGTAATGCGCATAAAAGATTAAGTTCCAGAAGTTTGGTCGTAAGACTTGTTGGCTGCCCTTCTAGTTTTCAGACGACACATGAATTTGGAAACTTGCTTATTTTATTATAATGTTATTGTGCTCAACGCAATTTTTTCAGCATGTTCTGGTGGTTCTCTGTAAGGCTGCCCTTATTTCTTGGTGTGAATTTGTCGTTCGCCTCATTTATTAAAGTTTTCATGTGATTACTTTTTGCTCCACTCAGTGAAGAAACTCAATCGCAATGTGTTCTAAATAGTCTCGGTGACATGTGTTGTTGCACCAGTGTTGCCAAATTTCGGAGAGCAACAATAGCTTGATTGCAGCACAAAAGTAGCTAAAAGTAGCACGAAGATCTAACAAGCAGCTGAAAAGTAGCGAAATTATTTTTTCTAGCATTTTGAGGCATAATCTACCAGGACAACTAATTTTCTTGTAGCTGTGTGACCCTAAAGTTTTATGAGTACTATCAACTGACGTTTTCTTGCACGCAAATACGCAGAACATGTATATTGTCGCGGGTATAAAAAGGTACCTCAGGCATGGGTGCAGAAATTGCGCAGAAAGGACGAGTGATTGATTGATTTGTGGGGTTTAACGTCCCAAAACCACCATTTGATTATGAGAGACGCCGTAGTGGAGGGCTCCGGAAATTTTGACCACCTAGGGTTCTTTAACGTGCACCCAAATCTGAGTACACGGGCCTACAACAATCCGCCTCCATCGGAAATGCAGCTGCCGCAGCCGGGAACAGAACCCGCGACCTGCGGGTCAGCAGCCGAGTACCTTAGGCACTAGACCACTGCGGCGGGGCCAGAAAGGACGAAGACGACGATGTTGTTGTGGGGGGAGTGTCTAGACTGCAGTGTTGTTCTGCATCCTTGCACACTCTTTGCAGTGTTGCCAAACTGGTGTTAACTTATGAAACACTCCCCGTTACATATGTTTGGTGTGGAAGTGCTGGGTACCATTCTTACTATGGATCTCCGTAGCGGACGTCAGTTTCGTCCAGCCTTGATGCCTGAAGGCAGTGCGCCGTCCGTTGAGTCTACGCCTGCTCCGTCACCTGTGATCCCTTACCATCTTCTCGATCGAGGTACATTTTGCGGCACCAACACAACTGTCGTTGACGAGTAGATCGCCCTATACGAGTGCGTCAGCAAATAACAGGTGGGATTAGACGCTCATGCTGGCCAACATCATCTTTCACCTGCCAGGTACTGCACGCGCCTGGTAAGAGACGCACAAGGAAGACCTGTCGAGTTGGGACGTGTCCGAGCCAAGCTCCGTGACTTACTCGGCCGGTCAGTTGCTCGACAAATGGCAGCCAGGCAGGAACTTGCGTCACGAGTTCAATTATCCACCGAGTCGTACGGCACCTATATCCAAGACGCGCTCGCCTTGTGTCAGAAGGCCGACAATTACATGACCAAACTAGACAAGTTCAGCAATGTGTTGGAGGGCATAACCGGCGATGTCTTCAACATTCTGATATGCTAGAACTGTACCACCATTGACTCAATTGTCAGTGAATGTTGGCGGTTCGAACAAGTCAAAAGCAGGAAAATCACTCAACTTTTTTCTCGACTCCCGAACACCGCTATGACTTCTTCCTGCGAGGATACTGTGGCGCCACGTCCAATCGTGAATCCTCCAAACATCACAAGAATTGTCCGCCAGGAGCTGGAAGCCATGGCTCCTTCCGCTTATCAACCCCCTATGTCTGACAACTTGTCCCCAATATCTCCCATTTAGGCATTTGTGCGAGAAGAGTTTGCCAACATGTGCGTCTTAGTTCCTCAAAACTCACGCCACACCACAGCTCAAAAATCCTGACGCTCAATACCACGCTGCTCCACTTGTTGCTGCTGCCGCGTCGGTCCCGCGGTTCTCATCGCGCTACCGAAGTCCATCTGAGTGGCGCACACAAGATGACCGACCGATATGCTTCTCTTGCCATCGCGTTGGCAACATTTTGCGCCACTGCCGCAACAGATGGTCTTTCCGGCAACATTTTCTATACTAGAACAGAGCTTTCCTAGAAAAAATAATATAAAAAGGCCTGTCAGCGTCCCGAGTTGAAGCACTCCGTGGTCTTTTATTTTCTTATCTCGACATTTTTTTGATATCGACGACCGTTCCTTGGGCTGCACGAGCGCCGTAGCCCATTGTATCGACACTAGCGACACCATTCCTCTTCATGAGCGTATTTAGCAAGTGTCTCATTCAGAGCACCAAATAGTCCAGAAGGAGGTAGAAAAAATGCTCGACAAAGACATCATAGAGCCTTCAACCAGTCCTTGGGCATCACCTATTGTGCTTGTTGAAAAAAAGGACCACACCTTGTGGTTCTACGTCGGCTATCATCATCTTAATCGAATAACCGAAAGGATGTCTATTCTCTACCTCGAAGTGATGATGCGCGTGACTGCCTTCATGGTGCCAACTATTTCTCTTCCCTGGACCTAGATCTGGATATTGGCAAATTTCAGTTGATGACCGCGACCCCGAGAAGATGACATTCATAACACCCGACGGGCTTTGTCAATTTAAAGTCATGCTTTTTGGGTTGTGCAATGCGTCAGCAATTTTTGAACGCATGATGAACTCCTTCCTTTGCGGTTTTAAATGGTCGACGCGCCTGTGCTATCTAGACGATATCATCGTTTTCTCGCCAAACTTTGACAGCCATCTTTCATGTCTGTCGGCCATTTTGACGTTTTTCGCTCTGCTGGCCTCCAGCTTAACGTGTCTAAGTACACCTTTGGGTGCCGTCAGATAAAGCTACTTGGCCACCTTGTTGACGCTGCTGGTGTACGACCGGACCCTGATAAAGTCCGCATGGTGCGCGAGTTTTCGGTCCCACGTTCCACGCAATAAGTTCGCAGCTTTTTGGGACTCTGTTCACATTTCTGCCATTTTGT
Organism: Rhipicephalus microplus; assembly: GCF_043290135.1. Classification (NCBI taxonomy): domain Eukaryota; kingdom Metazoa; phylum Arthropoda; class Arachnida; order Ixodida; family Ixodidae; genus Rhipicephalus; species Rhipicephalus microplus. The sequence goes on from NC_134702.1 coordinate 113,687,868, forward strand.
GAGCAACTTTGCAGAAATTGCTCGGCCCCTCACGGTTCTCCTCAAGAAGAACGTGGCTATTTCCTCGCGTGAAGACCAAGAACATTTCTTTGCGTCGTTGATTTCGGCGATCACATCACCACCTGTGTTGGCTCATTTTGACCCAGACGCTTGATCGGAGCTTCGCACCGAAACAAGTGACGACGGCATAAGGGTAATACTCGCACAAATGCAGAACGGCACAAACCTTGTCATAGCGTACGCTAGCCGCCTAGTTTCTCAGTCGGAAAGGAACTATTCAAGTACTAAGCGAGAGTGCCTGGCTCTCATTTGGGCTAACGCAAACTTTTGTCCATACCTATATGGACGCACGTTCGCAGTCATCACAGACCACCATGCGCTCTGCTGGATGTCAACCCTTAAGGATCCTACAGAAAGACTCGGGCGATGGGCATTGCGATTGCAGGAGTACACGTTCTCTGTAGTGTACAAGTCTGGCAAGCTTCACAGCGATGCCGACTGATTATTTCGACACCCTGTTGATCCACCCGACTCCTCTGAGTTGGAAGCGGAGGCCAACATCCTAGCCGTAACAGTTTTCTGCAAATAGCCGACGAACAACGCCGAGATCCATTGCTGCCATCGATGATTGACCGTCTTCAATCCGGTTTTCTTCAAGACCACGTTCTGTACCACCGCAACTTACATCCCGATGGCGTGGAACTTTTGTTCATCGTCCCACGTCATCTTCGCAAGGACATCTTGCAAAAACTTCAAAACGAATCAACTTCCGGAAATTTAGGTGTCTCCAGAACCTATGACCACGTCCGCCGACGGGTATTCTGGAAGGGCTTTATTGTTCCGTTCACCACTACATTGCAGCGTGTGACCTGTGCCAGCGTTGGAAGAAGCCTACGTCTGTCCCTGCCAGTCACCTTCAACCTATTGAAGTCCCAGCCGAGATATTTTATCACGTGGGTTTGAATTTGTTAGGTCTCTTCCCAACATCGGCAACGGGAAACAAATGGGTAGCAGTAGCAATGGATTATGCCACTCAGTATGCAATTGCTCGAGTGCTACCAACCAGCTGCGCAGCGGACGTTGCAGATTTCCGACTCTATGACATCATCGTTCAACGTGGCACTCCTTCTCAACAACTCATGGACCGTACCGCTGCTTCCTGTCTCTTGTGGTTCACGACATCCTTAAATGCTGTGCTACGTGGTACAACTTAAGACTTCTTTCCATCCTCAGACTAACGGACTTCCTGAACGCCTCAACCGCACACTGACGGACATGCTTGCTGTGTATGTTTCTGACGACCACATCGATAGGGACACTGCCCTTCTCTTCGTTACCTTAGCCTACACCTCGTCGCGTCATGATACTGCCGGCTACTCACCATTTTTTCTCCACTTTGGCCGTGATCCCTTACTACCTTTCGTTACCCTGATTCCGCATGACCTTCCGTCCAACACTTCGTACGCACAAGCCATCTCCACGTATGCCATCTCCCGTGCTCTGATCGCACGTACAGTAGCTCGTGCCAGGTTCTCATTGACCCAGAGAGCACAAAAGTCGCTCTACGACAGCCAACATAAGGATGTCGATTTTTCTCCGGGCTCTCTCGTGCTACTGTGGCTGCCATCTCGTCGTGTCGGCCTAAGCGAGAAACTTTCATCACAATACGTTGGGCCTTACCGAGTTCGGCGCCAAGTCACACCTTTCACCAATGAAATGTCTACTACAAACCCCACTGTTACATACAAGTGACATTGTGCATGTTTCTCGCCTGAAGCTCTATCACAGTGACCCGTCCATCTAAGAACACTAGGCACCAGGATGGTGTTTGCTGCCCGGGGTAATGTCACGGGTATAAAAAGGTACCACAAGCACGGGTGCGAAAATGACGCAGAAGGGATGAAGATGACGACGTTGTTGTGGGGCCATGTCTGTATTGCCCTGTTGTCCTAAATCCTTGCGTGCACTGTGTGCAGCGTTAGCCCAACCGGCATTAGCCTATTAAATACTCCCCGTTGCAATATAAATGAAAATAAAAGCACTCCCATTTTCATTCAAATTATTTTGGGCAGGTGTGGTCTCCAGCGAAGAGTACAGGCTTTCTCGCTCATCCAACATACGCTGCGTATGCACAGTGCTCATTAAACGTGAGGGATGTGCGAGTATGGAAAATTTTAATTAAGGAATCGAGAAGGGCCTAGTTGAACAACCGAATAGTTTTGAATCACTTTGTATTAGCTTCCACTAAGGAGGCAAGCTTAGTAGGAGAACTCGTTGGAAGAGCAAATATTCATTTTTGTTCTTTTAAAACTATAGGGTTAAAAGCGCTCGTTTAGCAGGAATTCGGGCGGTGGTGGACATCGGTGGTGATGAGTGGAGAATCTTCTTGTGCGTGACCAAAAAATCTAGAAACATGCAAACAAAATAAATCTTGAAGATGCCCGGGTCCTACTGTGCATTGAACAGCAACATTTGTGAGGCATGCAGGTGTTCTACGCCATGACCACGCGTCAGCTTGAAAATATAGTAAAAATAACTTTCTCTGCTTGGAAATGGAGTGAAAATTCTCTTCATGCTTTACAAACATACGCGTTGGGTATACATGCTCTAAAAAGAGTTGCACGCGATAGCAAAATCTGGCCTCTAGTGCACTCTTCAACCGCTAAGTGCATACTTAATATGCTTTCTTACTTACACACGAACGCACACACGCACGAACATAGTAGATTAGACCAGCGCGCGCTATTATCGCCGAATGGACTCATTTTTGTCGTACCCCTTGTCGAATAAAATGCGTTAAAGGGGCCCTGAAACACTTCTTCAAGTAACCATGGATGGAATTCACTAAAAGAGCTTATTGCATTCACAAAGTCAACACCGAAAAAATTGTAAGTATCCGTACAGATAGAGTGTTGTTGCGAAGGTTTGTCGCATGCTGCAATAGCATTATCTCTTTTCTCATGCCGACTATCGCGCTGGACTCTAAGCAGGAAGGTGTGGCAGGGCAAACAAACTATCACGCCTCGTGACCTTGATTACTTTTGTTTTCTTCTAGCACGTGGCATTTTTAGTGTGATGGCGCACGCACGCGTGGACAAGTAGCGGCCTCCCATGGCTATTTCGGTACCTTGATTTGTCAGTCACACACCCAGAGATGATTTTTCGCTCACGAACCACGGGACTGACTCCGGCGGCAGGTTTTCTGCCACACGAGCTCTTTAACGCTATGGTGTCAAAACATCCATCGCTCTGCGAATATGGTTAATAAACCGATGCGCACAATGAGGAGATCCTTGAGGTGCCCTATTGACGCCAAAAGCTCTGCGCCTTTATGTGGAAACGTAAGAAGAATAGTCTTCTACACTGAGGCAACTAAGAGACGCTGCCGGTCCTTCTGTCTGCTTGAACGTCACAACGATGGCAAAATTGTTCCTTGAGTTGGCACCCAGAGAACAAGAAATGTCGCTTTGAAAATGTTTAATTCCATCTGCTAATGGTGAGCGATAAACCATTATTGTGAAGAATGTCCGCCAAGGTTGCCCATTCAACATCCTGAAAATCATTTTTCACTAGAACGTCTAAACAAAAAGAAATACAGGGAGAGATTATTACTAAAGTAAGCAGAGTGAGAACGAGATGATTAAGTTCGCTTAGCCATGTTACACCAAAGCAAGAACCAGGAGTGACCCAGGGGTGATGCAAAGCATGCCTTAGTGGCATATATTATAATTTAAAAAACAATTAGAAAAGGGCCTTGTGGGCAATGAATAATGTTACGAATGGTTCTATTCGGTTCTTATTTGCGTGTTGATCCACCTATGGTTAGAAAACTGCTTCAAAGAACGCACTTTAACAGAACGAGCGCTGAATGCACACAAATTCATTCTTCATGTATAAGGGAAGTGAAGTCAGGGCGACGCCTTCTGGAAAAAGTATGCCTGGAATGTCGCTCTCTTTTCAATTCGGAGCTTACGGCTAGCACGCAGTCTCGGACGCCATGTTTCCTGCACGTGTTGTGACCGTCCACTCCGTGAGACACTCGCCTCCACACTCCTCAGTCACGTGACATTACTACTCCGCTCTGACACGTGGCATCATAGCTGCCCACAGTATGTAGTAACGTTGTTACCTGACACGCATCTCATGTTTATTATGTTTGCACCAGTATCACTTCTTAATCATCTATTCACGTCCCGTCATACTAAATTTGGTACAAGTGAAGGTAGCGAGACGGCCGCCAGCGCATCATAATCGTGGCATGTAGTCAAGTTGTTACATGACACGCATCTCATGATTATTATGTTTGCACCAGTCACATACCTTCGTCATCCATTTACGTACTGTAAAACAAAACTTGGTAAACGTGACGCTAGCGTAAGGGCTGAGAGCGCAGCTTGAGCGCGCCATGTCATGTTGTTACATTGCACGCACGTCATGATATTCATGTTAGGGTCTGTCGCTTGTGTTCGACATGCAATCGTGCCATAGCATACCAGTTTTGCAACATTCCATGTGAACAAAACCACCGCAAGAGCTGCAGGACCATGAAATGTGAATCATAGCCTGCATGACATAAATATCTTGATTTGCATGCTATGGCTTGTCAAATGTGTTCTTCATACACAATTACGTTAAGCCATACGAAGTTTGATATCGATACCATTATCAAAACGGCCAGGAGACCTGAATTTGTAGGTGGCTAGATAGATAAATAGATAGATCAATAGATAAACAGATAGATAGATAGATAGATAGATAGATAGATAGATAGATAGATAGATAGATAGATAGATAGATAGATAGATAGATAGATAGATAGATAGATAGATAGATAGATAGATAGATACGTTCCACGTCGCCAAAGTTCACTAAGAAATACTTTGCATTCAATGTCTTCTGATCCTTCTTTTTTCTTGTCATCTGCATTGCTTGCTTCGACATGTTGCTAGGTGACGCACAGGTGATGTCTTCGCTAAGCGAAGTTCTTGTGTGCGCACGTAATGGCCACGCCTTGGGCTGAAACCGCCATGCTGTTTAAGTGTTGACGCCGCAAAACTAATTACTTTGGGTAATTAACAGTGGAAACGGCACGTCGGCATTTGCATTTCCTGGTACAAAGTTTGTGGTATCTCTTGGTTGCCCGCGCTGCTCAGGTAGAAATCCTAGGACAAGCAGGGACGACTACATGATTGATTGACATCGTCTATTGGAGGAGCGGCAGCCGTCCCAGCTGCTCACAAGAAAATGGTCTGCTCTCGAATGTAAGGTAATGCTCATGGAGTTATATTGGCGTGCCCACTGCATTGTTTTGACGATCATGAATGTGCTGAGGTCTAAACATAATCACCTGACCTTTAAACAGGCATCTTTATTCTGGTGAACTACAAGTTCTAACGCTGCTACCGAGGCTCTAAGTCGTGACGACCAGTAAGTACTATCGTGAGTAATACGGCTTCGAACACGCGACGGCATGACTAATAGCCTCAAAACCTAGATAGAGTGATACATGGATGGCACTGACGAAAGATGAGGGGAAAGAAGGGCACTCTTCCACATATTGTCGGCTCTTTCATTCCGGTAATGTTTCCGCAAAACAGCTGTCGATTGCGTGACAACGGCTACGACGAATGATCATGCAAAACAAAAGAATTTCCACGAGAACAAAATAAAAATTGACCTGGCGTATTAAAATTTCCAGTGAGCATCACCTAGATGTATTACAAGCACGGCGTATGCGTAGTGGCAGGGTACGTCACAGGTGATATCTCAGCTGCTACATACTATGAGGAGTCACTGCGTCAGGCAGGCTGCTATGGTGTGAACTCATATCTCGGCTAGTGATCAACGACAAGCTCCCTCTTTGCAGCAGCGATGCAAAGAGGAAGTGGGCCAACAGCTCGCGGAAGCACGGAACCCTTTCCACTTTTTTTCCGACAGCAGCTGATGCATATAAGCTGATGTAGGGTTCAAGGCTATTCGAAGTGTATTCGAGTGTTCAAACTCATATTGCTTACGATTGTACAATTGAGATAGTTTAGCCTACGAATAACAATCATAATGCCAAACATCAGAAGAGTCATCTATTCACAACAGATTTATGCGACCTTCGCACGCAGAGTGCTCTTTCAGTGTAGTGCTTTTTGAAGTCTTCCGTCCAATAACTAATCTTAATGTCGTTAAGATCAAATGCGTGCATGAACTCGTGGCCAATCACCTGCAATATTAACAAGAAAGTGTCAGCGAACATCAATAGCAGCACATAAAGTGTAATCTGTTCACGATGCGTGAATCAGTCAGCAAACAAATAGGTTTCGCCCACAATATGACTTATACCAAGATATTTAGGGGCACGTCAAAGAACCCCAGGTGGTCTAATTTGCGGAGCCTTTCACTGCGGCGTCTCTTATACTCACATGGTGGTTTTAGGACGTTACACCCTACATATAGTTGACCTATACGAAATTGTGGTGAAGGAAACAAAAGCGCACGAGTTAATGGTAGTAATTATGACACGGGTTTACCGTGAACGCCGACTACACCATCACGCCTGTATGGTAGCTAATAATTCACTTTCAAATGCATGCCAATTTTATTTGGCAGAAGCGCATGCAATGCACACTGACGTTCACCTTAAGTAAAATTTTCGCGCTTTACTGCGCATAGCCGCAATGATTATAGTGCTAGTGGCAGAGTCATAGTAATGAACATGTAACGTTTCTTACATAGCAATCGGAGCATATAGGCAGCACAGCATCACTTAATGTCATATTGGCGAGCGCCGATCATACGTGTGCAATATACATTAACGGACAGCTAATCTAAATATGTGGGTGCAAGTCACGCACTAGTGGACACTGAGCCACGTACTGGTAACACTGTTCCGCGCAAACTCTCGTTTGAACAAGCCTACTAATCAATCGCTATATTTTCAGCCAACCTTAATCACGACAGGTGGAAATGGGCCCGCTGTAGTTATCATTAACTACGAGAACACAGTTTAAAGCATCATCATCTATTACACATAGTTCAGTTCACGCAATGCCTTCAGCGCCTGAAAGAACTCGGCACCGTTACCCGAAATCACCCCACATTAGAATACACCAGTGAGAAGCTAGCCAGCACTACATTGCGCTAAGTTCTCCACCCGTGTGACCTAGCGCTAAGAAAATTCGCGTCAATCAGAATCGTTCAGCAATACCAACGCACTGCTTACAAAGAAGGCCTTGCTTTATTTGTGCAAAAACGTAACACGTATTGCGCGGATATGGTGTAATATGTATTAAAGGAGGAGGGGGGATTCGCTATTTTAGCTAAATCTACTTCCATTGTTTCTTTGACATCGTGCTATTTATGTCATGAGATGTCGTTCAAGTTATGTCATTGGATTCACTATTGTATATTTGTCCTGGATGCACTCAGAATGAATATTCTATCCAGCCAGCGTCACTGATGTATCAAGATGGGCGAGCACTTAAGTGCAGTAGGATCGTTGAATATGTTCTTATTCCATTTGCATAATTTCCATTTCAATGAAGCTTCGTGTGTTCTACAAGCATAAAAACGTAAATATTTCAACAGTCGTTAACCATGTCTGCGTTTTAAATGCTTAAACTATCGATCCTGTGACCACCAAATGCTAGTCGCTTCATCGCATATCGCAATGTTTTTGAATGCTAGCGACACTTGCGATACTATTGCATACGTGCAACAAGTAGCTATGCTGATGATAACAAAATGATGCAAAAATACCGTTTAGACTGCGATGTACGAGTGCGCAACTGGGATTTCCAACTCATTTCCCTCATGGGTAATGATCAAATCAAGTGATTCTCTCAACTACTCCTCTACTTGCATGGAAGTGCTCAAACTATGCGTCTTCTATTTGTGCTACCCTGTTCCGCATGAAAGAAGGAGGTGTATATTTAAGAGCTCGTTTTGTTTGTGAGACATCATAATAACAAGAACTAACAGACAATTATGCTAGGGAAATTATAGGGGATAATATTGATACGGGACTTTCGTTGAAGTGGGCTAGAGGGAAAAGAAGTGAGTGTGTTCTGTGCCAGGCCTGACTGCTGCAACCATCATCCCGCCTGTACAATAAACATCTCTCAACCATAACATAATTGGTGGAGGGTGCTGGGTAACGTTTTGGAGCACCGGACAAGTACGGCAGAAGACACACCCCTGAAGCTTCGCCGGAGCTTCAGACTCACAGGACTTCCACCGCTACCAGTCATCATTAATCCTGACGGCAAAATGCAACCAGCTGCGCCTAACACCTATGGACACCATTACAGGAAACCGCGCCCGTTCTATGGGAAACCTTGAGAGGACGTCGATGAATGGCTCAAGCACTATCGGCGGGTGAGTCTGTATAACCACTGGAACACTACGGGCCAGCGCAACTACGTACCACTTTTTCTTGAGGGAACCGCGTTGATGTGGTGCGAGAATCAAGAGGAGAATTTGACTACGTGGGCTAATTGCATGGACGAAATCAAAAAGTGTCTTGGACATCCGACCATAATAAACAAGCGTGCTGAGCAGACCCTGAGCCAACGTGCTCAAGTCACTGGGAAGACATGTACGATGTATATTGAACAAGTTCTCAAGTTTGCAAGAGTGTGGACCCAAAAATGACTGATGAGGATAAAGTCGGGCATCTCCTTTGGGCATTGCGGAGGATATCTATCACTACCTTGTAGGAAAGCATGACGTGCAGTTGGCCAATGATATCATGCGACCTTGCCGAACATTTTAAGCCCTTAAAGCTCGGCGCATTTCAGCAAAGTTTGAGAGACTCCCCAACGTCACAACGGTCGCAAGCATCGACGTAGTCCCTTCACCCAGCGATCTGGCGTCAACAATACGAGAAACGGTGCGAGAGGAACTTGATCAGTTGAACGCTGCTGCGCCATCGACAGCACATGGCCACGGTTCTTATAGGCCATGCGGTCCCCCGCCTGCGTCCATCAACGCTGCGGGCTTCATCGACTCAAGGACGCCGGTACAGTTGCGTCGTCATGCCTATAGGCCTGATCCGCAACACGACTCCATGCAAAGGTCACCCCCCAATAAGGCAGCGTGGCAAGATTATCCCGTTGACCATCTTCAACAGCGAGGGGAGCATTAGGCACCTGTGTGCTTTTACTGCGGCAATCGTGGACATATAGCCCGCTTCTGTTCAGAGAGGCATCAGTTACCTCTGCCGCAGTATCAACGACCCTCGGCATCTTCACGGCACGCAAGTTCTCGGAGAGACTATCGCTGACATCCCAACGGCTACTACCGAACCGATTTCCAACAGACCTTCCGTAGCGATTCCCCGGCTTCTGTGTGGAATGTGACACCACCAGCCTCCTCCCGCCAGCATCGCAGTCACCATCACCAGGTCGTCGGCATCTCACTTCTCCTCCTCCGCCGGGAAACTAGACGCCGCGACCGATGGAGGTGATGTCGCCGGACATTTTTCACTGCGTACAGATATGCTTCGGCCAGTTTCCATGCTACAAAATAGGGGCAGTATTCTTACAGATAGTGTCCCCACGTCTGCGATAGTCGCCACAGGAGCAACTGTTTCCGTCATGAGCAGAAATTTTAGTAAGCCTTCTAAGTTTTTCAATCATTCAGTAAACCAACAGTTTCACCAACAGCAGATAGCAGGTACACGTGATACACTTGTTGTTCCAGTTCTTTGGCAGCTGTAAAATAAACTTTGCGTGGCCCATTTCGTGGACAACGTTAGTGGTTTCTGTGAAGAGCACACGTGATGCCAACAGACTATCGCAGCTGTTGACGACATAGGTTTACCGGCCCATTCAATAGCTCCAAGTGCCTGTTGATGTTTGTGGTATCACAACAGATAACGTTGGCGTTATAGTTCACCCAATTCAGCTGAGCTACGCGAAGAAGATCGTGGTTGTGCCGCATTGCGTGATTTCTGCAAGTACTGGCAAAGCCTTGTTATTGGTGGTCAACTCCTCTATCAAGCCGATTTTACTAGCTGGTGAAATAAGGATGGCTGTGTTTGAATTCAACGTCAGGAGCAACGTTAACATTGCAGTCAATAGCAATGACAGGAAAAAGGAAAGTGCGTCTGATATGGTTTGACCTGGTCATTACATACTAATGAATATGATGAATAAGTCACAATCGCCAGAGAATGGACAAGCGTTAGTTCGAGTCCTCGCCAACCATGCATCCGTTTTCGATTTTGCACTCAATAGCCGCAGAATTTCTGCCCCACCTTCACGCACTCGTCATACGATTGATACTGGTTCCGCCCATCCCATTCGTCGGAGACCATACAGAGTTCTTCCGTGGGAGCGTAAAGTTTTTGCTGAGTAGGTGGAAAAAAAGCTGTCTAAGAAAGTTATACAAGAGTTGTCTAGCCCCTGGGCAGCACGAGTTATACTTGTAAAAAAAAGAAGATTCTGTGTAGATTACCGGCAGCTCAACTCAGTCACAAAAAAGACGTATATCCGCTTCCCCGCATCGATGCCTTTATCGATTGTTTGCACTCTGCTTCGTACTTTTCTTTCATGGACTTAAAATCGGGGTATTGGCAAATTTTCATGCACTCTGCCGATAAAGAAAAAAAACGGCTTTTTTATCTCCAGATGGTTTCTTTGAATTTAACGTCATGCCACTTGGTCTATATAACGCTCCAGCTACCTTTGAGTGCTTTATGGACGCACTTCTCTGTGGTTTCAAATTAAAAGTATATCTTCTATGTTGATGACGTTGTAATCTTTGGCCTCACGTTCGAAGAGCACAATCGTCGACTTGATGTCGTTCTCACGTGCCTTGAGAAAGCAGCACTCACCTTGAATTCCAAAATGTGCCATTTTCGTGATCGTGAAACTCTACTTCTTGGCCATCTCGCAGACAAACGCGGTGTTCGGCCTGATCCCCACAAAATCATCGTGGTCAGCGATTTCCCTCAACCACGCTTGCTACGAGAACTCCGAAGCTTTCTGGGCCTGTGTTCGTATTTCCAGCGCTTTGTTCCTATCTTCGCCGATGTTCCTGAGCTTCTTACTCATCTGCTCAACAAAGACGTACCCTTCAAGTGGACGAAAGAGTGTGAGTCATCGTTTTCGCAGCTGAAGCTTCTACTCAATTCTGGGCCCATTCTTCATCATTTCGAAGCATCAGCCCCAACTGAGGTTCACAGAAACGCAAGCGGAATTGGTATCAGCGCAGTATTAGTTCAGCGTCACGGCACCGCTGAACATGTCATTTCCTACGCGAGCTGTTCTTTGAGTAAAGCTGAGCGCAATTACACTGTTACAGAGCAAGAATGTCTGGCAGCAGTCTTCGCCATGCACCAAGTTTCACCTGTGCATCTATGGCCGCCGATTCTCCATTGTCACAGACTACCACTCACTTTGTTGGCTCACTGGTCCACGAGATCTAACTGGTCATTTTGCACGATGGATGGGCGCTCTGTTTGCAAGAATATGACTTTGATGTTGGCTTCAAGAGTGGCTGCCGTCACATGGGCGCTGAATGTCTATTGCGACTTCCTCTTCCCACGACTGAATGTGACGCCGACAATTAAGACGACTCTCTGGCCGCTCTTGACTCACGTTTTCCAGCTTTGGAAGCGTTCCGTACAGAACAACGTCAAAACCGTAGTCTCGCTCTTTTTTTCTCATCTGCCGTCAATAAGCTGCATCAGAGCACATGCGTCATGCATGATGTCATTTTTACAAGCGAAATTTCGCTGCAAAGGGAGCCGGCCTACTTTTGGGGTTCCCCAAATCATTGCGACCCAACGTGCAGCAAGCTATGCACGACGATCGAACATCTGGGCATATGGGGTTCGCCAAGACCTATCACCGTACACTGAAACGTTTGTACTGGCCCCGCATGCATCAGGGTACAGCTAAATACGTGACCAGCTGTGAGCATTGTCAACGGTACAAGAGTCCAGCAAGTGCGCCACCAGGATTTCTCCATCCCTTACCGCCTCCATTTTTTTCCCTTCGAGGTCGTCGGTATTTACTTGATGGGCCCCTTTTCACGATCTATCACTGCAAACCGCTGGATTACAGTCTGTGTAGACCACCTTACTCGGTATGCTGAAACCCCAGCAGTCTTCGTCGCAACAGCCGATCACGTTTGTGATTTCCTGCTATGCTACAGCATCCTCCGGCATAAGCCCCCTCCTGTCATCATCAGGGACCATGGCCGTCAGTTCGTAGCCGACGTCGTGGAAGAGTTGTTTCACCAGTCTGCTTCCCAGTTTCGTCACACCGCTTCATACCATCCACAGATGAACGGTTTGACTGATCGTGTCAACAGGACGCTCATTACATGCTCGCTATGTACGTTGATTCCAAGCATAAAAACTGGGACGAAGTTTTACCGTTTATGACCAACGCCTACAGCACTGCACTGCAAGAGACCACCGGGTTTATCCCGTTTTACCTTCTCTACTACCATTGACACAATTCTCTCGTTTTCAGAGCAAGTAAACTCATCCCTTGCAGAGACACTCTGTCACGCACAGGAGGCACGGTGCATCGCGCGTCTCCGGACTTTCGCAGCCCAAAACCGTTCAAAGGCTCGCTACGATAAGCGACATCGACGTGTGTCGTACAGCGAAGGTGATATGGTGTGGCTGTGTACTCCATATCGCAAGAGTGGTTTGGATCAAAAGTTTCTGGCCCGCTATACAGGTACCTTCGTCGTTTTTTCGTGCTTTAGCGACGTTACGTACGTGATATCACGCCTCACATCTTCTGGCCATCGCTCCAGGAAAACTGACGTCGTACATGTCGCCTGGTTGAAGCCATACCACGCGCGAACCTGACTAACTCGCCCAGTGAGCATCGTCTGCAACGGTGGAAACGATACGGGACTTTCGTTGAAGTCGGGTAGATGAAAAAGAAATGAATGCGTTCTGTGCCAGGCCTGACTTCCGCAACCATCTATCATCCCGCTTGTACAATAAACATCTCTCACCCGTAAGAATATTGAAATATTGGAAGAAGTTGTAACGTATATATAAAGAAACAAAACTGCACGAAAAGATGACTTGGCCAGGGCATGGGTCAAACCTGCGACTTTGGAATAACGCGTCCGATGCTTTACCAACTGAGCTACCATGGAGGCTATCTCTAGGTCCACATTACAGGCTGAATACATGGATATAAACATGGAAGAGGTAGTCAGCACAACCTGTTGCCGTTATGGCGACTGTAGACAACATCTGGTCAGGGGCGTAGCCAGAAGGGGGGGGGGGCGCCCGGGGCCTGTGCCCCTCCCTCCTTTACTTTAGCAATTGCATAAAGAGCAAAAATGTTCCGTTTTCTGGAGGTGCCCTCCCCAAAATCAAAGCGTCCCTCCTCTCGCTCTCGAAAACATTTCTTGCGACGCGCCAGCTTCTGTTGAATAACTGCTGGCGGCGCTGACTGATGATTCCTTGTGTATATGCACGTTTACACTCTATGATGTCGACGGCGGTATAGCCGACACAGTAGCTCAAGCGGTAGAACAGTCCACACGTTCTTCGAAGGTTGCAGGTTCAGTCCCTGCCCAGAGCATGTTTTCTTTTCGTCCACTTTTTTTTCTCCACAATCCAATGCCAATTACTTCCAATGCTTCTATATTATCCCCTCTACCTTTGTTAATACCATTATCTGTTCTCATTATTTATGCTTCTCACGAAAACAAGCCCTTAAACGTGCATTTACTCCCCTCATTCGTAGCGAGGGTCTGGATCTGGCAGACTTGGTGCCTTGAGACAGTATAAGAGGAATAATTAGTGAGCCGCCAGATCGTAGTAAGGTCACATGCTATACATGCACCAATAGGCAAAAAATAAAACTTGGCTTATCACGTCTCATGATTTTTTAAGAATTGGCGTAACACGAAAGGAAAACGTCTGCTCGCACAGATAGTTGAGTGTTCATAGGGCATTGTTTCATCAGAAGGGCAAAGAAATAAAATGCTATAACAATGAATTACGATGTCACGCAAAAAACGACAAGTATCTCGAAACTTGAGGCGCACACATGAAGCAGGAAGAACGCACGAAATAAGCATACACACTGCAGGACGAACGCGGACAAACTACTGTCTCAGCTTGACACTTAAAGCACGCTTTTTAAACAGAAAGGCGCACGAAGTGAATGCACAGGTATACACCAGACGAGTGCGAACAACTGTCACCATTCTTGCCTCTTGGTGTTTGAGCAGCGCGCTTTTTTCGTAAGAGCGGCGGTGGCAGCGAGACAAATGACGGTGACGCTATTTTTAACCCTTGCAACTTTTCAGCAAACTTGCGGTGAAAGCACAGGAGGTACAAAGCACCCGAATCTTGAGATAGGCGTGCGTGCGAGTGAGCCACCTAGAGAGCACGTGCACGCGCTTTAACCACTCCATGTGGAAAGAGAGAAACTTTTTAGTTTAATCATAGAAAAATGTCGGGTGGCGCTCATAGACCAGAGCTCCAACAGCCGCTGCTACAACCCACGCCCGCAGAACCAGCGCCCGCTGGCTACTCCAGCTTTCATCACGCAGCATGTCTTCCCAGTCTTGTAGGGTAGGAATAGGAGAGGAGTTGGCAAAGCGCCTGGCAGGCGGACGCTGACATTCCAGCGTTACGTGAAATTATATTGGTACCACTCCACAGCCAGGGCATTTGTCAGGGTAAGAAGTGGGATGAAGGATGTGGAGGAAATAGAGGTTCGGAAATGTGGTCGCCTCCAGTTGATGCACCGAAGTTGCATCTTCTCGTGTGAACGTGTGGTGTGGTGGAGGGTACCAAATGCGTTCTCGGCTATAGAAACCAAAAGTGTCTCGTTATTCTAGAAGTTCGCTGTTTGTGTTCTCCTCATCTGGGTTGGACAGCTCTTCCTCCGGATCCCGGTTAGTGAGTGCTCGGGTAGCTGCAGGAACGCAGTCATGACCGGGAAGAGAGGCGTTCGCAGAGTCCTGACAAGTCGGAACTTGTGTGGCGTGTGAAATGCGGTTTTCAAAATTCGATGAGCACGTGCTGTGAGACAATACGCCATGTAAAGATGCGGCAGGTATCCTTTGAGTCTGTGAAGATTAGAATAACATCTGTGTGAGGAAGGTTTATGGCATCGCCAGGACGATGGCAAACTCATCACACTCAGATATGTTCTTAGTAGGTACGCTCATTGAGGCTACTACATTGTGATCATTGTTCACCACTGCTCCAACTGTAAAACTGCGGAAGTGTTGTCTAGCGACATCGCAGCATAAGAGAGTGTTTGGAAAAGACTGATTTATGAGGCGCGTGAGGTTTTTCACCCTTGCCCGCCGCCGCTGAGCGTTGCGCTCAGGGTGTATATTGCGTGAAAGTGGCGCGACTGTAATTCTTGCTCAGAAGTTAGTGGGTAGCTGTTTTCCAGGTGTGCTGTATCCACATCGAGTCGCAGGGTACCCTAGCCTGATGAGTAGCTGCTCTTCCACTTGCGTGCTGCGAAGTTTTCATAGCTGATTATTACGTTGAGCTTTGGTTAGTTTCCTCAAGGTGTTGTGTACACCCATGGCTAGGAGACGGTTGGCGGATGCGTACGTAGGTAGTCCAACCACCGCTTTGACGGCTATACGGAGGAGAATGTCCAGTTTTCTCTCTTGTGCAAGTGTTAGGGTATGATAAGGAACGTTGTAGGTGATGCGACTTACTATGCAGGCATTAACTATACGTAGAATGTCTTGCTCCTGAAGTCCATGCCTTTGGTTGGTGATGCAGCCGATCATATACGTGGTTTGAGAAACTTGGTGATCTGATTGTATTCTCATGGTGTGCGTTGCCTTGAGATGAGATCAGCTTGTATATGAAGACCAAGGACGCGGAGTTTCTGTGCGCAAGAAGTTACATGTAACTCTAAAGTGACTGTGATTTGCGGGCTGTTGTCGGGCTTTCGCTGGGGACGACGAATGAGTAGAAGTTGCGGCTTATTTGCAGAGCACGTTATACCACCTGCTCGTGCGTATGCTTGAACCATATTTACTGCTTCTTGGAAGGCAACTTGTATTTGTTCGTCTGAGCCTATGATCACCCTTATAGTGACGTCGTCCGCGTATAAAGCATGCCGCAGACTTGGAATGGTGGCGAGTAGAGGTGGTAACTTAGACATGGTGGTGTTGAAGAGTGTAAGGGATAGCACAGATCCTTGTGGTGTGTCTTTCCCCGCGAGCTTGATGATGTCACTGCGAAGAGAGTCAAATCCCATGATTGCCGTTCTGTTTGTGAGAAACGCTTTTACACAGTAGTAAACTCACCGTTCGCAACGTGTCAACACAAGATTCACCAGTATTAGGTCATTGGAGAGGTTTTCAAACGCACCGCGGATGTCCAAGGCAAGCAGAGCTCTAGTTTGCGCAGAACTGAGCCTGTCCATTACTTCCTTTTTTAGTTGGAGAAGTACGTCTTGCGTGGAAAGATGAGGCTATTACCCAAACAATGTGTCCGGAAAAACCCCTGGGCGTCAAGATATGGTTGCAGTCTTTGAAGGACGGCGTGCTCCATTAATTTACCGAGGCAAGACGTCCACGAGATTGGTCCGGGTTTCCAAGCTCTCGGGGTTTTCCGGACTTAGTGTTAAATCCGGAAAACCGGAATTAGTTCCGGAATTAGTGTTCCGGAATGTGAATGTTGCGGAATTAGTGTTATTTTGGCATCTCTCCATTCCTAGGGTAACGTTCAGGATTTCCAATGAGTGTTGTAAAAATCTGTGAGGTGCTCTAGATCTTCGCAGTTGTGGTTTCGTACGAGAGAGTATTGGATGTTTTCTTTCCCTGGAGCTGTGTTGTGCTTGATATTCAGAAGGGCAGTTCGAACTTCGTACAAAGTTATATCAGTATCCAGAGACGTTGACTTTTTATATATAGTTTTTACATTTTGGCTGAGGCACTGCAGCGATGTACTTTTTTTGAAGCGTCTGTAAGATGCTGTGGTCGTCCCCATCCTGCTTGTGAAGAAGTATTTTTATGGTACTGCTGATGTGGGACTTGGTACTTTTAGGGTCAGCAAGGGCTCTTAGTATCGACCACATGCGCACAGTGCTTAGTGTTCGATTAAGTGACTTACAAAAGTTCTGCCAATTGTTCCTTGTGAGCTCTGTAGCGTTGTTTGGCTTGCAACGTGAGTTGAGCGATGCGAAGTTCAAGCTTGCAGTTGTGTCTCTGCCAACGCCAGCGTTTTATGAGGGTTCTGGGTGCTTCCAACAGGTGTAAAAGGTGCCTGTCGACATCTGAAATTGCGGGTATAGTGCTTACCCTCTTGGTTGCTTTATCAAGGTCAGCTTGCAGGCACTGTTGCCATTCATATAGAGGTGCCCTATTGTTTCAGTCTGAACGCGTTGTCTTCTGAATATATCCAAGTTAGTGAGATTGACCTTAAGCTCTGCAGCACGGGGGTTGGATATGTGCATTGTATAGGAAATGATGCAATGATGATTGTGGAGGTAGGCACGCATAGCCACGCGCGTGCTGGCGCGGCACGACTACCTTTGAAGCTAGCGCGCCAACTGTGCGTCCGTCGTCAGACCGCGCTACTGATGACGAAAACGCGCTCAAGTTGCTGAGCTCTGATGATTCCCAGCGGCCCCTTGCTCATAGATACGGCTCACCGTTGAGTGGTTTGCGAAGGTTCGCTATGGGCTTAGTGGTTAGCGTCGCGCACTGATGAGCACGAGGTCGCTGATTCAGCGCCTCTTTCTAGAACACTTCCTTCTCGTATTTTCTGTATAATCTGTATTTAAATACATTGCAACGTCATATCCGAGACGAAAATACATCAGTGGAACCGGGGTGGGCACCACCATAAAATAAATCAGTTTTGCGGAAAAGGAGTCTCTCACACTTGCCATAATTGCAATAGTTGGTGCTGACTGGTTTTTCCACCTTTAAATGCACATGTATACCATACAATGTGGACGGGGGGATAGCCGCCGCGGTAGCTCAGTTGGTGGATTATTCGACGCACTATTAAATGCGAAGCATTACTCAGCGAACTCCGGCGACATTGATCATATCTATCTATCTATCTATCTATCTATCTATCTATCTATCTATCTATCTATCTATCTATCTATCTATCTATCTATCTATCTATCATCTAGCCGCCTACGACTTTTAGCGCTCCTGGCTGTTTCGACAATAGTATCGATACCAAACTTAGTATGGCACAACATGACTGTATGAAGAATATATTGCCACCTGATATGCTTGGGTGAGATCCGGGAAAGGAAGAAGACAAAGACGATCTGTCTGAGCTGCTGCTTGGCTAGTCGACTCAACGAACCCAATAAACCAAGTTTGTCTTAAGAAACGTGACAATATTTGACAAGTCATAACATGAAAATCATGACACGTGTATCGTGAATGCCATGATTTAAATTTCATGGTCCCGGAGCTCTTGCGCTGGTTTCGTTCACATGGTGTGTTGCAAAATTGGTACAGTATGAGATGATTGCATAGCGAACACAAGCGACAGACCTTAACTTGAAAATCATGACATGTCTGTCATGTAACAACATGACTACATGCCATGCTCTCCACGCGCTCGCGGTTGTTTCGCTAGCGTCACATATACCAAATTCGGTATTACAGTACGTGAATGGATGACAAAGGTATGTGCTGGTGCAAACATGATAATCATGAGATGCGTGTCATGTAACAACATGACTACATGCCACGCTCATGATGCGCTGGCGGCCATTTCGCTAGCTTCACTTATACCAAATTTTGTTTTACGAGACGTGAATGGAGGGCGAAGGTAGGCTATTGGTGCAAACATGATAAACATGACATGCGTGTCATGTAACAACATCGCCATGTGCTATGCACATTATGCGCTTCCGGGCATATTGCTAGCTTCACATATGCCAAATTTGATAATACGTGATTCCAATGGATGACGAAGGTATGTAACTGGTGCAAAAATGATAATTTAAGATGTCTGTCATGGAACAACATGACTACATGCCGCAGTCTAAGCACCAATACATTCCAACGTGACGCGGCGCGCTTGCTCGCCGGTGTTCATTTCGTCGCGTCACGCCGGCGTTGCCACGCCACGCACCAGTCCTGCCATATATTCGCAGTTGCTTTGACGTTATGTTGCTTTGAGGCATGGCGTTAAGTTGCTTTGACGCATGCGCGGTTTAGCGCATCCGGCGTTCCTCTGTCACGAAAAGAGGGAGACACAGTGTTGACTGGGTAACGCATCGTCGCGAAATGCAGCATGTCGCATTTTGCGCCGGTTGCCTTCGGGCTGCTCCGACGGACGCTGGTCGCGCCTGGCCTCAGAGTATAGAATGCTCGCGTTTTGCTAACGTTGCATTTCTCTGCGCAGGGTGCGCGCACGTGACCGCTACATTGAAGTATAATGGACTCTTCGTGATGTGCTCGCGGCCATTTTGCTAGCTCAACATATACCAAATTTTGTGTTACGTGACTTCGTTGGATGACGAAAAATATGGCTGGTACAAACATGATAATCCTGACAAGCGTGTCATGTAAGAGCATGGCAACATACCAGGCTCATAGTGTGCTGGCAGCCATTTCGTTAGCTCCACATATACTAAATTTGGAATCACGTGGCGTGAATAGTTGACAATTTTAAACGACACACGGAAGCATAATAACCATGACACGTAAGTCACGTACGGCATCATTTGCCTCGACCTCGTAAAGTTGTGCTGATCTTAGCGTGAAATATCAACATTTCTCACTTGTGCTTTGCATATCACTGATTCCCACTGTACGTGGGAACTGTCAACGTTTTCCAAGGTTGCAGGTTCTGTCCCTACCCACGGGAGGTTATCTTTTCGTCTGCTTTTTGTTCTTCCCAATACATTACAACTACTGCCAATATTAATATTCGAATAATATACCCTTTAGTTTTCAAAGCTGCATTTTAGTGCCAAATAATATTATTCCGTATGCGCTATTGTGCTTTCCAGCCTTCTGCGTGCTACACTGCTCTTAGAACTCGGTATACAGTGAAACAAAATTGACCGAGTAAAACATACTGCTTCCTCAACCTAGTGTCACAAAAAATATGCGTCCTTACCATTCCAAGGCCACCATAATTGAGGGATAGTGGCCCATGAAGATACACAACAGGACTACGCATAATGCCTGTTGGTATTCTAAGCGTTTCTTCGCCCGGTGTGTAATAAGCGTTGGCCTCGTTTCTCTGTACAGTGGAGTTGCCTTGTCGATCCAAAAATAGTGAGCTGAGTGAGAGAGGGCCTTTATCCACGTTGGGAAATATCTGTCCAGTGGAACATCGGGGTACGGTTCTGCGGCGAACGATGAACGATTATTTTAGTAAAAAACACGTCCAGCCACGGCACACATATTGCATAAAATTGAGGATTAGTGTATCGCAAGAAAGAATATAACAATGGGAAACATGATATCAAAGGTATCGCAGTATAAGAGGGCAGTATTATATGTAGTAGACTCTATCTAGCCAGTCGAACTATTGGGAACATGATCTAGCATTAGGTGATGAATATACCAGCTGCTTATTGGAGAACAGCGATTATTTTGCCTGTATTCGAAGTTGTTCAGTGCGTGGCGGCGTTAGTATGTCATCGTTGGGTAAGTTTCCTCGCTGCCACGAATTATGAATGGTAGTTGAGGACCAATATAACCTAACGGTAGTTTACGCTTTTACATCCACGCAGAACATAGGTCACCTACCAGAAAGCTGAAGGTTCATTGATCATTAAACGGCACGGACGAGAACGAGTAACGAGAGGTCACTACAAAGGTATGTAAGAGATCCGGAAGTGAAGTACACACACGCTTTTCATCCACCAAACGCCTAAAATATACTTTTCGCGCCTTGGCAATAGAAACCGGTAGCTCGGAAAGCGCTTATTTGTGTAATTTTTACACTTCACACGGCGCGAATACCAAATTCAAGAATTTGTGGGTCTATTGAACTAATTATTCCAAATAAGCACTTCACTGTAGTGTTCAATGATTAGTCAACGTGAACTAAACATCCGACAACGGGATGTAGTGCTCAGTGTATTTGGCTGCAGAGCCTAATGTTGCGGATTTGATCCCGTAAGCAGCGGTGACATCACAACGAAGCAGAAATGTGAGAGGCTCGCGTGCCGGGTGAAGTCAATGCACGCTAAATAAGACCGCATGGTTGCAATTTTCGGAACCCTACATCAAAGCGTACCGCAGAGTCATAAAGTGGTTTGACGCGTCAGACTTGATTGATTGATTGATTTGGGGAGTTTAACGTCCCAAAACCACCATATGATTATGAGAGACGCCGTAGTGGAGGGCTCCGGAAATTTAGACCACCTGGAGTTCTTTAACGTGCACCCAAATCTGAGTACACGGGCCTACAGCACTTCCGCCTCTACCGGAAATGCAGCCGCCACAGCCGGGATTTGATCGCGCGACCTGCGGGTCAGCAACCGAGTACCTTAGCCACTGGACCACCGTGGCGGGGCGCGTGAGGCTTCAGTATCTTTTGTGTCATCAACCTGAAATAACAAATTAGACCTTGAACAACATTTCTTTTAACAAAGACTTCTGAAAGGTAATATTGCTGCTTTGGTTTTGCAACAAAATTGTTTCCTCCAGGCATTCGCTGTAAGTGCAATCAATTAAGAACATGTAGTCATCTTACTCATGACCCTATGTTTATGATAACGCAGCACACCACGCTCAATTCATGTAACATATCACACCAATGTTCCTGCGAAATGATTATATGTGGCGTTTAACGTCCCTAAACCACCACATGACTGCGAGAGACGCCGTAATGGAGGGCTCCGAAAATATCGACCACCTGGGTTTCTTTAACGTGCACCCAAATCTGAGCTCACAGGCCTACAACATTTCCGCCTCCATCGGAAATGCAGCCGCCTGCGTCGGGATTCGATCCCACGACCTGTGGGTTGACAGCCGAGTACCTTAGCCACTAAACCACCGCGGCGGGGCAATGTTCCCGGGAAAAATCTTTAAAAGGTTACTTAGTGACGTTTTCATTGTCTAAATCATTCTGCCACTATGATGCATGCCGAAGCGGTAAACTTCTGAAAGGCTCATATTCAGGAAAAATCCAGAGGATCTGAGCTTGCAAACGTTAGATACTCCATATGCGCATAAATCTGTGTGCAGTGAATATGGATGGAAATTTAGGAATGTAGGCTTAGTGATGCACGTGGTTCGGATGCCAAAGTTAAAGCCTGTTTTACATGCGAACGGCGGCGGTCGCGGCGATGAGCGGCGGGAGGAGGAGGTTCATTTCACCAATGCCTCCTTTATTAAAATGCCT
Source organism: Rhipicephalus microplus (assembly GCF_043290135.1). NCBI lineage: Eukaryota > Metazoa > Arthropoda > Arachnida > Ixodida > Ixodidae > Rhipicephalus > Rhipicephalus microplus. The sequence goes on from NC_134702.1 coordinate 113,710,174, forward strand.
GACGAATGGCAAGTGTTGCCAGCGGAGTCGTCCTGCTTTCAGTTTTGAGTAAGCGCCGCCCAGTGGCGCTCTTGACAGTCACTTTTATTACGGCGTTTTTTACTTGTGGCTTCTAGGGCCACGTCATTCGAGAGTTATTCGATATCTGAAATTATGCATGACTATTTCAGAGGCCATGAAAAATATCGAGTTGTTGCACCGTGCGCCATAGGTGACGCTAAGTTTAGACTAAGAGTAATCGAAAATGAAGGAGGGAAACGGTGTGGCAGCTGTTTTCGTTCTCGCGTGGCAGGCATCTAAATAGAGGTGTTGTTAGTTTCACATGCACCGCTGTTCTTGCGCGACGCCCGCTTCTTTGGCGGGCAGTGTTGCCCGCGGAACGCGTCGGCTAAACGCTCTTTTCAGTCGAAGCTAAAACCATGCTTCGCTCCAAGTATCCTTCCTTTAGAAGCGATGTACGGCGAGGTTCTTCCTCAATAGCCGCTCTACTTTGACACGTCTGCACACTTATTGAACTATGTGTAACGGGAAATTTTCAATAAATAACAGTGTTTGCAGTCACTTTTTGTTTTGGTCTGGCTTTTTAACGTATGGTTCTTGTTTCCCGCTGATATAGCTGGCCATGAAAAAACAAAAGCAAGAGTTTGCTTGTATGGTTTAATTAGAGAGCTTTTCTAGCTAGGTGAAGGCTTAAGAACTGCAAGCGTGTTTTAAGCAGCATTGTGTTTCTCCGAAGGAATGCTCTTGATTTCAGAGATTTATTTTTGGGAAGTGGAGCATATACACCTCGCAAAATTTTTACCTACATATTTGTGCCTTTTCGCTCGAGTCACAATAAAAGTTTTTATATAAAGCCTCATGCGTGAGCTTCGGTGGTTTTTTTTTTTTGGTCACCCTGTGGTATGTGCGAGCAACTTCTTCATCGGGATTTTTCGAAGGGTCTACATGTCTTCTGGCACTCGTATTTGTACGTTTCCACCCTAATTAGTAATCCTCTTAGGCTTTTCAAATAATCAGTAAAACAACAGTTTCACCAACAGCAGTTAGCAGGTACACGTGATACACACGTTCTTCCAGTTTTTTGGATGCTGTAAAATAAATTTTGCGTGGCCCAGTTCGTGGACTACGCGGGAATTCTGCTTTTACCGTAAGTTCTTGTCTATAAATGCTGCAGTGGTGAGCAGGAAAGCCGAAGTATTAAATCATTTCTCATACCACATCTTTGCCGCCGGAACACAGTGAAATTTAATTTTAGCCCCTGGCCCCGCCGCGGTGGTCTAGTGGCAAAGGTACTCGGCTGCTGACCCGCAGGTCGCGGGTTCGATTCCCGGCTGCGGCGGCTGCATTTCCGATGGAGGCGGAAATGTTGTAGGCCCGTGTACTCAGATTTGGGTGCACGTTAAAGAACCCCAGGTGGTCAAAATTTCCGGAGCCCTCCACTACGGCGTCTCTCATAATCATATAGTGGTTTTGGGACGTTAAACCACACAAATCAATCAATTTTAGCCCCTGGTCGTTATCTTAGTTGCATCCCTCTAGGCATGTGTTGCTGTACTGTGCGTGAAATCAACAGCTGTTCTTCGGTATTCGTGCAGTGTATGGTGTGCTCGTGAGCAAACGTCTATCTTTACTCAAGCAGTCGCGAATTTTGGCACTAAGTGTCACGGAGAGCTGATGGCCAGAGGGGCACTACCCGCCGGCAGCCGGAAAATTTCAGCGCTGTGCAGCGCTGCAGAGGACGTGGAAAAGTGAGGATGCGTTTTAGTGAGCAAGAGAGCTGTTGTAGACGGGGAGAACGGAAATAAAGGCCCCTGGTCAATGCTTTATTTCCCCGAACTGTGACAGCACGCTTCGCGCCCCCTCCTTGTTGAGTACCGACAATGATTCAAGATTGAAATGTTAGTCGATTGCGATTTCAGCATTTAGCAGTGCATATCATAGACGTTTTCTGTGAACGGGGCCTCTTTGATGACAGCGCTGTGGCTCTGCCGGAGCAGATCATGAACCCTACGCAGCGAAACACGTCTATAATAAAATAATTCATCAAGAGTTTGTGTATAAATGGCTCGGCAGAACACAGACACTTATAGTCTGAGCCATATGCCCAAAATTGCTGCGATGCCGTTCCTACATCAATACATCGTAGTTAATATTTCCACAACGCCGAAAATCATTTGTATATAAAAATGCTAATGAACGCCACACACGTTCCGTGGATGCCAGATCAAGTGGACAAATAAAGATGAACACTGACTGTAGATCGCTTCGACGAATTCTGCCTCCAATCGGCGTCCTGCACTTCCGACGTATGCCGTGATACCGTTCAACGAGTTGATAGCGTCGGCTGCAATATCGCGGCTGACCCAGCTTGACGAGTTCATCTCTTTCACGAAGGCGTTGCGAATTCTGGACACCATGCGCTTCGTCTGGTACACCATGCGAGGTGAAACCACTGTTAAAAAAGAAACATGTCAGGGCACATGCTTACTCAAGCCTTGACGACCAACAGTACATTGCATATTTTGGAATAATAATCACAAAATAAAAAGTAGTCAAACAAATGAATGTTCACCACTCTTACAAAAATCCACCATAGAATGTTATGTTTTCGTCGTAATTAAGCATATTACAGTGACTTCGGAGGAGATGGAGTGTCTGCTAGTTTATGCCTCACTGAACACGCAATTTTAGAGGCCTGAGCTATCCGCTACTCTATGATGAGAAATTGAGTACGGAATGTGTCAGCTAACAGTTGCTACCTTGAACTGAGTTTAACGCCAGCAGCATTCAAGAGAAACGCATGCAGGCGTCTCCCTTGGACATTTAGAAAACGCCTAGCGTTTGTATCTGTTCATATCATTATGTATGTGTACAATACTGCAAACAGTAGTTCAAGCAGAACAGGGTGCACATTAGCAGACACAAAAAAATATCAAGACTTTCTGCGTAGCAGAGATAACGAAGACGGTAATGAATTCGACTCTGTGATTGTTCGAGGGAAGAATGAATATTTACATAAATGATTTTTTGCGAATAGAGATTTGACGCAATGGCTGTGTTTTTGACGTGAGGCTCGACCAATGTGTATTGGAAAGCAATTGTCTGAGTTTATTTTGAGCCTATTAAAATAAACCGGAAATAAGAAATTCAAGCATGCCTGTTTTCTTCTTTCGGATAGCGGCTCTGACTCGGCCGTCTGTAGCATATTTCATGGTGAAGAAGGCGTCTGAAATGTTTGTAATTGTACTACACTGCAAACCTTTGATCTTTTTTAGAGTCTTTCTATGTTTATTTGAGTATAAGGAACCCAAACAGCACTGCCGTATTTTAAAGAGGGTCTAATAATTGTTTTGTATGTGATCAACCTAAGAAAAAGGAAGGATTCGCGCAACTTGAGTTTCAGCAAGCTTATTGTTTTTTGGTGGGCTAAAGAACATATATAATTTATATGGGTTGACCAGCTAACGCTGGAACTTGACGTGATTCACAAGTATTTGCACGCCTGAACTTCTTCGAGGGGGTTATCTTGTATACAGTAGGTATAAGAAAGTTTGTTCAATTTGTTAGTGATGCTCATGTGCACAGTTTTCTGAAGGTTACCATTTCCCATTTGTTGCACCATTATGCAAATTTATTTAAAGTGCTGTTCAAGATTATTTGATTATGTACAGAATTTACAGGTGTAAATATGACGCAGTCATCTGCGAACGATTTCAGATGAACAGATTGGTCCACTACGTGTTGAATGTCATTCTTATAAACGTTAAAAAAAGAGTGGGACCAGGATAACCCCCTGCAGAAATCCTGAGTGCACATCTAGAAACTTCGAACGAGATCCGTCTATGTTTAGTACTCTTTTCTATTGGTAATGTATGTAATGACTGTGTGAATAATGCGCGAGGGTAATTCGATTGCTCTCATTTTAAGATGATAGGCTTTCTCGGGGACCTTCGACGCAAAAATAAAAATTTTGGTTTGTCTGTCTGTCTGTCTGTCTTTACATTTGTTCGTATGTCCGCCCAAACCGGTACCCTTACGATACTCCAGATTGCCGGCCCCATCCGCAGCGCCCACCAATATTGCTCAAGCTTCAGCGTTCATACTTGTGTGATTGTCAAATTAAAAGCAATTATTGCGCATATCTGAGGCACCATAAGAACACATCAATATTCTGTATGTGAGTCTCTAACTAGAAAAAGCACACATACTTATAAGAACTGTAGCGTGTATGACGTTGCACTGACGAGGCAACGAATGCACGAAAAGGCAAGTGTTTCCAACGCTTTGCTAAGACGACACAGCGGTGGCACCTATCCGTGGCCTTGTGTTCTACACCTTAATACCTCGAAGATGGGCGCGCCGGGCTCGCGCGCTTTCTTTTGCAAGATAGCTGCCAGATAGCGCTCATGTCTCACGTGTGACGTATCCCGACACGCTCGTTCGCCTCTGCTGCACGCTCGAGACACTCTAACGCAGCGCCTCCGGAATGCATTCACCGATTTTCTTGCGGAGAACCTCAAATGAAAGTTTTGTTCACTCTCTACAGACGCAACACTATCGTCTTTCGACGACATTTGCAGTGCACTATGCACATACGCGGCCAGTTTTTCAATATTAACATTGAATGCACCACTTTGCCAAACGCCTTGGAAAAGTATAGAAGTATTAAATCAATCTGACCATCTTTGTCAACGACCTTAGTCAATTCTTAAACTGTTGTGAATATTTGAATTACTGTGGAATATCCACGCCTGAAACCGTTCTGTGCATCACTTATTGCCTGATTTTGTGCTAAAAATCATTTATGTATTTTGCTAATATATGTTCAAGCATCTTACACGAACACAAAGCCAGGGAGATAGGACGGTACTTACCTGTTTCTAGTGGAGAACCTTTTTTAAAAAACTGGAATCACGTTAGCAACACGCCAGTCATCAGGTAACGTGGCCGTATCGAAAGACTTCTTAAAAAAGATTGCTAAAGGAGGAGCGACTTGTACTGCATATGTTTTAGAGAACACGTTTAGAATGTTATCTGGTCCTGTAGATTTCTAGCGCAGGAGAATACTTAGCGAATACCCACATTTCTGTTACGCCTTTAGTCTCAGTTACGCCTTCAGTAGACGTACTATTGGCGTTATTTTTGTTATCCTGAAATTTTTCGGAAAGCGACTGTATCATCGAAGAGCATGACTTCGTAAAAACACTTTAAAATATGTTGAATGACTTGACTATTTCTGTTATATCGGTAAGAACACTTCTTATAAAAGAAACTTCATTTATTTTGCGAGAATCCTTCTGGTTTAAAAACTGCCAAATTTTGCGAAATTGTCAGTGAAAAAAAAAACCACCGAGCTTAACAGTAAAATAGCGCTCTCTCGATTCTTGTAGCTTCAGCTTTAGATCAAGAACCAAATTAGGTATAGCATGTCTACCATATTTTTTATTTTCTATAACAATTGATTTTGTGTTTTAATATAATAATTGCTGTGGGTATTCATGGTTTATCTCGACCGATCATTTTCATTTTATCTAGGACAAGGGTTTCAATGTAGTGCTGACAGCATCTTTTAAATTTTGTTCATAATGTGCTGACTTTGTCATCGCAGAAAGAAAGAAGGGTGTGTTCTAAATGAAGTATGATGTTTGAGTCATCAGCTGCATTGTAGTTTTTGCGTTTTACCGCTTGAGGGCTTCACGAAGGAGAATGACATCATCTTGAGCAGTTCTGGTTCGGGGAGTGAAGTGGCCGTGTATACAGGAAGACTTCTTTTTATGTCCGAGAAGAAATGAGGTTGCCCAGCATGCGTCCACCACATGCTCTCCACTAAAGCCATGAATGTGACTGAACACATTTCGCACTTATCGTGGCGCACAGAAACGAGTGACGAATAATTTCATTATGGTTAGAATTGGCCTGATAGCGCAGAGAAGGAATCGCCCCTTAATTGAGCGCCACTGCGACCGCGTGATCGCTACGGCACAAATGCGTCGGAAGAAAAAGCAGACGCACAGCCGGCACTTGTCTCCTACATTGCTTCAAAATGTCGTGTACCTGCAAAATGCTGCAGCAGCCGTTTGCGAAAATCCACTGAAGTGTCAAGCATTCGTTGCCCACACAACACTTCCCTAAACTGAGGGCCGAGCATTCCTGTGCAAGAAGCACTGACTGCTGTTATCACCAAAACATTAAAAAACTTTCTACGAAGAAATATTCTCCCAGAAAGTTTGTTTATCGCGTACCATTTCCAAGTTATAATGCTAACGCTGGATTGAGAGGTGGTCGACAAAAGAATGAATAGTATTAGTGCTACATTTAGAAGAAAAGCTGCAGAAGCTGAACGTGTCGCTGGGCTTGTTGTTGTGTATATGTGTGGTACCGAAAGTCGTCGGGGTTTATTAACTCAAGATGATGCTGTGTGGTGAGTGACGCAAACACGTCTTTATTTCCTGCAAACTTTTTTGCCTTATCCACTAATTACGTCATTAGGCTCGCTGGCCGAATACGTAAATGCTACTCAATATATCTGACTCCCGACTGAGGCCCACCACCATATTTATTCACCAGAGTTTTCAATACTACATCAAAGGTCCAACGTAATAAGATACAGCCTCAAAGGCAGCGCCAGTCCATTTTCTAGCAATTAAAAACTATTTGCGTTTATTTTCATTCATGCCGACTTCCCGCGACGTACACGCTCAACGTAACCGTCAATAGCAACAGCCAATAAGTTCTCGAGACAAAGGGCGCAACTCGCCAGTTTAAAGGAAACGTCAAAGCAGGTGTGCGTCCACTCGAAATTAGCAAACCTCCGACACTGCGGACAGTTTGAAGCTAACAATGTCGAAATTTAGTGCGACAGGAAGAAGTTAGAAGAGAATAAACGCCTCAGAAAGAGGGTCATCTGGGGGACTTAGCCAGCATGATAAAATTATGAACTTTCAAACAGTTAAGGATAGGCCAGGCGAGCTACGAGCCATGGGAAATTGAGAGCTTATAAGCGGTCAAGTGGTATTGTACAGTGCTAAGAGGTGCAACAAAACTCTCTACTTAGAGATAGCACTGCAGCTTAGCATACAATGACAACTTTCGATTTGAATACAGATGCCCAAGTATTCCCAATCGCATCGTTACTTAAAACGCGTGATAAATGAATCGTTAAAGTGAATAAAAAGAAGATGTCTGTGGTTTGTTCTCACTGTTCACCACCTTCTGTTAATGCACTTCCTCACCAGAGCAAGGTATTGCACCCTGGTGAAGTACTTGGCCACTACCTACATGACTACAGCAATAACTCTTGGCCCTCAGTCCGCAGAAGCTGCGAAGCAACTGTCAAATGCGGTGGTCAGACCTGTGACGCACCGGAGGGTGCTAAGAATCTGGGTGTAAACAGGTGACCATTGGAATCTGAAATTGACTTTGTCAGCACAAGAGCGCTCTCTATCGAGGATTAATAAATAGGATTTAATAAGTCTCAGGGAACTTGGAAAGACAACTGAGGCAGGGGTGAATACCAGACAAGTCCTAAGGTACCGTATATAGATGAGTTTAGAGAAAATAAGGAGGGGCTGGGTTTTTTTATACAAAAGAATATCGCAGGCCACACAGATAAATGCTAAAGAATCGGTGAGAGGGTGGCAAGTATCACATTTGAGTTTAACAAAAGGTACAAGTTCAAAGTAATACAGACAACGTCTCCATCGAGCCATGATGATCATTCGGTTGATCGCTTCTATGAAGACGTGGAGTGAGGCATTCTTAAAGCAAAGACGCAGTATACTATTCTGATGAGGGAATTTAATGCCAAGGTAGGAAAAAAGAGGCCGCAGACAATGAAGCGGGAGAATATGGCATCGGCTCTGGAAATGCCAGAGGGTAGGTAATAGCAGTTTTCGGAGAACGTAATATTTACGGATATTGAATACCTTCTTCAGAAAAAGGGCTAACAGTAAGTGAACGTGGTGAAGTCCTGATGGCGAAAGTAGAAATGAAACAGACTTCATAGTGTGTGTACGCCAAGGCATTGTAAAGCATGCAGAAGTAGTTGGCAAGATCCGATGCAGTGACTGTAGATTGATAATCGCACGTGTTCACCAAAATTTAAAAAAGCAAAGGCATTAAGTAATACGCTACAAGCCAAATAATGAAATAGTGCTTAGTGGAAAACTACAGGAAATCTGAATTTTGCTTCATACTACATTCGAGGCTCTAAACAAGGTAACCGATGTTAGCGTTGACACAACGAACAACAATCTACTGGTATCATCAGAGCGTGTGCAATGGAAGCCGGAGGTACAGTCACTAGACAGGACACTGGAAAACATTCCCAGGAGACAAAAAACCTTTATTAAGGGACGGCAAACCAAGAGAGCCTCAAAAGCAACCAAACCTATGAGGCTAGTGAAGCTTTCCAAGTTAATCAATAGGTGCAAAGCAGCAGGCACCAGAAGGTATAACACGGAGAGAAACGCGAGATGTGTAAAAAGTGGCAGAAGCGTAAAAGCTGCGAAACAAAATTTGTGCATATGAAAAAATTGGTCGTATGCAATAATAAACAAGAAAAGCGATATCATAATCAAAATGAGTAGGATAGTTGAGGTGGTAGAGGAGTTCTAAACAGAGCATTACAATTGCCGAAACAACCAGAATATTATCGTAAGAAGCAGTAATAGCCCAGATGAATTCGACATCCTACCAGTAACAACAGGGTAAATAAGCAATGAAATAGGCAACGCCGTTAGTGACGATAAGTTAACAACGAACCTGCTAAAAGATGGCGGAGAAAGGTGTTACAAAAACTGGTCGACTTATAAACGAAATGTCTCTTGACGGGAAGGGTATCAGAATCTCAGAAGAATGCTAACGTTATTTTAATCCACGTGGAAGGAGACGCCAAGGACTTAAAAAATTACAAGTCAATTAGCTTACACTCCGCTCTCTACAAAATATTTATAAAATTATTAGCTAATACAATCAGGGAGATATTAGAGTTAAATCAAGGAAAATACCAAACAGCATTTTGCACAGGCAATTCCACAGCAGACCATATTCAGCATGAATCAGATAATACAGTAATGCGCAGAACACACCCAGCCCCATTACATAGTTTTTATAGTTTACAAAAAGGCGCTTGAATTACTCGAGGAATCAGCAGTAATGTGGGTACTACATAATCAGGGCATCGACAAACCCTACATAAACATACTGGAAGAAATATACAGTGCATACCCAGCAACGATAGTTCTCCTTAAGGAAAGTGACAAAATCCCAATAAAAAAGTAAGACAGGGAGACACAATCTCTAATCTCTTCATTGCTATTCACCTTGTGTTTACAGCAGGTTTTCAGGACCCTAGATGCGAACGTTAGGGATAAGAGTTAATGTAGAGTGTCTTTGTAACCTGCGATGCACTGTCGACATGGCCTTGATAAGTTCTTCAGAGGAGCAATTTCCGCTCACAATTACTGAACTGAACACAGAAAAGAGAAAAGTAGGTCGGAAAATTATTATGCAACAGTAATGTTGCATATTAGTAATGTTAGTAATGTTAGTAATGTGCAACAGTATCGGCAGAAAACAGCACTTTGCGATAGGTGGAAAGACACTGGAAGTTGTAAAGGAATGTGCCTACTTAAGATCGGTAGCAGTCACGGAACCTAACCATGAGAGTGAAATAACTTGAAAGATAAAGATGCGGTGGGTAAAACTTGACGAGCATCATATAATCATGAATGGCGCTCTGACCCATACATCAAGAGAAAGGTATATAAAAGCTCCATCTTGCCGGTGCTTACTTAAGGGGTAGAAACGTGGAGCCTTACAAAGAAAGTTAATCCTAAATTGAGGATGGTGCAGTGAGCGATATTAAAGATAATTTTAGGTGTAGCCTTCAGAGACAAGAAGAGGGTAGTGTGGTACAGGGAACAAACCTGGGTTTAGGATATCATTCATGAAATCAAGAGGAGAATAGAACATGGGCCGGGCACGTAGCACGTAGGCAGGATAACCACTGGTCATTAAAAAAAACATACTGGATTTTTAGAGAAGGCAAACGCATAAAGGGGAGAAGAAGAGTTAGGTAGGCAGATGAAATAAACAGTTTCCAGGTATAACGTGGCCGCAGAAAGCATGAGATCGGGTTGATTGGAGGATCATGGAAGAGGGTTTTCTCCTGCAGTGGGCGTAGTCAGGCTGATGATGATGATTTACAGTAGGCATATTACAGAGCTAACTGCAGGGTCAAGGGCTCAAGGCAAAAATTAGAGTAAAGGCCACTGTCCCTACGTTCTTCGCATTAAGCTTTGACTTGAGCAGAGCAAAAAAAGGGGAAACAGCATTGAATTCAAAGGAATTCAGAACAAGCAGCTTACAAGTGTACTTATAATCTTCACACACAAACAAAATTAAAACTTTATATAACACATCTGAAGAATGGGGAGGTCACTTTCGAAGAGGTGCAATCAAGTGAAATTGGCTAAAAATTCATAAAACTGCGGTACACATATGCAAGTGATTATGGCAAAATACACTTTATACTAATCCAGTCGAAATTCAAATATATGATTGAATTATTGAATGTTCAAAGCAACAAACTTGACTAATTAGCTTTGACTATGTATACCAGTGGTTACTAATAAGTTTTCTTTTTAAAGGTGGCCCTGACCCATTTCAAAAACGTCCACCATAGGAATGCTGGATTCCACCATCCACTATTTTGGTGGATTATGGCGGTGGAAATGGTGGCACATGATGTATGGTGGCGTATGGTGGAGCAGATGGTGGATGGCGCGCTCCAGCCGGTAAGGCTGGAGCCATGACGAGCTACCGCTGAAGAAATAATAAAAGTAATTGTATAGAAAACTGTATCAAGCACCCGTAATAAAAAGGTGCTCCAGCGTGGTATCGAAGCAAGCACCTCCGAATTATGACCTGAGTACACTAACCACTGCGCCACGCCGCCAAACATCGGTGTGAGTGTTAAAGAAGTAGTCAACTCACAGAATCACTGTTTACTTCAGTTCTGTTTGTCGTTTACTTGGGAGAGACGGGATCTGCACCTGCTACTAAAAATTGCACATTTGATAAACACGAAGAACTGCTGCCTGTAACGATTGCCACTGCGATAATGGCAACAGCGCAATGTTTTTCTTACAATTTACAACCGCAAGAGAAAAAAAAAACAACTCCATGGACTGAGGAGCAGGTAGAGTTTATCGGTGGTTACTGCCAAGTTTATTATCCGTTTCTCGCTACTTCCAAAGGACTATATCAGTTCAGCCTTTATGACGCTTCTATGCTCTCGATAGATACGCCCACACAATTGATTTTGATGTTTTTTTCGCGCAACGCAGCACACCGCAGTTGTGCCAGCGCACCGCCTGTGCTCTGTCGCTAGGAACAGCTACATAACGGCTAGTCAAAAACAAATGCCGTGCACCAGAAACATTATGCTATCATATTGGTTCAGTAAGCATATGAATTGACGTGTCTATGTTATCGCATAAGAGCCAGCGAAGCGCCGCGAGTGCGACCGGCGGCTGTCGGTGAGCCGAGGCGTACCTTTGGTGGAAGTGCTGCAAGCGCGTCGCATCGATGTTTGTCGCTTCTTGCGCGGACACCGTGCACAATAAAAAGGCTTCATTTAGGGTAAATGATGCCGCCGCTGTGCTGTATTATCAATTTTACTCGTCAAAATTGTGTATTCTGAAACTCAGAAGCGCCGATAACACTTGTACGGGCTCGGTCGGTACAACTAACCTTTGGTGGAAATCATGGTAGTAGAACAGAAGGGTGAAAGTCAAATTCGCTAGGGCTCATCGCGACGCATGTCGAAAGTTAAAGTTTATGCATGTTCGCACGCACTTTGTTAACTTAAAGGTACGGCTCAAACAATAGAGTGTGGAAGAATCACCGGAGTTGCGTTTCTTGCGTGGCGACATCAAGTGACCGCTGTGTTCTGCTCTAACATTGAAAGATGCAACTGTGAACTGGAGCCCATTTATTAGTCGACAACTGCTCGCCGATGTAAAACATTGATTGTCATGCTCACAGTGACAACTCTAGTCTTCTAAACATCAAAACAAAGAAATACATCACGGATGTCAAACTGATGTAAGTACGTGCGCGAAATGTAAACATATACTCACGGCCGCATAATCTATGCTACACAAAAATTGAAACGTTGTTGACACCACTAAATTAAAAAAATAAACGTGCTAGAAAGCGTGATGAGCAGCGTTGGTTTCTTTTGACCATAAACTGATATTTCTGCTCATACAAGAATGAAACACTAGAAATAAGTGATTTCACAAACTGCCATGTGCTTTTCATCATGCCACCGTCATCTACCTTGCTCACTAAGTCTTCCACTAAACACGTTTTGCCTCGCTACCATGAGCCGGCATTTTCTACACTCACCACCATTAGCTCGCCACCACCACCACCATCTGCCACCATTTTTTTCACTATAGCCGTCATCTGCCGGCATTTTCCACCGTCACCACCATTGGATCGCCACCACCACCACCATGCGCCACCATTTGTTTCCACTCTTGCCACCATCAGTCTTTATGCCCACTACAGTTTCCACCATATCCACTAATATTTCCACCATATCCACTATACTTTCCACCATATCCACCAACGATTCCCGCATCCACCAATCCAGGATTTTCAATAGGGTGCTCACGAAGAAGCTTCATTGATTAGCAAGGACACTTATAACACTAGGTGTAGAAATTAAAAAAAGAGGCATCCTACAGAGACACAATGATGTGTATGCTGTTAAGAAAAAATTCAATGCAAATTAGCTGTTGGTGACTGCTTTCATTTAGGCATAGACACTTATTCTACACAATATGTCACCTCTCAAGATATTGCCTATGCTCGTTTAAGCAATATTTCTTCACATATTCTACTATTCTCACTATATCGTGTAGGCGTCTGACTTGCAAACCCACTGATTCAGACACAAATAAAGTGCATAAAAAAGGCAACCTTCGCAAAGCTACACAAGATTAACAGTGTCCACGTGGACCCCATTTTAATAAACTGGACCGCATCAAGTTTTGCACAGCTTTACAACTTCTTTTTAATCATCGACGGTCATACCCAGTACGGGTTGTAACATGGTACTCGTGGGCAAGGCGATGCCAATTTTGTAAGGTGATGAAGGCACAAAAAACAAGTCATCAGAGCACTCCTTCAACTATCCGTATTTACAGGACCAATTTCATTGTCGCTGGGATCGCATTATAAGCTTGGGTGAATGCCTTCAGCAATGACCACCACAGTAAAGTAATATTGATTTGGTTAAACCCCACTCGTTAAACCCCATAAATCAATAAAAAAATATTGAGTGCTGTTGTACCTAGTACAACAGGCACCGTTTGGTCAACAAAAATGCGCACGTAAACGCTGAACATGCCTTTATTGTACAGGTTAGACATAGCTACGACTGTTTCCTTCAACCTCTGTCCTTGAACATTTACCTTAGTTTTGAAGGGTGCGCGACAATTACTAGCAACCATATTTTTTCACCTGTGTGTAAGGAAGTTCGCGGAGCACTCATAACAGTGGTTCTTGTAGATTTTCTCTGTCTAGTGACCCCATTGCAATATCGGCCACGGATCTACAGCAACTAGGGTGCTGAAGCTCCTTCACGCCGGAACTATTGTCAACGCTTTCAAATCCTGCGCAAGGAGCCTTTTGTGAAACAAGCATTCTGCGGGTGAAATCACCAAATCTCATGATAAAGTGTAAGAAGGAAATCTTTAAGAAAACCAAGGGATGCTATTATCCACAAAAAAGTAAAGACATATTTTTTTGTGGGCTGACCCTGGTCTTTTTGAAATGCATCATGTTTGTAAATAATAAATTGTTCATGTTGATATTTTGACTCGGCCCTCTCCTCGCAGTCATTGTTTCAGCCAGCGCACGTGTGGCAGCAATACAAGGACAATCTGAGCGGGGTAAATTATGCGCAGTGATGTACATATACATACCAGTCCGAAAGTAGTGGGTTAGAATTGCCAGATTCATGACTTCTTTTACATGCTGGTAGCAAACGTCACTGGCTGCCTTGCCACGTAGGAAATAGTACTGATCAGTGACTTCCACTAGCTGCCTGTAGAAGGCCCAGGCGACAAGGTATCGCAGCCCTGTCAGGCCTACACTCATCGATTTGAAGAGCTTCACGATGATAGTGATTGCGTATGGACGGCTCATAACAGAATCGAATTTTGTATAGGTGCCGTTGGTGTACTCGTAAAAAAAGGAAATCCACTCATCTGGTAAAACAAGAAACGTCGATTTCAAGCTATTAGCGTCACTGCAGACATAACACATCAATATATTGAATTCAGAGTACTGGAGCGCTATGCAGGATGGCCCCAGCTTCTCAGACAGATGAGTTCACTCCGAACTCGCTCTATGGTGGCTATGGTAACAAGATGATGATGATAAATTGTTTTATTAGGGAAAAGGAGGACCTGAAGTCACTGAAGGGAGAGTAAAGGAGTGGGAGTGGTATGCAAGAAAGTGCAGAGCGCGCGATAGCAGCGCTGACAAAAATGACTACAACAACACGCACGTCAACGGAAACGCATGTCGGGCCAGCGCCTCCTCTATTTGTTGGGCATTTGCGGTGGTTATCAAAAAAATACCATGAGCGTGTATGTCCGTGCCGCCCATAACCCTCGTATTCATAAACGCTCCTTGACCTGAATCAGACTTGAAACCGCCTTCAATGCGACGTGTTTGAAACGCATCTGTGCGTTTGTGCTGACTTGGCACCACCCGAAGACTGCTCATTCTTAACGCGTTTGTGCTGCATTGAAGTTCGCGTCACGTAATAGCGAGTTTGGTACATTTGAAACTAGCGAAACAGCCGTCAGCGCATCATTAACGTGGCATGTAGTCATGGTATTACATGACACGCATCTCATGTTTATCATGTTTGCAACAGTATCATACCTTCGCTATCCATTTACGTCCCGTAATACCAAATTTGGTGTAAGTGAAGCGGGCGAAAAAGCCGCCAGCGCATCATGAGCGTGGCATGTAGTCTTGTTATATGACACGCATCTCATGATTGTAAGGATTGCATTATTCACATGCCTTCGTCATCCATTCACGTACATTACTACCAAATTTGGTACATGTGACGCTAGCGAAATGGCCACGAGCGCGTCATGAGCGTGGCATTTAGTCATGTTACATGACACGCATGTCATGATTGTTATGTTAGGATCTGTCGATTGTGTTCGCCATGCAGTCATGTCATACCATACAAGTTTTGCAGCATGTCATTTGAACGAAACCACCGCAAGAGCTGCAGGACCATGAAACGTAAATCATGACATTCATGACATAATACATGTCTTGATTTTCATGTTATGACTAGTCAAATATGTTCTTCATACAGTCATGTTTTACCATACGAAGTTTGGTATTGATATCATTATTGAAACGGCCGAGACAGCTAAAAGTCGTAGGTGGCTAGATAGATAGATAGATAGCTCAAAGTCGCCGAAGTTCGCTAAGATATGCTTCGCATTTAAAACATAAATTCATGGGGCACCGCAGCGCGAAGTATTGCAGATTTCTCCAAAAGTGTACTTTCCGGTATCGCCTCAGTCGGGGCGATCTTCTCAATGACCGCCATGTTGGATGAATAGTCGTGAAAGTTGTGAATACCATCACTAATATGCGACGCATTTAATCTAGTTCCCCCTGTGGGAAAATATGGGCGGAATTTTTTTTTTCTTTTTGCAAACTGAGCACGTGCCTCCCGCAGGCGTGTATGTTGGCGTTTGTCCAATTTGGGGCAGGTTATTTCATATCACCTGCAGCATGAAAATTCACAATCTCGAAAGTAGTAGGTGCGCACATAAGCAATCTTTTTCTGCTGTTCTCGCATCTCTTAAATACTACAAATAATATAGGGGCAGGTTTTCCACAGGGGCACTTGGATTATGACAGGAATGCGTGTGTGCGTAGATACGCTGTGAGCGCGGTGATATTGTATTCAGTACTAAGTAGCCACATGATGGAACTTTTACATCTGCGAAAGTGTGCGCATAGTCTGCGCAATGAAGCTGATAGATGAATCGTGATGCTCGCTAGCGTGGCGGCATAAGCACTGCTCAGCGGCAAGATCATAAGTGGTGTGTGGACATGATCGTCGCTGCTGGCGTCTGTCAATCATAATGATTTACGCGTGAACTTGGTTGCAAACTCGTTGATTTTGACTAGGCGCCAGCTGAACTCGTGACTGTCATGGTGCATGTGTTACTGTCGCACGTTTTATGCGGTGGAGGCTAAGCAGCAGATCTTTGCTTATAAAATAATTTAGTCATCGCGCACGGTCATAGACAAAGCTTGGGATAAGCTTGAACCATCCAGCTTTTTAATTAATTCTTCTACTGATCTGCTTGTTCTACTTTGAAGTAAAAGCCAGATCATCTCCGTGCCCATTTTGATTACAATACTTATCTAGGGCTGAATGAGCATAACACTGACCAGTCTTGTTTTATTTGACAAAGTTTCAATTGAACGGCAGTTATTACCAAAGTGAGCACTGCTTTAGGTCTGATTCACGTAATTCTTATTAGCGCGACAATTGTCATCAGATTAAAAACATCTAATAAGCGCTGTTTTATTTAACGTGTGAATGAATAATGTCGCGTTAATTACATTAGATTAGTTTGCGCGTCTACTAGCATGCTTTAGTTAGCGTAAATAGATGTTTTTATGATTTCACTACCGTGGTCTCATCAAGTTGTGGCATAATAACCTGCCTTACCACGACTTGGCCTAATAACCTTGTTCATAGCATTTAATGGCCTAACTTGCCGAGTATACCATCCAGCAAATAGGTAATTACCAGCCACACAGGCTCGGGTGCTAGCGAACGATGATGGCAAAGAACACGCACACCAGCTGAACAGCACTCTAGAATGTACAAGCTTATCGATGATTAGCACGTAGCCTCATGTTTAGCTGGGGTCACGATGTTGTCAGGAGCTCGACCAGAACGAATCTCAGAAGCCACGCTACTTAATATTCTAAAGCAGACTGAGAGCAGCAATTAAAGCTTCAAATTGAATTTACGCAGCTACTCTCTTTAAAATATCACCTAAAAAGACTTCTGACCCTTTCCTTACATGGGTTCACTTTTTCACTCACTAGCACAATAAACAAGTCTAAGAAGGTGCCACTCGCTTGGAGACACCGCCCAACTTTGTCAACTGTCCTTGAAGTGATGGCGCATTCTATTCTAAGCAATGAAACGCAGCGCGTTGAGGAGTGGATTGCATTTTTTCACACTGGGGGCTCATCCCAAAAAGCGTATTGTCAGAGCTCGGACACACCCCCAGTTTCGCTAAGGACAGGTGATTCTTCATAGAACCCTTATATGCTAAACATGTGACGGCTGATTCTCAAAAGTGTGTAGAAAGTTGTGTACCATATGAGAATGCAAGTAGCACAACACAATTTGTTTAGAAAAAGAAAAAGCATAATGGGCTAAAAATTTTGAAGACCATATACATTGAATAATATACAAAGAATACAGATAAAACATAACTCATCAGAGAAGATGATAATAAAAATAACAACAAAATATAGGATATAGGCAGTTTTTTAGTTTTGAATTGTCAACGAAAAACTCTTGAACCAACAACCCTTGGCAGTTTTTGAAATTGAAATAAAAACATTCACCTACTTGCAGTAATGTATGGTTCTGTGGATTCACCGAGTTTTTCAAAAGGAGTATACATCAAGTCATCAAACGGTTTGGCGGTAGTTGCCTCGATGGCTTGAACTAGAAAAGAAACACGAGATGAAGAACAAGGATATATGTGCAAGTGTTTTTTCTCGTGTGGCTTTCAGAGAGATGATACAATGGTTTCTGTTCAAAAACTGTGACTTTAACACCATGAGTGGCCATGTAATAAAGCCATTTACCCACATATTGGGTGTCCTGAAAAGTGATTTCTAAGTTTATTCCAAGGAAATTGCTCGAAATGTTCTTATACCGATTCTCTCGAATGGCTGACTGGTTGCAGATATGCTTGGCCTTCTTCAGCTTAAGTGGGTCCTCACTCGTTTCACATAATCCTTGCCACATCCGTGGGCCCTTGGACACATTTATGCCACCAGCTTTAGAGTCGAGAGCCCTACACAACCCTCTAAAAATCATTGTGCCAAAGGGCGTCTTTTTCTCCCACATCAAATATTTATAGTCGTCTGTTTCGCAGTGACTGCCTTGCACTCTCGCCGCACGCCCGGCAGTTTCCGGTACCGACCAACAAGCCGGTTATCAGTGTGATATACATTCTTGATAGGTAAGTCACCAGCACCTGGTGTTCAAAAAAGTTAAGCAAAGCAAGTCGGAGGATGATTGTTGTAGGACGTAAAGACGACCTTCTTGCTAGTTTTTTTTTATTTCTTTGGAGTGAGTCAAACACTATATGAGAGAGGTTCTGTGCCATTACGAAGTCACTTGTCGATGCTAGCGTCGTAGATATCAGTATATCTGTTAATCAGCTTGTCTTAACTGAAGTGCTTCTTTCTTAATTTTACGTTGATATATCACACATCGCAGAATGTGTAGTAGCGTATGGCCAGTTTATCACTTTTTCACGTTGATGCACCCATTTTTCCCTCGGTAGCCCATATTATTCCCGGAAGCATGTTGCCGAAATACACGTTGATACAGCATACAGTAAACCCCAACGAAATGTCTGCATAAAGAAGCAAATTAGATAAAAAACAGTGGTAGTCAAAATGGACCCTTTCAATGCGTCCTCGGTAAATATGAGGAAACGAGGGTGCATTCTAAATAATTGCGTGACCTAAGTTCTGATCTCACTGCGACCTACGCTTATAATACAATACCACACAGTGGTTCAGGATCAAGGGGGGCAGCTTGATCTTTGAACGCGTGAAGCAGTTGTTTGATTGATTGATATGTGGGGTTTTACGTTCCAAAACCACCATATGATTATGAGAGACGCCGTAGGGGAGGGGTCCGCCAATTTCGGCCACACAGGGTTCTTTAATGAGCACCCAAATCTGAGCACATGGGCCTACAACATTTTCACCTCTATCAGAAATGCAGCCGCCACAGCCGAGATTCAAACCCGCGACCTGCGGGTCAGCATCCGAGTGCCTTAGCCACTAGACCACCGCAGCGGGGTCGCGTGAAGCAGTTACCCTTCTCGCTGGTGTGTGTCGCCCTGAATTGAACTGAATGCTGGCTCGACGTTTGATTATTCATGCTGTTGTTAACGCAGCGTATTTCCTAGACCATTCAGACGCCCGTATACATTGAAGTCGTTGCAAGGCTGCAGTCCTTCGACATGGGTGTACCAGCTGCGCATGCTAACGTCACCCATACACCTTGACTTCAGCCCACCATTCAGACATAACAACAGCCATACCATTCTTTGCGTCCCCTCACATGAATGAGACCTGCCCTTGTGTGCCGATGGCACACTTCCAACAACCACCCTATCTCATTCACGCCCAGTCGGGCCTGTCACATAACCTGCTGTAAGGAACCAGCGCTGAATAGGTGGCAAGCCAGAACCTGGCAGCGCGTTGAGACACAACTGAGCTTCCCACGCTGAGGGAACTGGCCACAGTGTATCGCAGTAAAAGCACGCACGTGAAATCTTTCCGTTTTTAATTTCAGCGCAAATAGTCGAGCAGTCATTGCACCAGTAATTCTTGACCGGGGTTCAGAAAAACATTCCATAGTTTGAAGGGTACTCCCTCAAGAAATTATTTCAAAGCGGAGAGAAGACTTTGAATAGCGGACTGCGCTAATATATGATGCTGTCGTTGATTGCATTATTATATGTGGTTTCACTTCCTGACACCTTAATATGATTGCCACACACTGTAATGAATGACGCCGTCAAGTTCAACAATCTGGTGTTCTTTGACGTGCTCTTAGATCGCACCGTACACGGGCCTCTACCATTTTGCATTCATCGAAATGCGACTGGAACGGCTGGCATCAAACACGCGAATTTCGGGTCAGCTGGCGATGAAGAGATAGTGCTGTCTCATTTTGTGGTTGCTTTCTGGAATTTCGGTCGAGCAGGCTGTTACGCCTTCATTGATAACTATGTGCTGCGTCGCAACCACTCCACTCACTTGTGCAGTAAGGCACATGGCGGCATGGGGCAGCTACGTGAATTTCTTTGTGGCGTGTTATCAATGCCTCATGCATAGTATGCATGCATGCGGAAGATGATGAAACAAACCACCACTGCACCACCATACGTACGGTGTTGTGCTGCTGTTCTCGAAGGTACGATATTGGCGCTTTTCTGCAGCTAGTTTTTTAAGCAAAGCTAGATGGAACCACCGCATAAAAGCACCTTGGGGTTCTCCTCGGTGGCAGGGCCACGATTTGGCGTGTGGCGGACATTATCCTGCCGCCTTCGGTGAGAAACATAAGGCGCATAATATTGACCCGTGTCTGCGTGTGAACGACAACGATGATGTGGGGATTTAGCAGACACCAAGTAGTGGGCCTCTGGCTTGACTCAACAACAAAGAAGATCTTGTGGCTCAGCTGTTGAGAACACGCTGCTTTCGCTGCCTCAAGGCGTACTTGTACTTTGTTCGCGTTGTACTGCGACACTGGTGGAGGTGCTGGCCCGCGACCCCGCCTGATGCTCCACACTCCCACGGGGAGCCGTTCATCCAGCCCAGAAGCTCTTGTCGACACTCCCGTGCATCGCTTCAGTCGTCGCTTGCGAGGCCTCCTTCCAGAGTTCACCCTCTCACAGGAACACTCTACGAGGCACCGCTCACATCTACCAATGGCCACCGCCAGCCCACAACAGTTACTACGAGACAGTAGTTTGCCGACCCCATCTCAGGTAACCCTTTTTTCACCGCTGGTGCCTGATCGCTTTGGTGGTGGAGCACATGAAGACGCAGAAGAATGGCTTGATCACTATGAACGTGTCGCCAACACCAACCAGTGGTCTCTAGAAAAAAGGCTTTCCCGCGCCTATTTCTATCTCGACGACAGTGCTCGTACTTGGTACGAGAACAGAGAAGGCAGTTTGTCAACATGGAGTGACTTTAAAAGAGCGATGATTGACACATTTGCCGATGTCGACCGGCGCGAACGTGCGCAGCATTTACTCGAGCTACGGGTTCAGAAACCCAATGAAACGGTCGCAATGTTCACAGAGGACATGGTCCGTCTCTTCCGTAAAGCTGACCTGCACATGACCGACGACAAAAAGCTGCGCTACCTCATGCGCGGCGTTAAAGAGCAATTGTTCGCCGGACTTTTGCGGAACCCGCCAAGCACCGTGACAGACTTCATCAAAGAAGCAACAGCTATCGAACGGGCGCTACACCTGCGATGCCGACAATACGATCGCTTGTCCAGCAACGCCCACATGCAAGTCGCCGCTACGACATCTGACAATCAAAGCTCGTTGCGCGAGTTAATACGAGAGATTGTTCGCGAAGAGCTGCTGAAGCTGCGGACTCTGGTCACGGAACCACCCACGGCGTCTGTCGCTGAAGTCGTCCGCGAAGAAATACGCCAAGCGTTTTCGGCAGCTGATTCTACTCACGATCAGCGACCTATGAGCTACGCAGCCGCGCTTCGCCGCCCGCCGCCCGTTCCGCCGTCGTACCGCCAGCCATCGACAGCCGTTCCTTGGTCGCCACCGCAAGAACAGACACCGCGGCACCCTTCCGTCGTGCCACCGTATGAAATGCTGCCGTACGAAGAGCCGTCTCCCAACGAGACACGGCATTTACAACATTATGAGCCGTTGAGACGTCCACAGCTTCGTAAAACAGACGTATGGCGCACCGTGGATAGACGTCCGCTTTGTTTTACCTGCGGAGGTGTCGGCCACATTTCTCGTCATTGCTGGCACCGCGCCGACACGTTTTGACCTCTTCGGCAATGGTCTGACGATCGACGCCCCAACGACGACTACCCACCACGCCGGGACGCTGATTCTCAACGACCTTCCTTGTCTCGGTTCCATTTTGACAACCGCCGAGCCAACAATGACGACGGTGAGCCTAATTACCAGCCAGGTTTGGGACGTCGACCACGTTCTCCGTCTCCGGCATATTCGCCTTCGTCGCGCCACCGCACTACAGCCGACGCCAGCGGAAGGAGGTCACCAAGTCCACGCCGGGGAAACTGAAGGCGGCGACCTCCGGGGGTGAGGTTGCAGGCCGCCAAGGCGACGAAAAAAGGCCCCCGTTACTCTTACCACAGGACGCCGTCAAGCCGACTAGTTGTAACGTTGACGAAACTGTGACCACAGATCTTACCGTTTTTGTAGACGGACAGCAAGTAACAGCCTTAGTTGACACCGGTGCCGACTTCTCTATCCTAAGTGAAAACCTTGCCGTGCGCCTAAAAAAAGTGAAGACTACGTGGACGGGACCTCACCTGAGGACAGCAGGCGGCCAGCTGTTGATGCCTGTCGGAAGGTGTACAGCGAGACTGGGCATCGGCAGCTCTTCTTTCGTGGCGACGTTTGTCATCCTCACCTCATGTTGCAAGGACCTGATCATAGGGATGGACTTCTTAAGAGAATATGGTGCCGTCATCAACATCCCGGACCGTTCAATTACGTTCCGCAACAGCCCTGGTTTGGTTGACTGTTCAGACGCAATACGTAACACTTTACGTATAATTGATGATGATGTGGTCGTCCCGCCACGGTCATGCACTCTTGTTTCGGTGGAAGGGCACGAACCGTTTGATGGCGAAGGCATTGCCGACCAAATTGGCTCGCTGCTATTTAGCCATGGCATTTCGGTCGCACGAGGTATCGTCCGTCTCACTGGTGGGCGCACGAATTTACTTTTGACCAACTTCAGTACTGAGCGCCGGCACCTTCCGAAGGGCACAGCTATCGCTTCTTACGACAATATCGTAGACATGCGAAGCAGTTTATGTTTATCGGTATTAGATGAAGCGCCTAATCAAGAACCAGAACCCGTTCTCGATGTTAGCCCCACTCTGTCAGAGGATGACCGACAGAGACTTCTTCAGCTACTAGCCGAATTCCACGACTGCTTTTCATCGACCTCACGAGTTGGTCGAACACCTTTGACAAAGCATCGAATAATCACCGAGGACACGGCGAGACCTATTCACCAGAACCCTTATCGTGTAGCTTTAAAGGAACGCGAAGCCATACAACAACAGGTCGCGAAAATGCTTGAAGGTGATGTAATTCAACCGTCACAGAGCCCCTGGGCATCGCCTGTGGTGCTAGTAAAGAAAAAGGACGGCACGCTGCGTTTTTGCGTGGACTACAGGAAGCTGAATCGGGTGACCAAAAAAGATGTGTACCCGCTCCCACGTATTGATGACTCCCTTGACAGACTTCGGCACGCTCGCTACTTTTCTTCCATGGACTTGAGGAGTGGATACTGGCAGATCGAGGTAGACCCAAGAGACCGAGAGAAAACCGCTTTTGTGACGCCAGATGGTTTATACGAGTTTAAAGTCTTGCCTTTCGGTTTGTGCTCCGCGCCCGCGACATTTCAAAGGCTTATGGACACGGTACTTTCGGGATTGAAGTGGAAGACGTGCCTAGTCTATCTGGACGACGTTGTAGTATTTTCAACGACTTTTGACGAGCATCTCCAAAGGCTGGAAGTGGTGTTACGTGCCATACGGTCTGGGGGCCTAACATTGAAACCGGAAAAGTGTCATTTCTGTTTCCACGAACTTCAGTTTCTCGGTCACGTCGTCAGTAACGTAGGCATCCGACCCGATCCTGGAAAAATTGCCGCTGTCGCACGGTTCCCAGTACCTTCCAATAAGAAGGCTGTCAGACGCTTCCTGGGCCTTTGTGCCTATTATCGCCGATTTATCGCAGACTTTGCCCGCATCGCGTCGCCACTAACTCGTCTCACAAGAGACGACGTTGCCTTTGAGTGGAACGAAGAACAGGAGGCTGCCTTTAATGACCTGCGTCAACGTCTTCAAACGCCCCCAGTGCTTGCCCACTTCGATAAAGAAGCCCCGACGATGCTTCACACAGACGCGAGCAATGTTGGTCTGGGAGCTGTGCTTGTGCAGCAGCAAGAGGGCACAGAGAGGGTAATCGCTTACGCAAGCAGAACATTAACACGTGCTGAGGCCAATTACTCTACAACTGAGAAGGAATGTCTCGCCGTGGTATGGGTGGTTTTAAAATTTCGCCCGTATTTATATGGCCGCCCCTTCAAAGTAATTAGCGACCACCACTCATTGTGCTGGTTAACAAGTCTAAAAGACCCTACCGGGCGATTAGCACGTTGGAGTCTCAGGCTGCAAGAATTCGATATTGTAGTCGTACACAAGTCAGGCAAGCGACATATGGACGCCGACTGTCTGTCCCGTTCACCCATTGAGTCGGCAACCCTACCTGAGGAGGAGGAAATGGCATTTCTCGGTGTCCTCGACACGACCGCCATTGCGCAGCAACAACGTGACGACGCTGAGTTGCTTGGCCTAATTAACTACTTGGATGGCAGATCTCAGAAGGCGCCAAGAGTTTTCGCAAGAGTGTTGTCATCATTTTGTTTACGGGACGGAGTACTCTACAAAAGAAACTTTTCGCCGACGGGATCTGCCTATCTGCTCGTCATCCCAGCAGCCCTTCGTACCGAAGTACTCCAAGCATGCCACAACGAAGTGAGCTCTGGCCATTTGGGTTACACGAGAACGTTGGCCAGAATACAGCAAAAGTATTACTGGCCGAGACTAATCACAGCCGTGAAGCACCACGTCCGTGCCTGTCTCGACTGCCAGCAACGCAAGTCACCACCGACTAAACCAGCTGGCCTCCTGCAACCCGTACAGGTCCCAACAGCTCCATTCTACCAGATCGGCATGGACATTTTGGGCCCACTGCCTACTTCTACAGCAGGGAACCGCTGGGTTATCGTCGCGACGGATTATCTGACCCGTTATGCCGAGACAAAGGCTATCCAGAGAGGTACAGCAGCAGAGGTGGCAACATTTTTCATCGAGAACATTGTACTGAGGCATGGTGCACCATCCGTCGTGATCACAGACAGAGGAGCCACATTTATGGCAGCTCTTTTGGATCACGTCCTCATGCTGAGTGGAACGGCGCATCGTAAGACCACTGCCTACCACCCACAAACGAACGGGCTGACAGAGCGTCTAAACAAAACCATTGAAGACATGCTTTCGATGTACGTAGACGTTGAACACAAAAATTGGGATGAAATCTTGCCGTACATAACGTTTGCGTACAATACGGCAAAGCAAGAAACGACGCGCCTGACCCCGTTCAGCCTCGTTCATGGACGAGAAGTACGAACTATGTTAGATGCGATGCTACCGCACGAAGGTGACGGCATCGACCCATACGCCAACACGTTTACGGAACGCGCGGAGGAAGCTAGGCAACTTGCACGTTTACGGATCCGCCAACAACAAGAGTACGATGCAGGCCGCTACAATGCTCACTGCAGAACAGTCGTCTACCAAACTGGCGACAAAGTATGGGTTTGGACACCCGTACGGAAACGAGGACTTTCCGAAAAGCTTTTAAGAAGATACTTTGGGCCTTACCGAGTGCTGCGACAACTGAGTGAGGTTACTTACGAAGTTGTTCCCGACAGTTCGTGTAGTACCAATCGTCGCCAGCATCATCCAGAACTCGTTCACGTAGTGCGCATGAAGCCTTACGTCAGCGAGTGATTGCGTGAGACTTTTCTTTAAAAAAAAAACTGCATTATTGACTTCGCATCGGGTCGATGCTCTTTGAGAGGGAGGCAAATGACCCGTGTCTGCGTGTGAACGACAACGATGATGTGGGGATTTAGCAGACACCAAGTAGTGGGCCTCTGGCTTGACTCAACAACAAAGAAGATCTTGTGGCTCAGCTGTTGAGAACACGCTGCTTTCGCTGCCTCAAGGCGTACTTGTACTTTGTTCGCGTTGTACTGCGACAATATGCGGGCGCGGGCGAGCGTAGCAAGAATATATGTCTGGTTATATAAGTGGCTCTTTATTATAAGATGAAGAGGAACGAGAAGGTGCTTATTTCTGTCTTTCGTATCGGGGACACGGCTAAGCGCCTATTTGTTAGCAGTTTGCTCAGCCCGGTCTGCTGCCGGGCGACAATGTGAGACTATGTGAAACACCGGCCCTCACCGCACTGCCGGCCGTGTCAACACCCAACCCAATAACCGCTTGGCCCGCATTGCTGGCCTTTGATGTGGGAGTGGCGGCGACAGCTAATCGGTCCTCCATTGGTGACGGTGAGGAAGTGAAAAGAAGAAGCCTCTTAGATCATGTGTTCAAACATGGCAGCGACCACTTGCCAAGGCGGAAAACTGTCCATAGATTCCAAGCCACGGCGATCGTATTTCGAAGGCGGCGAAACACAAAAAGACCCCTGTGTGTATACTCGGATGCACATTAAGGAACTTTAAGCAGTCAAAATAATGATGCGATTCACGCTTCGGCAGGCCTCATAACGAAATCTTCTTTTGAAAGTAAATCCCAAGAAACAATTGATCCTTCTCAAACACCTTAACTTCATTACGACATAGGCAAGAAGATAAACAAAAAATCTTGGTTAGGCAAGTGAAACAACGAAGAAAATTTAAAGCCAATCGACGGTACCGTAGTGAGCGATAACTTCCGAAACCACTTTAGCACAGCAGCCAACGCAAATAGAAGCTACATCGGATACACCGCACTCCACAGAGCTGAGCTTCGAGTGATTCGCTATTTGATCCATAGCATGAGTCATGTCTGTAGCACAGATAACTTGACGGAGGCATCTTCGAATCAGTTACCTATTACGTGCTCATTTTGGGGGCGAAGCTACTTAAAGCGGTACCTATTCGTCCCTCGTCACAATACGTAACATGTCTTACGCTTTGACTTGCAAGGCGATGGCGGTGGGAGATTTCTCCTGTGCATTGATGAACAATAAAAAATTCGCAGCGTGCGCATTACCTAAAAGCCGAATTTTCCTGTCTCTCATTTCCCATTAGCAGCCATTGGCATGTACACTGAACACTATCTGATAAAAAATTGTTGCTACGTTATACTCACTGGGCGTAACCTCCTTAGTTTTAGAAAGGTTTAGCGAGCTTTGAGTCGCAGTGCCATGAATACAGCGAACAAGTATATACCATGTACTCGAGGTGGTTAAATGTGAGAAGTAGACACGACGCGCAAGCCGTAAGAAAGTGTGCGTGTGCCACCTCTCGTTTATTCCTTGGAATTTCCGCTGGAAAGCGATGCTTCTATATACAAAATATATGATGAACAGATGCGAGATGTTGGTACTTGGAGTGTTGACTACATGGACGAACGGACACACAGACAGATGCATGGATGGACACACGGATGGCTGCACGGACGGATCGATGCATGGATGGACGCAGGGGCGGATGCATGGATGAACGCAGGGATGGACACACGGATGGACGTGTGGACGCACGAACAGTTTCGCGCACGGACGGGCGGATGAACGCACGGACTGTCACACAGACGGATACATGGATGGACGGAAGCAGAACGAATAGACGGACGGATGCTTCACCCCACTTTCCATCATTCACTCCGTGAATATGTTGCATTTTTAAAGAAAAATCTAGTTCAGCGGCTTAGGCAAACGTGTGCCCGTGAACCCCTCGGACACATGGCAGCTTTCATTCTAAAAAACTACTCGCAAATAAGGTGCACCTCTTGCTTATCATATGATGAAGTTGTTATATGATAAAGCAGTTCAAGTTGTTATGATACTGCCCGTCGTTTCCTACAATAGACAAAATTTTTGGTCGGATAAAAATAATTTTTATAAGTGCCACACCTGCATAACCTGCTCTCTTTTCTACAAACCACCAGTTAAATGCTACTGTATCATTTGCTTCGAAAAGGCCGTCCATGACGACACTGGTTCCCTCTCATCAGAATAGGAGGATAAGAGGTCATGCGGGAGGAAGGCTCTGCCACTAATTGAGGAATTTCACAATGGCACTTTACCATTCAAAGAACTGACTTGCATTCGCCCATTTCCACCACTCATTTCCCATAGTTAAATTAGTTTTGTTTATTTCTATAAATAGTGTTCTGAATATTGTCGAACAACTTCATCGACACCAAAAAAAACGCTGCACGTAGCATGCAGTTACCTCCCTTGAGTAATTTTTCAATCGTGGTGGACGCACCCTTTGAAACGCGCTGTATAAACAATTGCTCCTTTCTAGTTTTCACGAAGGCCACTTTCTTTATTCAAAAGAATTGAAATAGGATTAGTAGGGCAACACATTACAAACAATAATTTAGTTGACATGCTATAAAGTATTAATGCGTTGCACATCGCCGCATTTATACAGATATATCCAAATCGTAAACAATTGCGGAGTGCAGGATATGCAGGGCCAGAAAGATCAAGACATTCTAGTAAGAGGCGAATACAAAGAAAAACAAAATATCACTAAATATGCCGTGGTGTCGGAACGCGAGAGTTGAGTGTCTGTGATGAGTGAAGAAAACGACGACAACGATGGAAGTGCGCAGCAAGGCGCGTGTGATTTCGAGCCAACTGTGAGCGTGAGGTCAGCCAATCAGCTGATGACCTGTGGGGGCCCATAGAGGTGACGTGCCACGATTGGGCCACGTGTGACCATTAAGCGGTGGTAAGCTTCGTTATTGGAGGCGAGCCGAAGCAGTGGCAGACGGAAGACAGCGGGCTGAAGCGTCGGACGCAGGTGATCCAGGTTCCGACCTGGGAACGCAGGTGTCCATGCTACAACTGTCCAACCACCAGCTGGGATGGTGTTGCCGGCACGAGTACTTCATTTCGGTGCGCAGCCTGGCCTGCTGTTCTCTTCCTTGCCGAGGGCATCTCGGCGAGGCGTCTCCGTGGTCAGCCGTTCGGCACAGCGACGGACGTGGCCTGGCTAATGGTCACGGTTGCGCCGAGCATCGCGTCTCGACGCAAGCAGTTCGTTGGGCGAGCTGGCCATTCCCCGCATGGAGCATCGCGTCTTCGATGCGGGTTGACTGCTCTGTAGTCGCACCCACGTCATCAAGCGCCGGCGTCCCCAGAGCGTCTCACATCAGCAAGTGAGCGCATTCCATAGCGCCTTTCCACAGACTCCTGCCCTGCACCTCATCGGCGCCTGTCGTACCGCCGATCTGGCCCTCAGGATTTCGAACGCTCTTACTTGAACTCTAATTGGTCATTTTTAATCAAGCTTAGTTCTCTCTGTTGCATTCTATGTACCTTTTCTGCCTCAGTGTTTTCTGTGTTTTTCTATCGTGCTCTGTCACAAACGTGATGTGTGTTGTTACCGCGTCATCTCAAAGTCCGTTTCACCTTGCACGACACGTAAAACAAGCTTTGACGAACCTTAGCCCCGATAAAGAATATTTTCATTACAACATATGGCAAGCCTGCCAGGATTAAGCTCTTGTTTTAAATATCTTTAGGAGCCCCACCTTGTTCGTTTTGCCGTGGCTGAGATATGGACCCGGAAAAGGTTGCTCTACTCACTGTAGAACGTAGTAGGAATTTGGCCGAGGAAAAAATCATTGGTTGTAAAGCAGTTAGGTGCAAGCTAACGCAAGGCCCAGGAGCATTAAGGTTGTTGTCTGATCGTGAAGGTAGCGAAGTTGTTGTGAGGGAGGGCTTGACGCACTAATGAAATAGCGGAATAGGCACGATGGTAGAGGCTGTCTTGCACTAATTCGAAACAGCCATGCGCGCTTCGTTTAGCACAGTTGGTGATGCTGGAGCCTTAGGTCGTGTGAACGATCACACTAAGTTTGCGGGTGAACGTGGCTTGACGAGTGACGGCTACAGCACTCGCAAGGACATTGCAAGTCAAGCAGGGCTTGGCAGTTTCTGTTCGCGTTCAGTGTAGACGCCTTGCAGTTTAGAGGACGTGAGCCATGAGAGCTAGGTTTCAGCCTCATGCAACGGTACCGGGGAAAGGTGATCAAGTCAACTGAGCTTGAGAAACTTAGTTTTTGTGAAGACTATGGGAAGGTAGCTGGTACGAGAACTCTTGATGAGTAGCTGCTGTTTGAGTGCGATGATAGAAATCCTATTATATATAAGGGCATAGCACATGCTGTGCCGATCACATCTCCTTCAATTGTTCTAGTTCGCTTCGCCAAAGGACCAGCTAGAACAGAATACTGTTTGCACAAGCATATAGTGTCTCGCAAGTTGAATCTTATGGCGAAAAGGTGTGTTATAGAGTGGAATGGTTTGGTTGAAGTGCAGAGGCTTGTGTGGAAGGTGACGTAGCTTGATGCATACATCCATCACTGGTATTATTATTCCCGCTTCAGCAATGAAAGTTTGTTGTGTGTTTATTCAGAAGATTGCAGGAGATATTTCTTGTACATTTTTTTTGGGCAGAGTATTGTAGCCTGTACAGAAAAGCTAAAAATTTAGTTTTACCTACAGGGCTGCTTTACAAAATAACTTTAATGCTGCTTAAGTTAGTCTGAAAATTTTCAATCGGGCGTATGAATAAAGCAATACTAGAAAATGTATCGGGCCATTGAAGTCATACATTGTTTGTTATTGGTTCTTGTTGCCCGTGTACATGTCTAATTTAAATGTTTTCATTGTTCTGGACTGTATCATTGTAAAAACGGATCGGCTTTTTCATTAGTGTAATCTCTGGATATTGTTGGAAGTTGCATGTTTTTCTGTCGCTCATCACTTTGTTTTGCGAGAAAAGCTGTTTTGTGGAAACAACTTTCTTGTGTGGGTGGTTATTGTGGTGAGTGAAGAAATGACAACGACCGAAGTGCGGGGCAAGGCGCGTGTGCTTTCGAGCCAACTGTGAGCGTGAGGTCAGACCATCAGCTGACGATCTGTGGGAGCCCATAGAAGTGGTGTGGCACGATTGGGCCACGTGTCACCATTACGTGGCAGTAAGCTTCGTTGCTGGGGACGAGCCGAAGCAGCGGCAGACGGAAGACAGCGGGCCGAAGCGTCGGACGCATGCGATCCAGGTTCCGGCCAGGGAACGCGGCTGTCCACGCTAGTGCCGTCCAACCACCAGCTGGGGTAGCGTGGCCAACACGAGTACTTCATCTCGGGGCGCGGCCTGGCCTGCTGTTGTCTTATTTGCCGACGGCATCGCGGATCTCGGTGAGGCGTCTCCGTGGTCTGACGTTCAGCACAGCGACGGACGTGGCCTGGCTAATGGTCACAGTTGCGCCAAGCATCGCTTCTTCACGCACGCAGTTCGCTGGGCGAGCTGGCCATTCCCCGCATGGAGCATCGCGTCTCCGACGAGGGTTGACTGCTCTGTAGTCGCACCCACGTCATCAAGCGCCGGCGTCACCAGAGAGTCGCACATCGGCAAGTGTGCGCATTCCATAGCGCCTTTCTACCGCCTCCTGCCCTGCACCTCATCGGCATCTGTCGTACCGCCGATCTGGCCCTCAGGTTTTCGAACGCTCTTACTTGGACTCTAATTGGTCATTTTTTAATCAAGCTTAGTTCACTCTGTTGCATTCTATGGACCTTTTCTGCCTATGTTTTTCTTTCGTGCTCTGTCATAAACGTGGTGTGTGTTGTTACCGCGTCACCTCAAAGTCCGTTTCTCCTCGCAAGACACGCAAAACAAGCTCTGACGAACATTAGCCCTGATAAGGAATAATTTCATTACAGTGTCTACGACCCATCGGACGGACATATACTGTCTGGACATTTTCATTCTATTCATGTTTGTTCATTGGACATTCGTAGCCCAGAGTATACACAATGCGTGCACTACACGGTTGAGTAGAAATTAGCTCTTTTTTCATTGAATAAAAATGTGTGATATATACTCTTCGTAGCGCAAAATGTATTTGTATTCCTATTTGATTTAGTGTATAATGTAGGCGCCAGAAGTATGATGCCCTAGAATGGTGGGTAGCGCAAGGTTCTTCTTGATTAGATATGTCATTTGCTGCCACCGTATAGAATTATATTTTATAATAGCTTCCTCGAAGGAACCCACACATAATTCACGGTATACTGCAAAAGCTGAATGATAATAAATAAATAATAATCATGAACTCGTCTTACGTCGGTTCTCGTATCGCTGAATCTTCAGGGCGAGTTGCTTGTCGAAAGGCGGCTTCGCACCATACATCGCCACGAATGGGTAGTATTCCTCTACGTCTCGGTTATGAGATCGCCACTTGTTTAGTTTATTGCTGTGGTCCATCTATTATTGAACAGAAAAAAAAATAGAGCGGCCGTAAGAGACTTTGTAATTTACTGGGAAGTGCCCTGCAGCTATGCAAGGTTGACAGTACCAGAAACACACCAGAGCACAAGAAAAAAAAAACATTTCGTCACTTTCTTCATGACTTAAAAATGTACGTTCTGAATTAATACTTAATACAAGAAGTCGCGTTCTTCACATTCCACATTTGTACATTTTATACTGTAGGTCAGAAGTAATAAAACTGAGGGCGTTGTGAGGAAATTCCATTTCTAGAGTAATGGATTCTCAGTATTTGAAGACTTTTACAGGGCTCCCTCCAGGAATGCGTTTATTTTCAACTGTTTTGTATTTAACTCAATTTCTTATTGAGACAGAGTGACAGCGCTGGAGTCGAGGTGTAAATTTCAACTTCTTTGATACTCCGTGCAGTGGGAAACAAAGAGGGAAGGTGTCTCTTTTATGGTGAGAGTGTTAAGGAGGCTGTAGGTAATATTATTAAGAGGTGGGGTTTAACTTGCTAAACCTACCACATAGTTATGAGAGACGCCTTAGTAAAGGTCGGCAGAAATTTCACTATTCTGATCTCTCTACCTTGCACCTCAATCTAAGCACTTGAGCCTCAAGCATTTTAGCCTCTATTGAAAATGCGGCTGCCACATCCGAGACTCGATCCCGTGACCGGTAGGTCCGTGGCCGAGTACCTTAGCCACTTGACCACCGTGGCGGGCAAGGCTGTAGGTGCGTGAGTGGGATGAGCTGGGGGTTGCCGTGGACAATTGACTTCACTCTATTCACTGAAATACCTAGAAAATCTGCCTTTCACTCGAATAATATAGTGGTAGATTTAAAGAGCTCATTTCACGGAAATTCTGGTGTCTGAGTCGTTGGTCATTAGCGAAAAATTGCCTTATGCTTGACCTAATAAAAAAATGTGAATAAAATAATACCAATAAAAACTCTGGGTCCAGATAAGGAGCGAACCCGGGTCTAAAGCATGACAAGCGCATGTTCGACCACACAGCCGCGAGTCTTTTGAGAAATCTATTGAAGCTAAGTTGCTCTGCTTGGAAGTGCAAGAAGAGTAACTTGCGTTATTTACAAAACGCGCGTCCTCTATACATGCTTCACAATTCATTGCGTATTATGACAGTAATAAATTGTGCTTGATGTGCGTACTCCAATGGGGCGCCAGAACACGCGATTATGATGACTTCATGAGCACCCGCAAAAAAGAAAGCACACACACATGGTACTAGGCATAGTGGGTGCATAGAAAGTTCTAAAAGAGTTCTCGCGCACGATTGCCCATTTTAAAAGCATGCTATGACAGATGGCAGCTGCACTCGAAAGCTATACTGACACAACCCATTTGAACTCGGTACGCACTAGGGAGAAGATATTGATATCGCATTCAAATCTTGAAGACGTAGCTTAAGGTACCCCCAGTTTTTACATCAAATAATGCAAAAGATGAGTCTTTTTTGCGCTCAAAACTGTTCCGAATGTCTGTTTGAATGAAGTTAAAGTGACTAAAATGGTTGGTGACCTGCAATTTTTTACAGTGTAGAAAGCATTGTCCAGGCACCCGAGAGTAAATGTGAGCGTTTCGCCACCGTTGGTGACATTCTTGGTACAAACACCTGGATCACAGCGAAGTTGGAAATTCTGCTTTTCGGAAACCATGTCACCACGCCGGGTATCGCCTCACGAGCCCTCTCACCGGCAGCATCCAGAGGCGACAGCTATGGATCTGCAAATGGAAGGCGAAGGCAGTGTCCCAGCAGTGCATGAACTCAGCGAAATGACAATGGTGATCAGCCAAGCTCACAAACGCAAGTTCGACACTGTCATTCATTCTTGGTTTCCGCTAAGCCTAACGCGTCTCCTGACGGTGCTCCAGCCGACGCTGCCCCTGCGTCTTTCCAGCCGAGCTACCGCGCTCAGCAAGAACAATTGCGCGTTGAACAGGTAGCTGCGCTGCGACGTAAACAACTTTCTCTGCTCCCTTCTGGCACCATAAGAGTCGTTTTCCGACCAAGAGGAGGACTCGCCTTGAACGGAGTCTTGGCACAGCCACTCATACAAGCTCTGTAGATCAAATCTGCTGGCAGGAACCTTTAAGAGCTTCATCTCCGTATATACTCTACGAATAACACCTTCATGGTCGCGACTTGTCACAACACAACCATATTACACCTCGTCCAACTCAAAGAATGGACTCTTCGAAAGACCACCTACCCTGTCGCCACCTACACAGCACTGTCACCCAGCACCGTCAGTGCGTGGCGTGTTTCAGAAGGACCAGAAAGACCACAGAACCGATACCTCTTTTGTTTATTTTTGACAGAACAAGAATAAAAATATACAGAGCATGCCCCTGGCTACCTCTTCTTATTCGCCCCCGAGCTCCATCTTCATTCTATTTTCTACATCTTCCCGCCGGGCAGATTCAACCGAAGCAACCATCCAGCGAATACGACAGTTGAATGGGCCTCTTGACTTATTTGCCTTCAGGTGTGCGAAGCAAGCATGTTCTCACAAGTCTACCCTTGCCTAGGAAAATCTTTCTGACCTTGCAGAGTTTCCACTGTGTTCTTTTTCGCGCTTTTCCAAGCAGAAGTACATCTCTTTTTTGTATATTTGTGTGACGCTCTATTTTTCTGCTGGCACACTCAATCTTCCTCAGGTACTCTTTTTTCCATCTGGTCCACCATGTTAATATTTCCTGTTTTCTTGCACTCTAGTAATTCAGCAAACTGTATTTTCCGAGTCTGTTTTCTTACTGCTTGTTCATTGCTTGCCTGCCTCCTATAACTTATGCCGGTGTGATCGGTTAAGGCTCGTTAGGATCGTTGTACACATAAGTAAGAGGCCGGTCGTTAATTACTCCTTCTGCTTCGACAACCACAGTCCTTAGTTATTCTTTCAAAATTCGAGCCCCTATAGTTTTTGCCATGGACGTCTTAAAACTTGTGATCAGTCTTTCATAAAATCCTCCCCGCCATGGAGCTAACTCGACAATAAACTTCCATTTTATTTTCAGGTTACTGGCAGACTGTTGCACCCTTTCATCTTCCATCTTTAATATCTTGTTCATCTCTTCCTCAGAATTCTTGAACGCTCTTGCATTATCACTGTAAATAGTTTTACACAATTCTCTTTTAGCTACGAATCTTCAAAATGCTTGTATAAACGCTTCTGATGACATCCTCTTGACCAACTCTAGTTGTACGGCTGTTGTTGCTGCACACGTAAATATCACAATGTAAAATGTTGCAATTTTGTCACCTTTCTCCTTTCGAGCATTCGGCGGTCCAGCAAAGTCTATACCAACTGCGTCGAATAGCCTCGTCTGTGTTATCCTGTCCACTGGTAGTGGTGAAATTTCTTGTGCCATTGGTCTAGAAGCAAATCTCCTACATACGATGTACTTCTTTATTACATATTTTACCATCTGTCGGGCACGCACTATCCAGAACTTCGTTCTTAGTTGTGTCAATGTTGCCGCTACGCCACCGTGCATTGTCACTTGTTGCGCGTTCAGAACTAGAAGTTCTGAAAAGTGACTTTCTCTTGGTAAATTAATAAGATGCTTCTCATAAGAGCTCAAATGACTCCACTGAAGCCTCCCTTTTACTTTCAGGACACCTTGATCATCTTCGAAAATGTTCGTGCCGTACAGATTCATGTTGTCATATATTCGTGTCACTGCATTTTGTAACGTTTTCTGCTCCTGCTTTATCAGCACAAACTCTGCCTTTTCCGATTCTTCTCCTGTGAGCAAACCTGTTTTCCTTTCTTTTTGTCGGTTTATTTATATAACGCGTCACTCACGCGGAAACTCATAACGCTTTCTTGTATGATTCAAACCTGTTCACATCAATTATCTTTTCTTGACTCGTGGTGGTAGTTAAGCTTGCCACGGTCTTTTTTTCGTCTTTGTTCTCATCACTGTCCGATTCTTGCGTGATGTCATAACCAGGCCTTTGTTCTTCGTTCTTGATCCACGGGTTGCCTTTCCATCATAATTTACTGTTCAGCAAACGCTTCAACTTCAACCCCCTTGTCATCAAATCCGCAGGATTGTCATCACTTTTACCATATTCCATTGACTCTCGTTGGACTTGCTCTTATTTTCTGCTGCGCTGTTGCGAACAAACAGATCTTTTGTCTTGTTAGACTTTATCGAGCAACATACAATTTGAGAGTCAGTCCGGAATTTCACACTCCTTAGTTTCGTGATGAAATTCTCAGTTATATGACTGGCCAATGGAACTGATACTGTGGCCGCCAACAACTCCAATCTTGCTGGTTTGATCTTTTTGATTGGAGCGACTCTACCTTTTGCAATGATTAAATTGGCTTCATTGCTTCCATTGGAGTATGCTGTTACAATGTATGCTGCTGCTCAATAAGGCATTGGGCTTGCATCGGAGAACACGTGTAGAGTCGATACTTTCACTTCAGCTTGCCTGTTGTCGTAGCATCAATTGACGCTGAAGTCATGTGAATGTTGAAGCTCGTCCGACAAGTCTTTCCAAGCTGATCTATGCTGGCTTGGTAACGGGTCGTCCCACTTCAGTTTATCCATCCAAATTTTTGCAGCAATATTTTTGCTCTAACTGAAAATGATGTCAGAAAACCTAAAGCGTCATATAGCTTTGCCGTGGCTTGCAAAACCTGTCTTTTTGAGAGTTCTCTCATGTCCTTGTCATTTCGCCATGTAGTGTCGAGAAAGCTCAACACGTCGTCTACGAAATTTCATTTCTGTCCTAAAATCTTGATTTGTCCCTCTTTTTTTATCCCTCAATCCAGATCATCTGCTTCTTCATCAAATAGTTTTCTTATTTCGGCGTCATTTGAAATCCATTTTCTTAAATTCATTCCCGCATTACTAAAAAATGCTTCTTGCTTCTTTGTATATCATTGTCGATGTCAAGTATTTGTCGGCTTCTAGCAAAACGTCATCGACGTAGATTCCTTTCCGGAGTTGCGCCACAACTGCAGGATATTTCTCGTCTAATTTATCCAAATGTCGATGAATTGTGGCTGCTAGTTCAGAAAGTAACCGTCGTCATCCTCCACGTTTTTATCTTCGGGGTTGGCATATCTTCACTGGGTATTCTTTCCTATCACATAAATCACAGTTCGTCTCGGTCATTTTCATGTATCTTGATCTGCAAAAATTCTTTTTTCATGTCAGCTGACATAGCGATCTTGTGATGCCGAAAGTTTATCAGTAAGCTTGTGATGTCGGGGTTGAGGTTTGGCCCAATTTTCAAGTTGCCATTCAAGGATTCGCCTAGATTCTGGCTTGACGATGCGTCAAAGACGAACAGTATTTTTGTCGTTGTTCGGTCCTTCTTAATTACTGCTTGATGTGGCATGTAGTATACAAGTTTGTTTTGTATATCTGATTTAGCACTTTCTTTGACGTTTTCTACTATTTCTTGCTCTAACTACTCTCGGATAGCTTTGTCATAGGCTAGGAGCTCATCTTTATTCTTGAATAATTTTTTGTCACCTGTATAAGACTCTTCTCTGCAATGGTGTTGTTGTCGCCCGATGTTACGGTTTCGTTCCATGGTAGCCGCACTTGGTATCTTCCTGCCTTGAACTCCATTGTTTGTCGGACGTACTCTAGCACATGTTCATCGCTCGTCTTTGTTGCTGGTTTCTCCTTGATGCCCATGCTTTCCAAGTCCCAGAATCACTGCAGTTCGTCCACAGTCGTGTGCAACTTGGCACTGACTTTGAGTACCCTAACTGTCGATGATTTCATTGGCACACAATGAACTTCTACAGGACCTTGGACCGTCCATCCTAACATCGCTCTATTGCCATTAATTTTGGATGAATGTCGCGAATGCGACCAGTGAGTGCGGTCCAGTAACAATCAGCTTCAATTAATATCGAAGTTTTCATATTTTTTCTTTCTTTGTCCGTCTTCTCACTGTCATCAGCCAAACTATTTCCCATCGATCTTGCTCTTTCGTGTATTGTACACGGTGGCGATGGTAGCACGTCACAGGATATAACTTCTATCTCCAGCGCCTCAATTGTTTACTCGCTCCGATGTGGGGTCCTTCCTCACGCTAACCACGACGACTTTCATGTCTTGTTCTAACTCTTCTCCTCCAAATGATCCTACGGTAATCTTTTAGTATGTTTTTACCTTGCACGCTAGTTTTCTTTACAGTCTTTTGAGGATGAATGTCCTCTGGCTTCCATTGCCCAGCGCAATCCGTGCGTAGCACCCGCTGTCTTCTCGCTCCGTCCACGCAAAGGCTGTCTGCAGTAGTATGCACTTGTGTTCACCAGACTGGTGTGCGTGCATGTTGCAGGACTTGCTGGTGTCTAACCGGTCATGTTGCGCACTTTTACGCACTTGCTCAACATCATCACCGCTTTGCTGCTGTGCTGACTTTCCTGCAGGCGTACGTTGTCGATACATGGATGTCACGTGTCTTTCCTTGCATGTTTTGCAGGGTACGTTAGCGCGGCATATCTTCGCCGTGTGGTGAGGTTTGGTGCATCTGAAGCATCTTCACTCCCGTTGCAAGGCTTCTTTCTTCTGTTGCAAAGTAATGCTTCTTCTGCAATCTCCCGTGTAGTGTCCAGTCATCTCACAGAAGATGCATTTTTAAATCGAGGTGCTTTGAAGCGTAGTTATTGTTACGAAACTACATCACGCTGAAGAATCAAGGCAGACAGTGAGAAAGACGACGTGATTCTGGGATGTGGGGCACGCTCTGGCTTGCCATCTCGGCTTAGCCTTCGCGAAAGATATCTTACCTGTAACCTCAATTCTCTTTGTACCCTCCCGTAACATTTTGAAAGAAGGTGCGGGGTAGCAAAGCACGACGGAGCTTCGCAGCGGACGCCAAGTTGCTGCTTCAAACATGTCTACCGACAGGGATGCTGCGCCAACAGCCACGCCTCGCGCATCACGGCGCCCCCCTCACATGTAGTCATTGTGACCACTTCACCCGGCGATCCTGGCAACTTTCCGGGCACTGACGGCGAAGACGTCGATGAGTGGCTTAAGCTCTACGAGCTCGTGAGTGAAAATCACAGATGAGACCCAACCATGATGCTGGCAAACCTTATCTTTTACTTGAAAGGTACGGCCAGGGCGTGGTTCAACAACAACGCGGAAGAGCTCACCAGCTGGGACGTCTGTAAGACGAAGTTGCGCGAGTTGTTCGGCCAATTTGCCGGGCGCAGGCAGGCCGCTAAGAAAGAGCTTGGTAACCGTGTCCAGACATCCACGGAGTCTTACCTGGCCTATATTCAAGATGTCTTGATCTCTGCCGTAAAGCTGATAGCACCATGACCGAAGCCGGTAAGGTCGCACACGTACTCAAGGGCATCGCTGATGATGCCTTTAGCCTTCTTGTATTTAAAGGCTGTTCGACGGTTCAAGAGGTCATTAACGAGTGCCGACACTTCCAAGAGGCTAAAAGCCGTCGCATTGTCCCCCACTTCACCCGTCTTCCTAACACCGCAGCAACATCAACTTGTGAGGACCTCCATTTTCAGACCCAGCCCAAGCCAACCTCTGCTGAAATTACGAGGGTCGTTCGACGCGAAATCGAAGTGATGTCACCAGCACCCTTGAGGGTCCTGACGCCGAATGATCCTCAGCCCACCTTATCTCTCATACAGAGCGTTGTGCGCCAAGAATTGGCAAACGCGGTCCTTGAGATGATTTGTTCTGCGCACCGACCCGATGTCCATCCGCTTGCCTTGAACGCACGTCAGCACTACCGGCGTCCTGCTCCACGTAACCGAGATCCAAACGCATGCAGGACGCCTGACGACAGGCCAATTTCCTTCCGTTGCGAACGAGTGGGACACATTTCGCGTCATTGCCGAAGCTCGTGGATCTTGCCCTCGCGCACAAACCCTAACTTCGCAAACGTCGACACATCAGCCTGCCCTTCTGGCCAAGAACCAACCCGCCGTGATGACTAGGCTCAATATGACATGACCGCCACGACCAATGCCCAGTACAGCCGCTCACCTTCACCACGACCTAGACTCTCGCGGTCTCCTCCGCCACCCCATTCCCCATTCCCGTCCTTCGCCCGATGGTTTCCTCCGGGAAACTAACTGGTGCAACTCCTAGAGGTGATGCTGCTGCTACGACTTGCTCTACAATTTCTCTGTTGACCCTCCCGACCAATGAGAACTTGATTGAGGTAAAAGTGGATGGTTTACCTGTTAAAGCTTTAGTCGACAATGACGCCCAAATTTCTGTTATGAGCTCGCACATTCGTGACCGCTTAAAGAAAGTCTTGACTCCAGCCCCTTCACGATGTGTTCATGTTGCTGATGGCAGTGCAACTGCCATTGTTGGTGTCTGCACAGCACGCATTACTACAGCCGGACAACAAACCTCCATCCTCTTCACTGTTCTCACCAACTGCACCAATGATGTTATCTTCGGTCTAGACTTTTTGTCCGCCCATTCGGCCCTCATTGACTGTTCAGCTAGCATGGTGCAATTTGAACTGCCTGGTACGCCTGATACGCCCAGTCCGCCCCAAGTTCGCCTCTGCTCTTCTGAACATGTCCGTTTGTCACCGCAAAAAGTTACCTGCATTACACTAACAGTGTCGCCCCCTGTACCTGATGGAGACGACGTGCTCACGCCCATTACCTCCGTCCTTCTGACTTGCAGTCTTACTTTTACGCACATTATTATTACGTTACGGGAAAACCATGCTTGCATCTCTTTGCTGAACTTTGCTCTGTTCCACAAGTGCTTCCGTGTGAAATAGCCCCCGCCACGCTGGCACCCTCTGAGAATTGCGTCCTCTCAGCTTTGTACCCCAATGATGTGCGTCGCTCCAACTGCACGCAAGCCTGTTCTTCGAGAGAGAGTCCATCTTCTAATGTGGGAAAAATGATCGTGGTGGACCTTTTACTGCATCAAGCTGACGCGCTCCGTCACGTCCTAGAATCGTACTTTGACGCATTCGACTTCAGCGACTGTCCGCTAGATCAAACCAGCATTGTGAAGCACCGCATTAACATTGGCAATGCATCTCCGGTACATCAATGGCCGTACCGCGTTTCTCCTGCGGAACGTCAGATCATTCAAAAGGAAGTCGAGAAGATGCTTGCCAAAGATATAGTTGAGCCATCTTCCAGTCTATGGGCTTCCTCTGTTGTTGTTGTAAAGAAAAAAGACAACAGTTTGCGATTATGCGTCGACTATCGACATCTGAACCGGATCACTAAGAAAGACGTCTACCCGCTACCGCGCATTGACGACGCCCTGGATTGCCTTCATGGCGCTAAGTATTTTTCGTCCATCGACCTTCGCTCAGGGTACTGGCAAACTACTGTGGACGACATGCACCGCGGGAAGACTGCTTTTGTGACCCCTGATGGTCTTTACCAGTTTAAGGTCATGCCGTTTGGATTATGCAATGCCCCAGCCAACTTCAAACGAATGATGGACACTCTCTTGCGCTGGTTGAAGTGATCAATTTGCCCATGTTATCTCGACGATGTCATTGTGTTTTCCCCGACCTTTGAAACAACACTCCTCGACTGCCTTTCCTCCATCCTTTCAGTTTTTCGGAACCCAGGACTGCAACTGAACTCATCGAAGTGCCACTTCGGACGCCAACAAATAATCATGTTAGGCCATCTTGTGGACTCCTCTGGCGTACGCTCTGAACCTGATAAAGTTCGAGCTGTGCAAAAATTCCCTGTCCCGACCAGCACTAAGGAAGTCCGAAGCTTTTTAGGGCTATGTTCTTACGACCGACGTTTTGTAAACAATTTTGCGGACGTGGCCCGATCTCTTACGGACTTGCTGAAGAAGCATGTTTCATTCTCTGGGGGCACTGCGCAGGCTTCGGCGTTCTCCAATTTCATCGCGTTGCTCACAACACCACCTAATCTGGCCCATTTTGACATGTCTGCCCTAACAGAAGTCCGCACTGATGCCAGCAGCCACGGAATCAGTGCTGTTTTGGTCCATCCTCAAAGTGGCTGCGCCCGCGTTATCGCATATGCCAGCCGCCTGCTCTCTGTGGCCGAGCGGAACTACTCTATCACCAAACGGGAATGCCTTGCTCTAGTTTGGGTGGTTGGCAAATTTCGGCCTTGCTTACATGGTCGTCGTTTCACTGTCACAACTAATCACCATGCCCTTTGCTGGCTCTCGTCGTTAAAGGATCCCACTGGGCATCTTGGTCGCTGGGCACTACGGTTCCAAGAATATGACTACTCAGTGTCTTACAAATCTGGCCATTTACATCATGACGCTGTCTGCTTGTCCTGCCATCAAGTGGACCCTCCTGAGACTTTAGACAAAGCGCCGCCATGTGTGCTCTTTCTCTCTGCTTTGAGCAACATCCGTGATGAACAGCGCCGAGATCCCGTTTGCGTGCCATTATTGAGAAGCTGAACTCTCCAACGCCCCATCCGTCTACTCGACTAGTTGTACTTAAATAGGGCACCTTGTACCACTAGAATGTCAACACAAATGGGCGCGAACTGCTCCTTGTGGCGCCTTCCCATCTACGTGCGAGTGTTTTTGCCCAGCTCCATAACGCCCCCACCACCGGTTACCTTGGTCTCTCTCGGACTTACGACCGCGTGCAGCGTCGATTTTACTGGCCCAGGCTTTATCGCTCCGTGCACCGCTACGTCGTCGCATGCGAGCAGTGCCGACGTCGAAAAAAACCTTTTATGATATTCCTATTGACCCCTTCTTTCGAGTTGGTCTTGATCTCCTAGCCCCGATCCATCAGTCAACCTTCGGAAACAAATATATAGCTCTCGCTACGGATCATACAAACCGGTACGCCATCACGCGGGCTTTGCCAACCAGCTGTGCCACAGATGTTGCATATTTTCTTCTGTACGATGTCATCCTCCATCATGGTGCTCCATGCCAACTCCTCACAGATCGTGGAAGCTATTTACTCTCCCGAGTTATTGACAACGTGCTTCCCTCTTGCGAAACCAAACATAAATTTACGACGGCCTACAATCCACAAACTAATGGGCTTACCGAACGATTCAACTGGACTTTAACTGACATGCTTTCCATGTACGTCTCCTCTGACCACCAAGACAAGGACATTGCATTGCCATTTGTTACACTTGCACACGATTCCTCACTCCACTATACCACTGGGTTTTCACCAATCTACCCCTTATTTGGCCGCGACCCAACTCTACCTTTCGACACCATCTTTCCGACAGCTGTCGAATTGCCGACTGAATACGCCCGTGACACTATCACCAGAACTCACAATGCACGAGAAGTCGCTAAGAAGCGCCTGTTAGCATCGCAAGAGCAACAGAAGCAACGTTACGACACACATCATCGTGACGCCTCCTTTGTCCCGGGTTCCTTTGTGTTGTTGTGGGCACCGACTCGTCATGTTGGTCTCTCTTAGAAGCTGCTTTCCCGGTACTCAGGACCCTACCGCGTCTTGCGCCAGGTGACTGCCGTTACCTACAAGATAGCCCCACTGAAGTCATCATCTCTAATGTCTAAAGACATTGTTCATGTCTCCCGACTTAAGCTCTACCACTCCACAACAACATCGAAAGCACCGAGACGGTGCTTCTGCTCCCGGGGGTCATGTTACGAGACTACATCACGCTGAAGAATCAAGACAGACAGCGAAAAAGACGACAGGATTCTGGGATGTGGGGCACGCTCTGGCTTGCCATCTCGGCTTAGGCATGGCGAAATATATCTTAGCTGTCCCCTCGTTTCTCTGTGTACGCTCCCTTAACAATATTCTAGTCCGCCTCATACTGTGCGGTGACTGGGTCACGTCATATATTTCCTCTCGAGTTTCTTCTCCGCTGCGTACATATATCCTTTAAAACTCCATAATTTCTTTCAAACTGCTCGTGGTGTCTCTTGACGCTGAGTTCAATTTCGTAGTTACTGGTCTGTTGTCACCTTTCTCTATCTCCATCTTCACCTCAATCCTAATATCCACCGGTAGCGCAGATTTTGCAACAGGAGCTATCACTGTGGCATAACTATTCATTTTCACTCCTAACGACTGCAATTCTCGTGTGTTCACTTGCAACTTTTGGAAAAGTTCCTTCAACCAATCTAGATCTTTAGGACTCTTCACTGTTTCCACGTTTCCTAGCTCTTTTATGTATGTCTCTCTTAAATGATCTTGTCGTCCGAATGTTTCTTTCAAAAAAGCGACTGCATGCTCGTAATTCTGATCAGAAAACTGCAAACCTTCTATGAGGATGCACCCTCTCCGCTCAGAGACGCCAGAAGGTAATTAAATTTTTGATTCTTCGGCATGTTCACTCTGTTATAGACCGATGTCTCGAAATGATGCCAAAACTCTCGCCCTGCTGTTTTTATTCTATTGATCTTGATAATCTCAATACGTGGCAACTTAACAAGCTCTTGCGTCTCCAGATTAGGTTAGTACCCTGCCTTGAGCTCGCCTGTTATGTGGTAGTCAGTGGCGTTGCTTGTTCTAACTCGTGTAACCACTACTATATTTTTGTCGTTGCAGCGACGATCTTCATCTCATAATGCAAAACTCTTTCAAAT
Source organism: Rhipicephalus microplus (assembly GCF_043290135.1). Classification (NCBI taxonomy): domain Eukaryota; kingdom Metazoa; phylum Arthropoda; class Arachnida; order Ixodida; family Ixodidae; genus Rhipicephalus; species Rhipicephalus microplus. Next base: position 113,754,992 of record NC_134702.1, read on the forward strand.
TCTGCCTTCTCGTCGTCTTCTTCAATGAACAGTTCAATCTGTTCGTTAACTTGTCTTAACGTCTTTGACACACTTTTCATCTGGTTTAGAAGCGTCATAAGTTGCGCTCGATCGGCATATTCTTTTATCTTTTTATCAATTTCACTCGTAAGCGTTGTCCCATTTGCTCGAAGCGTCTTCCACTTCTTCGATAGGACCTCTTTGTTCATACTTGAAACGTGTTGAAGGAGCTCTTGTCTGTTTATGTGCCTTGCCAACAGTCATCGATCATGGTCCTTCCCTCAACAGTTTGTCCTTGAGCCAGACGCCACTGCTTCGTTCTTCAACCCATTGTTGCGATTGGGTTTGAAGTCTTTGCGTCTGTCCTCAGATATCCTGGTAATGGCACCTTGTTTCAGAAGGACCAGAAAGACCGCAGGAACGGTGCGTCTTCTGTTTATTGTTGACAGAACAAGAATAAAAAAATATGCAGAGCGTGCTCCTGGCCACCTCTTCTTCTTCGCCCCCGAACTTCATCTTCAATCAGTTTTCTACATGGCGTCATCTCGCAAGCCTACTAGGAGGAAACTCTGGAGCAGATGATGAAGGACCTTCAGACCCGTAACCCAGACGCTGATATCATCACTGCCCGAAGAGTGGGTAGGACACTCTAAATATTGATCACCTTTGCGCAGGGACCAGTACCTCACATCATACGCTACATGGGTGTGGTGTACAGGTGCACATAGTACAAGGGAAGCCCAGATGCGTGCACAAACTGTCGCCGGCCGGGCCACAGATACGACGTGTGCTTCCACCAAAAGAGTCGCCTCTCTTCACGATGCGGAGACAAGCACGACCCACAAGATGTTTCCTCTTGTATCCCAAGCTGCAATCTCTGTAGGGGCCTGCACCTCACAGGCACTGGATCGCGCAAGGCGAGAAATCCTGCCACAAAACAACGCAGCCCACCACCTCAAAAGACAGCGTTCTCTACTGAGCAGTACTTTCCCTCACTCGGCAATACCAACCATTTACGTCTACGTTGTCCTCCGGGGCCGTTGGAGCAGGCGGCACACACGGACCTGCGAGCTCTGAGGGAAGAGATAAAAGCTCAGGCCAGCCTTCTCTACTTCCACCCCAACTCTCCCTCGAATTTCACCACCCCAATATTTCTCACCTCATTTCACCAGACTCATCAGAAAAAAAAGGAAGCCTGATGAGAACCCAGCCAAACCCATAGACTTGGAAGTAAAATTTAGGATCTCGCAGGATAGTTAGAAGCCAGGTTAACAGAGCGCATTACGGGGCAAGTCACTGCACAATGTCCAATTATGGTAGAAGGAAGGAAGGAAAATAGGAGGAAAAGAACGACAGGGAGGTTAACCAGCCTATAGTCAGCAGGTTTGCTACCCTGCGCATGGTAGGGGGTCTACGCGCAATGAAGCTATCTTTCATAATATTGTCACGTTCGAGGGCATCTCGGGTCGCGACAACTGCCGGTTCGACGGGTCTGATGTTGACAAGGGATTCTATATCAAATGAGACTAAGTACTCGTTGGTTCCTAGCTCTAGTGTTGATATCAGCCCGACAATGTCATTGACATTGCACACATGAGGCACCGTTTTTCACTTATGGGTGAAATGACCTGGTGCTTTCAAAGAAACATTGATCGCATCAATAAAGTTCAAAAGTCTGACGGCATAAGCGGACCTGAAAGAATAAGTGGACTGCACATTTGAAAGTTTTCATTACGCCATTGAAAGCCACTGTAGACCCATGTTTTCATATCAGTCAAATGTATCCAGGAAATCTGCCGTCACTTGAAATTGACACCTTAACCACAACAAACAGAACCAACAGTAAGCAGAACCAAATAACGAACTAAACGGTTTCTGACCATCGATCCTACGCAACCACAGTAACCACATCGGCACAGTCCGTTTTGATTTCTCGCCACCAAAAAGGCGCTTCTTGCCTCTTTTTGCCCCTGCTCTGCCTTGAAAAACTTGAAATATTCGCCTGTGCTCTTTTGTGGACATTTCAAACTTGGAAGAATCTCAGTTAAGAGAAAACACTGAAAACTAAACATATTTTCAGATTGGAGCCTTGAGAATGACATAAATAACTTCACTAGACAGGAAACTGTGTCAAAATGACCAGCACAAACTATTTTAGACCAAGAACATTTGTCTTGAGAAGAGTCCAAAAAAAGCAGAGATTCTTGCACACACATGCAAGAACAAAGATTTCATCACATTGTGAGTAGGCTCAGGATAAACATCACATTTGTGTTGAAAGAAATGGCAATCAATTGTGAACAAGTCCAACCAACAGCCTGTGTTAAAGTTGAATACATATATATATATATATATATATATATATATATATATATAGGCAGGCATGATGGTTGAGTAGCCGTAGCGTTGCATATAGTCCAGTAGATCCTCCGTGAGCGGTCACAACGTGGTTTATTTTGACGTTTCGGCCTAGAGTCGGACCTTCATCAGGAAACGTCGAAATAAACCACGTTGTGACCGCTCACGGAGGATCTACTAGACTATATGCAACGCTACGGCCACTCGACCACAATGCCTGCCTATATATATATATATATATATATATATATATATATATATATATATATATATATATATATATATGTATATATATATATATATATATATATATATATATAGATATAAATATATATATATATATATATATATATATATATATATATATATATATATATATATATATATATATATATATATATATATATATATATATATATATATATATATATATATATATATATATATATATATATATATATATATATGCATGTGTGCGCAAGCAAACACAGTAGCTTTTAGGCTGTGATCAAGTTAGTCTTCTTGAAAACTATAGTTCTCCGTATGGTTTTCAGAGTGTATTGCTCCTTGTATGTAAGAGGTGACGTTCCCTTGGTGTCTGTGCACACTCGTAAAATCATGTCGTAGGAAAGGCAACGTTCGGTCATCGCAGGTGGTAATACAATCTTGCCTGCCATAGCATACCATTCCATTTTCTTTTCGCGATTGATGCCGATTCGAAAGCAGGAATCGTTTTCTCACCGTCACCACTCTCTTGCCGTCCTTAAATTGATTTTCTTCCAAAACAATTTAGAGAATAGCCTCCACTCCGAAGTCGAGGGACCCGCGCACCATCATTTCGACCGGATCGACATTCATCAGCCTTGTCTCGTTAAGAAGATCAAGATTTAGTGAAACCATCCACCGCACGAGGTACTTCGTCTAAAAAAGAAGCAGGTAAAACGCATCAAAAAACATAGTGTTGCGGGAAATTATTCCTACAGGTACGAGGCTAGCGTAAATCACAGCACCAATTAAATACAACTATGGTTGGTGTGGAGTTTCAGTCTAAATTCACTAAAGATGGTATAGAAAATTGCTCCAAATATTTTGCGTCTGCGTTGAAGTAACTTATGTTCTTTAGAATATGTAGTCCTTAATCTACTAGCGACCAAAGTCACTCTGAGATTTAGACGCATGTGATTATATATACGGGTGGTTAAGTACTGAAGCAAGATTAGTTGTCTGTTAAGCAAGCATCAGAATCGAGAACCGTAAAATTAACTCGTAACTCCGTATTTTGCCATCTCAGAGGGCTTCGTAGTGAAAGGGGCCGGGGTGCAGCATATGATTTTCAGCTTGTATCTACGCTTTTTATCAGACATTCATAATTTAGTCGAGAAGAAGCCATTATATATGAACGGTAGTGTAAAAAGAACGTGTATTGAGCTGTCAATTTGTTTTTTCTCGAAATTCAGTTGATGTCAAATAACATGATGCTGAACTCCAGACGTAGTTTTCATAGACATGCCGCTTTTAGATTCCAGCCAAAGATTTTCTTTACCACGCCTTTGGCGTGCTGCACAAGCGTGTCGCACGAATCTCGCTGAGCATACAAGTAGGATTTCTCTAAACATATCTTCTATGCATAGTAAGCCTGCTTTTGCTTTTTGAAGTGTTTTGCGCATGCCGGCGAGGCTTCCTTTCAGTCCAACTTTATTGATTACTCTAACCTGAGAGCATGAACTGGGGTTGTCACATCGCTACTGTTCACAAATGCGACTCCAATGGCCCTATAACGCTGTTTAGCTGATGACTCGGATCACGGAAATTTGATTTCGGTCACTCCGTACGCAATATATAAATGTGAAACCTACGGCCGGTTCGTTACTGTGTGTATGTCATACATTCAGGGCCTGGCAGCGGAGGTCTTTTAGGGGGAGGCTCCTTATAGCGGAACATGTTTGTCCCTCGTAGCCGTTGTAGTGTGTAACATGTATAACATTTTGACCTCCAAGGTGGTGCTGGAGAGAGATTTCTTCTGTGCGTTGTTGAATAATAAAAAATAGTGCTTAATGTACTTGCCAATGGCTGTTAATGGGGAATAAGAGACAGGAGCATTCAGCTTTTAGTTAACGCGCACGCTGTGATCTCCATGAGCAGCCGTAGTGCCATGAATACAATGAATAAGTATATACCATGAACTCTAGGTGGTTAAAGGTGAGAAGTAGATACGAAATTCAAGCCGTAAGAAAGTAAGAGCCGAATTCTTCTGTCTCTCATTTCCCATCAGCAGACATTGACATGTACATTGAGCACAATCCGACAGGAAAGGGTTGCTACGTTATACTCGCTGGGCGCAATTTCCTTGGTTTTAGAAAGGTTTAGCGAGCGTTGGGCCGCAGTGCCATGAATACAGTGAACTAGTATATACCATGAACTCGGGGTGGTTAGAAAAGAAGAAGTAGACCCGAAGTGCAAGCCGTAAGAAAGTATGTGTGTGCCACCACTCGTGTTGTCCTTGGAATATTCGCTGGATGGCGGTGCTTCTATATGGGGATATATAATGAAACAATGAGAAATGGTGATACTTGTAGTGTTTAATAGATGGACGAACGGACACGCACAGACATATGCATGGAAGGACGCATGAATGGACGCAGAGCGGACGCACGAACAGATCCACACACGGACGGGCGGATGGACGCATAGATGGTCACACAGACGGACGCATGGACGGACTAAAGCAAGAACGAATGGACGGACTAATGCTTCGCCCCATTCTTCATCATTCACTCCGTGGATATGCTGCCTATTTTTTTTTGTTTCTTCATAAGGTCTTTTTTTTGCTTTCTGTATCGCTTTCTCTGCTGATTACTCATGAATAGTACGTAAGGCCTTATTCTCCTAAGGCTCTGCAGCCTCCAAACGTCCTCCACGTAACCCTCCCTAGAAGACGCCTATTGAGCGTCTCAATACCAGTGTCATATTGGGCACATAATCAGGGATGACAGGGGACGCTAGTGACGACTTACGCCTCGTTTTGCAATAGGATCCAGCATCCGCAGCTGCCTTTTTTTTTTGATCACCCTCCGGCAATTTAACTTAGCTATAGCAGCAGCTATTTTTATCGAAAGTGTCCACAAATTCTAAAATCCATATGAATATGCTACTTAGAAACAAAAATTTTAAATTTTGTATGATAATGAGAACCGAAAATTGAGCTTACCTCCGGCTCATACGACGATGTGTAAGATATGCAGGCATGATACATCGCGGCTGCCTTCTGCCAAGAAAGTTGGTTAGACTTCGGTATTCTTGATTTGAGTAGGTAGGATAGAATGGATAAGTCTAAGTTTCTTTGAACCTGCGAAAGTACGCGGTAAAGTGTTATACCACTTCAACAAAGAATTTTCTCGTGTAGAGAAGCGATATGTCATTTCTAAAGTAACGGTGGGACTTTTTGAGTGGTATATAGCTGAAGAAATGTTGCTGCTGTGCAGTGAATATGCCTACATTGCGAATGGGCTCTGAATACAAATCTGTTCAAGATGATAGTCTTTATTGAGGAGCCTCGACGCAAAAATATTGGTCTGCCTGCCTGCCTCTCTCTCTGTACCTTTGTCTGTTTGTCCGACCTTAACAGTATCCCAAGTGACACCAAACGATAACCTAAACGGTGGTCCCCATCCACATCGCCCACCAATATTGCTCAAGGATTAGCGCTTATACTTGTGCGATTGCCAATTAAAAAGCTAATATTGCGCATATCTGAGGCACCATAACAACACGTTGATATTCTGTATGTGTGCCTTTATACTAGACAAGGTATACATAACAATTTTTAAAGACCATAGCATTTATCACGCTGCACTGATAATGCAATGCTTGTACAAAAAAGCAAGTGCTTTCAATGCTTTTCTAAGGCGACACAGTGGCGGCACCTACGCGTGGCCTTGCGTTCTACACCTTCTTGCCTCCAAAGGCGGTCGCGCACGCCGCACGCTTCATTTTCCAAGATAACTGCCAGGTAGCGCTCAATTGTCAAGTTGGACGTGATTCGATGCGCTCGTTCACCTTTGCTGCACGCTCGAGGCACTCCGACGCTGCGCCTCCAAAATACCATTCATCAATTTTCTTAAGCACAACATCAAATAAAAGTATTGTTCACTCTCTCCAGACGCAAAACTATCGCCTTTCAACGACATTTGCATTGTAACATGAATATTTGGAGATATGGAGCCAATTTTCAGTAGACATTTGTCGAAATGCAGTCACTTGTCGATATTATATAAATATTCATTTTTCTTTAGCCATAGTAAATCGACACCGCTCCCGTAGATATATTGAACGGCGCACATTGATCATCCTGTACGGAACTTAGACAACCGTAACCCTATCTGCGCTGAGGGTTTAACGGATAGCAAGAACGACTTCTCAAAATGGAAACTGCCGAAGCATTCTTCAAGCAAGGGAGTTAAAAGATTTAAAAAAAGAACACATGACGAGTTTTGATATACGGGGCACAGCAGTGCCAATTTTTTTGTGTGTGGGAAAAATTTTGTGTGTGCTTTTTATAAACCTGAAGCAAGCTCCTATGTGCAAACATTTATTAATTATGCTAATTCTTTGAGCACTAGGTTAGTGTTCATGCAGAAAATTGATGAATAAAGCAAAAAGTGGTCATGACTGATTAGGCGCGTATTATAAATGGCACTGATAAATATCAGCGCTGGAATAAACCGATTATTTAGATGCAGACACTATTACGTAACTGCTAAGAGTAATGGTTGAAGTAAGATTTCAAGGTATCAATGCAAGTAAGTCTGCATATTGCCACTAGTACAAGTTCTGAAAGTATCATTTCTGTAGATGCTGGCAGGCTTGTATGTGCAGCTGTTCAGAAGAGGACAAAGATGCGCGTGCAGAGAAAAACGATAAAGTCGTATTGCCGTTGTTCGAATCAGTTTGACGTACTTGTGTGCCATTATCTACAGGTTACAGTTACGTTGTAACGTGACAACTGGTGGAAGTGCTCGGTAATTGTCTATGCACTGTTACCACGCGGAAGATCTCGGACTCCACATCAACACCTTGGCAGAAACAGCCAACCTTCGACGCAGTCGGCGGCTAATAGGCCTACCACCCAAATTCAGCCTTCTTCCGGAACGCTCCAGAGCCATGGCATATGCGACAACTGCAAGCCAGACTGAACAGATCGTGACTCCGCCAGCTCACGAACGCCAAAGCCCTTCCATGGGGAGCCCTACGAAGACGTTGAAGACTGGCTGGACCAATACGATCGAGTCGCCATCGCCAACGAGTGCGACGAGCACCGAAAACTGCGGTATGTCTATTTCTACCTGGAGGATTCGGCACGTATTTGGTTCGAGAACCACGAGGCCGCCATGACAACCTAGCTGGTGTTTTGCACTCAACTGCGGAACACGTATGGTAGCGCCGACTGGAAAGAACAAGCCAAATGTGTCCTCAATTCTCGCAATAAAAGAACCAATGAAAGCGTGGCCATGTTCGTTGAGGAGATGTCTTGTCTGTTCCGTCGAGCAGATTCTGCAATGACGGAAGACAAAACGGTACGCATACTGATGCGAGGTGTCAACGAGCAGCTGTTTGCCGGACTTGTACGAAACCCACCAGCTACCGTGGCAGAATTCCTCCGTGAAGCGATGACAATGGAGCGAATGCTAAGACAGCGGTCTTCGCAGTATAAGCGGTCCGATAAATTTGCATGTCTGTCAGCACCCTTGGTAACACCCGATGTCACGACCGTGATAGAACTTGCTGAGCTAGTCCGTAGCATTGTGCGCAACGAGCTGCAAAAGCTTCACGCAGTGCCTTCACAGCCTCAAGTGGCTGCTCTGACAGACGTCGTCCATGAAGAGGTGCGGCAGCTGGTACGACCATTATTGCCACCTCCTACCGAAGCTCCTCTGCTAACGCACGCGGAAGCTACACGCACTTCTGCACCGGGAGCCACCTATTTCCCCCGACTGACTAGACTGCAGACGCTGCAGCACTTTTCGGGCCTGCCACACTATGAAAACCAACGACCGACTTGTCTGCAGATGCCGCAGTACTTCTCAGGCCCGCCACACTATGAGAATGCGTGACCTAATTTGCGGAAATCTAGCGTGTGGCGCGCTTCCGACAATCGGCCACTATGCTACCACTGTGGTGAGCCAGGTCATTTGTACCGGGAGTGCTCGTACAGGCAGATGGGCCTACCTGGGTTTCGGCCAGACGCTCGTCGGCCCAGGGACGGGGAACGACCCCTCGCCATCACAGAATACTTAGCAAGTCTACCGTTTCCGAATCTTCAGCGACACCAATCACGCTCTCCGTCTCCTCAGCGCTCTACGTCCGCGAATCAATACTCTACTTTCGCCGATGTTGTTGCAGGACGATCCGCTAGGTTCCCAAGTCCATGCCGGTAAACTAGAATCAGCGGCCTCCGAGCGTGGAACCGCTGTGAAGCTATCGTCAAAACAGCCTCCTCCGACCTATCCGCCGACATACAACGATTCCTTTCGGCCGACACCTCACATCGCGGACGAACCCGTTTCTGCTGACATTGCCGTCCTTGTCGACAACCATCCAGTGACTGCTCTGGTCGACACCGGCGCTGACTACTCAGTTATCAGCGCTAAACTTGTGGCTGAACTCAGGAAAGTCACGACTCCTTAGGGGCATGGACCGAACCTTCGGACAGCAGGTGGTTATCTCTTGACACCAATTGGGAGATGCACCGCAAGGCTACAAATCTGTGAGAAGACGTTCGTTGCTTCTTTCGTTGTGCTTCCCGAATGCCCCCGGAAAGTTATCCTTGGCATGGATTTCCTTCGCGAACACGGCGCTGTTTTAAATCTTCGAGACTGCCTCGTAACGTTTGCTGACGACTATGGCCCGAAGCTTAGAGATACCGATCCACAGAAGACTGAGCTTCCCATTGTCGACGACATCATCACACTTCCGCCACGCACCAGTATGTGAGTTACTGTACTGGGTGACACAGACCATGACGGTAGTGGTATCGCTGAAGCTAACTTTTCGATGCTCTAGTCTCTGCAAATCCGCGTTGCCCGCGGCATAATTCACTTTAAACGCGGGACGACTGAGTTGTTGGTCACCAATTTTAGTGGAGCATGCTAACATTTGGCCAAGCGAACAACTATCGCTCATTTCGAAGCCATTGACGATGAAACGTGTACGACAATAGCCCCGATTTCTGCAGCCGTTAAAAGTGACACCGCGGTAGCCGATACAGTCGATGTCAATCCGAAACTGTCAAGTGTGCAGAAAGAGCAAAATCGCTGTATCCTCCGCATGTTTAGCGACTGTTTCGCTTCTACATCTAAGATAAAACAAACGCCAACCGTAAAGAACCACATTGTCACTGACCATGCTGAACGACCCATACGTCAGCACGCCTACCGAGTATCACAAAAGGAAGAAGAGGCAATACGTTCTTAAGTGAGGCAGATGCTCAAAGATGGCGTAATCCAACCCTCGAACAGTCCATGGTCATCCCCCGTCGTACTAGTAAGAAAGAAGGGCGGCACTCTCTGATTTTGCGTCGATTACCACAAACTCAACAAAGTCACAAAGAAAGACGTTTATCCGCTTCCGCGCATCGACGACTCACTGGACTGCCTCCGAACGCGCGATACTTCTCCTCTATGGATTTATGCAGTGGCTACTGGCAGATCGAAGTTGATGAACGCGATCGAGAGAAAACAGCATTGATAACGCCAGATAGTCTGTACGAATTCAAGGTGCAGCCCTTCGGTCTGTGTTCTGCCCCTGCGACATTCCAGAGGATGATGGATGCAGTACTCTCCGGTCTGAAGTGGGAAGCATGCCTTGTTTACTTAGACGACGTCGTTGTCTTCTCCCAAACGTTTTAGCAGCACTTGCAGCGACTTAGATCTGTGTTTGCTGCAATTCGCACGGCAGGCCTATAACTGAAACCAGAAAAATGTCATTTTGGTTACAACGAATTAAAGTTCCTCGGCCACCTTGTTAGCTCTGATGGTATTCGGCCGGACCCAGACAAAACATTGGCTGTCGCAGATTTTCCACCACCTGCCAACAAACGTGATGTGCGTCGATTTTCAGGCCTCTGCGTGTACTACAGACGATTTGTGCGAAATTTCCCAAACATTGCCGAACTCCTCACTCGTCTGACAAAATAAGATGTTCCCTTCGTGTGGCGCCCTGAACAAACACGCGCTTTCTCTGAGCTCCAGAAGCAACTCCAGTCTGAGCCCTTACTTGGACACTATGACGAATATGCCGACAATGAACTACACACAGACGCCAGTAACGTCGACCTTGGTGCAGTCCTCGTCCAGTGGTAAGGCGGCGTCGAACGCCCTATTGCTTATCCGAGCCGGATTTTAAAATCTGCAGAAACGAATTACACAATCACTGAAAAGGAGTGCCTAGCTGTTGTCTGGGCAATAGCTAAATTCAGACCTTACCTGTATGACCGCCCGTTCAGAGTTGTTACCGCTCATCATGCGCTCTGCTGGTTGGCGAACCTTCAAGACCCTTCCGGACGTCTGGCCAGGTGGAGCTTACGCCTTCAGAAGTTTGATTTGACAGTCGTGTACAAGTCTGGTCGGAAGCATACTGACGCGGACTGCCTTTCCCGAGCTCCTCTTGAGACAGCCTCAGGTGATCACCATCTCGACGGCCGTTTTCTCTGCGCCGTTAGTGTATCCGACTTGGCTGAACAGCAGAAGAACGATTCAGAGCTTCAAATATTCAATGAATATCTCAAAAGCCGTACGCCGCATCCACAACCAGCATTCGCCCGCTCGCCATCATCGTTCTGCGTTCTCAGAAATATCCTTTATAAAAGAAACTTCGACCTTTACGCGACTGAGTACCTGCTCGTCGTCCCGCCAGCCTTACGAGCCGATGTCTTGTCCGCCTGTTGCGATGAGCCTTCCTCTGGCCACTTAGGATTCACACGTACCTTGGCCCGGATTCGCCAACACTATTACTGGCCTAAGCTCAATCGAGACGTGAAGCATTACGTGAAGACGTGTCACGAGTTCCAGCGCCGTAAAGCACCACATCAGCGCCCAGACGGCTTTTTGAAGCCCGTCACTCCTCTGACACAACCGTTCCAACAAATTGGCATGGATCTGCTCCGACATTTTCCCATGTCTCGTGACGGCAACCACTGGATTGTAGTCGCCACTGATTACATGACGCGCTACTACGAAACGAAGGCATTACAACGTGGCACCGCCATTGAGACTTCCCACTTTTTTATGAAGAAAACCGTCCTCCGACTTGGAGCACCAGCAGTTATCATAACTGATCGAGGCACAGCTTTTATCGCCCGGATGATACAAGACGTCATGCAGCTTAGCGGCACAGTACATCGAAAAACTACTTCATACCACCCACAAAGCAGCAGCCTTACAGAGCGACTAAACAAGACGATCGCCGACATGCTATCCATGTACGTTGAACAAGACCACGAAAACTGGGATGACATCCTCCCTTGCGTCACGTTCGCTTACAACACTGCTGTGCAAGAGACAACTGGATTCACACCATTCAGCTTGCTTCACGGCAGACAGGTTACTACAGTGCCGGGTGCCATGCTTCTACCAGACAGATGCCAGTTAGTGTCAAGGCGAACGAATTTATCCAACTTGCAGACGCAGCTCGTAAGCTTGCAGTCGAACGAATCCACAAGCAACAATGCATCGACTCGCTGCGGTACAACGCTCGTCGTCGCGATGTCTCTTACCAATCCGGAGAACGAGTATGGTTGTGAACTCCCATTCGACAACGGGGCAGGTCGAAAAAGTTGTTACACCGCTATTTTGGTCTCTGTAGAGTTTTCCGCCCTCTCAGCAAAGTAAACTACGAGGTACTTGACGAGGACATGGCTCGTAAATCCCGCCGTTCATAACAGCCACACGTTGTCTATGTTTCGACAATGAAACCATTTTACCAACGCTGACTATTCGTAAAACTTCGTTGAGTAGACTTACAGTGATTGTGAACACCCTCTTGTGTACTGTTTATCGTATGTCTTTTCTTTTCATCTGGTAATTATGTTCTTACATTGGGACGATGTTCTTTGGGAAGGGGGTAATGCCAATAGTACAAGTTCTGAAAGTATTATTTCCATAGATGCTGGCAGGCTTGTATGTGCCGCTGTTCAGAAGAGGACGAAGATCCGCGTGCAGAAAAAAAACGATAAAGTCGTATTGCCCTTGTTCGAATCAGTTTGACGTCCTTTTGTTACAGTTACGTTGTAACGTGACAATATTACTTTTCTACAGTACTTTTTCAGTGCTTAAATTGTACAGTATTTCTTTTTTTTTCAAGACACGCTTTATGTATTTATTTATTTAACAAATGCGAAGCATTTCTTAGCGAACTTTGGCGACTTTGCGCGTGTCTGTCTATCTATCTATCTATCTATCTATCTATCTATCTATCTATCTATCTATCTATCTATCTATCTATCTATCTATCTATCTATCTATCTATCTATCTATCTATGTATACGCCTACAACTTTAAGCTCTCTTGCCCGTTGCAATAATGGTATCGATACGAAGCTTGGTGTGCCATAACATGACTATGAAGAACGTATTTGACTAGTCATAACATGAAAATCATGATATGGATGTCATGAATGTCATGACAAAACCACCGCAAGGGCTGCAGGACCATTTCATGGTCCTGCAGCCCTTGCGGTTGTTTTGTTCACATGGCATGTTGCAAACCCGGTATGGTGTGACATAATAGGATGGCGAAAATCAGCGACAGACCCTAACATGAAAATCATGACATGCGTGTGATGTAACAACATGACTACATGCCAAGCTCATGATGCACTCGCGGCTGTTTCGCTAGCGTCACACAAACACAAATTGGTATTGCATTACGTGAATGGGTGATGAAAACAATGAACGGGTGCAAACATGATAAACATGAAATTTGTGTCATGTAACAACATGACTACATGCTACGCTCATGATGCGTTCGCGGCCGTTTCACTGGCTTCGCATGTACCGAACTCAGTATTACGTGACGCGAACAGGCAAAGTAGATAAATGACACATACAAACATGATAATCACTACAGGCGTGTCATGTAAGCATCTGACTACATGTCACACTCATGATGCGCTCACGGCAGTTTCGCTAGCTTCATGCATGCCGAATTCGGTAATACGTGATGTCAAATGATGACAAATGCATGTTACTGGTGCAAACATGATAATACTAAGTTTTGTGTCGTGTGAGAACATGACTACATGCCATAGTCAAGGCGCTAATAATTGCCAACGCGTCATGCCGGCGTTGCGACGCAAGACACCGATCCTGCCATGTGCAAGCAGGCGCGCGCCGGGCTGCGTTGCTTTGACGGATGCGCGTTTCAGAAGCGCCCTTCATCACTCCGTCACGAAAGGAGGGAGACGCAGTGTTGTCAGGGTAACGCACCGGCACGAAATGCAGCATTTCCCTTTTCGCACCGGTTGCCGTCGGGCCGTGCCGACGGCGCTGATCGCGCTGATCGCACCTGGCGTCAGACTATGGAGTGCTCGCTTTGCGCTAACGTAGCGTCGCTGTGCCCGCCGTGCGCGCGCGTCAACGCTACACTGGAGTATGTTGGGCCCTTTATGTTGCGGTCGCGCCGTCTTGCTAGCTCCACATATTATGATTTTGCAGCAACTCGGTGTTACGTGACTTCAATGGATGGCGAAAGTATATGACTGGTGCAAACAAGATAATCCTAACGCGCATGTCATGTAAGAACATGTTAACCTACCACGCTCATACCGTGCTCGCGATTGTTTCGCTAGCTCCACATCTCCTAACTTTGGTATCACGTGACGTGAACAAATGACGAAGGTAAACGGCACATCTAAACACGATAATCATGAATGGATGTCTTGTACGGCATCTTTTACCTCCACCTTGTAACGTTGTGCTGATCTTAAGATGACATATCAACCTTCCTCATTCGTGCTTTGCATACGTGGGATGTGCCATTTTCTTCTACAGTAGTTTCCACCTGCCAATTGCTGCACCATTCCCTTAACTTAGTGAGATTCGCTTGTAGCTTTGAAGCGTCTTCTGTGCAAGTTTTTTTCTGTAAACAACAAAAACATCCACGTAGAGACGGATTGACAAACTTTTGTCAGATGCAAGAAAAGATAGCCCAGCACACGCCCTTGTGACAAACCAGATCTTACTCGGAATGAATAAGATTTATAGTCAAGTTCTAGTGAGGGAGGCTTATTGTATCAAACATCTTGAATCTGTGCTGTTGTTTAATGGTCAAGGCACAGGTGACTTCTTTTAAGCCCCAGACAGTTATGAAGAACTCTCCCATAATCCCAATAAAAGTCTATGGAAACTGCATCGATACAAACTGGCGTATATAAAGCTGTGTGCTCATCTCACACTAGTTCAAGAAGTTGAGTGTGACATAATAGTTTTGTTTTGAGAACCGTCTGGTATGTGAAGAAAGGAACTGTTACGGTTAAGATGATGAATGACCAGGGAGGGTATCATGTGCTCTAGTAACTTGCACGAAGTGGACGTCAATAAAAAGTCCTAATATAAGTTTTGGGGTTATTGCTGTTACCCGATATAACGTACCCCATTAGCAGAGTTCTAGCCATCTCGTACACTACCAGAGTCAAGGAATTGCTAGCAAATGTATGCAGGCATGTGGGCTTAATGTTTATGAGTTTTTTAGGAAGTTTTGCGATGATACCAGTGGTATGGGAACTGGTTTTGACGGGAAGTTGGTAGATAGCACTAGCTAACCCACGCTCTGTTATTACATTTGCAGGAAAAGAATGTTAAATGGGCAGTTGTTTCAGTAAAAGAAAATAATTCAGTGCAAGTTTGTCACTTGATACCTCTGTGATGGGGTTGCTGAATTTCTCAGCAGAGTGTTGTACCGATAAGGTGTTGCCGTCTTCTATCGTCAATACCGGTGTTGAGTGGGCGTTTTTGGCGTTCACAGTATTCTAAAAAAACTCTGGTGTCTGTTTTTGTGAGTCTAGTTAGCGTGTTGTTAAATATTATATATTTGCCTTGAGGGATAACACTCTTTGCTACAGCTGAAACATTTTCTCAGGCTTCCCATTCTAGAAGCCAGTTCAAGCGCCTTGTATGTCTGTAAACCCTTTTATTTTTTTTTCAGCGCTCGTTTTAAGTCTCGCGTGAGCCACGGGTAATCCCATCTAGAACTTATTGTTAGTTTAAATACACGAGAAGTTTCCAGCTTCTAACGTTTATCTAAGAACAAGTGACAGTTTTCATTTGTTGTACCCTCGTAAAGGTAATCAAAAATCAGCTGGAAAAGTCTTTAGCATATAATGTGCTACCTGTATAGAGCGTTAAACAGATACCGGGTTATTACTTCTTTGCCACCTTGGTTTTAATCTCCTGCTGCACTAGAGTAATTGTTTTAAATGCATTATTATTATCTAGTCCCAGCCTCATCCAATGGAGGAGCAGGGCATATCTTAACAACATCAAAGAACTCGCAGTAGGCGTCTGCTTTGTAGTGTATTTTGTTGACAGGCAGCCCTGTTTATAACGCCTCCACTACACGAGCTAAGCCCAGCCAGGATGTTCTCCCTAATTTCTTAGACTCTGGTACTTTCTGTAAAATTGGTAACGTGCGCGTCGAAAATGAGCTGCCTGACTAAGAGCACGCAAGTCAGGCTAAGCTGTGAGATCAAAATTTGATGCTTGGAAATATCAGTCACTGTACAGAAAAACGGCTGGTGTGTTTCGATGTGCACAAGCAGGTGTTGACCAGCTGGGATGCTGCAAGTGAAAATGAAACACATTTTCAGAAAGCCGACTAGACGCCAATGAGCTACCCAGAAGTAAATTGGGTGCCACGCACAAATCTCTACGGAACCTCACTGTAAGCCACATTCATAAAGTGTCACTGGTGACGGTCTCCTATTATTTGTCTACAAGACAACCTGCATTACTGAAGACCGCATAAGTTATTGCCTACTCTTTCAAGAAGCGGTCAACGGTGCTACTCAGCCCATATCGCTTTACGTCGTTCCTGCGGTATCTACTGTTCCATTGTACAGCCAACAACGGGCCTAAAGTTTGTAAATCATAATTCTATTCAATGGCCTACATGCGATGACAGGCCGATTTGCTTCATGTGCAACGGAATAGGCAGCATCCATCGCCATTTTTCACTATCTTTGAACATCGTCTATTTGTGCGAGTTATCCTCGCGCAGCCCCAGCGAACCTTTATGCACGAAACTCGGCTGCACGATATTACCGCTTGCCGAAACTTGAGACCAAGCAACATTCTGTGCAGCATTTGACCCGTCGCTACACAGAACGTTACACAGAAATGAGCTTCGTTACTTATTCCTAATTTGCGTATATATAAATAGATAATTATTCTGCCGTCAGTAATGTGCAGCTCTTACCCCGCCACGGTGGTTTAGTGGCTAAGGTACTCGGCTACAAATCAGCGGGTCGCGGTATGCAATCCCGGCTTTGGTGGCTGCATTTTTGACGGAGGCGAAAATGCTGTAGGTCCGCGTTCTCAGATTTGGGTGCAGGTAAAGCCCCCCAGGTGGTCAAAATTTTTGGTGTGCTTCATTTCGGCGTCTCTCATAATTATATGATGGTTGTGGAACGTCAAAACCCACATATCAATCAATAAATCAATGCCAAGTGACCAACGTGAGCTGTGAAATTGAAGCATAATCTACGCCACCGCTGAGTCAATCCAACAGCAACCACATTCCGGCTTCCAATGTGAGGCATAACATATGCCGGACTCCTATTTGCTTCCAGTAACAATGTGGCTCATTTGTTTTTCTTTGTTTTTTTGGATTTGAGTTTTCTTAGACATGGCATGTTTACCTCGGAAGGCATAGACAAGCGTTCTGCAAGTTTGGAAAACATAGGGTTCTTTAACGTGCACCTATATTTTTCCCTTTTACAGAAGTTATAGCAGCGAAGACTGGAATTCCATGCCGTAAACTGCGGGTTAGATGTTGAGTGCTGTATTTACTTGACTAGTCGTAGGCACCATCGAGTATTGAATGTCTTTAAAATGTTACGCCCGTCCCGGCAAAAACTGCCCTCTGGTTGTTAAGGAGAATGCAACGATTGAGCACGTAATGACTGAATTGAATATTGCAAATATATCTGCTTAAAAAGCCTTTCACACTCACAGAACTACGATTCTTAGCGCTCACAACACAACAATTATTGACGACCTATGATTGTGAGTGATACTTGCGCTGCTCTGTAAGATTTATTTAACCATTTTGATTATGTAATTATTTTTATATTTGAAAATAAATCACGGAAGCGTATTGCATTAGAAAAAAATAAGCTTGTCTTAGCGATATTTGTGGAGTAGTTGTCTTGAGTCTGATATATGTTCTGCGGCAATGTATAGAAAAAAAATGCATTCTCCTGTGCTCTGAAACTCTTCGCGTGGCGAATATCATTTCGATAGTAAGATATCAACATCGTAAAATAAGCGCACTTGCCAACGTTATGCATTTCAGCTTTAGAAACAACACAAATTGTCGTATCGTGATATTCGTATTAGTTTGTTCAAAGTTGGCTGCATTCATAGAGAATGAAACTAGCACTGTGTGTCAACATTTTCTGCGATGAATATAGTATTTCGCTGATAGCCACTCTAAGGCGTTAACATTGCGATACATTTGGCGAGCAATCTTCATCGATGCGGAACCGCCACAACCTTGCGTGAGAGATTTGCGAATACGATAACGTTAAATATATGGAATAAATCATAGCACTAGAGGGCGCCACAGTGTGGGGGTAAAATCATTAAGTTCGCAATAAAAGGAAAGCATTCGCATTCGCGTCACTTGATGGCACTGTGTGAGGGGCAAGCAAGAGTAGCGTTGCGATTTTATGAGAATTCGTATTTTATTCTCGCCCGAATACACAAAAGACATAGCGAAATCCGGAAACAAGAGCTGTACTACTAACTGCTTGTTGTTGAATAGTCCCATATAAACTGAAAAACAGGATGCCCAGCGATTCGTGCTATATCGAATTGAGGACAGGATTGAGTGAAAACACGGCAAAACCAACTCGTCCAACTGTCAGTGCTTTTAGAAGGCACTTAATTCGAACCGGATCTCACATTCATGTTTTCAACTGCTGTACTGTTTCATGCTGCTTATACCGCATCAACTCTCATAGTGAGGTGTCTTTCCTCTTTACCTGTTCGAGCGAGGGAGAGTCGTATTAATGGAGGATATCTCAGTTTAGCTATGCCAAGGCACACTAAGCCAAAATGGAGTATATAATAACACAGCAAATGAGTGACAAAGGGAGTTCAGGGTGAGGTGGAGGAACATTTAAAGCATATATAGGCGGCAGAATAGAAATGTGAGGATAAGGAGTGATGTAGGGCTCAGTAAAAGCGAAAAGAAGAGGGAAGATGAAATTCGAATGCATACAGAAAGGGGTTGGGAGATGGAAATAAGCGTTAGAATTATTCACTGACAGTGAGAATAAAGAAATGGAGAACGGGGAGAGGTTATCCCACAGCCAATTCCTATATAGTATCGTAAAATAGTTGTATAGCAAAAGGGAGTCAGAGTAATGTGAAGCGATGAGAGAATGAAGTGGGGAAGAGTAGAATGGGGAAGGTTAGCAGAGTGGTGTTAATTATGGTATAGCTAGGAGGTGAGAAACGAAAGTGAATGTATTGAGTGTGTGAACGTAAAAAGAGAAGAGAACCTTAGAGGAAGCTAAACACAGCGTGAGAGGGTAAAGTATAGCAAGGAGGTAGAAAAGCGAGTGAGGGGGGGGGGGTAGGTGAGAAGCAATGGAAAGTATGGAAAGTAGTAAAAGGAAAAAGTGGAGAAGGCCACTAGCTCCGCAACTTTCCAAGTGTTCACACCGCTAATGCGTAGCTGCCTCTGTATTTTAGGTCATGAAGAAGGAAAGATGTTTCCTCGACGAATAAGCGTCTGTTCATGTGTCAGCTCTTCGCATATATAAACGTGTAATGCAGCTGTATATAAATCCTCATCGCAAGGACGCGCATACGCGTGACTTTTATTGATCGCGTCGTCATAAGATTCTGCGCTCAACAAGGATAATTAGTCTCGCAGACAAACTCGCGCATGTACTCTATAGCAGATACCAAAGAGTCCCTTTATATAGTTATTAGACACGGTTGGTAAACATGCTTAAGAAAAAAATTACTTCCCTTAAAAACACTGATATATGTGTTTGTCATCAGTAGTGAAGGCTGGCGAGCTTTTCTGCCCGCTATTATTGTCACCAAACCGCCATGTTGGCGTTCGCTTGCAGGTGAAATGAAATGACAGAGTTACTCAAATATATTGAACAATGCGCGCCTCTGTAACTTTTTGACGTAGCACCAGACAAAGAGAATGATGTAATTTAGTGGAAGAATAAAAAAGGCGGTATCTGGGCTCACGTACGTCGGCGAAGGTACTGTAGCCTCGGTATTTTCCACAGACGTGCTTGTAGAAGTCATCGCACGGAGAAACGGTGTAGTCGATAGTTTCGCGCAACCGATATGCCAGTAAGCGGCATGTAGGCCCCGTGCAGTCATTGCTGTCGGAACGAGGAATTGGAACGACGCGTGCCTGCCCATTAGGTGTGCTTTCCGAGGTATTCCTGGCATACCCTCGGTTGTCATCCGATGACCACGATAGCTTGATCGTTGGTGTTTGCGGAATGTCGAGTGTTGTCGCTGCGTCACTCTGTTGGTAAAGACAGCAAACATATAAGGTAGTCACAGATCATTGCGCGAATTATTTATTCCTAGAGACTTTAGTTTTACTGCCCAGAGCTTGTTGCCTAAAGATAGATGACATTTTGGTTGCGCACACTTCGTATTCTTCAATAATGCTGGCGAAAAATGGTTAATGATACCACCAAGAGTTTTGTAAATTACGCTTTGCGTGGCGATGCAGTAAACCGTAATGCTTAATGATCAATATATGTTTGTTACTCCTCGGAAATTTCGCTGTATTGATCCCTCATTCTGCTACGAAAATCTTTGACATGGTTATAATTTTATTCATATCTTGGTCTCTTGTTCCAGCGCAGAGGACGAGCGTTTCAATGTACCAGTTTATAACCTTGTTATAATAAGTAAGGTATAATACGCCATGCTTATTTTTCTGCTCAAGCAAGAAGCTGCATTGTTCATACCGTTTACAGCATTTAGTTAAAATATATAAATAAAGCTCGAGTTTCTCAAGTAGCAATCCACATGGTCGCTTATATTTATCACCAAATTGTCACTCTCAATATTAAATAAAGTAACGCGATATAAGTGTGAAGCACGAAGTTAAATAATTGTCACCATATATAGCATTTATGAAGCACCCTGTCTCTCGCAGCAGTGGGTAATTTCATCCTTCAATCACGTAGAGAACGTTTTAACTATTGCAGGTGAACCTACATGATATAGAATGGACGCAATCACATTTGTACACTTAGTCAATATCTATGTTGCATTTGTTCGCATTACTTGCACCTTGGATGAATAAATTGTATTAAGCCGGCTGTAAAGGAGGGTTTACTCTTTCATACCTTAAGATGGTTTCAAAATTTCCATTACGGCGACATATGACCTTTGAAACTTCGGGATACTCTCTTTTACAGATATTGTTCTGAATGAATGAATAATAGATCATACTTGCGGTGGAGACTACTTATATTGAGAAGTTCATTTTTGTATTTCGTCATTTAGGCTTTGCTAAGTGTTCTTTTTTTGCTCAAGAAAAATGAATAACTTTATTTCTCCCAGAGTCAAATGTGCATCATCTATGCAAAGGAAAAACTTTAAACCGCATGAGGATTTCGTTGCTTACATTTTATTATAGACCTCTGCTACCCATCACCGCTGCCATTTTAACTTCTCTTGATGTTGTCAGGTCTATTTACTGGCTCTCATTCCGTTTTCAAAGAATATTAACCCCGTGGGTAAACTTAACACTGTGCTTTCAGGACCAAAACGAGGTAGAAACCATGTGAAATATTCTACATATTTAGGTCAGGACTAGTTAGTCATTTTCAAAAACGCATCTTTCAATGTGCGTTTATACTCATAGTGTTCATCTTTATAGACGTATTTGCTTTCTGTACACAGAAAATAGTTAAAAATTATAGTCTTAACGGTTATCAGGAAGTTAGATATATTGTTTGAAGGCTTCACGCAATCATATTATTGCTAAAGTAGTGGCTACTTGAGCACTTTATCTTATGGTACTCACTGTGGTGCTGTCTTGCTCCGGCAACAAACTCGATACCAAATACGCGAATACAAGTATGCTGCATGGCAGTCCTATGCAAACAATGGCCAAGCTCGTGAGCAGACCGGTACTCCAACGGCCTTCTCGGCCCTCCGCAGTGCCGCCCTTGGGAGAACTTTTCCTGAAGAGCACTCGTCTCTCAGTGTCCTAGAGTCGCCAACGCAAGTAAGAAGAATAGTTGGTTATGAACCAGCGGATTGCAGTACCTAGGCATTTGTACCATGACCTATACCTTTTAAAGCTGAGCACCTTGATGGGCTGACTTTTTTTTAAATTGCGAATGTTCACAATAATTTGAGAGATCAACAACCAAAATGCGTTCCATTCCTTATTATTCTCATTGTTAGTCGTCTCCGCTTGAGTAAAATTAAAAGAACACCAATTATTTATTTAATGAATTCGAAGTAAAGAGCACATAGCATGTAGTCAACATTAGTCTGGTCCCTCACTGATTAAAAGAAAGTCGACAACTTTTGGGAACCCAGAGGACTGCCTAATATGAGGTATTTGGCTGCAGAAAGAGGATCTGGATGTTTCTATGTGAGAGACCATGTAGACACGCGAACACAAAGTAACAGACACGCCACAGCCAGGCGATGTGTTTTCCAGTCTGTGGGACGTTCGTTCTATGTGTGCTGATGTTTCTAGGCTGTCTTTCTCTTTGATCGGGGTCTCGCTTCCCTTATTGCCCACACCGTCCTCCTGGATAATTTGCTTTCTGCGTACCTTGGCTAGTGTAGCACCATTGAAAGTGGTGAGAGCAAAGCATTTGATATTTTTATTCGTTTCCGAAGTGCGTGACCGCGCCAGCTGCAGCGTCAAAAGTCAGTAATTTATACTACTGTTTGTGAGGCATTACTGTGCTTGTGCGTGTCATTTCGCTTGATTGCAATGAAGGCACATATTGAGAACTGTTTCTATGTACTCTTTGGAATAAATTTTCCTATTCTATGAGTTAAATACTTGCAGAGCTCTAACAACATATCAAACTTTTGCATCCATTTTCACTGTTCCGTGATGGCAACATTATTACCGTTGCCGAAGGTTCAACGCGAAGTGGAGCCTGCAACGACGCTGTATACATAGGATTTCTGTATCTGGGCCAAATAATTGATTCCTAATGGCAGACAGACAATTCCCTTGCACCAATAGCACTATTGTTATAGTTTTCATGTACCACTGTTATTCGATTCAACTAACCGAAATGAGTGCAGCTTTCTTATTGCACCGAGCTTCTTTCGGCGTTCTTGCACAGCCCTCCCCACTGTCGTCTTTTTGTGAAAAAGGCACCGGTAGTGCGCCAGCACTGTTTTAGAGCACGTCTTCATACGAAGCGACATGTAGCTCACCCATTCCTAATTCAATCCTATGTCAGCGTTTGCCCTTTCGGAGTAGCTCGTCATTTCTCACGCGTTTGCTCAGCACATCTTAAATGCGAAGTATTTCTTAGCGAACTTTGAGCTTTATCTATCTATCTATCTATCTATCTATCTATCTATCTATCTATCTATCTATCTATCTATCTATCTATCTATCTATCTATCTATCTATCTATCTATCTTTCACTTTCACTTTCACTTTATTTCCTTAAAGACCCCACAGGGGGGTGTTACATAAGGGGTGGGTTGTACAACAAAGATACAAAAGCCACAGGTTAACATTGCAGATGCATTGACACACTTTGAATAAAACGTGATGGACAGGTGATTGAAACAACATCGTGGGGAAGGTCATTCCATTCTTTGGCGGCGCGGCAGAGAAATGATGCAGAAAATGTTGAGGTGCCAGATCGGGGTCGGAAGACTTGAAGTGGATGGCCAGTGCGGGGAGAAATGCGTGTGGCGGGAGCGATGTAAGGTGGTTGGTGAAGTGAGCTGTGATACAACTTGTGGTACAGTGACAACGTAGCAATTCTGCGGCGAAGGGAAAGACTTAATAGACCGGATTCATTTTTAAGGGATGAAACACTGACATCGTAAGAATAAGAAGAATGAATGCAGCGAGCGGCACGATTTTGAACTGCTTCGATAGCGTTGATCAGATAAACTTGGTGAGGGCTCCAGATGGGTGATGCGTATTCTAGTTTGGACCGGATTAGCGACTGATAGGCCCCAAGACGAACGTGATACGGTGAGCGACGTAGGTGACGTTTTAGAAATCCTAATGATCGGTTGGCTGATCTATCTATCTATCTATCTATCTATCTATCTATCTATCTATCTATCTATCTATCTATCTATCTATCTATCTATCTATCTATCTATCTATCTAGCCGCCAATGACTTTTAGCTCTCTTGGCCGTTTTCATAATAGTATCGACACCGAACTTGGTATTGCATAACATGACTGTATGAAGAAGATATTTGACTCGTCATAACATGACAATCATGACATGTATGTATTAAATGTCATGATTTACATTTCATCGTTCTGCAGCCCTTCCGATGGTTTCATTCTCATGGCATGTTGCTGAACTGGTAGGGTATGGCACGATTGCAAGGCAAACACAATTGTGAGACCCTAACATGAAAATCATGGCATGCGTGTCATGTAACAACAAGACTACATGCTACGTTCATGATGCGCTCACGGCCGTTTTGCTAGCTTTTTATATTAAAAATTTGGTATTACAAGGTTCAATGCATGACGAAGGTATGTGACTGGTGCAAAGATGATAATCATGAGAGGCGTGTAATGTGAGAACATGACTAAATGCCACAGTCAAGGCGCCAATACATTTCCACGTGACGTGGTCCACGTGCTCACCGGCATTCATCTCGTTGCGTCACGCCAACGTTGCCACGCCAGGCGCCAGTCTTTCCATAAACTCGCAGGCGCGCTCCGCGGCACGTTTCTTTGACGAATGCGCGTTTCAACACGTTTGGCGTTCCTTCCTCACGAAAAGAGGGAGACGCAGTATGTCTGAGTAACACATCGGCGTGAAGTGCAGCGTGTCACATTTCGCGCCGGTTGCTGTCGGGCTCCGCCGACGGATGCTAGTCGCGCCTGGCGTCAGGCAGTAGAGCGCTCGCGTTTCGCTAACGTAGCGTCACTGTGCCCAGCGTGCGCGCGTCAACGCTTCATTGGAGTATATTGGGCCCTTCATGATGCGGTCTCTGCCGTTTTGCTAGCTCCTCATGAACCAAATTTAGTGTTACGTGACGTCAATTGATGACACAATATATGACTGGTGCAAACTTGATAATCCTAACACGCGTGTCATGTAAGAACATGACATCATACTTCGCTCATATCGTGCTCGCAGCCGTTTTGCTAGCTCCACAATTACGAAATTCGGTATCACGTGACGTGAATAGATGACGAAGGTAAACGACGCATCCAAACATAATAATCGTGACACGGTAGTCATGTACGACATCATTTACGTCCACTTCATAACTTTGTGCTTATTTTAAACTGACATATGAACAATTCTCACTCGTGCTTCGAGTGTCATCGAGTCCCACCGTTGGTGGGATCTGCCATTTTTTTTCTCTCCGCCTTCCAAGGTCACCGTGGTGGCGTCCTTTTGCACGCGCGCCAGTGTATTTGTCCTTTTCTCCTCCCGCCGCACAGACCAGAGCACTGCCGATCTTACGCATACATCACAACGTCCATCCGTCCGTCCATGTGTTCATTCGTTCGTGCCTCCACACGGACGAATGGGCAGAGGCACGGACGCTCGGATGGGCGGGCGGAAACACGGATGGATGAAGGGAAGCATAGACGAATAGATGAACGAATGTATGGTGAGACGGACAGAATCACTTACGCACGGATATGCGGATGAACGTAAAGACGGAAGTAAGCACGGACGGAAGCATAGATAATCAGACAAATGGACGAAAGCACAGATGGGCGGAAGCATGGAGAGACTATCGAACGGATGAATGGACGGATGGACAGAAGTAAGGACGGAAGAAAGAACGGACGGAGGCATAGATGGTTCGACACTCAGACGAATGGAAGGACGCTTCACCCCTTTTATCATCATTCACTTCACGGATATGCTGTAAAAACCACTTAGAGTTGGTGTTCTTACAAACTTGTGTTAATCACCTCTGGCTTTGTCGCTTATCATGTGGCAAAGTGTAAATTTAATAGAGCGGAAAGTAGTGTATAGTGATTATGGAATATGTGAAAGGAAATTTGCATGGACTAAAAATTATGCTACCTCCAGTTAACGGGAGTCATGTGGAGAAGCGAAACAGTGGGAGCTATCGGTTACACTGATGGAAACATTGACGCTGGCGCTCGTCGCAGCGTTGCACAGGAGAGAATCTTGGGGAGGCGCAAAACACGCAGTGATGAACCGCTGTTTCCTACTGGAACATGTCAATCACTGGTAGTGGGCTGTGACAAACAGAAAACCCTAATTGGACTCAGAGATTCACTATTCGCTTTCATGCAATGCGTGCGCTGCGAATTTTGGGTGCGAAGCTTGTTAAACTGTGGGTAGTGCGGCCCCAATGTCTTTAGTGGTAGAAGTAGTAGATGGCCTCTTTTCGCTTAGTCCTTAGAATGCTTGCTGGATGGTGGTACTTGTATATGATGAATATCTGATGAAAAGATACGAGATGGCGGTACTAGGCGTGTTCACTAGATGTGCAGATGGGCGGACAGACATACAGATGAATATAGAGACAGATTGGCAGACAGCGTACAAACGGACAAACAGACAGACAGACAGAAGATGGACATGCCGCCGTGGTAGCTCAGTGGTAGAGCATCGAATGCGTTATTCGAAGATGAATGGACAGCCAGGAAAGCTGACGATGAATGGGCAGACAGCGTAAGAACGATTCACACTTTACAGATAACATCCTCCGAAGCTTCTCCCCACTCCTCATCATTCAGTTCATGGATATGCTGCGATTTTTATATGCCCTTGGTAACCACCTCTCGTTCAGTTCTTGAGATGTCCCTGATTGCGGTGCTTCTATGTGATGACTACATGATGAAAAGATGTCAGTTGGTGGTACTTGGCGTGTTCACTAGATGCACGGACGGACGAACAGACATAGAGATAGACAGACTGACAGAGAAACAGACACAGATGGGCAGACGGACAGACAGACAGACAGACAGACAGACAGACATCCGGATGGACGAATGGACAGACAGACTTACGCACTGACGTGGCCAGCGTATGGACGATTCATGATTTACCCATAAAACCCTCGAAAGTTTCAGCTCACTCATCGTCATTACCTCCGTGGATATATTGTGATTTTTTAAATCAAAAGATTCTTTAGCAGACGCTGCTTCTGTCTGCTTTGCGAGGCGATAGAATGGTGCATAGAAGAAAAGAGCGAGCTATAGGGGACGCGCGTGCGCAATGGTGGTGTCAACGCCGCAGGGAGGAGAAACAGAATAAGGTTGAGTAAACAGTAGGGATAACCAGAAAAAAATTTCTGGTTTGCTACCCTGCACTGGGGGAAAGAAAAGGTACATGAAAAAGTAAGAAGAAAAAAGGAGGAAAAGGGGTGGTTAACAAAAAAAAACTGAAAACGCGCACACACTCAAGCACGGGAACGTCACAGTCGTTTGGCGAGTCAGGTTGACCCCAGAAATTTCAGCAGCGTCGATGTCGCTTTCTGGCTTGAGAGTCGAACGTTCTGGGAAGAATTCCTAGAGGAGGCGGGGGCACGAGCGTGGGTTAACAGACGTTGGCTGCGTCAGCGTTGGAAGGCAAGAGAGGGGAAGTGTAGGAGAAGCGAGGTGACGCACATGCCAAATGGCGGTGTTAACGCCGCTGGGTGGGATGCCTAGAGGAAAGACAGGGGGCAGTGAGTGCAAACAGATGGTAAGAGAGAAGTGAAGAGAGTAACGCACAGCTGTTGATGAGAAGGTAGAAGGAGAGTTCAGCATGCGTAGTTTGAGTGCGGACGCTGCCACCGCCTCGGAACAAGGACCCGAACAAGAGATGCGTCGCATCTAAATCATCTTGCCGCCGGCTGCGACCCAACATGTAACGTTTAGATAGCGCACCAGGCGCCTTCATTTTGAGTCTAGGCATCGCTTGTCTTTCACGCCATTTTATCTGGTATTGATACGCAAGAATATTATGATTTATTTATTTATTTGTTTATTTACAAACACTGCAGGCCCTGTTCGGGCTCAAGCAGGAGTGGGTAACAAATGTCAGTGACAAATCAGAATAAAAAATATAAGAAAATACAATACTTGGTACAAAAATAAGGAAATTCTCAACATCAGGGAAAATATAAATAATACATAGCAATAATGCCATTCATACAAAAATGCAAAAAATCTCAGCACTACTGAGGAACATAATATATTGTATAATAAATATCAATTGTTAGGTCATCGAGGAGATGGGCGAACGATTGTGTCGTGTCCGAATTAACGACCTCCTGAGGAAACTTGTTCCATAATGAAAGAGCATAAGGAAATAATGAGTACTGATGAACGTTAAGATGACTGAATGGTTGTCTAACTGTTTTATTATGATGAATACGGTCAAAGCGCACGGACGGGTTGGTTATGTAGCGATTGGGTGGAATTTTGCAGTGACCATGGTACAATTGATAGATGAATTTTAATCGAGAGACTATTCTGCGATTAGCGAGTGTTTTCAGATTTGCCTTCTCGCGAAGGGCAAAGGCGCTTGCAAAACGAGAGTAGCTAGAATAAATAAACCTCAGAGCCAGGTTTTGGTTCCTCTCTATTTTTTCAATTAGGTAATTTTGATACGGCGCACAGACCAGGTCTGCATATTCTAATTTAGGCCTGATAAGCGCTTTGTGCGCTATTAGTTTTATAGAAGGTGAAGTGCGACGCAGTTTACGTTTTAAAAATGCTAACTTCTTTAGCGCATTGCTACAGATGTTATCTATATGAGTTTTCAAATTTAAATTGCTTGTAAGCGTGACACCGAGATATTTCACTTGCGTAGCCTTTTTATCATATGCGTTATTCTTAGTATATTGGAATTCTAATGGTTTTTGTTTGTTCGTAACTGCGATGAATGCCGTTTTCGATTCGTTGAGCTTCAAGCCCCACTTACCACACCAGACGCAGATGGATTGCAATGCATCGTTGAGTCTGGCTTGATCAGAATGCTGAACAATGTCGGCATAAATAACACAATCGTCCGCAAAAAGTGTGATTTTCACAGCTGATTGAACTGAGAAATAAATATCATTTATGTATTCTAAAACAATAATGGTGCAAGCACGGATCCTTGCGGCACTCCTGAGATGTATATCCAATGAGTCAGAAACGCCGTCATTGACCATCACATATTGTTTCCGTGATAACAAATAGCATGCAACCCAACGGACAATGTTCTGATAAACACCAGTAGCTGACAGTTTCGTAATTAAATCATCGTGTGGTACTACATCAAACGCTTTAGAAAAATATAAAACATACTGCATCGATCTGGCCATTAAAGTTTAGTGAATTTGCAAAGTCATTAGTGATCTCGGCTAATTGAGTTGAAGTAGATAGGCCAGACCTAAATCCGTGTTGGTTGTCGTGAAGCAGTTTATTGTGTTCCAGATGTGTCATAATCGCCTTTTTAATTATGTGTTCTAGTAGCTTACAAGCTATGGATGTAAGAGAAACTGGCCTATAGCTGTTTAATTTTATAGGTGAACCAGATTTATGAATTGGAACTATTCTCGCAGAGCGCCCGTCATCGGGTATCCCACAAGTTTCTAAGGACGTTACATATATCTTATACAAATATTCTGAAACCCAGATTGCATATCTACTAAGAAAAGTGTTTCATATATCATCAGGACCCGGAAATTTCTTTGTGTCTAATTTACACAAGAGGCTAAAAATACCTTCTTCACTTAAATATACATTAGACATATGTTTGACGAGCGTATAAGCTGGCAAGTGCGCATGTAAGGCACCCCGCGTAAATACGGATTTGCTATTCAGTGGCACTAGATACGGAATTATTCAGTGCAACTCTTCTTCTTGGTGGCTGATTTGGAGCTTATCTGTATATATTGTGAGGACTCTACATTAGCATAGGGCGACTATATAATGAAGACGACATTGTTATGCAGCAGGTACAGCATCAATAGCCTTGTTGCCCTCGCGCACATTAAAACACCTACGAAACCGCATCACGAATAGGTCAAGATGTTGCACAAGGCTGCTATAGTACGCATTTAATAGGAAAATTCATATAAGGTAATGTAGTAGAATTCGTGAGGCTTGAAATACAAAAGTTCAAGAGCTGTGCATTTAGGATCTGCACGTACATCGTACGAACAATTTCAAGATTTCGCCACGACTAATACTGCCTAATCATGTGTTCAAAATTCTCTGGTATTTCCATGCCTTCTGTTGTTGAAGCGAATAGAGAAAAATATATCTGTTGAGGTGGAGATTATTGAGACTGTGTTGTTTGGAGACGTTAGGGCTCAGCAAAATGTTAGCGCAAAAATTAACTCACCATGTTCTACAAGACTGGTAGTCGACCTGTGCGGTGCAGAAAGAGAGGTGACGCACGCTGAAAATCGATGTAGTTTCTCGATGCGAAACTACTTTTCTATCAAGCTGACCAGATTCGACGAACAGTGGAACGTGCGGGATGTAGAGCGTGAGCATTTCAAGATGATGACTGCGTTTGATTGTAGCGCCACACTCATTTACCACAAACAGCACATAACAGCGGTTTCGGGAAAAAGGTACATGGCTGCTGACCCACTGGTCACGGGTTAAAATCCCGGCTGCGAAGGCTGCATATCCGATGGCGGCGGAAATGTTTTAGGCCCCTATGCTCAGAATAGGGCGCACCTTAAAGAAGCCCAGGTGGTAGAAATTTCCAGAGCCCTTCACTGCGGTGTCTTCATAATCATGCGGTAGTTTTGGGACGCTATACCCCACATATCAATCAATCAATCAATCAATCATTCAATCAATCACCACAAACAGGGCAACAAAGTTAAAAGTAATAAATTATGGATCTAACCTCCTAGACGCTCTAGTGCTATAAAAAAGATAAGATGCACTATAGCTACAGGCTTGGAGAGAAATAACTCAGACTGTCAGAGAAGTGGGGGATGTATCTGCAATAGAGCAGCTCAGAACTCTTCAAAGTTAAGTGCGAAATTGCTGCCACAATAGTTGATAACTCAAAAACAGCGCCCTCATGCGGCACCGTTCTTACAAGTGTTGTTTGTCATATCTGGGATTTTGTGAATGGAACGTGCAAATGATATAGACTGAGTTTGTTCTTGACTATCTGTATAGTTGTCGGTGCACTACAACTGCTTGTCGGCCGGTATTTTTTGGTTGTATCAAATACCAAATAAGAAAAAGACAACGCCGCCACCACATAGTTTATGCACCTTTACTGATTAATTATTACCGCGGCAGCTACCATACTTTTCTCTTAACAAAAATTGAAATAAATATTTACAAAGTGGGTGTTACCTACCATTCATGCGACACCCTCAGCTATGCGCTATCATCACGTTCAAAATACCTGACACCAACACATATTCTAAAAAATGTCATGCAAACACGTAAACGAGAAGAAATTCAGGACACGACAAACTACCGTGAAGAGTTTAGTTCGTTCTTGGGCACCACAAACATTTGTGGTGTCCTGACCACCTTATTGTGTCCGTGTTTGCTCGCCCTATCTCTTTCTCTGTTTCGCTAATCAGGACTCAGTGGCTCACATATCTCAATGCATTGCAAGCTAATCCACAGACCTAGTCTCGGAGTAAGCTACTGATTTCGTGTCATTATCCTATGGCAAGCCATCAGCGTCTCGCAAAAGACGAAGTTGTACGCAGCTGCTCCCCGCGTTCCAGACAGCACGAGAGAAGAAGACGCCAGCATTAACGACAGCGTCTGTAGACGTTCACGCTAGACCAGGGATAAGAAAATGTGAAAAACGAAATGCCGCACGCCTTCCTACACTGTTCCAGAAACCCGCCACGATTTTTTTGCTCATTTGTTAAAAGGATCCAGGAACGAGATTCTATTTCAGGCACTCGAATACTTTTTAGGGGCGAAACTTCTTATAGCGGCACCTGTTCGTCCCCCGTAGTATGTAACAAGTATAACATTTTGACCTCCAAGGTGGTGCCGGTGAGAGACTTCTTCTGTGCGTTGTTGAGCAATAAAAAATAGTGCTCAATGCACATGTCGATGGCTGCTAGTGGGGAATGAGAGACAGGAGCATTCGGCTTTTAGTTAACGCGCAGGCTGCGATCACCATTAGCAGCCATTGGCATGCACATTGAGCACTATCTGACAAGAAAGGGTTGCTACGTTATACTTGCTGGGTGTAACCTCCTTAGCTTTAGAAAGGTTTAGCGAGCGTTGAACCGCAGTGCCATGAATACAATGAACTCGTATATACCATGAATGAACTCGAGGTGGTTAAAAACGGGAAGTAGATACGAAGCGCAAGCCGTAAGAAAGTAAAAGCCGAATTCTCCGCCTCTCATTTCCCATTAGCAGCCACTAGCATGTACATTAAGCACTATCTGACTGAAAACGTTTGCTACGTCATACTTGCTGGGCGTAACCTCCTTGGTTTTCGAAAGGTTTAGCGAGCGTTCGGCCGCAGTGCCATGAATACAGTGACCTAGTATATACCATGAACTCGAGGTGGTTAATGGTGGGAAGTGGACCCAAAGCGCAAGCCGTAAGAAAGTGTGCGTGTGCCACTTCTCGTTTAGTCCTTGGAATGTTCGCTGGATGGCGGTGCTTCTATATGGGGATATATGATGAAACAATGAGAGATGGTGGTACTTGAAGTGTTGAATAGATGGACGAACGGACACATGGACAGATGCATGGATGGGCGCATGAACGGACGCAGGGGCGGCTGCATGGACGAACGCAGGAACGGACGCACGAACAGTCGCACGCACGGACGGGCTAATGAACGCATGGACGGTCACACTGACGGACGCATGGACAGACGGAAGCAAGAACGAATGGACGGACGAATTCTTCGCCCCACTCTCCATCTATCACTCCGTGGATATGCTGCCATTTTTTTGAAACATGTGATTGATTTGCGATGGAGACGGAAGGAAATCACGGGGGAGCATGAGTGAAAGATACTTTTCTGCAGTGAAAGAGGATTCAGCAACATGTATGAAGCTAGATCTTAAAAAGTGCTCATATTTAGAAAATTGACATTGAATAGAAATAAATATTGGTGTGTCCTGAAAACAAACACTTGCTTTTGAACTTTCTAGATGCACTTAATAATATACGGTTTATACGTGCTAGCTTCACAGAAATTACACAGTTTAACAAAGTAAACTTAAAAAGCACTCTTTATACAAACCGCGTTCACTTTTTGTTGTCTTTAAGCTGTTTATGTAGGACATGATGTCGTTTGCATTGCTGTGCTCTTGGATTGCTCATATTACACTATTTTCGGGCTCTTCAGTTGGTAATGAAGTCAGAAACGACAGAAAAATTGTTTCTGTACAATATATTTGGGGTTGAAACGTTTCAAACTAGCAAGTCTTCAGCGGCGAAGCATCCCTTCGTGACAAGCGAGTTATTTTGTAGCCCCCTATGAGCAAAGATGTGGCTGCTCAAGCACGTTCCTTTATTTTACCGTCATAGTCTTAAACTATTTTACAGTAATCCTTGTGTCGGATTGTGGTAGTGGTAATGTGTCAGCAGCTGCTCTATGCACTAATCTATGAAATGGCCCAGGAATAACACGCATGCGGTGCCTCGTCGCGCAAAAAGTGGTGTTTTGGCTATACTTCACTAGAATATAATGCTTAGATTATTTACTTATTTCAGTCTATCTTGAGCTTACATTCATAAAAACTGATTTTACAGCCGCAACCTGCGGTAACAACGCCCCCACAAGCACCAGGATTTATGCGAAACAAGCTCTCTCACGTTCTATAATACTTGCTTCATACACTAGCGACCTTTTAAGCGACCCTTCTCCCAGTGGGTATCGGTGACTTGTAGGACAATCACCGTCATACGCTAAATTGCCCTCCCTAGTCACGGGATTTAATATGTCAATTTAAAATATTGATACGTGTAGAGTTGAAGTTACAGTTGCAGATGCTGTAGGCTAGTGTGACACAATCGGTTCTGAGCCCAAGGCACTTCAACCTCATTTAAATGTAGAAGCGTCCTCTAGTTGACACTGGCACTAACACGTACGTAACATTAACTCCCTGCTGCAAAAGCGCCGTCTCGATGCATCGAATCAACCAACGTGACGTTGGGCTTCAGGCGGGAAACATGCACAGTCTCAGTAGCTCGTGAGGTGGACGAAGTCTTGGGAGTTAGCGGCAAGATCACGTATTGGAAAATTCTGAATCAACAAGGACATACTCATTAATATAGTAAGCTTATATTCACCAATTATAGTAATAATGTAGTGACAGTATTGAACATGAAGTAAGAATGTAATCAAAGTAACAACATAAGCAATATTGCAATAAAAACAACAAACATCAATAGTGTGGTAATTAGCCATAGTAATAACAATACCTTTTATTAACATTACAATTCAATCGCCGAATAATATTATTATTTGTGAAGTGAAAGTTACAGTAAAAATTGAACAAATAACCAACTAGAGGGTGTGACAAGCCATTATTCTTTAGGTGTTACATTTCAGAAAAACTTACGCTGGACTGAGCACATAAACAAAGTTCGAGCAAAGGTTGCACAATCAGTTGGCTGATTATAATAAATTCGATGCTATTTGCCACCTGAGCTTGTCAGACAACTATACTTTTCTCTTGTACATTCTCATCTTAGCTATAGCTTATTAGTATGGGGGAACGGAAACAAAACCGACATTGAAAAACTGGCAGTACTACAACATCGAGCTGTTCGTTTGCATAACTTTTCAAATGAATACAGAGGGTCTTCCAAATTATTAGCATGTTACAGTATTATTAAAGTTAGAAACTCTTACGAAGCAAAAATCTGCATTCGACTGTTTAATGAAGTCTCTACAAACTTTGAGGCTTCTTCAAAGCGGTACCTAAGTCGAGAAACAGGATACAGCTTACGCCACGCATCAATGGTAACTAAGAAACCAAGGACAAACTATGGCATGCAAACCATCCAGTATGAAACTACGTGGTTATGCAATGTGTATCTTACTGTTGTTGAAGTAGCCGAAAATTGTAAAACGATTCAAGAATTTACAAATTTATAGTGGTCATGTTTCTTCAGTCAAATGCAGATGTGTTATACAATTTTTAATGTAACTTCGGCGATTGTATATTAATGGTATTAAAAGTTATTGTTATTACTATAGCTAATTACCCCATTATTAATGTTTGTTGTTTTTATTGCATTAGTGCTTATGTTGTTACTGTGATTACATTTTACTATAATTGGTGATTATAAGCTTACTATAACAATGAATGTGTCCTTGTTGATTCAGAATTTACCAAGTTGACTTGTTTTTAAACCCGTTGCTTCTGCTGCCCCAGTGCGGTAGGGCCTCGTCAGGAGGTTCAGATCCTCCTTTTGCCTTACCCTGAGTGCGAACCATGTATACCTGTTACATTGATCCCCTCGTTACGTGAGGTTTGCTGATTAAAATGGCGAGTAAAAATTAAAGATGACTTCAATATTTCGGCGAAGAACTCAGTAAGGTCCGACGTAGCGTGGCAGGAGTTTCTCACTCAAGCCAAAGTGACGCGAAGGCAGCCAGAGCAAGACCAGGGAGCGAGGGCTGAAACTCACGTCGTGGTGGTGACAGTCGTAATGGCACTTTTGGTTGGCCTGAAGTGTCAGGAGTTGATCACGGGCAACGCGACGTGCGGTCGCCGCGCGAACAATGGCGTCGTAAGCGTAAAACGTGGTTGAGTTTGCCTCAGGAGGAAGTAGGGACTCGAGAGGCGAGAGCGGGTCACGGTCATACAACAGATAAAATGGAGAATAACCAGTAGTGTCGTGACGGAACCAAATATAGAAAAACGTTACGAATAATAACGTGCAGTCTCAATCCAGGTGATCCTCAGACACGTACATAGATAGCATGTTCATGAGTGTACGGTTCAAGCGCTCAGTGTGTCTATTTGTTTGCGGATGGTGGGCCATGCTGAACTTGTAAGACGTTGCACGAGAGCGGAGAAGCTCATCGACAACTTTCGAAAGGAAACCTATACCTCGATCAGTCTGGAGCTGACACGGGGCTTCATGGTGTAAGATGACTTGATGGAGAAGAAAGTCAGCGAAATCGGTTGCACAGCTGAAAGGAAAGGCGCACATATTGACATCAATCAATCAATCAATCAACTTTTATTTCTCATAGAGAAATATGGGGGTGACGGAAAAAAAGCCGCAGTACTGCGGCTTGACAAAGCTCCGGCCCCCTACAAAGTCCAGCAGTAACAATGATCAACCACACAAAAATTGATTTTGCTGGAAAATAAAACATTTGATTTGAATGCACATTGACAGGAAGAGGCAAATGTAGCGATTTCTAGGAGAAACATGGGAGGACTTGGTCTTTATACATCATTATACATAGTAATACACATTCATAAGACTTATGGAAAAAAGGACAAAAAAGAAAAACACGAACAGCTGTAGGTAATGATTACGTGTACAACAGAAGTTGATAAATAATCCAACAAAAAACTGCAAAGGCAATAAATCAGTATTACACTGAGAACATAAAAAAACGTTAAAAAAACATGCCGTTGTCATTGGTAAACATAGGTTGTCGTATAAAAAGTCGCTACAGCCACCCGCCTGTTACCCGCAGACGACGTCGGGAAGGAGGACCAAGGAGGCTTATGCCGACACAAAAGAATGGTTCGCTGGGGATAGCTATGAACTGAAGGTACCCAACAGATGAGAGAGAAGAGAGAGAATTCACTGTTATGCCCGCTCGTCGGAAGACGTCAAGGATGGCCGAGAGCCAGTGGAGGGGGCTGACGAAAGTCGGTGAAAAAACAATAACGTCGTGAAGATAACACGAGCATATGAACCAATAAAAACCACGTAGAAGATAGTCCATCATGCGTTTGAAGGTGGCCGGGGCATTACGTTGTCCCAAAGGCATCACTTTTAATTGGTAGAGACCGTCTGGGGGGGGGGGGGACGCCATTTTCTCGTAGTCTCTGTCATCGGCTGCAATTTGCCAGTAGCCAGAACACAAATCCATCGAAAACAAATAACTGGCACCGTGTAAGCAGTCTATTGCGTCATCAATACGCGGAATTGAGTGAACGTCCGTATTGGTGATCTTGTTGAGATGATTATAGTCCATGCAGACCCTCCAATTATTGTTCCTATTTTACACTAAAACGACTGGGCACGCCCATGGACTGGAGGAGGGCTCGGTAAAGTCCTTGTACATTATTTTCTCGACCTCTGTTCGTATGGCGTGATGTTCTGCCGCCGACACACAATAGGGACGCCTATAGATGAGTGAAGCGTCACCAGTGTAGATCGGATAAGTAACGATGTGTGTCCGACCTAGCGGGCGGTTGTAGAAATAAAATATGTCTTCGTTGGACATCAAAACACGGCATACCGTTTCGATATCCCTCGCTTTCTGTAGCATTATATTTTCTACATTTGAGTGAGCAACTCTAACCTTCATTATTTTGAAGTTCCTCCTCAAGTCTTGGCAAAACTCTATTGTGTGTTTGAGCCACAGTAGAATGTGAACAACAACAAGGTATCACCACAGAGACAGGCTGGCTCTTTTACTTCGCTCATTTTTCAACAAGGATGAAGCAACGAATCATTACTTTTGTCGCGCAACTGCACCATATTTCCGTGAAAAACATTCCAAAGTGGCCTTGAGTAAAATTACATTGGATTTGGTTATTTCTAATATTCTCTCCCTGGCAGCCTCCTGATAAGGTCATGGTCACCGGAGCACTGTTTCCGCTGTGGAAAGATTTTAATCCAATCAAGACGGTTTTGATGGAAAATCTCTAATTTAGTAAAAATTAATTTCGTCAAACGATCTATACTGTAATATTTATATACAATTTGTGTGTGATATATTTCATCTAAGTAATTCTTTTTTGGCTAGTTAGGATGTAAGGCAGACATATAGGCTATCATCATCATTATCATTGTCCCCTCCATTCGTGGGCAATGTACTGTAGCGAAATACGCCTTTTGACTTAGCAGCAACGGAGGACGACGCACTTGCAATCACCTTCTCGGCACCTGGATGGTCCACCCAAACTCATATCAAGCATGGTGATGTGAATTGTTTCCTGACTAATTTATGCACACTAAGAAAGACCATTCGGTAGACGCGAAGAATGCTGTAAGAAGACTCGTAGAATGAATCCTGATCTAATTTTGCTTGCATTCGTTCAAAAACTTCTACAACAATCAATTTGTGATCATTGTTACTAAGCCAATCATTTGGGCAAATTCGGCAAGCCGAAGTGTTCTCGCAGAGCACCGGGTGGCTCAGTGGTGATAGCCTCTCTGCCACGCAGCATGCTACGGTTCGATTCCGGCTCCAGTGATTTTCATTGTTTGCTTCCGTTTGGGTATATCAATTATCGACAATGATGACATAATCTTCTGCACCCTATCGCTTTATGATTTCGAAATTTGAGTTGATACACAAAATGAATCATCCGTCACCCTTGCCATGGGTATGCGCTGAACGCATAGCGTTCGTAATACACTGAAATGGTCCTGCGTCAGCTTGTATACACGGGATCTTCACGACAAAGGTTCACGTAAGTTTGGTGCTGCGCAGTGATGATAACCACGCCGTTTCAAGTGATCTAACTGTAATATTGTGCGGTGCACCCACCACACGCAGAACTTAGGGCACGGCGCTGAAGTGCCGTCCATCGCGAGGTACGCAGCTGCCGGTAGCCAAGCAGGAACACCCTTTACGTACACAAGCACGCTGTTATATACATATCTACAACGCCCTGTAGGGCCCAGCCAACCGGTTCCAAAACCGGAACTAAAACCACGACACCACATCATCCCCCCTTGAAATGAAGATGATGTGGATTCCTCCACACAACAGATTCGCAATAATACAATGCACAGAATACACAAAAGAGTAAAAAAACGTACAATACAGCAGCGTGAAGAATTACAGAGCAAACACACAAAAACGCAAAAGTAATGCACACTTGAGAAGGAACAGCAAGCATACACTGCATGCAGCACAATATAAGATACGAATGTACGGCAGGCACATTATCAACCCAAGCACTTCTCACGAAATCAAGGCACAGTGCAAAATATACAGCCCATCATCCACTCCCCCGAAGTAGGATGTGCGCATAGTTGCTGTCCTGTTTGTTTCTACGGCGCCGATGCCTGTACCGCTGCCATTACCACAGCAGGCGGCTGGACTGTCGTCGCTTACAGCAGTCCGGTGAAGCGGGAGAATAGTCTTCCGAAAATGCTAGCCACAGGGGCCTGTGTTCCTTTTGTGCAATAGATGCACTGCGTCAGTGAGACCAAATTGTCTTCCAAGCTTCTGTGTTTTCGAAATCCATTCTGCAGTTCCCCCAGCACCCCCTCATTGTCTATTCATGCCTGCAGTCTTTCCTTTATAATCTGCGTTGTTAGCCTGTAGACCACTTATGTCACTGTTATAGGACGGTAGTTGTTTTTGTCAGCTTTGTCCCCCTTTCCTTTATAGATCATGCTCATCCTCCTAAGTTTCTATCCATCAGGAACTTCAGCATCGAATATTGTTTTCCTCATGGCCTCTCTCAAAGTATGTTTAGACTTCTGACCCATTGGCTTTATCATCGTAATTGGAATGCCATCTGGGCCTATTGATGTACTACTAAGAACCCTCTTCTCAGCCCTTTCCCACTCTCGTTGTGAAAATAGAGCCATGGCGCCACTTGATCCATCCTGCCTATTGTGATGCATAAGGCACTTTGTTGAAATTTTTCTGTCACCCTTGTTGTTATATATTCACTAGCCAACCAGAAAAAAAATGGTGCCACCTTGTGGTCCCTAACCACCAGAGTTGCTTTTAAAAATGTGCTTTGCTCTTAAGACCAAGAGTTACCACAGAAGACCCCAAAATTTTTACCTCTTAGCCTGCATTCTATTAGAATTCGAAAGAAAACAAAGAATGATAACACGCCAATGAACAATCTGACACTCGCCACATATGATACCCGAAACGTTGTTGGAAAGATAGTCAGACGTTGAAATGAGAGAAAAATTGTGTGAATGAAATTTGAAAGAATATTTTCAATTTTTTCAGAGAAATATTGATATTTGAAATTATGTCTAAACGGTGATTTTGTTCCCGACCCCGTTCACCCAAATCCGATAAGATAGTTTGATGGAGTCAATCTCAGAATGCTTTTCTTACTCGACAGCCTTCGGATTCAGCCTTCTGTCTACCGTCTTGATCTTACTTTTTCATTCAGGAAACCACGCTGGATCCATTAGCGCGGGTAACAAGACACCTTTCCTTGTTCGACCGATAACTTCCTTGACACAGCTGCACAATAAAAGTCCTTTCTTTGCATTGCCGTTTAGCTTTTAACATCTCAGGGTGTTGCAGTATACATATGACGCCATCGAACTTCACAGTAAATGAGATGGTAGCTGTAACACACTGATTTTAAACTAGGCGAGGTTCTGGCAGCAACAGGACAAGTTGAATTTCGCGCGTTCGTGCACCCTGTCGACACGCAGCGTCACTTGTGGAATCTGAGTGGAATCATCGCATGCGGGGCCACCCTCTCCTCTACGGAATGCGCGCTCTCAGTACACTAGACAGTATATTTCTAGACACTGTACCCATAGAACCACTAAGATTCTACTTAAGAAGGTTACCCACTAGAGCGTTCGCTGCACCTAATGCAGCTTTTTTTCTGATGTTTTTGGCACGGGGCGCCACTGCTGATGCGAAGAAAAAGAAAGCGCTGTTGGCACGTGAACAGGGCCGTCCGAAGCGGCGTACCTAGAAACACTGCTTCGTTTCGGATTCAAGGAAGCACCTGAATTTACTGCGCGTAGGTTCACTGGCTCTGTTTCTGGAAGGCACCAGTCCCCTTTGCCGGAATATGGTAATGTCATCGGTTTTGTTTTTCACTAGCCTATCCTCGCGTTTACGAAAAGCTAATATGCTACGCGAAACGCCAGACTAGAACGCTTCAATGTAATCCTGATACTCTTCCAAGCTTTTTGCAAATGTAAGGTCTGGGACATGAATTGTAAGTTTTTTCGATATCAAAGGGCAAATGAAAGTGTAGAACTATTAAAGCATCTCATCGCAGGTTTAGAGAACATAGATAATATGCCTCCGCTTAAGTAGCGTATGCAACACCAGCACTATTACAAATATATTTGTTGAGATATAGCGTTCCAAAACCGCTATATGATTATGAGAGACGCCGTAGTGAACTGCCCCGGTACTTTCTACCATCTCTGGTGTTTTCCTGTGCAGCTAAATCTAAGCACACGCACTTCAAGGATTTTCGCCTCTTTTGAAAATGCAGCCGCTCTGGCAGGGATTTGATCCCGCGACCTGGGGATCAGCAGCCGAGTTTCTTAGTCACTAAACTACCATGGCAGGTACAACACCAGCACTGGTGTCGGTAACTCCTTCATTGTTGTTTTATGCGATGTCATTTCCATAAACTTCTCTAACACAAATTAGCCCAACATCCAACTCTTTTTGATTATGCCTGTCTTGGACGTGTTTTGGCATGTTTCGTCAAGTAGGTATAAACTAGGAGCAGCCCGAAGAAGCTAGTAGCTGGTTTTTCGGCGACTATTCAATAGTAGCTGTTTTTTGTTGGAAGCTATTGCCTCAAGTGTAGTTTGTGATTTCACGCGATATCATAAGTGTTTGCGTATTAAACTAGCTAGCGCCAAGCAGTAAAAAACATAGGCTCTGTGCGTCTGAAATCGGCTAAGAATTATTCTGTGTCGTCTAGAGTGCAACATAACTCCGCGATGTTCAGAAATTCACGAATGGTTTATTTATTGAGTTAAATGAGTAATACGTCTAGCTAAGATTTCAGTACAACATTTCTTGTACTCCTTCAGTCACCACGGAGTATCGAAATTCTCTGATAAATCAAAACTGTCAGTATCGCTAAAATACTTCTCATAGCTTAAGAACCAGTTAATGATATTTATCTTGACGACCCGTGTGCGAAGGATTCTCTCTTCATGCTTTGCTTCACAGTGTGGCAGTGAGGAGGGCCAGAAGCGTCGTTGGACCAATATTTTCCTAACCGGCCTGATCGTTCTGCTGTTAGGACTGCTGAGCTGCGCACGTTTATTCGCATACCTCATCACCGAGCAGTCGGCAGTCACGGATGACATCACGGTGAGAACACTGAGGACATAAGGTCCAGATCATATTTTAACAGAGACAATGGTACTTACTTGTAGCAACATTAGATACGATCGACAGCCACTTTACATTTAGATTCGCGTACAGTTTTTAATTCTGTGGCATTCCTTCTCGTCGTTACCCTCGACTTCGCACAAACTAAGGCACAAGCTGGCACACATGTCAGGAGCGACATCAGAATTGTCTTGGCTCGAACGAAGGGAAATGAGCATATGATGGTTTTTACTGAAATCAACAATAACGGCAAAAACAAGTGTAACAGGACTAACGTCCTGACACCTGGACGGTTTTTTTTAATCAAAAGAAATACACTTGTCTGAACACTTACTAAACTGGCACCCCTTCCTCAAATGTTCTGCGTCTTTTAAAGGGAGCACTGTTTGACTTTTTTCTCTCACCAGAAAATCAAAAGTAATTGGCCCTCTGTGAAGGAAGGTTGGCAAAAAGGCAACAGCAAGAGATGCTTTTTCCGCAAGGACTTGGCAACGCCATCCAAGAAACTTGAGCAATGAAGGTGGAAACTTCAAGAAAGGTTGTTTAGTTAATTTATTATTTGAAGTTTAACATCCCCAAACCACCATATGATTATAATAGACGCCGTAAGAGAAGGTTCCGGAAATTTCGACCACCTGAAGTACTTTAACTTTCACCAAAATCTGAGCGCACGGGACGCCGCAGGGCAATCGCGATTTCAATCCACGACCTTCGGATTAGCAGTCGATTGTCACAACCACTAGACCACCACGGCAAGCAAGGTGGTTTAGTTCAGGCAACGTACTGTTACAAAGGGCTTTAAGCTGTCCTAAATGGTAGCAACCATCACCATATCTTGTTCACGAAGTACGTAGGCTCTATTTAAGAGCAGAACCACCCCATGCGTCACACATTTAGGTCCATGTAGTTTGTTATTTTTCATAGCATTATTACGCTGACAGCCCAAAAGGAACGGGCTACCCTTCGTAGGTTACGTCTTCTGCCGCTGTAATTCCTAATCTCCAAAGCATGTTTATTTCAGGGAATAATATTTGTGTCGAGGAAAATATCTAAAATACAAACGTTTTCACCGATTGCCAATGGAGCATATCATTCGTTGCTTTAGAACTATTGATAAAAATAAAGATTGAGGGTTCCGTCATAGAAATTGGTGTACCTCGAAAGTGACTCGTGCCATCGCACATGTATAGTTCAACGTTTATTCAGTAAGGAGACACGAGACCTGCGCAATGTATATTCGTGTTAGGTTGATACAACATAGAACACCATTTGGCAGTTAATGGCGGAACGATGTATTTGCTGCTTAGCATGCTTCTACGGCTGTCTGGCGGAGGCCGACTTTGTCGATGCAGGTATCCTGTGTGATGTCACTGTACGTTAAAGAACACCAAATAATAAAAAATTCCGGAGCCTTCCACGGCTGAGATAATCATAATCACGTCATCCTTCTAAGACGTAATAGTCTACTGAGTTGTTTTTACAGCGAGAGCTGTTATGAGATCACAACTCGGGTCACGCACAGTTGCCCGCCACCGCCACGGTGTCCGTAACCACATCGCGCGAAATTAGAACCAAAAAAAACTAGCACTAACAACACAGGAGGCTCGAAATCCGGGTCCGCTGGGTGTCAGCCCAGTGTTCTACCACTGAGCTACGCTGTTGCTTGTGACTTGTTGGCAAACTTGCCTTAGGCAGGGTTGATGTCAGGAAAGCAATCGCGTTATTCCACTTATAAAGCGTTTTGAAACAGCAAAAGAACTACCATTTGTCACATAATGCGAACAGCATAACGAGTGGGTCGACTGATGCTCTAACACGTTACGGGAACTTGTTCTTGTTCCCCTAATAACTGTGGCGCACATCCACTTCAGTCTTAATTCCTCATCGTTGTCAGCCACTGCATGAATAATTGGCACGAAATTCCTTCCAAGTGTTTAGCGGATACCACGCTTCTCAGAAGAATGACGAAAATTATAGCAGCGAATGCCGGCCTACTAC
Organism: Rhipicephalus microplus; assembly: GCF_043290135.1. Classification (NCBI taxonomy): domain Eukaryota; kingdom Metazoa; phylum Arthropoda; class Arachnida; order Ixodida; family Ixodidae; genus Rhipicephalus; species Rhipicephalus microplus. The sequence goes on from NC_134702.1 coordinate 113,798,984, forward strand.
ACAAAAGTTTATTAATAATGCCCCATTGCAGTAGTTACCCAGTGAGTCTTTTGAACATGCTCTAAAAGGCCGCTCTTCTAGCTTCCGCTGCGACAGTGCAGCGCGTTCTTCACAGGCCTGGCGTTTTTTATTGACCACACTGAGCCAGCAAAAGCTGCAAGTTGCTTTTTATGCTAAAATATGACCTTATAAAGAGGTGTAAGGCTGTAGTTGATTGGCAGGTTGCCACATGTGCAGTTATGAGTATACCCCGTTGTATGAATGAACGTAGATTCCAAAAGTGCTCTACTGGGTTAAATATTTTTATTGTCATTTAGAACCTTGCTATTCCAATCGCTTCAATTGCTGTGAGTAGCGTCTCTCATAATCATATGGTGGTTTTCGGACGTTAAACCCCACATATCAATCAATTGCTGTGGATAACGGCGTGCTAGGCGCTTTTGATGTTTTCAAGGTATTTCTCAAATTTTTTGATGCTGCTTCATCTGATGATCTTGCTAGTTTCACTGATATAACCTTGTAACACTGTGAGCATGGTATGTCATAAACAAAACTAGAGTATATGTTGCGCTCAATGATATTTTGCGTTAACTAGGTGTTTACTCAGCTTGTTTGAGGCCATCTGCGCAACGCCTAGGTCATGCTTTGAAATGATGAGCTGCGTCACCCAAAGAACAGATAGGCCGCCAGTGCGCATTTGAAATGACTTGACCTGGGATGGTTAGGAAATGAGAGAACAATCTTCAACACGACAACATGCTTGATGAAGTTCTTCGGCTGCTCGTTCGGCAACTGTCAGTGACATTTTGTCTCAAGTTTCTTTCCCTCGCCTTGTCGTCAATCGAGCAAATATATGTTACCCACGACACAACACAATGAACCTACCGATCGCTTTGCGGCAGCCTAGGCAGTACAATTCAAACTTGAAGCAACGTGTTGTGTATGCGTCACTTTTCCTATGCACAACAAACAAACGACAAGCAAACGACAAGCACCGGTTCACCTCAATTTGACGTGTAGAAAAATTGGTACACATACTCTGCGGTAAATTTTAACTCTTCCTATTCAGTTGAGAGGGCACACTAGCTATGGGTAAATATTCTTCTTTATGTTATAGAAGCAGTCGTGCATGTAGCGGACGAATATGTAGGGTGCTGGAGCGACTTACAAAAGGCACTTCTGTTGAATTACTTCCATGATCGAATTGGCTATAGTAACGAAGGTGCAACTTTCGTGGCAGTTCTGTGAATCTGCCTATAAGGCTGCTCACGATAGGCGAACGACATGTTGCTTGAGGAAACTTCCAACAACTTATACAAGTCCTGTGACTGCAAAAGCGGGCACTAAACAAGTATTTTGTCCGCCAGCATTTTCTCTTTGTAGAAACCTGCAGCCAAGTCAACAGGAACAGAAATAAACAGCGGTTATGCCAAAGGCCACATTTACGTCATCTGTATCTGGGCAAAGGTCAAGCACATTATAAGCGTAAGCAGTTGAACTGGCAACGTGTGTGGCAGTTTTCCTGGTGATCAGGTCCGACAATTTGTTCAGTTTACCCAAACGTCGGTGCATTGACGTTCTTTTAAAGTCAATCATAGACCCTAGTGGAACGCCAGGGTTGTGTACCTTTGGTAAACCCTAAATGGGAGGCTCAGACCAATTTGTTAATAGCAGGCGACAATAAAAGTTCTTTAGCTTCAGGCTGTCAAACCTAAATGTCTTCGAGAGCAATTTACGATGCTTCGCTTGAAGGCACATCATGGCATTACTCTGTAAATTGTTATATAAATTCCCCATGGGAAAGTAAATCAACAATCTTATTATCACAGTTTTCAACGGCATTTCGCTTGTCTGCAGAAAGTATGGCGTTGGGGGCGTTGTTCTAGAGGGTCTTAAAGGCATATTTCTCAGCCTGGTGAATACCTAGTTGGGGGGCTATGTATTCGCTACTTCGAAAAAAACGCCGATGGTGAAGAGACGAGCGCCGTCTCGTAATTCGAGAGCAATCTGTCCGAAGGCTTCGTTTTCTGTCAAGACGACTCTCGTTGGTTTCTTTTACACGCTATAGAATTGAAGCTTAACCATGCATGAAACCGTAACTTCAGATACAGTGGTAAGGTGCGAAGACAAGTTTAGAACAACGGTTTCAGTGTGCGTGGGGTCATGTGATCCAAGTGCACCCACTTTGCTTTTCTGCAACTGTCTGAGGTTGTATTCCCACAGAGTCAACATGACAATTATGCACGTAGAAAAAGCCCTCAACAATCATGTGTTCCAGCTTCCGAATTCTAGGTTCTGTTCGCTTTACTCGACCTTTGTTGATGCTAATTTCTTCTAAGTTTCTTGAATTAACTGTCGGCCTCACGCTGACGCTAGCTGTCTCTTCAAGCTTTTTAACTTTTGGCACAAGAACTTCTACCTCACGTATCCGGTTGTAGGAGAAGTGCCGCTCTAAGGCAAGTATTTTTGATGTAGGCACATGAACTTGCGAGTCGTCATTACAATGTCTTGCCTGTAGTTGTGTACAGTATGAAGTCAAGAGTTCCAAACAAATTTGTGTGGTTCGGGAACATGAAGAACATGGAAACCATTAGCTCAGTTGACCATGTCTTTTTACGCCAGATCGAATCCTACAGAAGTTAGCGCGTAGCTTAGAAGTTAGCGCTTTACCTGTTTTAACAATATAACTCACTAATACCACAAGAATTTGTTCGCGTATGTGGCTGAATTATTTTTTTCATCTTTTTACTGAAGAAGAAATGAATCACAAGAACTGGTCCGCTTTCAACATGACCGCATTAAATGCTTTTATTGAACACATAGGCCAAATAGTGTGTTAATTAACAATTCCTTAAGCCACTTTCAAGGTTGCTAAGTGTCTTCAAGCCTTGCATCTCAGTACCAAGTTTCTGTAATCACGTTCTCGTCTCTCATTAGTTTTCCTTTGACTAATTAAAAATACACAACTTTGACACAAGGGTAACTATATGTATCCTCGTATGCCGTATACTGTTTCACCTATTGAACGAGTTTACTGTGTTTTTCTCAGTGTTTTTGAGCGATTTCAGAAAACCTGAATATTAACTCCGTTCCTACTTGACTTCGCAGTACCTGAAATGAGATGCGTTTAATACAGGTAAAAAAATGCCGATAGTGCCCAAAGATCGACGTCGCTGTAATGAGACAGACGCTATATACAGTAAAATGGCAGTGTGGTCTTCTTATATTTTGTTTGCTTTTGCGGAAGGTAGAGCTAACATTTTTTGCCACGTAGTTTAACCTTACAGCACAAGTTCACCTATTGTGTTAACAAACATACTGGTAGTACTGAATATGGCTATAATTAAAAACGGTGAGCCGACTGAAAATATTGTCTTGTAAGAGAACAAATATGGAAACCTAACATATACCTATAAATAAGTTTATAATCTTATGACAGCAAAAGTAATTAACAAATGGCACACTTCGCAAAGTTTAAGTGCTTCTTCGACCACACAAATTGGATTATCGTTTGATTTTCGCGGAGATGTAGGAGAGTTGGTGCGTTTGCTTTCGCATGACAGTGTTTTGTTCAAATGCTTTTTAATGGTGGTGTGCACTGCAGAATCTCTCAATACAATGATCACTTTGACATGAACTACCTTGTTTTTCTCCTACTACAGGTGGACACATTATCTGCCCTATATGTTCCCAAAACTTCGGCGCCCAGGGTGACACAGCCAACGGCAGCGTCTTCACCGCTTCCTAAAAATATCTCGACGACTATGCCACCTGAAGAGAGGCATCTCGTTCCACCATCACACCTACAGGGAGATGAATGTGTCGGGCCTCTTTGCCGCAACTTGGCCAATAGCCTACGGACCCAGCTCGACTCTTCCGCTGACCCGTGCTATGACTTCTACAAATATGTCTGCGGGAAATACCGAAGATATAGCACCTTCAGAGATGTACGTTGGGAAAGCAGTTTCTTGCTTATCCTATAATATTAGAGAGTGCGCCGAAAAACACCAGAAAAGGACACAGTGAATAAGCGTGTCCAAAGTTATTAGAAGTAGTGTACTGTGGGACAATGCACCGGGGTCAAATGGCTCAGCAAATTTTCATGTAGAGGGCGTTTTGTGTTTCGATACCACTAAGCAATAACTCATTGATCATACAGCGGCACTAGAGCCACCTAATTCAGGCAGAGTTCTCACACTGTTAACCGCAATCATTTTATTGCATATGCTGAATATTTTCCTTATAATATTTTGAGACCATTAATTTGCACGGGATAACTTTATTCAATTATAGAGCAACAATCACTTAATCGCTATCTGCACTATACAAATATATGCAGCTATTCTTCCTGTCTAGCGGTTTCTTCTTTGTTTGATTACGCTGAAATAATAGTTTTTGCGAATGGCTTTAGTAGGCAGATACTGCGGTGAAACAATCCACGGAAAGTAATAAACACAGCTGTAACCAAATCGATGAGAACGTGCATGTCAATCGAGCTAAAGCTCGACGAAGGTGTGAATGGATGTTGTTGACGAAAAATGTTTGTGTGGAAGCACAGAGTTCGTACTGATAATTTTTTTGTCTATACGTTTATTAAATGATTAAGAATGAACGTGGCCTACGAGTTATCTATAGTGTTTCTTTTTAGCATATTTAGTAAGCCAGTTTGTTCACTTTGAACCGATTACGTTAGGAACAAATACACCTCAGACAGAAAGATAGATTACATTTGTATTGGTGTTAAATATTACTTAGCTGTCATTAACTTCACAAAATTATTTTGTGTAAACAGACAGAATATGTCTTTTGTCATGGATCTTCGTGTCGTCCAGTTGCTGATTTGCTTTTGTATCAGCAAACGTCCTAGTATTAGCGTTTCATTTATACCTCTTCTTTCCTCGGTGGCGTTGGCTATTCTTTGGTGGTCATTGTATCCCCACATAATTTGTTAAGCTGAGAAAGTGCTGACAGAGTGATTTCAGAGGTCACGTTAGAATATAACAAGCAAAATCTTAGAGCAGCATTATGAGGGTTGTAAAACTCTTCTAGTGATAAATCTGAATAAAAAAATTGGCTTATTTTAAACAAGTAATTGAGAATTTTAGAAGTTGTCCTTACTGTATAAGGTTTTTAAAATTAACGATCTCATAATCAGTTGGTAGGCCCACGTAATGAACTATAAGAGGTAATTGAACCGATGTGTTTATTAGTGCAAGTTGAAAGTGTGCAAATAGTCATACAACATACGCAGTTATCCATTGGAAACATGGCTGCGATATAGATGGACACCTATGTAACTTTTTAAAGTCCTCGATATCACTAAGCAATCATCAAGTTTAATGAATATTTTGGTGAACCACAGGAAACCTCTTCATCAGGTGGTTGGGGCGCATAAAAAGAAAGCGGCGAGCATGACCGATCAGGAACCAAGTTTTCTTGTCCACCACATGTCTCCAATACTCCGGCTTTAGTAAGAATGCAAACAGCTGCTTTTGCTAATGTCAACATCCAGGTGAGCCACTTATAACGTGAGCAGGTGGCTTCAGTGAACGCGAACAAGCAGTGATACGTTCTAACAATACGTCCTCAATAAGCGCCAGAAATTAGATGATCGTTAAGATGCACCAATAGAAGTTTCACGCGATAGTGGTCTACTACCCCTAGTGCGTACTCTACCACTAGGTGTATACATTTTATTGTATGATGTTACGAGATTAAATTGAGTGTTCCTATTATGTATTCAATAAAGTTGCAAGTGGATTGCGTGAGCAAAGCTTTCTCATACGGCTGCATTCTGTATAATGGGTAGCATGCTTTAAACCAACCTTATGAGCACGAAATGTTTTCGAACTTCATAGGTCCGTGGTACGTGGTTCTATGGAAATACGCGCAGTAGCATATGTCTCTCTTGAAATCGGTTTTTACTTTAAACCATGAAGTCGTTGTGATAATCGCATGTTCCGACGCCCGATGGCAACGCCCGCTTGTACCACGGAGTATTAGTAACAGCTGCGCGGCTCTGCGCGCCAGTGCACCCAGCGTAGTGGCGGATGGAGGAGTGGTGCGCCACAGAACAGTGAAGAGAGACCACTCAGTGATCCCCGCTTGCTTCAGCGGAGACAGCCTATTGCGTAGCTGCGCCAACTGTTGAAAAAAGTTGAAGAAGCTGTAAAAATCGCAGAGCTCAGACTCCTTGGACCGTGTCCTCCATCTTTTTATATACTTTCTTTCGCTCCCTCCTTTTGGGCGAATGCTCCCTGGTCGTTGTCTTTCTACTATTGTTGGCATTAGCCGTGTCGCCAGATTAGGCACGAGAAATTAGCTACTTTCATGATTTACGGGTGCCTTCAACTCGTGCTTTGTTCAGGAGAATAAATTATCTAGCGACTGTCTCGCTTAGTAACTGGATGTGACACCTCCCCGCGCATGCGCACATGGCGTCTCCGCTCATTGGCTGGGTCCGCTGTGACGCTCACCTAAATATCTTAACAAATTAAATATTTCGTGTTATATTGTGAAGCTTGCATACAGGACGCATGTGTTTACTGCTACATGAAAGTTATTATCACTACATTTCCAAGCGGAATACGTTATTTTGTCCGATTTTCCTCGCACACAACGGGTGGTACGGTAGAATACCTGCTTGCCACAAAAACAAGACGGACAAGATGTTCAGCCTCTGGTACTTTACGAAAAATTGTGAATGCCGCTCAGACAGGGCTCGAACGAATATTGTTTGGTTTACCTTGACGACAAGGTGGTAGTTAAAGACACGTTAAACACGTCCAACGTCTGCAAGTAGTCTTTAGGGTAATTAGAACAGCGGGACTTTCTTTCAAACCTGAGAAGGCACGATGTAAAATGCGGAGCACTGAAGCTTTTTGGCCAGGTTATAAGCCATGCCAGGATTGACCCAGTCCTGGTGAAAACCAGCGCCATTGTGGAATTCCCCATGTCAACAAATAAGCACCACCCACACAGATTTCATGGGCTGTGGGCGTACTACAGGTGCTTTGTCAAAAACCTATCGAAGGTCACTAAACCACTTAACTAGACTGCAATAGACGATGTCCCATTTGTTTGGAGTCAAGATTAGCGCATGCTTTCGACACCCTCAAAAATTAACTAGAGGCTCCGTACTGAGTCATTCACAAAAAAGCCGACACGGAGGTACACAAAGATGCCAGCAACGTCGGGCTGGGCCCCGTTTTGTTTAAAAGGCACATTGACACAGTGTGCGTGAATTCGTATGCGACCAGAACGTTATCCAAATCACAGGAAAACAACTCTGCAACAAAAAAAGAATGCGTAGTTGTTGCCTAAACGATAGCAAAGTTGTCCCACCACGGTGGTCTAGTGGCTGAGGTACTCGGCTGCTGACCCGCAGGTTGTGAGACCGAATCCCGGCTGCCACGGCTGCATTTCCGACGGAGGTGGAAACGCTGTAGTCCCGTGTACTCAGATTTGGGTGCACGTTATAGAACCCCAGGTGGTGGAAATTACCGGAGCCCTTCACCACTGCGCCTCTCATAATCATATGGTGGTTTCGAGACGTTAAACCCCACATATCAATAAATTAATTCATAGCAAAATTTCTTCATATTTAATCAGACTGATTAGTGATCATCATTTTCTTTAATAGCTCGTAAATCTAAAAGATCCCTCAGGTTCTCTAGCAATATAAAGCCATCGGATACAAATATTTGACGTCACATTGGTACATGTGATTGGGTGAAAACATACAGGCTTACTGTCTCTGAAGTGCACAAGTTGAAAACGCGAACACCTACCTTGAAGACAGGGGCACTTTCTGCTGTGAGAGCAAGCAGCTTGTGTGAGAAACAGAGTAACGACTCTGAGCTCATCTCACTCATAGAATACCTGAAAATGCGCAATATTTACCGCCATCCCGCGATGTTTCGCGTGCCATCTAGCCTCTGTGTGTTTCCAAAGTGAAGTGCCTTATAAGAACTCCCATGATACACAAGCTACGCTTCTACTTGTCTCGCGAAACACGCTTCGTGTTGACTTTTACGTGCTTGTCACGACGAGTCGTCGTATGGACACCTTAACTACACGCACTCGTTGCAACAAACTTGCCACTCCTACTACTAACCACGTATTGCCCAGGCCGCCACACTACGTTCGCACATGTCGCCAGCAACGTCGACATCTACGTTTAAGACCAGCAGAACTGCTACAACCAATAGGCTCACTGAACGCGCCTTTTCATTAAATTGGCATAAAATTTCTGGGATCACTGCTCATGTCTTTTTCCGGTAATTAGTGGATTATGGTCGCTACAAATTACTGAACACACTTCTGTGATACAAAGGCCCCACAGCAGAGGTCGTCCACTTTTTTTGTTAACGGCACCGTCCTTCATCATGACGTGCCGGCTGCCATTGCTAATTGCAGGACAGGATTCACCACACAGATTATACAGAAATTCTTTAGACTAAGTGGCAAGTAAATTAGCAAAACAATCGCTTGCCTCCCGTGATTGAACGAGCAAGCGGAGCGACTCAACAAAATGATTGCCGATATCATGTCAGTTCATGTGCTCATTGACCACTACAATTGGGATGATAGCCTTCCTTAAATCACTTCTGCGTAAAAATTGCCGGTTAAAGAAAATAATGGTCTCACCCCATTCCCTTAGTTCACGGCCTTGAGGTGACCGCGATGCTCAATACTGTACTCTTCCCGACTGACTACCAGAGTTTACACGCATGCTGTCATGTTCTCCTAAGGTGCCAAGGAGGCCCGTTAAGTCACTTTATGCCGTATTCAGTGACGGGAAGCTCCAGATAGATAGGCTATAGACTTTCCATCACTGAGACGATACTTTTAAGCCTCGTGATGAAGTTTCGGTGTGGACCCACAGCACTGCCATTTATAAAGGCTACTGCGCCACTCCTTCACCACTCACTAGGTCGCGCGACATCTCTGTGATCCTACTCACGAACTTCTCCCAGAAGCCACTTGGAAACGTCCCCCCCCCCTCTCAAACTGAAGTCATTCAGGTTTCTAGACTGAAGCCAAAGTATTCGCGCTGGGACTCAATATTGCAATGATTGACTTTATTGGTGACATCGCATGTTTTTTTTTTGTTTCCTGCCTTATGTTTCATTCTTTCCTGCTTCTTTTTTTGTTATACTGCTTTATTCACAGTTGACTGCGTTATTTGCCATCACGACATTCATTTGGCTTGTGGTCCACATTCTTCTTGTGTCCTCATACACAGCATGGAGACAATGCTTCTTAGTAGAAGGGGTAATGACTCAAACATGTCATCATTTATGAACGATCTACTCTGGCTAATACAAATTTGGGGCAGGAAAAAAAAAAGAACGGTTTTGCTGCTTTAACGAAGGGTCGACATCAACTCCTGGCTGTCGGTGTTGCTTTGCATGTAATATTATATTATACAACGCTATGATACGCAGTGCTAGGGTGCCTAGATAGCAGAGTAGTTAAAACAATTGCCTTCAGATTGAGTGCACGTGAATCAGCTCATACAGCTTCAGGATGGTGATGTTTTTTTTATCTACGACACATGCTCAATCTCGACCACATCTGTGCTATCAAAACAAAAACTCAACGTGTACTCTTCATTCAAATGAACAACCGTACTCGTGACTGCACAGAAGTGAGCCTGCAGCACAACAAGCTTTTATTGTCATCAAATGTGTTCACCAGCAGCGCGTTTTTCCCAGAAGCACATAAAAGCCAACAATTTGAACAAACCGAACGTGGTTTCGCGTCGGCGTTCATTTTGTTCAATACATTCGAAGCATCCTGCTTGGCATCCAACAAAAGAAGCGGTGGTCGAGAGTAATGCGACAGCGCTGTTATCCAATTGTGTTTTGCGCTGTTTTACGTTAGAGAACCGCCCGTCGTGCTTGTGCGTCTTCAGACGGATCGTACGCGCAATACCTAACGCGTCCGCCACGAAGTCGAATTAGGTCGGCCGTTCGAATGCACGATTAAAGCCAGCTTCACTCATCAGGAGAGGTGATACGGAAGATATATACACAGAAAATGATGTCTCTGAGGAAATAAGCTGCATCACGTGTGCATCACGAAACGCAATCCCAGTTCTCTCCACTTCAATTCGTGAGAGCTAGCGTTTCTACTTTCTAATTGGAACAGACTAACGAGTAGAACACCTGGCATGCGGCGAACGGTCGAAGCAAAGAGCGCGTCTGATACTAACGGCCCTCTTGAAGTCACTCTTAAAGCCTCTCTGTATAAAGAGAGGTGGTTATCAAAGAGACAACCTCGTACTCCGTAAGCACGGTACTGTATTATTTTTCACATGTATGTGTTTTTCAGTGCAAAGGGATCGTTTTTTTCCCACTTTTAAAACACCCGAGTAGAAACATTATGGTGGTGTTAGAGTATGTGGGTCAGTAAAGGCGTGAGACCTAACGCGGTTGATTTTAGGAATTATCCTACCAGTGCCTTGTTCGTGACTGCATCTGCAATACTCGTTGTGCGAACTCTAACTTCCGAACAATTAGCGTTGGACATTTTCACAGAATGCCTTAAAGATTCGACCACTTTTTGTTTGCATCCTCGTTCTAGCATGTCATGCCTGATACGCACGTACTTTCTAGATAAATTGTCATGAAGGGCCGCTAGTGCATTTCGACCTCCTTAGACGAAATGTTCGCATCACACTTACCATCATGAATGTATTTCAGCCATGAGAAAGCTGCCTCTTCCGCAGCTATATTGCGAGCCCAAATGACAAGACTATTTGTTTTCATGCAACTGCAACATTATTTAGCCCACAAAACAGAAAGACACACTACGCACTTCTGAAAAGCAGTGGTTATGGTTCAAAATAGAATATTTTGCGCAGACGCGATGTCATGCACTTTTGTGTTTTTTACAGGTTCAAGATGCCGTAAGGGTTGGGATACGTGCGAGCTTCAAATCATTGGCAGTGGTGCCATCGAATCAAACTGCCATCCAAAAAGCAGCTGCTATGTACCAAGCCTGCATCAATTTTGCGTCGTCATACCTACCAGAGGTAAGAGCAAATCTCAGCTTATCCTTGAAGGAGAGCACCTTTTTAGAAGTGCACCCTGCAGTAATTACTGCAGGGTGCAAATACTACTGAGTTCTCAATAATGTTGCCTCCAATACCGTGTAATTTATGCGGACATATGAAGTAAAAATTACAACCGAAGTTTACTGGCACATTCTATTCTGGTTGAAAGCTATGCATGCTTGTAATTTTTACTATATGATAAACCTTAGCAATCTGATTGCCCAGTGAGGTACGTGTCATCAAAATTGGTCACGTATTTGCATGTTACACTGCAAACGTCGCCGAAGGACGATAGTCTTGCGTCTGGAGAGAGTGAACAAAATGTTTATTTGATGTTCTGCGTAAGAAAATTAGTGAATGATATTCTGGAAGCGCTGCGTCAGAGTGCCTCGAGCGTGCAGCAGAGGCGAACGAGCGCATCGAGTCGCGTCACACATGAGACATAAGCGCAATCTGGCAGTTGTCTTGGAAAACGAAAATCGTGGCGTGCGCTCCCGTCTTGGAGGCCATAATGTGCAGAACGCAAGGCGACGGGTAGGTGACGCCACAGTGTCATCTCAGCAAAGCGTTTGAACTACTTGCCTTTTCGTGCAAGCTCTGCCTTATTGGCGCATTGTGATAAATGCTACTGTCTTTAGAAATACTTATGTATTACTTTTCTAGTATAAAGGCACGCATACAAAATATTGGCATGTTGCTCTGGTGCCTCAGTTATGCGCACCAATCGCTTTTCAATTGACATTTGCACAAGTATGAACGATAAAGCTGGAGCAATATTGGTGGGCGCGGAGGTTGGGGTCCGTGGTTCGAGGTATCATTTGGTGTAGTTTGGGGTACCGTTAAAGGTGGACAAACAGAAAATGGTACAGACAGACAGACCAAAAGTTTAGCGTCAAAGGCCTTCGTGAAAGACCATTGTCCTAAACAAATAGGCTGATATTGTACTTCAGATTCGCCTTGTGAAGTGGTCTCTCATGGTTCTTGCGCTTAACGTTAGCCGCAAAAAAAAACAGTTTGCCGTATGGTTAGGACAATGAATGGCATAACAATAAATTGGTATGTCGTACAAAAAGCGGAAAGCAGCTCGAAACTTCAAGCGCTCTGCTTAAGCACAAAAATACACAAGAATCGCACACATTCACACATACAGTGGCTCTCTGAAACACTACTATAGATGTGCGAAAAGAATGCTGAAGAATCCGCAGGAATAGCATGAACTCAGAACTATCGCAGCGTCTTTGCGTTTGAACAAGGCGCTGGAAGTCATGACGATGCACAACTATAATGGTTTTTATAAGATAAATATAGTGTTTTTTAAAAGCTAATCAGAGGTGAAAGCCTCGTTTCGTTTTCTTTTCTCATTCAATTCTTTTGGTTGCATGGGACCCTCTCATGGGCCGTATTGTAGCATTATATATAAAATTTTAATACCATCTTATATTTCATAGTATCTTGAATAATTTTATTCACAGACGATAGAGCTGGTGAGATGGATGATCGACATGAACCTGGACTTCCAGAACACGACAAGACTTGAAACTGTAGATCCGGTTGAGGTGATGGTGCGCGGTTCTCTTGAGTTGGGCGTGGAAGCCATCATCTCCATTCGATTCCACGAGCGAATACTCACCGGCTTTAGGAGATTAGTGACGGTGAGGCAACGAGTTCTCGCTGCAAATATGCTAACTTATGGACGATGCATATGTGTGGGCATTATATTGCATGCAAGCTGGCAGTGAATTGATGAAGTCTCCTGACGGTTTCTAACTCTTATTATTCACAGCTCTAAATTTGAAGCTTGCCCCAAGTTCATTGCAGCGCAGTGATAGCAACGTGTCGCAATGAGGATAGTTGTACCTAATCTCTTTGATGCTGTGATGAAAGAGTTCATGTGCGCTTCTGCGATGCTTCATAGCTAATGGTTGAGTGGCTTAAGCGGAGTTTAATAGTCACTTAAAATTTAATCAATGAAATGTTTTGTCCATCTTCACTGCTTTTTACAACCATTATTTTAACTTGAGCTGCCAAACAAATAAACAAAAAGCAAACATTAGTGTGTCATTGTAGAAGCAGTAATCAGAACCTCGCATTTCGTCACAGCATCAGAAAACGCATTGGCATAACTCCAAACTCTGGCTTGAGATAGCTTTACCGGCATATATAACTCACAAAACCAAAGTATGTGTAGCCTCCATTGCTAGGCTTGACTTTTCCTTTTCAATGCCAATGTGACTATTGTAAGGGCCACGACGTCACGGACATCTCCATAAAAAAGTGGAAAGTCTAGCTTGATGTCTCCGACTGCTGCATCGTTCTAGAGCATTCTTGCACCAAAACGAAGTTTTCTGCGATTGATTTGATAGAAGTGTGAAGTTTAGCATCCCAAAAGCACCGTATGAATATGAGAGACGCCGTAGTGAAGGGCTCCAGAAATTTCCACCACCTGGGGTTCCTTACCGTGCACCCAATTATGAGCATACGGGCCTTTGGCATTCCATCCCACGACCTGTGGGTTCGCAGCGGAGTTCGTTAGCCACTAAACAACCACAATGGGGCGTCACGCTAGCTGTTTGTTTGCTTGCTATCAGGGTGAAACAGGTTTCACAAAAGACAGCGCCAATAACGAGGGACAAGAAAAGAAGCAGACAGACAGTGGCACCGACTTACAACAAGATTTATTTGCTGGAACTGCGCATTATATACTTGAGTATTATCTGACAAACAGAGAAAATACAAATCACACAAACAGAATTCACCTAACACCCGAATAATACGTGATTACTCGGGTGTTAGGTGAATTCAGTTTTCTTTGATTTGTATTTTCTCTTTTTTTGTCAGATACTGCTCAAGTATAAATTGCGCGGTTCCAGCAAATCAGTCTTGTTGTAAGTCAGTGCCACTGTCCTTCTGCTTCTTTTCTTGTTCCTCGTTATGGGCACTGTTTTTTATGTGAATCATGTTGTACCAACTCGCCCAAGCAATCACGTTAGAAACAGGTTTGCTGCCTATATCTACCTATTGGTAAACATAGGCGAGATAATTGTTTTGAATTTTCGCGTACCCTGCTTTGCTGAGAGTTCGCATGCCCGTTTTGATTTATCTCGCGTGACTATTATAGAGAATACACTGATTTCACTCTGTTTTCGGCGTTTGCGACTGCTCAAGTGTAGGTTGCTGCGAGTAGCTCACAAGCGCTAAGTCATGACTGACTCAACAACGGCCGTGTTTTCAATTGTGTGGTGACATTGAACGTGTTTTGCAAAGATGAAGGTGGTTGCGACTAGATAGCGCTTGCAGACAGCGTAGCATAGACGAGAAGAGAACTACTTTCTCGCATTTGAACTTGGTGTCGTTTAGAGGTCGTTTAAGAGGATCGCTAAAGACCACTGGAAGTATCAAGGGTGACGGAGTTTCTCAACTCCCCACCGAAGGGCCGCAAAAAGATCTAGTTGATTTCACACCATAGAATTTCATTCTCTTCATAGATCGATTTCAATTTTTCATGGCACTGTGAAAATTGACTTTGTTGCATTCTTACCATGACATACCCTGAAAATCTTGTAGACATATTTATCACGAATAATAGAAATGACTGCATGACAGCAGGTTCCGTTATATCGGATGTGAGCGATCACTTCCCTGTATATATGATATATAAAAAGAATAAGCTTTCTAGACAGCTACAACCAAGTCGTTTGGAACCCTATAAAATACAGCAAATCAATTCAAAAACTTTGAGCGATTTAGACACCGTATTGAAATGTTAAACTTCAGTGCCTTGTATAACTGCAAAAATGCTGATGAGGCTTATGATACTTTGATGCATTTTTTTAAAAAATGCATATCAATATTGCTTTAAACTAAAGAATGTGAGAGCCTCAAAGAAAATTCGGAAGCCGTGGTTAACAAGCGAATGTCATGAAACGATTCGTAAAAAGAATGCTTTATATCCCAGATTTATCAAAAGTAGAGACAGCAGTCATCTGGCCAAATTCAAGAAATATAGAAACACGTGAAACAAAACTTTACGTAACAAAAAGAATGCTTATTTTCTAAACATATTGCCACGTTACATTTTCCAAGTTTTTGTTATCGTCCCAAAACACCACACGATTCTCAGCGCAAACCGCGCCTGCAGTTTTCGAGAGGGTTCCGGGCTGTAGTAGATCATTTCGATAAGATCACGCCCACTGTGCGAATGGTACAGATTGTTCTGGAACGTACGCCGCCGCCAGCGATAGCGCTAGAACATTCGACGGCGGAAGTATAAATGCCGACGCGCTTCGCCGCTTGTCAGTTGTTGATCGAAGGCCGACGCTCCGTTCGCCGCTATCAGTCCCAGACTGCTATCTGTGCGAGACTGCCACTGTAATTGGACTTTCAGTTTACCGGGCACAGGTTCGCCCAAATAAACAGTTAAATCCTAACACGAAGTCTCCTGTCTTCGGCCACGTCACGACCCCGTGACATCTGGTGGAGGTGCTGCTTCGTTCATGTACCGGACGCCCCCGTCAAGCCGTGAACCCAGCCCACGTCGCGGAGAAGACACCGATACCAACCAGGAGCAGCGAACAAGCCGCCGACAGCAAGGGCTACCACCGGAGTACGGGCTTCTACCAGACAAGCCGCGGAAGACGAAGGCCATGACCGCGACTGCAGTGACAATGACAACCGCAGCGTCCCAGCCCACGATGGTCATGCATCAACCCAGGGAACCACCGATTTTTCATGGGTCATCATTCGAAGACCCGGAGTCCTGGCTGGAGACATACGACCGTGTGGCCGCCCTCAACCACTGGGACCATGACGAAAAGCTGCGTCGTGTGTTCTTCTATTTGGAAGACACCGCAAGGACTTGGCTTGAAAATCGGGAGTCCACGCTCCGAACGTGGGATGTTTTCTGCGGCGCATTTCTTCAAACGTTCGCAAGCGTCGCTCGCAAAGAGAGGGCCGCTGCTTTATTAGAGACTCGGGTTCAGCTACCAAATGAAAATGTCACCATTTTCACAGAAGAAATGACCCGACTATTCCGTCACGCTGATCCAGACATGCCTGAGGAGAAAAAAGTTCGTTTCCTCGTGCGAGGGGTCAAACAGGAGCTCTTCGCGGGACTGATGAGAAACCCACCGATAACCGTCCAAGAATTTGTAGCAGAAGCGACCACTATCGAAAAGACCCTGGACATGCGCACCAGACAGTATAATCGTCGCCTGACTGCAGACTGCGCTGCTGCTCAAGACAGTAACTCCGGAGACCTGCGTGAAACGATCCGAGCGATCGTGCGGGAAGAGCTGCGCAAGCTGTTGCCTTCGGCCCAGCCTCAAGTGGATTCAATTGCCGACATTGTGCGAGAAGAAGTTCGGCAATCGCTTCAAATTCCCCACGCACCGCTGCCCGAGCCGGAAGCTATGAGCTACGCCGCTGCACTGCGCCACAACGCTCCTCCCCGTCCACGCCAAAACGCCGCCCCACCGCACTTCCGTCGACAGACGCCACCGCCGCCACCACCCCCACCGACGTCATACCGTTCGCCAGCGGCCCAGCGCAGTGCACCGAGGAAGACTGACGTCTGGCGCACCCCTGACCATCGCCCGCTCTGCTACCACTGCGGCGAGGCCGGACACACATACCGCCGTTGCCAGTACCGACAGATGGGACTGCGTGGCTTCGCCGTCAACGCACCGCGTCCACAGCCAGGAGAACGACCACGTGACATCGCCGACTACCTGACAGGAACTCGGTGGACACCACGAAGCCCTTCGCGTTCGCCGTCGCCCAGCCGCCGCACGTCACCGCACCACCGGCAGTACTCTGGCCCAACGCGGGGCCGGTCTCCTAGCCCGTATCCGGGAAACTAAGGGCAGCAACCGGTGGAGGTGCGGTTGCTGTGCGACGAACTACCGAAGATCCTCCAACGACGACGACGCCGCGACGGAGCTTTCCGAACACAACGCCAACCAGGCAAAGCCATGACGGCGAAAGCTCACTTACCGAAGGTGGCCTGACGACGCAACATGAAAGCAGCAGAACAAGCCGACGCAGCCGTGACCCGACGCCAGGCCCTAACTGTAATGCGAGACGGCGAACTAGCGACCTCGACGTTCTTATCGACGGCCACAGTGTAACCGCTCTCGTCGATACTGGAGCCGACTATTCTGTCATCAGTGGGTCGTTCGCCGCGAAGTTAAAGAAAGTTAGGACAGCTTGGAAAGGTCCTGAAATCCGCACAGCCGGAGGTCATCTCGTAACGCCTGCAGGAATCTGCACAGCGAGAGTCACCATTAACGGCCGTATTTATCCTACAGACTTCGTAGTCCTACAGCGTTGCTCGAGAGATGCCATCCTTGGCATGGACTTCTTATGCCTCCATGGTGCTGTCATCAACCTAAAAACAAAGTCGATAACGTTATCCACAGAAGAAGCACTACCGCCGCGCACGCCATCTGGACACCATCCCTTAAATGTGCTGGAAGAACAAGTCACCATTCCGCCTCGCTCAAGCGTCATTATTTCAGTCGGCGCTCCTAAGTCACCTGACTTCGAAGGCGTCGTTGAAGGCAGTCAGCATCTGTTGGTCACCCGAAATATTTGCGTCGCAAGAGGAATTGCAGAGTTGCGGGGAGGCAAAGCAACGGTTATGCTCACAAATTTCAGCAATGAGTACAAACATGTGAACAAAGGAACAACGGTCGCATATATCGAAGGAATTGTCGAAGCCACCAGTGCTTTCGCCCTCGCCGATTCTGCGGAACCTGCTCAGAGGAACCAAGCCCCTCCCATAGCTTTCGACGTCAATCCCAGACTTCCGAACGATAAGCAAGAACAGCTCAAGGCCCTGCTCCTGCAATATGAAGATTGCTTTTCGTCGTCATCGAAAATTCGGCAGACCCCAATCACGAAACATCGCATCATAACAGAAGAAAATGCCAGACCACTCCGTCAGAGTCCGTACAGGGTTTCGACGCGAGAACGTGAGGCCATCAAGAGACAAGTTGATGAAATGCTGCGGGATGACATTATCCAGCCGTCCAAGAGCCCATGGGCATCCCCCGTGGTGTTAGTGAAGAAAAAGGATGGGACCCTACGTTTCTGCGTCGATTATCGCCGCCTGAACAAAATCACAAGAAAGGACGTGTATCCTCTCCCACGAATAGACGACGCACTTGATCGGCTCCATAACGCAAAGTACTTTTCGTCAATGGACCTCAAGACTGACTATTGGCAAATCGAAGTCGACGAAAGAGACCGAGAGAAGACGGCGTTTATAACACCGGACGGCCTCTTCGAGTTTAAGGTGATGCCCTTCGGCCTTTGCTCAGCGCCTGCAACTTTTCAACGCGTTATGGATACAGTACTGGCAGGATTGAAGTGGCAGACTTGCCTTGTGTACTTGGACGACGTCGTCGTGTTTTCCTCGAGTTTCGACGAGCATCTTCGGCGCCTTGAAGCTGTACTTCAAGCCATCAAGACTTCCGGACTCACACTGAAGCTAGAAAAGTGCAGATTTGCGTATGAAGAGCTCTTGTTTCTGGGGCACGTTATCAGCAAGTCTGGAGTTCGTCCTGATCCACGGAAAACAGCCGCCATCGCCGAATTCCCGCCGCCCACCGACAAGAAAGCCCTGCGCCGATTTCTGGGCCTGTGCGCCTATTATAGGCGGTTCGTGAAAAACTTCGCCCGCATCGCCGATCCTCTCACTAACCTTACCAAGGCCGACGTGGAGTTCAAGTGGGAAACGCCACAGGAACACGCTTTCCAGGAGCTTAAACATCGCCTCCAGACGCCTCCGTTACTTGCCCATTTCGAAGAATTCGCCGAGACAGAAATACATACTGACGCAAGCAGCGTAGGTCTTGGCGCCGTTCTTGTGCAGAGGGCTGACGGACTTGAAAGGGTTATTAGTTACGCCAGCCGATCGCTATCCAAAGCAGAAGCAAATTATTCCACAACAGAAAAGGAGTGCCTCGCCATCATCTGGGCTACGTCGAAATTTCGCCCATACCTCTACGGCAGGCCCTTCAAAGTTGTGAGCGACCACCACGCCTTGTGTTGGCTAGCCACTTTGAAGGACCCTTCAGGTCGCCTCGCACGATGGAGCCTGAGACTTCAAGAATATGACATTACTGTCATTTACAAGTCCGGCAAAAAAACACTCCGACGCCGACTGTCTCTCTCGTGCGCCTGTCGACCAACCGCTACCCGACGACCCGGATGACGACTACTTTTTGGGAACGATAACTACCGACGACTTCGCTGAACGACAACGGGCCGACCCGTAACTTAAGGCCCTAATAGAATACCTCGAAGGCAGGACCGCCGAAGTCCCGAAGGTATTCAAGCGCGCACTTGCGTCGTTTTTTCTACGAAACGGTCTTCTACAAAAGAAAAACTTTTCACCGCTTCGGGCTAAGTATCTCCTTGTGGTGCCTTCAGCTCTGCGACCAGAACTCCTGCAGGCCCTGCACGACGATCCGACGGCAGGGCACCTCGGTGTTTCTCGCACGCTCTCGAGGATACAAGAAAGGTACTACTGGCCGCGTCTTACCACCGACGTCACTCGTTATGTGAGGACATGCCGGGACTGTCAGCGACGCAAGACACCGCCGACAAGGCCAGCGGGACTTCTGCAGCCAATTGATCCACCTTGCCGACCTTTCCAGCAGATTGGTAGGGACCTACTGGGGCCGTTCCCGACGTCGACTTTCGGAAACAAGTGGATCGTGGTAGCTACCGACTACCTCACCCGCTACGCCGAGACAAAAGCCCTGCCAAAAGGCAGTGCATCCGAGGTAGCTAAGTTCTTCGTCGAAAATATCGTCCTACGTCACGGCGCCCCGGAGGTCCTTATCACCGACAGAGGAACGGCATTCACTGCCGACTTAACTCAAGCGATCTTGGCATACAGCCAAACAAACCACCGCCGGACGACAGCGTACCACCCACAGACCAACGGCCTCACCGAGCGGCTTAACAAGACGATCGCCGACATGCTGTCAATGTACGTCGATGTCGAACACAAGACGTGGGATGCCATTCTTCCGTATGTGACCTTCGCATACAACACGGCGGTGCAGGAGACGACGCAGATATCTCCATACAAATTGGTCTACGGAAGGAGCCCGGCAACGACGCTCGATGCCATGTTACCCAACGTCACTGACGAAGAAAACCTCGATGTGAGCGAGTACCTTCATCGCGCCGAAGAAGCCCGACAACTTGCGTGGCTCCGTATCAAGAATCAACAGACGACCGACAGCCACCGTTACAACCTTCGACGACGCTTCGTGGAATACCAGCCCGGTGAACGTGTTTGGGTGTGGACGCCGATACGCCGACGTGGACTAAGTGAAAAGCTTCTGCGACGGTACTTCGGACCGTACAGGGTGGTTCGACGTCTCGGCCCACTTGATTACGAGGTTGTCCCCGACGGCATCACGAACTCTCAACGACGCCGATCGCGACCTGAAGTCGTCCATGTCGCACGCATCAAGCCGTTTCATGCGCGTTAACAAACTGAAACAGTGTTTTTTGTATTATTGTTGTAGCGTAATTTATTCATTGTACTTTCTTGCATTATTATTGTACCTTCATCTTTAGTTGAAGCATCGAGACGATGCCTTTTTCAGAGGGGGGCAATGCCACGTTACATTTCCCAAGTTTTTGTTATCGTCCCAAAACACCACACGATTCTCAGCGCAAACCGCGCCTGCAGTTTTCGAGAGGGTTCCGGGCTGTAGTAGATCATTTCGATAAGATCACGCCCACTGTGCGAATGGTACAGATTGTTCTGGAACGTACGCCGCCGCCAGCGATAGCGCTAGAACATTCGACGGCGGGAGTATAAATGCCGACGCGCTTCGCCGCTTGTCAGTTGTTGATCGAAGGCCGACGCTCCGTTCGCCGCTATCAGTCCCAGACTGCTATCTGTGCGAGACTGCCACTGTAATTGGACTTTCAGTTTACCGGGCACAGGTTCGCCCAAATAAACAGTTAAATCCTAACACGAAGTCTCCTGTCTTCGGCCACGTCACGACCCCGTGACAATATTTAAAAGGGCAAGTTCTCGTAGTGATGTTTTATGGCAGGAAATAAATCGTCTGATTCCCTCTGGCACTCGCCAAACTAAGGAACTGGAGCTCGTAGTGCATAATGAAATACTTAGCGGTGAAAAAGTGGCAAATAATTTCAACAAATATTTCACGACTCTTCTCTCAAATAGCACGTCATGTGTGGACAAACGCCCTATTTTGCAATTTATGGGCACATCAAATATGAAATCTGCGTTCTTAGAACCAGTAACGGAACAGGAAGTACATTCCACTTTTATAGGCCTCAAGAATAGTAAAGCGCCCGTTATTGATGACATTCCAATTCGCTCAAATAAACACGTACTTGACCTTCTAGTGCCTCCACTTACCTTTCTGTTCAACTTGTGTCTAGTCACAGCAGTTTTCCCTGAGAAAATGCAGCACGCTAAAGTTAGCGTGTTGTACAAATCGGGAAATAAGAATGACTTCTCAAATTACCATCCAATCGCAATATTGCCTGTTATTTCTAAAGGGCTAGAAAAGGTTATCTGTAAACGTATTATATCTTTCTGCGATAAGCATTCTATGATTGCGTCAGAACAATTCGGTTTTCGTCAAGATTTATCAAGTGAACACGCTTTGCTAGCACAAAAAAAAAATCATCTTAAAGGGATTTGACGAAAAGAAGCTAACACTGGGTATATATATTGATTTTTCTAAGGCGTTTGACAGAATACACCACCAAACTCCGTTTACTAAACTAGAACATTATGGTTTCCGGGGTGTAGCCCTAAATCTCGTCAAATCTTATCTAGGGAATAGAAAGCAATGTGTGCGCAATAAAGAGAAAAGTTCTTCGCTATTAGACATAAGCACCCGCGTTCCGCAGGGAAGTGTGTTAGGCCCCGTGTTATTTAACATCTACGTAAACGACATAGTAAGAGTAAGTTAGAACGTCAAATTTTCAGTTTACGCCGATGACACAAGTTTGTTCCTCCAATTCGACGACGTATCTAATCTTAGTATTTTAGCTCACGACGCGCTAGAAATGCTACAAAAATGGAGTGAAGTGAACTTTCTTGTCATAAATGCTGCTAAAACAAAGGCTGTTCTATTCAAACCAACTAATAAAAATTATATTCTAGCTTAGACTTACACCTCAGTGACAAAGAGATCGGGATTGTACAAGACGTTAAAATATTGGGGGTCACTTTAAGTGAAGACTTAAACTGGGACTCGCATGTGTATGATGTTGCCAAAAAGCTTGCCAAGGCATGTGGAGTGCTTTCGAAATTCCAAGGTATAGTTTCTCCAAGACCTAAACTCCACATTTATACTGCTTTATTTCACTCGCACATCAAATGCTGTACCATCGTCTGTGGAAACCCCACGCAAAAGAACAAAGTAAAATTGATCAGGCTACAGAAGAAATCAATACGACGTATTGCAGGTGTTCCATACGACGCTCATACATCAACATTATTTACAACATATAACGTGCTCCAAGTAGAACCGCTGTACAATTTCAATGTATTTGCTCAATACAAACATGGTTTGAAAAGTAAAACCAAATTTCTAACACTGTGTCAGCTCAAAGAGTCACCCACAACACCTTACAACATAAGCAAAAGAGACACAAGGCAAATACCAATTTCGCGAACGAATTACGGTTTTAAAAGTCTTAAGCCTATCATGCCAAACTTTTTGAATCACCTAAACAACAAAGGCATTACGCCTGATACGCTGACGAACAAGCAGTGGTAAGAATATTTAATTAGCAACCCAAGAGAGTCTTGGAATTTGATCAATCATTTCGAGTTCATTTTCACTATGTATTATTTTATAGTATCATATTAAATTTGATAAGTCGTTTGAATAGAAGTGCATTTTTTGGCTTTTCATATGCACATGTACAAACATGAACTGTTTCATGTATTTGTGTTTTCGTTATGCATACTGTTTAGAGGTAGTGTTTCTTATATATATAAATTATGTTCGTTTGTATTCTTTCTCACTTTGTTCTCCCATATTATGCCGCATTTTTTCGGTGTTTGCGATTTTACATTATGTCTGCAGTTGAAGTTTGTTGCTAAATTTGTTGATATTTTACTTGCTTGTGTTAGGCGTTCTTGTACTTTTTCTGTTTTACTTGCTTGTATTTTATTTGTTGTTTACATCACCAAGAGTCTGCGGCCAATCTGCTTAGGGTCAGGAATCCCGTCAAGCTGCTTCTCAGCAGCTTTTAATTTCTGTTCCTGCATCTTTTTCACTTTTTAATCTGATTTACATCTTGTTTTGTGTTGACCAATGTCATTGTATGAAAACATTGAATCACTGTACTTTAACATGATTGCTGAAAAATATTGCAAAATAAACTGAAACTGTAAATGAAACCTATATTTTTAGACGTATTACAAATATTTGTTTAAAACGAGTGTTTATTTCTGGCGTCCAGAAAAATATCAAATTCGTATTTCCATCAGAGATATGACATTTACGAAATCTATCATGCATTTACGTCTTTATTTCATGAAACAACGAAAACTAACAGTGGTGATTTTTTTTTATTTTCACCATCACAATAAACTATCGATGCATGAATTGTTTTAATCACAGATAAACTACAGCAAAGAACAAGAAACCTGGCTACTACATAGGCGACACCAAAGCACATATGCCAACGAGGACCACTATGGAATGTTTTTTCTCATGGCTGGAGTGCGTCGAGGTGAAGATCTCGTATTCGCTAGGAAAACACTACGCTACGAAAGGCGATGTGAGTTTATTTTGTATTTGTTTCTTTACCTACGTGAATGCGCAGATGCGAAACGGCGCCTGCTAGTGCGAGAAAAATTTGACATCATTAACGGATATCCTCACAGAGGGCGCTTTGGCACATAGAACGCCTTGGCAACGGGCCAGTTGACGATATTATCACTGAGCCTAATATTGCGATAGCTTCAAAGAGCTCGATTTGCGGAAAATGCGGCTACAGTGTCGGCGTCATTGGTTGTGAGCGAAAAACGAGCATCTTTGCGTGACCAAAAAATCAAGAAAGATGGATATAAAATAAATGATAAAAGTTTAGAGTCCGCGTGGGCATTGAACTCTGGTTGATTCGCGTGGCAAGTAGGTTTTCTCGCACACAGCCATGCAGAGTATATAGTAGAAATACTGTCCTCTACTTGTAATTACTGTATATGTGACCTATGCATTAAAACACACGCATACAGTATACATGCTTCACAGTAGGACAGGTTATGTTACGATAAGAATGTATAGTAAAACCGTATATTGCCATCGGATTATCACAATGAGATTATCATAAGGACTTCATAGTTTAGAGAATCCTCCACCAGAAAACGAATAAACGCTACTGCACCGTTAATGCCATGTAGCGGGTGCATAGCAAGTTTGAAAAAAATTTATACCCTAAGTATATGAAATACGCACTAGGATCAGAATATTATTACCGCGTTCAACATTTCAGGTGAAGCTTAATTCTTCCCAAATTAATTTTTCAGTTCATTTTGAAAGCATAGTCGACAGTGCGGCAGAACCTATTGAAAAAACGTCCACCATAGGAATGGCGGATTTCACCATCCACCATCCTGGTGGATTATGGCGGTGGAAATGTTGGTGGCACATGGTGTATGGGGGCGTATGGTGGAGCGGACGGTACACATGAATGGCGCGTTCGAGCCGGCAGTGCTGGAGCGCGAAGCAACGTCAGAACCACCATGACGAGCTGCCACTAAAAAAATTATAAAAATAATTGTATGAAAAACCATGTAAAAGCACCAATCTCCCCCCTCCCCCCCCCAAAAAAAGATGCACCGCGCGGAATCAAACCTGCCACCTTTGGATTTGTAACTCAGCACATTAACCACGGCGTCACGCTGACAGATGGCAGCTGTGGTGTTAGAGAAGTAGTCAATTCACAAACTCACTCTCACACTTCATCATCATCATCATCATTTATTATCCCTTAAGGGCCCTGGGTTGGGCATTACATAAGGGTGGGGGAGCATCAAAATATGCATACAAGGTCACATTTACAAAGGAAAAAGACATGTTAGCTCTGTGCACTGCTACGAAACTGAAAATGAAAACAAAAATGACACATGCTACGCGTTTCTGCATGCGTTTGCAAAGTATTTGCATTGCGGTTTGAGATGCACAAAACAAAGGGAGAAAGAAAAAGAAAACTAATAAAAAACAAATAAACAAACAAACATCATAGTACGTGTTTACAAAATGATAGATGGACTGATTTTGTAAGCAGAATCTACAATAAGGAGTGGTTTTGTTATACATTGTTACGGAGTCGAGGACAGTGGTATTATATAACTTTAGCGGTACAATAGTAACGGAAGAATAAAGAATAAAAAAGGTACAGTACAAAATATTTAATATACACTTGGAAGAAGCAGCAGCTTAAAAGTAACCTTCCACTTTCTTGTGTGAGTCGGTGCAGTACAGGAGTCTATTGTCGGTCAAATTCATTTTGCTAAATGGGCTGATACTAACTGCCTGAATTTCGAACTGTCACCTTGATGTACTATTGATTCGGGAAGCGAGTTCCATTCCTCTATGGCCAAAGGCAAGAAAGACTTGTTGAATGCGATTGTTTGACTTGTTGTTGCGACTTGTTGAATGCAATTGTGAGTGTTGAATGCGACTTCAGCTTTGTTTGTCGCTTACTCGAGATTGATGGGATCTGCCCCTGCTACTAACATTCGCACATTTGATAAACACGAACAACTGCTACCGGTAACGATTGCCACTGCGATAATGGCAACAGCGCTATGTTTTTGTTACAATATACAACCGCAAGAAAATAAACAACTGAGTTGACTGAGGAGCACCTACAGTTTATCGGCGGTTACTGTCAAGTTTAATGTCAGTTTCTCGCTCCTTCCAAGGTGCGATATATGTTGAGGCTTTATGACGCTTCTATGTTCATTCGACAGATACGCCCACACAATTGATTGTGATGTTTTTCGCGCAACGCACAGCGCCGTCGTGCCAGCGCACCACTGTTGCTCTGTCGTTTGGAAGAACTACATAACGGCTTGGCCAAAATAAATGCAGTGCGCCACAAACATTGTTATATTATTCGTTCTGTAAGCATAAGAATCGGCTAGTCTGTGTTCTCGCATAAGACGCAGTGAAGTGGCCGTGAGTGCAACCGGCGGCTGTTGGTGAGGGGAGGCGTACATTTGATGGAAGTGCTGCAAACGCGTCGCCTCGATATTTTTTTTCCTTTTGCGCGGACAGCGTACACCATAGGAAAAACCTAACTTAGGTTAAATTATGCGACAGCTTTGCTGTATTATTATTTTCACTCATCAAAAGTGCGCATTCTGAAACTCAGCAGCGCCAATAACACTTCTACGGGCTTGGTAGGTAGGATTACCCTTTGGTGGACATCATTGTGGTAGAACAGAAGGGTGAAAGTCGAATTCGCTGGGGCTTGTCTCGATGATCGAAAGCGAAAGTTTATGCATATTCGCACGCACTTTGTTAACTTAAAAGTACGGCTAAAGCAATAGAGTGTGGAAGAATCGCCAGGGTTGCGTTTCTAGCGTGGTGATATCAAGTCACCGCTGTGTTCTGCTCTAACATTGAAAGGAGCTATTGCGAACTTGAGCTCACTTATTTCTCGAAAACTCGCGCTGATGTAAAGCACTTATTGTCACTGTTCACAGTGACACCTCTAGTCTTCTAAACATCACAACAAAAAACACATCACGAATGTCAAACTGGTGTAAGTACGTGCGTAAAATGTAAACATATATTTACGGCCGCATATTCTATGTTGCACAAAAATTGAAGCGTTGTTGACACCACTAGAATGAAAAAATGAACGTGCTAGAAAGCGTGATGAGCAGCGTTGGTTTCTTTTGATCATAAACATATATTTCTGCGCATACAAGAATTAAACACAAGAAATAAGTAATTTCACATACTGTCGTAAGCTTTTTCATCGTGCCACCATCACCCATCAAGCTTCCATCACGCCGCCGTCATCCACCTTGCTCACCAAGCCTTCCACGAAAGACGTTTTGCCTCGCCACCATGAGCCGGCAATTTCCACCATCACCACCGTTGGTTAACCACCACCACCACGATCTGCCACCATTTTTCCCCTCTAGCCGTCATAAGCCGGCGTTTATCACCGTCACCACCATTGGCTTGCCGCCACCACCACCATCTGCCATCATTTTTTTCCACTTTCGCCGTCATAAGCCATTATGCCCACTACAGTTTCCACTATATCCACTAATATTTCCGCCATATCCACAATTATTTTCACAATATTTACCAATAATTCCCCTATTCACCAACCCACGATTTTCAATAGGGGAACTAAATGCTTAAGTTCACATATGAGTTTATTCTACTAGTTACTGTTCTTACCGCGTAATATTACACTCTGTGAGGTACTTGCCCTTATAAAACATGGGGAGGAGAAAGTAGCGTGCGTCTTTTCCGTCTAGTTTCTGTGATTATCTCATGTTTGCACTCTGTTTTCCGCTTAGCTATAAGTTATTAGCTATTAATCATTGAAGTAGGGTTAACACTACTTTTCTGAATTTCTATTTTTTATGCCTGGTAATGATATATATATATATATATATATATATATATATATATGTATATATATATATATATATATATATATATATATATATATATATATAACTACGCAATCATGCCCGAGCCGGCGTTATGCACCGTGCCTATACTGATGTCAAACAACTCATGCTGATACTAAAAGTTCGATAGTGCACGTTGATTCCCTCTAGCAGACAATTTTCTTCAGTACATAATGTGACCACGTTTGCATTGACCATGAAACAGAGGAGCTGTGGCTAATTGTACGATGGTTCGCGGGCTTTCGTCAATGATCGCATGCCTCTTTTACTACTACAATGTTCACGTTCACCTTACTCTCTTAGCATGCCGTCCATTCCTTATTAGTCATTTTATCATTTCTTCTTCTCTTTCTTTCTCTTTCTTTTTCTCAGTTTTTTTCTTGTTTTTTTTCTTGTTCATCTTTCCCATCTGTCCGCTTTCCTCCTGGCTCAACAAGCCAACAAAGATAAGGAAAATCTGTAAATACAATATGCGTTGAAAAAGACTGGGCTCCCGTCAAAATGTGGGGTAACTTAACTGTTATTTGAAAGCGCATCTATCTTCATTCACACTTGTACTTTGTGGCAACCAAAATTATTATTCAGCGTATATATATATATATATATATATATATATATATATATATATATATATATATATATATATATATATATATATATATATATATATTGTAGTGGAGCATACGCACCAACGCGTATGCGCCTTCGGAAGACAACGAAAAGCCCGTGCTCTGATTGCGCGAGAACCTGTGCCGCCTTTGCCAGACTTGCTGTTCGCCCATTTTCCGTCGCGACCTCGTTGCGACTCCTCTGTTCTAATAAACATCATCGCATTTGGTGGAAGCTGCTGAGATCCCTAAGCAGACCTGGAGCTCCGCTCTCGCAAGTTGGCCGAAAGACTACCGTACAACATGACTGACGCAGTCGCCAACCAGCCCATCTCAGCACAGCCAGCACCATCGGCTGCCCCGTCGACCTGCCCCGGTGCTACCCGTCAGCGGGACCCACCAATCTTCAGCGGCAGTGGTGAGCAAGACGTCGAAGACTGGCTCTCCTTGTACGAACGCGTGAGTGCCAGCAACAAATGGGACAACGACTCTAAGCTTGCCTATGTCATCTTTTACTTGGCTGACGTCGCCAAGCTATGGTTCACCAACCGCGAAACCGCCATCGCCAGCTGGTCCACCTTCAAGACCCTCGTGACCGAAGCGTTCGGCCGACCAGAGGTCCGCAAGCTCCGCGCTGACCAGCGTCTGTGCCACCGAGCCCAGCAACCTGGTGAGACCTTTACTAGCTATATTGAGGATGTGCTCGACCTCTGCAGGCGTGTTAAATCATCCATGCCTGAAGAAGAGAAAATTCGACATATTCTCAAAGGCATCGAGGATGGCGCATTCCAGATGTTGCTGGCGAAGAGCCCGACCACGGTGGCAGTCCTCGTAAGCCTGTGCCAGAGCTTCGATGAATTGCGTCGTCAGCGTTCCATCGCCCGACAGAGTGTCCCATCACCAGATTCGATCTCGGCCGTCGCACTCGCCAATGGCAACGTTCACCAAGGAACTCTGTCGAACCAGATTAAAGACTTCATCAGGGAGGAAGTCGCCAGACAGCTTTCCCTGCTGCCGCATAGTGACGCGCCCACGACAAGCCTCCCTTCGAATATGCAGCAGGCCATACGCACTGAAATTTGCAATGCACTCCCTACAGTTCCGGCCTCTTACCCGTGCACTTCGGTGCCATCTGATCTCTCAACTGCTGGCTACGCACCAACTGCGCCGCCTTCACCTCTCAGCTACGCAGCTGTGGTCGCGCGGCCCCCACCGCATCCAGTCGCCTTATCGGCTCCACCTCCTCCGGCCTCGCCTCCAGTCTACAGGCCCCCACCTCGCTTTTTCCGTCCATCTAATGAGTGGCGCACCCGAGACAATCGTCCCATCTGCTTCGCGTGTGGCATCGCTGGTCACATTGCACGCTTCTGCCGCCGCCGTCCCACGACTGCGCACGCATACTTCGGAGCTCCTACCTACGCACCGCAGCAGACCACCACGTCTGCATATGAACAGAGGCACTCCGACTCGGATCGCCACCCATCGACTGCTCGTTTCCCATCACCTCGTCGCCGATCGCCATCGCCTATGCGTCGTCGACCACCTCTTGAGGAGGGAAACTAATCAGTGCACTTCCGGAGGCAAGAACTGCAACTTGTGCGCAATTCCCAAGGCCTCCATTTTCGCCGCAAAATGTTGTTGACGTCGATGTTGAGGGAGTCGCCACGTTAGCGTTAATTGATACCGGGGCCGCCGTTTCTGTGATGAACGCAAACTTTTGTAGGAAACTGAAGAAAGTGACCACATCTCTCAGTGGCTTGGTGCTGTCCACGGCTAGCACGCAACGCATTCATCCCTCGGCTGTGTGTACGGCGCGCGTCGTCATCCGAGGCGTTTTGTACGTCGTACAGTTTTTTGTTCTACCATCTTGCTCTCATGACCTTATCCTGGGTTGGGATTTCTCATCACGTCATGAAGCTATCATCGATTGTTCCCGTGCCGAAGTGTCCCTTGTGCCAACATGTGAATTTCCACCACCCGACCGCTCTCCTCTGCTCTGCAAAGTCATCGCTGATGACGACATCACCTTGCCTCCTGAAGCTTCGGTCCCTGTTAGCCTTTCATGTCTGGCGCAACCTGACGGCACGGTGGTGTTTACGCCATCTCCGGTTTTTACTGAACGCAAGGGCATCGTTCTCCCATTTGCTGTTCTTACAATTGCGTCTGGTTTAACCGTAATGCTGGTCACCAACCACTGCAACTACCCCATTGGCATACTTCGTGGTGAAACGTTAGGATATGTGCAACCTGTCGACCATATCGATAATATTATTCTTCCCGACGAAACGCCATGTCACATTTCTGCAATCACTCATGCGTCTGAGCCATCAAGTTCGTCAGCCTTCGACATTGCTATTGACGCAGACCTTCCCCTCTCGCATCGCCGCCAACTTGTTGCTCTCCTTAACAAGTTTCGTTCTTTTTTCGACTTTCAAGAACCTGCTTTGGGCCGCACCACCACTATCGCTCATACTATTGACACCGGCTCACATTCGCCTCTGCGACAGCGTCCTTACCGCGTTTCAGCCGAAGAGCGCCGCGTCATTACGGAGCAAGTAGATGGCATGCTTAAACATGGAGTCATACAGCCTTCTCAAAGCGCTTGGTCATCACCTGTGGTTCTGGTCAAGAAAAAAGATGGCACCGTACAATTTTGCGTGGACTATCGCCGCTTAACCAATATTACGAAAAAAGATGTCTACCCGCTACCACGAATAGACGATGCTCTTGACTGTTTACAAGGCGCCGAGTACTTTACTTCTTTGGATCTGCGTTGTGGGTATTGGCAGGTGCCAATGGCTGAATGTGATCGCCCTAAAACAGCCTTTGTAACGCCGGATGGCCTATATGAGTTCAAAGTCATGCCATTTGGGCTCTGCAACGCGCCTGCCACATTTGAGCGCATGATCGACACCATCTTGCGTGCCCACAAGTGGAAAACCTGCTTATGTTACCTGGACGACATCGTAGTCTTTTCATCGGATTTCCCGACACATCTTGCTCGCCTCCACGAGATTCTGACGTGTCTAACTTCTGCAGGCCTACAACTTAACTCCAAGAAGTGCCACTTCGCAGCACGAAAACTAACCATCTTGGGACATGTCATCCCCAGAGACGGTGTTCTTCCGGATCCCGATAAGCTTCGAGCTGTCGCTGACTTTCCGTTGCCAACATCACTGAAAGCCCTAAGAAGTTTCGTCGGTCTCTGCTCCTACTTTCGTCGCTTCGTGCGCAACTTCGCGTCCATCATCGCACCTCTCACGAGTCTGCTTTCCAACAGCAAAGGCATATCTGCATGGTCACTTGCATGTGACGACGCATTTCGCCAGTTGCGCTGCCTGCTGACCTCACCACCTATTCTTCGTCACTTCGACCCTGCTGCGGCCACAGAAATTCACACCGATGCAAGTGGCATCGGTCTTGGTGCAGTTTTGGCACAACGGAAAGGCACCCAAGCTGAATACGTAGTCGCCTATGCAAGTCGCGCTCTCAAAAAGGCTGAATTGAATTACTCCGTGACAGAGAAGGAGTGTTTGGCCATAATCTGGGCGTTGACGAAGTTTCGCCCGTACCTTTACGGCCGTCCTTTCGACGTGGTCACAGACCACCACGCTCTATGTTGGCTGTCCACCTTGAAAGACCCGTCCGGACGCCTGGGGCGTTGGGCACTTCGATTGCAAGAACACGACATCCGTGTCGTATATCGTTCCGGTCGCAAGCATGCGGATGCCGATGCACTTTCGCGATCACCTTTACCACCAGATGTGGCTTCTCTGTCTCCCCCTTTTACAACCTTGTCACCACTCGACACGACTGACATGCTTTCGGAGCAGCGTAAAGACCCACACCTTGCCTTGTTAGTCGACTACCTTACCGATCCGTCTGCTGTTCCTTCCACGAGAGCGCTACGCCGGCAAGCAGCCCACTTTTCCTTACGAGACAACATTCTGTACCGCCGTAACTACATGCCTGGTGGTCGGAAGTGGCTCCTTGCTGTCCCAACTCATATGCGCTCTGACATCTGCATGAAGTTCCATGCAGATCCCCAAAGTGCTCACGCAGGTGTCCTGAAAACCTACGAAAGGCTGCGCCAACGCTATTACTGGCGAGGAATGTATCGCTTTGTGCAGAAATACGTTCAGTCTTGCACCACTTGCCAACAGAACAAGACACCTCCGCGGCACCTTACTGGCATGTTACAGCCGCTCCCGTGCCCGGCTCGCACATTCGACCGCGTGGGTATAGACCTCTATGGCCCCCTCCCATATAGTATCTCTTGAAACCGGTGGATTATTGTCGGAGTCGATCATCTGACACGCTACGCTGAGACTGCAGCTCTACCGGCAGCGACCGCCCACGAAGTTGCACTCTTCATTCTCCGCAGCTTCATTCTACGCCATGGTGCTCCGCGGGAATTACTCTGTGATAGGGGTCGAGTGTTCCTGTCGGAGGTCATCCAAGCTATCCTCGCTGAATGCAACATTATCCACCGGAAATCTACCGCATACCATCCACAGACAAATGGTCTTACTGAGCGGTTCAACCGCACGCTTGGTGATATGCTGAGGATGTACACCTCCTCCGACCACACTAACTGGGACGCTGTATTGCCCTTTGTTACCTTCGCTTATAACACCGCGACGCAAGCGACTACCGGTTTTTCCCAGTTCTTTCTATTGTACGGCCTCGAACCTTCCCACCCACTCGACACTATACTAACGTATCGCCCTGATGCATCTGAGTGCTCCCCGCTTTCGGAAGTCGCTAGATACGCTGAAGACTGCCGTCAGATGGCTCGGTCTCTGACAAGTGACGCTCAAGGCCTACATAAGACTCGACACGACGACGCTCATCGCATAGCTCCTACATTTCGTGCTGGCTCCCTTGTGTGGCTTTGGGTGCCCCCGCACGTTCCTGGCCTGTCCTCTAAACTTCTGGCCCGGTACCATGGTCCCTACCGTGTCATTGACGCGACCTCCCCGGTGAATTACGTCATCGAGCCATTAACACAATCACCAGATTTGCGCCGTCGAGGACGCGAGACCGTACACGTCGACCGTCTCAATCCCTACTACGACCCCCTCATTGTGCCTACTCCCTGAGTCGCCAGGATGGCTACCCTTCACCCCGGGGGTATTGTAGTGGAGCATACGCACCAACGCGTATGCGCCTTCGGAAGACAACGAAAAGCCCGTGCTCTGATTGCGCGAGAACCTGTGCCGCCTTTGCCAGACTTGCTGTTCGCCCATTTTCCGTCGCGACCTCGTTGCGACTCCTCTGTTCTAATAAACATCATCGCTTTATATATATATATATATATATATATATATATATATATATATATATATGGTGGGGTGAAATTCAATGGATCCCGTGGAAAATGCGGTAGAAAAAGAGGTCGACAAACGTGCGAAAAAACACTGCTTATACTAACGTTTCGGCAGGTGGGCCTGCCGAAACGTTAGTAAAACTAGTGTTTTTTCGCACATTTGTCGACCTCTTTTTCTACCGTATAAATATATATATATATATATATATACATATATATATATATATATATATATATATATATATATATATATATATATATATATATATATATATATATATATATATATATATATATATATATATATATATATATATATATATATATATATATAGCGTTCTTTTACCCTCATTGAAAACTGTACCTTGCACAAGTGTCACAGTTGTACACGACGTATTTTTACTCGCGGACATCCCAGTCGGTACAGCATAGGAGCATTGGGCAAATGGCACCAGTAAACGTAATATTCAGTGAAAGGGCACCGTGAATACGCACGTGTATTCACCAGTATGAGTGAGGCCTGCTTCAAACTTCAACCGGCGTTAATGGTCAAACCCTTGCGGTAGACCAATGCTTCGGCAAAACTAATTATGTTGTCATATTAGGCCGCATTGACGCAGCAGCTTCCACCAGGAGGTTCTGTCGCCTAATGTAGGACTGCCACCACCATGGCACCGTAACATAGGCACCGGAAATAGGCACCGGAAATAGGAAATAGGCACCGTAACACCTTAATTTTAAGGCGTCTTGTGAATTTAACTCGAAAAACTCGTACGCCCCTTAAGCAGAGGCCCGAATGAAAAGTTCACAAGTGACTCTAGTGTTATTTGGGTGCCCCGCAGTGGTACTCTCTATAGCATACATGTTCCTAAATGCAAAAAAACAAACATCGGCGGCATCGCATTTTCAATGTCCGCAAACTTTCCGCTACAGTTCAGCGCATGGCGGCACTGTCAGCAGAATAACTTGTGGCATACGCAGGCTGTTCCGAGTTTGACGGACTCTTCGCGTTTGTATGAAACAAGAGGTGTGAGAGGGCTCTGGTGAAGCGAAGATTACTTGTTGAATAAAATAGACATCACACAGGAAAACTCATGCAAATAACTGCAGTGAACACCAAAATGCTCCTGGTTGACAATGACTTATGAACATATAATATTATGATAAATAGTTATAATAATAATATAAAATAGTTATAACAATAAAATATAATATGTGTAGGGCCGCGAAGTTCCTCAACCACTACGTGATTATGAGGAATGCTGTAATGGATGGCTCCAGCAATTTAAAATATCTATTTCTGTTGAGCATGCGCTGACATTGCGAAGTACACGAGCGTTTAGGACCTAGGCTCGTAAAAGTTAAGGAAGTTCATGATGCATGATGAGCCACTGCACCCCACCGAAACGAGGACGACCGGAAGAAAGACTCACAAAAGAATTTTCGAGGCCTCAATCACATAATTGTCGTCTCGGTGTTGCACTTTGGTTCACCGTCCAGCATCCCGTCTGCATGAAAGTGCGACCGCCGACTAGTGAACCCCTGACCTGGCCGCGGACACACACGAGGACGAGGACGATAGGTGCTCTTATGTCACTGCAACGGATCTCTTAGTTCTCCTAATAAATATTGCGAAGTAGCTCTTAGCGTATTGCAAGCTCTTTGGACGTCTATCTATCTATCTATCTATCTATCTATCTATCTATCTATCTATCTATCTATCTATCTATCTATCTATCTATCTAAGTCGCCTATGTCTGGGTGCTCTTATGATCACCCGCTTAACTTGGTGTAAACCAAAATTGGTATGGACGGCTAAGATTGTCCGACCAATACCACACGCTGATCATTACATGAATATTGTCAAAATCGCTTTGCTTACGTCGTCAATCTTTTCCTAATAAACTGTAGCACGTCCCCGGGGGCGTGTATGTGCCACTGGTATGTCGATATGTTCCAAAGGTGATAGGCATTTCATGTCTACCCAGGAACGGTGACGACAAACATGGGCGATTGTAACGCTTGAAAGTTAAGAAAAAGCTGACTTAGGGAGCCTTGACCGGATGAATGCAAAAAATAAGTGTCAGTGTCTCAGCAGGAATTTAATCCCAGCATTCTGCGCGGCAATCAAGTATTCTATCACAGAGCCACGCCAAGTCTCGGAAATAATGTGCAAATAGACCCTAACGTTCGTGAAACCTTCATTGGAGTTGCAATACTGGCCATCAAATTTTATAAACATTACATGTTCACTCCTACGAAACAGCCAATATGTCGGGTATCGTAAATTGTAGTTAGGTGCCATGCGCTGAAGTTCATTTATGTAGTAGTGTCCAGGACTGCACCTTCATGAGCATGAACCCTTCAAATCAGCTTATCACTTCTGGTGTTGCTAGTACTCATGTTAATGTGGGCACCGTTTCGCAACTGCAAACATTTCTTAATAAACAAGTAAAACATATAAGGCAGTTTAACGTATGTGTGCGCGTGTATTTGCCCACATATTTATGGCCACTTTATAACATATCATTCAATAAAAAATTAAACACATTCAGCTTGTATGTGCTTCCTTCGCATAACATAGATTCCCAGGGTAAGTTGAATCTTGCTAATTATTTCAATAATAAATTTTATTACCACCATCATGCGTTAAGTCAAGCACCCTCTTTTCGTGGCAGTCTAGCCCCCTGCATTGACGCATTTTTTTTTTGTAGAGGTGGCAGTAAGAGATCACAAAAAGGGTTGCATGCGCCATAATTGTCCACTTCCACCAGCGCCGGTGTATCCAACCAATACCGCGTGAAATACAAGATATACTATGTAAATGAAAGCAATATGGACACCATGGGATTTAAATACGGGTTTACTGCGTGCCAGCCCTGTATTCTAACACAGA
The DNA here is from genome assembly GCF_043290135.1 of Rhipicephalus microplus. Taxonomy (NCBI): domain Eukaryota; kingdom Metazoa; phylum Arthropoda; class Arachnida; order Ixodida; family Ixodidae; genus Rhipicephalus; species Rhipicephalus microplus. Next base: position 113,835,569 of record NC_134702.1, read on the forward strand.
ACCACGCCGGTTCTTGATACTGGTCTTAGGCAGGCTTGATGCGTAAAAAGAACCGTGTTCATGTTCACCAATCTACTGTGGCACACACTCACTTCAAGCATAATCTTTCATCTTCATTACCACAGCACCAAGAATAGCACTGAAATGTCTTGCAAGTATTTAGCAAGTACCTCGAATCACCGAAGAAAGACGAAAGATGGCAGAGTGAATGCCTCCTAACTACACAAACTATATGGTGATTTAGGATGTAGAGGGTTCCCTGCGACTGTTCTCCGTGTTCTGGTGGGCCTAGTGTTTTTTTTCCTCACAGTCTTGCCCCATACATTGAAATAACTATCGGTGCTCTAGCCCGATTTTTTTACATAACTTTCATGGCAGTCTAGCCTCGTTTATTGACAATATTTCTTGCAGTCTTTCCCTATACACTGATATAATTTTTTGTTAGTCGAGCCACGTTCATTGGAAAACGCAGCCACATAGATTCATGTTGTTTCGGGCTTGTCACTGGCATTCTCAGTGCATAGTGCAACACATTCTTAATAGGAGTCTAGAAGGAAGTTAAAGAAATTTACGTTCCCATTTAGCTGTAGTGTGGCCTGGGACTGAATTAGAATTATTGCCACGTAACATCTTGGGTAGAGGTGTTGGGTACTTTTTTGATGACAGAGCTCAGCATTGGACGTCTCCTGCAGTTTAATACCAAGGCCCCGCGTTAAGATACACCTTTGCGAACCACCTCGACAGCATCACCGACAACGAGCGGCTACGTCGCTATAATGTAACCCTACGACCCCAGTTCCTTTCATGGGGAGAGCAACGTCAATTTGGATATAATGCTCAACACCAACGAGTGCGTAAGGAACCAATATGTCTTAGACCCAACTGTCATTTTGGCAAATTTCCTATTCTATTTTGACGAACCCCTCGTGTCCGTTTTGAGACCCTCGAGCATGGGGTTACGAGCTGGGAGATTTGCTATTGCAAAAACCAGCACTTCTGGCTACCAGCGTTCAGCGCCATGCCTGATAAAAAGTTTAGCGCCATGACTAATACCCAGAATTGCGCTGGTACTGGGTACTCGGCGCAAAATGGTTCACAAGGTTAAATTGGGGGGGGGGGGCATTTGTCATAAATAAAAAAATAAATAAATAAATACAGAAGTGAAAGGAGCAATAAAGCCCACATTCATAACAAAAATAAATAAATGAAAAATGAATAAAATACCTCACAAAACGATTTGACCTCGCGACCATTGAATCACGACCCCAGAACTCTATTCAATAAGTCACGACAAAACATGTTGGTTGGGCTAGAAATCACTATTAACCTTAAAAACACGCCTTTCGACTTCATGTTGACAAGCCGCACAGTCAACAGTAACGCGATATTTCTTTGCAAATAACAATTGCGTCTTCATTCGACTGTGGCGAACGGGTTCCGGGAGCCGAATGACGTGCGGATATTGGCTAGTGCGCAAAGTTTTTCGAAGAATCTAATCTTGACTCTAAAAAATTTCAAATGAACTGGAGGAGCAGGGGCAGATTGTTGCTGCCGATATATTGTTTTTTCTTTGACAGTCACTTTTCGCACTTTCTACTGGTCAACATGTACAGATGATTTAGGAAGACTTGTTGGGTACATATGCGCTCACACGACTGAATATTGAGTATTTTTCTCGCGCAAGGAACGATATAGCAGAATACACCTGGCGTGCCAGAGTACAGATTTGCAGTTATATCGATACCTGCTACTAAGAAAGCGCTCAAGAAAATACTAATGCAATCCACCGGAAAAGTGTGCCATTGTGTCAGTTGACTAAGGCGTGCCAAATTACCAACTCAAAATTGCGTGTTATCACATACAAGTCAGAAAAGTACCGGCTACGACGTTCGGAATGAAGCTTTCGGTGACAGCCTGCGTTGCTCAAAGAACGACACATTGATCGTCGTCGCTCCTCGGGCGGGCACCGCACAAGCGTAGAAATAGTTGATTTAGGCTCATGGATGTATAAACTGTATTTTGCGGTCATTCTTACACTTTATAATTGTGCCAACCAAAAGCAAAAAGCGCTGGTAGCATGTACACCGACGCGGCCGCCACAATAAGCCTAATGCTCGCTGGGACAGTGCTAAAGGCCGCTCTCAACGCAGCTGAGTTGCGATGCTTGAAGTTTCTGCACTTGAGCATCGCAACATTTCTAACTGTTACCTCATTTGTACTTGAAGTAAGTAGAAGGTCAGTCATTTCCATACAAGCTTTTCCGTGGCGGCGATTCCGAGCGACAGCTGTTTTTCTGGCCACCACTGGCAGTATACAGCGGATGTGCCAGTCTGCAGATTTGCAGTTATATCAATCCCAACCACTAAAAAAACGCCCAAATACATACTAATGCGATCCGCTGAAAACGCATGCCAGGGAGTCAGTTCACCAAGGCGTACCAAATTACCAACTGGAAATTCCGTGTTCTTACATTTCAGTCAGAGGAGTACCACCTAAGTGCGGCCGGCAGCTTTTTATGACAGCCTGCGCAGCTGAAAGCATGGCGCATTGATCGTCAGCGCTCCTTGTGCGAACATCGACACAAGATAAAATAGTTGATTTAGGTTCATGAATGTCTAAACTATACTTTACAGTTATTCTCACACTTTAAAGTTGTGTGTACGCGAAGCAACAAGGGCCGGTAACATATACACTCACGCGGCCCGCACGATAGGCCTAATGCTCGTTGGGCCGGGCACTGGGTAACACCGCTCTCAATGCGGTGAGTTGAGATGGTTGAATTTCCTGCATTTGAGCTTCGGAACATTTATAACTGTTACCTGGAGTAAGTAGAAGGATAATCACGGCCAGGCATCTATTTAGGTGGTGTGGCGGAATCGAATGACAGATATTTTTTTCGCCTCCACTAGAAAATCTTGTGAAGCGATCGAGAGAGCTCATTTGCGTTTCGTCAAACGTGTGGCATAAACAATTTTCTGTTTCTTTTAGGAGTGGCGTCCAGCTCCAGGCCTGTAAACCCTGCAACATGAAATCGTTCCAGCGATACACAGCTGATACGAATATGGCCGGTATACGCGGGGGCATGCGGAAAAGGTTCAAGAGTTGCTTTGATACATACGTGCACACCAAAAATTACGTATGCTCGGGATCTGTTAGGGTAGCATCTATACATGCCGTCGAATCGAGCGTTTTATATTCAACGACACCAAAACATACCATGGGGCACGCTACATAGTTCTGCACTCTGCTCTCGTAGAAACAGTGCGTGCTCCACTATTCTTCTGCGCTTGCCAATAATATACCCAGCACTTCCAGCGCTTCTCAGTGTGCACTAGCATCACAGCGGTTAGTCCAGCGCCCCTACCAGTGCAACACTGAAAAATTGTTTTGCTGCACAATCTTCAAGGAAAACAAGGGAGACAGCAAAGAGCGCAGACTACCAACTGTTTATTATCGTTTTTTGAAGCCAATATATAAGCATGCTACGCTGCGCTTCCACGATGCGCACAAAACCAAAGATGCCACAAACAAGGCTGTCCCAAAACAAATCAATTCAAATGTGACTGCTACCACAATGACAAATGCGAAAAATGGCAAAATACAAAAGTGATACCCACCACTATCGAAACTGCGTATTCCCAATTGATTGATTGATATGTGGGGTTTAACGTCCCAAAACCACCATTAGATTATGAGAGACGCCGTAGTGGAGGGCTCCGGAAATTTTCACCACCTGGGGTTCTTTAACGTGCACCCAAATCTGAGTACACGGGCCTACAACATTTCCGCCTCCATCGGAAATGCAGCCGCCACAGCCGGGATTTGATCCCGCGACCTGCGGGTCAGCAGATGCGTATTCCCAAGGTGTGCGGTCTTATTTGTATAAAAATTATCCTTCAACATATTTTGTATTTTTATTGCACCAAGATCAAAAGCGTTAAAATATGAAAACGTACTCTAGAGACTTTTGTTTAAAAGCATTTATGATAGCGCTTAGCACCAAAAAACAATAAAATAACAATCTTTTAGTTACTCCAAGCAGCCCCAAGTGAGCGAACCCGAAAAAGCAGTGCGCCGAGAGAGTAAAAAAATATAATAACAAACATAAAACCTTACAACACATAACGTATCGTCGCATGGGAAATAAAATGGAACACTCATGAACGAAACAAAATAAGAGAAATGCAAGAGAACACAATGCAAGGCATTACCCACAACTTTACACATGACCATGTAGGAAGATCATTCCCCTGTCCGAAATTGACAATGAAGGTATGCTTATGCACTTGTCAATAAATTGCCTGATAAAGTACTCTTCCATTATCTCCCTTTTGGTATTATTACGTGCCTTAGCCATGACTGACGCACTCTCAAACCAAGGGGGTGCATCCACATGTCCAACTGTAGAAATCTAAATGACCACCATTTTTTCCTTTGACGGCCAGACTGTGCTCACGCAAGCATTCGTTGAGGCAACAGCCCCTCTTCCCATGTACACCCTTCCACACGACAAAGGGATCAGATATACAACAGCAAATACGCACCTAATGAACACGTTCGCTTGCTTTTTGGTGCATTTTGCCTTCTTCTGTTTAGTCATTAACGAACAGATCTGACCTAACTTTGTAGGTGCCCAAAACAGTACATCAACACCGTACCTATTAGCCACCTTTTTACATTGTGGGAAACACTATATAAGTACGGCATAACATAAATGGGCCTCCTCTCCCTTCCTTCGACGATTGGACCCCCGCCCTTGTAATTATTAGGAAGGCTTTCGCAAACACTAACTAAAATCTGTGCCTGGTATTCAGCCGCGCCCGGACGAGCTACCTGATTTTCGAAGCTTTCAAACATCAGATGAAGGCAAGACTTGTCGAGGGCTGCCGCACAAGCTGATAACACAATGCCCCTCTTAATCAACTTCGAGTGCGTGCTTTCAAAAGGGAACAAGCCTTTCTTCAATCGCGGATGGTATTTAGAGCAGATGTGCTCCTTGGCAAATCTCAGCCGTAAGTCCACAAACTGGACCTCATTTTCGACCGGCATTTTTGCGTGAACTTCAGGCCACTGGAGTGTCTGTTAAAAACCTCAAGGACACCTTTCACAACACCCTGTTCCCGTTCACATGGTACGTTTTCAAGCACAATGAGGTAGTCGCCCACATACCTGAAGGTGCGAACGACATCCAAATGGGACAGCTTATCCTTCAGGCGTTGGTCGAAGGCTGCCAAGAATATGTCACTGAGGACAGGCGCAACTGCAGAGCCGATACAAATTCCAGCTTTTTAGACGTAGGTACCCTCCTGATGGCTGATTACAGTGGACTCAAGGTAGAATTTCAAAAGTTCCAAAGAGTTATTCACGAAGATACCATGCTTGTTTTGGATCCCCGAAATCATCGATTGCACTCCTGACAGCATCAAAAAGCGCGGCATACGGGATTGAGTAAAAAAGCTCTTCCACATCAATTGAAAAAGCCATGGACGCCACTGCTAAGCCTTCCTTAAAAGTAGAAACGATTTCTGATGAACTTCGCACTAAGAAAGGGTCACCGCAGTTATGAGAACCAAGTATGTCTTGTAGGTACTGTGACACTACCCTTTGCCAGCTGCCCTTCTCGGACACAATGAGGCGTAGCGTGTAGTCACACTTGTGCGTCTTGCAGGTGAAAAATCACTGTAGCGGCACATTGCTCGCTTTTACCACTTCTCTGCAGAGCGCATCAAGGTTCATTTCTTTGAACAGTTTTTGTAGCATGATCTTCGATTTATTTGGAAAGAAATGCACCTTCTTGAAGTTTTTGCACACTTCATCTAGTGCCTTGTCCTCATACATCCGTTCAGGAAGAACCACGAATTGTCCCTCTTTGTCTGAGGTTAGAACCATCAAAGTCCTATCTTTGAGTTCCTCGACGACGAAACTTAGAGGAGGCCTAGGAACCCGCTGATCACTCACGGTTTCCACCAGGCAGTCTATTCCATCCCCGATGGCCCTCTGCTGGTCCTGCCCTTGTACACGTTGGCCAAATCAATGCACAATGGACAACATTTCAGGACGCGTTGAACGAGGTTGGAAACTGCATTTGGGACCCTTTTTGAGGACTTGCTCCACTGTTGCAGGAATCCTTACGTTTCCCAGGTAAGTGACACTACTGCCTTTTGCAGCCAGTCGTGGTTTTGGAGTAAAGGTTGACCTGACGTTCTGCCACAAGAACTCCGCCAACCTATTCGCCTTCCTTTTGTGCTTTGCGAACTGTTGCTGGCCTGTATCACAACCACAGTCCTCTTGGAGTACTACCCTCTCTTTTTCCTGTCTCCCTTGTTTTCCGTCAAGTTTTTGCAGTAAATCAATTTTTCAAGCATGAACCAACTAGTCTGCAAAAAAAGTATTGCTGCAACACTATTTTTCAGTGCACCCTGTTTAGAAACAGTTTATGCCAGCGCGTACCAGTGTCCCCAGCGTGTACCAGAACCAATAAGCGTACTGGAATCACGCTGGGGATGCCGTTCTTTGCAATAGGGGCAAGAAACTGCTATGCGATCTTTTAGGCAACCTCTTTGGACAACAGATTGCTGTCTAAAAACAATTGACTGTGCGTAGTCAGACGCCAACCAAGCCCTATTAGGTATACATTCAATAAATGTCAACCTTGTGCCAGAAGACCGACCACAACATGTCCGAGACTTGACCGAGGTTTCCGACGTTGTACGTCTTTGACAGGCTACCCGGATTTTCCACAACGGGGATCTGTGGCGAGCCTCTCTACTCCATTGCCTGGAGTAGATGTGGTAGGTGATATGTCACTCTGAGAGGGTGCCGCTCATGAACCGATTACAACTGGCGAGCATTCAAGGAAGAGTTCCACAATTATCCTGCTGGCTTAGGTTACCAACTGGGGTTACCAACTGTGCTGGTTTGGGTGGATGGGTTGGTAAGCACCTATAATGCAACTTTTCGGAGGACTCGTCATATAATGGCTGTATTTGTGAGAGGTTTCGAGGTACGTACCGCTAAGATCCCGGGAACTTCCAAGCCGCTGTAATCCAGCCAATTAAGAGGCCGTAATGTGGGGTTTGGATCTCGTTGCTGCTTCGCGACTGATCTAAATCCATTTGTGATTCAGAGGTGTCATAAATGTTTGGGTTGTTGCGTCCCCCTGTAATCCAGTCAATTCAGAGCCGTGGCTTTTATAATAAAAGAACACCCTGTACCACGTAAAGGTGCAGGCTGTTCTTGCGCGGGTTGCAAGCTACCCTCTGCATGTGGTGCGGAGATGTGCCCCACAGGCCTATTGGCCGGAGTCGGCTAAGCAGTGCGTTGGTTTGTTTGTGCCAGTGGTGATGCTGGACGGTCCTGACTACTCTTCCTGCGCCGCTCTTCGGGGCGAGTAGAAGGGAGAGCACTCCTGTCGGCATGGGCTCAGCTGAGCTCGAACAATCGGATAGGTCGGTTTCACTCATGGCAGACTGAACCTGCCTTGCTTTACTCGAGGGACTTACGTTTCGTCTACGCCCCCCGCCCCGATATGCTATCCCCTCATGTGGGCGAATTGCGTTACAAAAGTGCTGCGCACAGTGAACTCGAAAAGGGGTGAACCCAGCACCATGATGACGCTGGCTGATGGTAATACGACAAAGAATACAACACCCTTTTCTTTCACCGTTGTACTAGGGCGAAATTGACTCACTATCCCTGGCCTTATGCCTTGGGGAAAATATCGTCAAAAGCGACACTTTGTTCCCATAAGTCAGCAATATTCAAAAGCTTCGCCCAGTGGCGGAGTTTTGTAATATCGTTTTTGCTAATAGTTCTATATATTCTACAACGTCATATCCGTGACATACGTCAGCGGAGGAGTGGTTGACCTCCGCGTCAAAAGCTTTCGTGTATAAACAACGTTGGCTGTTGGCGTACTAGTGATCTTGCCAAAACACCACTAAGTCCTAGATCAGAACATGTGCAGAAAATGTCTTAAAATAAATCAGTTGGCTCAAGAACCACCGAGTGGCCACCGAATCAGCAAGGCTTGCCACCACTAGGACTCATTTTATGGCTCACGTGGAGAGAAAGAAATGAGACAAACAGCAAGTGCGCTAGGCTGAACTTCCCCACCTGCACCTAGTCTCCCTGTTAGGGTGGAATCGACACGTTTTCTGCTCAGAAGCAGAAAAAAAGGAAGGCTATGATCGATATCAGAGTGAACTCGTAAGATAAAGGTCTTGTCTTTCAACTAGAAGCTCCCCCTAGAGAGCCTCAGGTCGCCTTATTTATGTTGTAGTTTGTTATCCGGCCAATTTTACCATTTTATCAGCAATAGGCTGTCGTATATTTTACTCATTTATTTATTTACATATACTGCCAATCCCAATTAGGGATTATTGCAGGAAGGGCACATACATTGTGAAAGGGCAAGATTTATACAGAGGGTACTCACTGAATTATTATAATAACGAGTGAGACAAAGCCGACAGAAATACATTTGCTGACTACATCTGTACCCCTAAAATACATTCAGTAGCATAGGACATCAATTCCAACTAGTACTGAAAAAAAGAAAAGTGAGCACTTCAAACAGTGGGCAAGAAAAAAACAGAGTTCATCAGTTCTGAAGACAATAAATAACATTCGAGCAGAGATGAAAAAGTTTCCAATGATTGACTGTTTGTTATACTGATTGGCAAGTTATTCCACTCGCGAATTGCTAGTGGAAAAAAAGAATACTTCAGACAGTCCGTCCGGCACTGATATTCATTCAGTGTCTGAGAATGCTTTTGTGGTGTTGGCCTTGTTTCTTTAAATGACATGTACTTTGAACTGTCTATGTTTAGCTGTTGGTGAACTAACTGATATAGGAATTTCTGACGTGCCGTTTAGCGCGGTTTTTTATTGTTAAGAGACCTGGTTTTTTTAAAGTTCGGCGTACTTGTAAAATAGTTTGGTTTGGACATTTTTATTTGAGATTTCATCTTAGTAATAGCTTGACTCAACTTGTTCCGAATTTGTTGAGTAGGTTTTGCCTTCAAAGTTTTTCTGAGGCGCTTTACTTTACGCTTGCAATGAATAATTTCACGCGTTATCCAGGGATTATGTTTTCGTGTTTTCTTTGTTTTAGATGGCACATAGTTAAGAACGCAATGTGTTAGGACTGCTTGCCCATAGTATTTCCACATTTGTGTTTGAATCATTCGCAAGTAGTTCAAATGAAGCAAGTTCGTGGAAAAGATGATCAAGTATACTGGTGTCATCGGCATGGTTAATGTCAAGATAGGCAGAAAAAGAGTTGGACGGTATAGGGATGTCAACTATAGAAACGGAGCCCTGAATAACTTCGTGGTCTGAGATGCCCTCAATAATTTCAGCCTGTGCATTATCTGCAGGAAAATGATCGCTTAAGAACACCAAGTCGAGTATATTAGAACAGCACCCTTGGATACGGGTAGGCTGTTTACGATTTGGGACAGATTAAATGTCAACATGATGTCAATGAGCGCACCCGTGCATGCGCTGTTGTGCTGCATTGTTCGCCAGTTTATATCGGGTAAATTAAAGTCGCCGAGCAAAATTAGCCTGGCTCCGAGAACATACCGATGCATATACGTGTGCAATGCCTGCAAGCTATCCTTGTCTGAAGATGGGCTACGATAAACGCAGCCAACAAATACTGGGCGAGAAGTGAAGAGAAGCTTGCAAAATATTGCCTCGACTCCGATAACCTCAAGAAGTATTTCAAAGGAAAGCTCTTTATTAAGTAGGATGGCCACACCTCCCCCGCGTGTCTGCCTATCTTTACGAATGATGACGTAGTTGGGGGGTGTTACCTCGAAATCCTTTATCTCATTTGTCAGCCATGTTTCTGTCAAAGCTACGAAGTCAGGTTCAATTCCAAGAAGTAAGGATTCAAGCGGTACTAATTTTTGAAGCATGCTGCGGGTGTTTATGGTAAGAAATGTTATTTCTTTCGTTGGCTGCGGCGTTGTGGCTCGCCTGATGCTTCCGCTTCGTCGTTTTTTTCATGGTTAATGGTGTGACGGCCAGCGCTTACGAGCACAATATCATTTGTATCGTCATCCCATCGGTACAGGGGCCGAATTCACAAAGCTTTCTCTTTGGCTACGCATTTTCTTAGCCAAAAATTCTCTTATCTGGAGGGATTACTATAGCGCGGGTATGAATTTAACTTATTCGGCACTTAAGAGGGCAAGGAGGACACACGATAGCCGATGAAACGACAAGGAAAGAAAGAAGTGTGTGCCGATAATATCGAGGTAGCACGCAAAGCGTCTAGGATCGAGAGTATACGATGATAGACAATAATTTGCTGCATCTAAGTTTCAGTTCTGCGAGCGTCTGCTACAGCGCTTACGGGGTGCCGCGTACGTTGTAATAGACGTTTTGGTGGGCTGTGCAAAGCCAAGCACTCGCCTTTAATTAACGACTGTAGCTAAAAAAATAATTGCTCGATGGCCTTAAGCCACCTAGCAATCCATGCACTATCTCGCCAAGTACAAGTAAACACCACTCCAGGTGCACCACATAAATGAAACCACACATAAATCGATGCATGCAATGTTTGAAAATGTGCCTCGAATGTCTTTTCCTATTTAACGCGACCAGTTACCTTGCATTTCATTGAAGCTGCTCTGCTACTTAACTAATTCGGTGCAATCTAGCACGGTATAGTGGTGAACTTAAGGGTGTTTTGCACCTATAGTTAAAGGTAGTCTTTGTTACAATATTCTCATTACAAGACACATAAGCGACTTTGGTGCCTGCAGACGAACTGTGCGGAAATAGATAACAGCAGTAATCAAATGAAATTGTGAGCGCAATTTCGCTGGTTCCATGCACCGCAGCATTTTCATAAAGCCGGAATGCGAGAACGTGCATACGCTTACGCTTAGGTATATGTCTACGCAAAATGAGGGAGACTCGTCGGGAGGTGTCTCAGTGCTAATGCTTTTCACAAAACACGGTGCAAATATTTCGTCCAGCGTTGTTTGAGTGCGCAAACAAAGCAAGGGACGTGTATACGAGTCTTGAGGTCGAGAGACGTTATTACACGTGCGAAAAGGATGAAAAGAGAGAGAGAGAGACTCTCGTTTTGGCTTCGCGAAAGCTTGAAATTGTTAGATAATAAAGACAATTTTTTGGCCCAGCAGACGTCATGGAAAGTCTCCGCAAAGCAGCGTCAGATGCTCGGAGAGCATGAAAAAGTGGAGTACGCGTTATATGGTAGTGACAGCCACTCAGAAAGCGAGATGAAGTGTGACTGTCCTTAGAAGTGAGAATCAATGCTAATTAGGAGAGTTGAGTTAATGAGCGAAAACTTTCCTAAATAACGATAATGGAAGCAAACCGAGCATTCATCTAGTGAAAGTGACACTAGTGACAGTGAACTCATAATAAGCGTTGTCACAGGCCGATATATATTTTTATTTTCTTATTTATATTTGGCAAACTATTGGAAGGTAGCCTACGTTAGAGCCGGCTATCCCAACGTCATGACAGTAATGTACAAGAATAAATAGCGCACGGTTATACGGTCACACGTGGCGGTTTCTATCTTCTGGTAACCTTGGGCGAACACCTTCTAACTATTTTTTCTATTTTTGACAAAGTTTCACCGGACGTTTTTGCATTTGGCTTCATTCGAAGGAATGACGATATATCAGCAATAAGGCGAATCTAAGCACTTCTGCTGTGGACGAGCGGTTACAGCGCTCAACTACAATCTAGGAGGTACTTGGTTCGATTCGCAGAATCACTGAGCACATTTTTTTTTTCAAGAGGTTGCCCGGCCTGACATTATGCGTGGTGGCGGGTACTAATTTTTTGAGAAGTAGGCTTTCGCACTTGCTTCTTTCACTCCCCTTTTGACCCAAAAGCGCTGTACTGTGCCCCTTCAAAAACTAAACAACTCAGGGTTCGTAATTTTCTCCGCCATCCTCTCTTATCGCAAAAGTGTCCAGTGCTGAAATACCAATATCATACCTGGTATATTACTTTTCACGTTTTTGGATATTCGAACAGCAATCAGTCTTCACGGTGTTTTGAAGAAAATCTACACATGCAGTGAGCTAACTGCTTGCAGCCAAGTTGACTGCCTTTGTAGGGACAGGCTTTCATGCTAATTTGGTGGGCATTATCACATGCAGCAAGACCAAAGAGCACGGAGAGTTAGAGCTGACGCAAAGAGAGTGATTAGTTTGTGTCTTCTCTCCCGCTGTTTGTCATGCCGCACGCTTCAGTGTAATGCCGCTGTCAATGGTTGAAATGAACTATAGCAGCTAATCGAGTTCTGCTGAGAGGGTCCCCTATTGTCCAGAATGGAACAGAACAATGGCAATTTGATTTGTGGGATGAAGAGATACCCTGCTTTTGGTTACTAGAATAAATTTCTAAACTGAAGTTTATTTTTTATTAACAACAGTTCCAGTGCAGATGAAAGGTGCATGAACAAAATTCGTGTATTCAGCTTGACTAGGTTTGTGACCTTAATTGTAATTGTGAACCGGTATCACAATATGCATAAATATCACACACATATACAACCACGGGTGATAGCTTGCTTATTCTGATTAAAATTGAAAGGTTGAAATCGACATATTCAAACAACGCAATGTGTACGAGATATGCCATGTAGAGTAGCTATGCTCTAAACTAATCTTCGCAGGTTCGTTCCATTTTACCCAATTTCTTGCCCATGACTGTAGGTTGGTAAATGAAACAACTTCTTCGAACACACATATTCTGTGTAAGGTTACATTTATTTTTATGCGGTACAAAACAAATTGAAATGTATAATGGCTCAAAAGAGAAATAACTAGAAACAAATTCAGCCAAATCATTACCAAACTTACTCACCAATGATAAACGGATTCTCATTTAAAAGATACATACATACATACGTACATACATACATACGTACGTACGTACATACGTACGTACGTACGTACATACGTACGTACGTACGTACGTACGTACGTACATACATACATACGTACATACGTACGTACGTACGTACATACATACATACGTACATACGTACATACGTACGTACATACGTACATACGTACATACATACGTACATACGTACGTACATACGTACATACATACATACATACATACATACATACATACATACATACATACATACATACATACATACATACATACATACATACATACATACATACATACATACATACATACATACATACATACATACATACATACATACATACATACATACATACATACATACATACATACATACATACATACATACATACATACATACATACATACATACATACATACATACACGCACACACACGTATACATATGTACACCCATACATACATACATACATACACTCAGGTGTTATTATTAAAATGAATGGCTATAAAACAACAATTCTAATACACTCATTTTGAATATACTACACAAAGTAACTTACGAGAGAAATCCACCGGCACTGTTATGCCTGAACACGGTGTTTCTCGAACAATCTCACAAAAGCTTGATGCATAGTTTTCCGCTGCTGCCCAGTGACAAGCAGTTTTTATAAAGAACACAAGAATAAAGCCCTTGACAATGTCATGCTAATGAAAAGGGCTGTGCATCAATATTTTGTACATGTCTGCAATATCACTCTGTTTATTTACATAGCTTGGCTCATTCACAACCCACTAACAGAGCATGTTAGGACACTTGGGCTGAAAGTTGGCACAGCGCAAGTAAATTCTAGACAATACATGAATAATACAATTATAAGCTACTAAGCTCCTTGGTGCAAACAGTGTTTATATTGACAGCTATAGGTGCCATTTCGTTTCCTCAAAACACTTCTTAAAAGTAGAATCAACTTTATTTAGCTAAAAGTTTCTATTCTGGCGCGTCGTGGTGGCTCTGGCTCAACGGTGGAAGTGACTCTTTCGTCGGCTAAAAAAACAAAGACCAACTATTTTTCCAGTTCGTGAATTCACCCCATGCTAACATTAAGGCAGCTGGTAGGAGTGCTTTTGGAGAGAGGAAGCCACCACATTCCCACCAGTTGTGGCCTTGGATAGCTACTTCACTTGGACAAAAATGATGAAAAACACTCCTCAAGAAGATTTCAAAGTTTGCACATCAACACAGTTCCCATACAGCTGTCTATTAGTCTGCTTGAAAAATATTGAGTTTACTGGTGGGCAAAGACTGTACACTATGTGAGGTGATGCTCCAGTGCACTGCATGTATGTCTTGCTGCTGGCCTCAACTGAGATGTTGCTCCGCATATATGTGTAAAATAACATATAATACTATGCCACTGCAAAGTAATTATGTGTCATTTGCATGAAACAGGGACCACAATAAAAGAACATAACAACATTTGCCTTCACAAAGTTCAAAAAGGTATATACATTTCCAGAGAGTTTTCACAGTTCATCTGAGGATAGTAATATTGGTTGTAAACACATTCTTACTTCCACTAACAAACTATTTTAAGATGCCAGATTCAATATTAGAGTATACCAGCACTTTTGTAGGGCTAAACAATTGTACAAGCACCTAAAAAACACAAGTGAATGCATGCTATAGCTACATATAAAAGTAAATACTTTTATTTCTAGTCTGAGTAGAGCTGCATAGATGATAAGTCACTTGCATTACATTATGAACAAACCTATCCGAGCAAAGTATACATTTAAAAAGTTACACTTACACAGTAGATAAGTAGACTGTTGCAGGACGGACAGGCAGTGGGATAATACCCAAGCACTAAAATCTACTGTTAAGATATACTAGGAGTAGTGATGATCCTCTTCCTTCCAAATAAAATAATCCACATATATTCACTTCCCAGAGCTTATACACTCATGGCATCATTGGTGCTATAAAAATGAGTGTACACTGAAGGATTACATCGACTAAGTACATGATTACTGCATCCATGGCTTTACTTCTTGTACTACAAAAAATGCAAACACAGTTACCATTGGCGACCATGGATGCTGTGATTTCTGGCATGTAAATGTAGAGGCACGCAGGCACTTAACACACATGTTAAAAACTTCAGCTCAAAAATCTTTGCCCACTAACACTACAGCAGCCTTTAAATTAGTGTCATAGTTTGGTATCTTCCATGCAAAATTTAAATAATTTCGAATGCAAGCAAAGGAACTGCTGAATAATGCACTGCTAAGAAGTTAAGCAGCAGCTGCTCCTGACATCACAATGTGCTCTTTCTGCTGTTGTAAACTTTGAGCAGGAGAACAGTCACTAGCAGTCCCTTTATACTTGTTGGTCTTCTGTGCTCTGTTCTTGATACACTGTACATGACCGTGGAGCACCGAACCTCTTGTTACTGCTGGAACTTAGAAAAATACAGGTCATTGTTACAACCATGCCACATGCAAGAGTGTATAGTTGGTAATTATGTGCTCATATTTACAGATATTTTATTTTCAGAAGCCAATGACAAGCCTCAACACACACACACAAACAGTGAAGACTGAAAATATATTTAATATGATACAAGAGCAAAACTACAATGTTATAGATGAAGGGATGAAACTTCTGACAGGCATAAAAAGCCAATAGAGTTTCTTATATTTCGACTTTACACTAGGTGCGAGAAATAGACCACAAATAAGTTCACTAAGAAACACAAGTTAGACCGCATTACAACACAACAGCCAATGTTCATAACTTTAAGGCTGTCTAACATAGCCAGCTAACCATACCGCATATAGGAGCAAATGGGCAGTCTAGAAGACACAAAGAACTTGTGGATTATGAGTGTGCTTGTTGCTGACATCTATTATTCTAAATGAAGAAAACCTTTCAAAAATGCACTTCATCAGGGGAAATAATCATACGCAACAAACACAACGGGCTCCTACAGGTGCCATCAATACTCACTTGCCGGATTGATATGCTGTGTCCTGCACAGAACACCAAAGGAGCGCTCCATGACTTGGATTGCATGTCTGCTAGCTGCATGGCTCTGCTGCTGAAATAGGCTAGCCACAGACAGAGAAATGAGAAGCCATGGCTTTGAAACACACTGAACGTCACCTTTAGCGATCAACAATGCATACTTAGGTCAGGTACAATTTGTAGAAAAATATATATCACTATGCAATCGTGGTGAACATGTTCGGCTGAAACACAAGCAACAGCACTGATAGAGAACAAGCTACATTAGGTAAAAAATGCAGTTACTGGCCCTATGTCATCTGAGGCTTCTTCAATAGGTCTTTCCCCTTGCAAGTTGTGAACAGCCAGGCAATTTTTATCCACAGAGGGAGTCACAAGCTCGAGAGCTCAATAAGGAATCAAAGTATTTGTGCTCGTTTCAAAGCACAAGCTTTTGAGTCTCAGACTATTGGAGTTTCATTCATAAGCTGCAGGCTTTTAGCTTTCAACATTCTCAGTTATCTTGCAATTTAGTTCTATAAATGTTGAATAAGAATTATGTGTAAGAATATTACAGGTATCCACTGAAAGCAACCATGCTTGGGTTTTCAATTTGTGCACAGTAAGTGGTGTTCATGTAATCGTATGTATTAAAGAAAAACTAACCTTGCAGCCAGCCGTTAGGCAGTTTTGTGCCCTCGAAGCTCCCAAGCAGATCGTAGTCCTTCCAGATGAGGCTGCCATGCATGCTTCCACGCCACATTTGCTGAATGATAACAGTCCCGGCAGTGACATAGGCTTGCACAGTTAGGGAGAACGTGTCCTTCCTATTTTTGTACAGGTTCTGCAAGTAATGATGATGATTGATGTGCCAGAATGTGCAACCGATGCAACACAGGACCTTAACAAACCAATCTCTGCGATCTGTGAGAGCCAAAAACGAGATATTTAAATACAATCATTAAAAGTACTCACTTCTAATACTTATTTGAGGAAGCTATCACTTCATTAAAGTGACCAAAATCTGCTATAATCACTTTGAAATAAACTGAAGCCTCATGTAAAATTTACGTACCGCAATATGTATGTCCTACTGAAGTATAGAACTACCACAGTGGTAATCGTCTATAGAACTAATTTTCCAAAATAACAATTTTTTTAAGTGCAACTTGGCTCCTGAAAAATAAATTCACATTAACTTTCCAACTATCAAACGTGGTCAATCGACAGGCCCAACCTCATAATCAAACAAGAGCTCACTTGTATCAAATCACAAAAAACTATGTATTTGCTCCATAATATATGTATGTATATAACAGTAGTAGTAGATTTTTCATGCTTCAACTTACCATAGAGAAACATTACATCTGATGGGCTTAAAAACTTGCACACGTTATAGAACTGCGTGAATTATAGTACCGGTGAAATTTAGTTCTGCAAAGTGAACTCACCGATGGCAGCATTTAGTAGCCGTCGGTGTCATGAGGAACCAAGTACGGCCAACAGGCAAAGGGCATCTGCAGACTGGAAGCTGCCAATGACAGCAATGAAGGGCTGGCCAGGCGTGCACGTCCATTGATAAAGTGTAAGAACTGGCCATGACCGGCTGTTATCAAGGCTCTATTGCTGTGCAAAACGATGGCCAGACGAACTCGGAAACCTGTAGTTAGGCGATATTGGCCTACGACCTCATCCAAAGCAAGGCACCGGGGAAATCTTTGCTTTTTCTTGGGGCCGGAGGGAAGCTTGACGTTCACGGGCTCTCGCTGCCACACAGAACTCTCAAGTTGTTGCCGAAGAACAGTCTAGGCACGCTTCCAAAGTAACACGATCCACAACAGAATGTAGCATCTCGCAGCTTTGGTTGATCACATCACAGCGCTAGGTCTGGGGGCCGGAGGGAAGCTTGACGTTCACGGGCTCTCGCTGCCACATAGAACTCTCAAGTTGTTACCGAAGAACAGTCTAGGCGCGCTTCCAAAGTAACACGATCCACAACAGAATGTAGCATCTCGCAGTTTTGGTTGATCACATCACAGCGCTAGGACTATAGTTATCACAAAAAGGAGAAGTGACGACTTAAACAAAAGCGCCAAGCTGCCCCACCACAACTTCGCAGGGCAAAACAGTTATCAACGCTGTCTTTCAATTTTCGGTCACACGAGCACAGCTCTTTCAGAAGTCTTGGAACGTCAACACAGCACCACTGTTCACAACGAACATCGTTTCACTCCCGAACAGTAGATTGCTCTCAAGTAAATAGAAGCGTACGGGCTAACTAGTGGCGAAGCAAGAACCGAGCGCGCAGTTCATAGGTTTCCGTACGTACTTGGGGTCACTCAAGTAACGTGTCAAAACGCTGTCAATCCGAAATGTCGCACAGCACCCAACTGAGAGACTGGAAAGTTAAGCGAACGAACTGTTACCGGCACACAAACGCACATTGCAGGCTTCTCGAGTGCTAGTTGCCGTCGATACATCGACGCCGATCCCCGCTTAATAACCACACCGACGCACAGGCTTCGCTGCGCTTCACCGTACACCATTGCACTGCCACAGCTTTCCGCACTGCTTACACGCACCGAAAGAGCTGCTGTAATCACAACATATCCGGTCAAACGTTGAAGTAACTCGTGCGAGAAGCGTTTGCTGAAAGTCGCACCGACCGATATGCTGTTTACGACGCCATGTTGTTTTCGACAACTGCGCAGCACATAAGAGAGCTCTTAGAAAGTACTTGCACTATTTTTACGGCGTGACAAAATTGTCTCTTATGTGCGAGGGGGGTGATATGACGAACAGGACAGGCGTGCCAGATGAAAGAAGTGTTTTGGCAACGTCACGGAGTGAGCTGATGTAGAGGGTATTGCTTCACAACCAATCACAAGCTGTGCCTGTCGGCCAAGCCGTCGTCTGCTCGCGTTTGTCGTCTGCTTCGATCAGAGCATGCGACAGGGGATTCGCCTTCGCAACGCTATCATTCTCATGTCAAGTGGTCGCTGCGTCGCACAAAATACATGTCAGTCGCTCGCTCTACCTTTGAGTGATGTTCGTGCGCCAAGTTAAACGGCTAGTAATTGACGCAGGGATGAATTCAGCCAAGGTTTGCTCCAGAATCGTGAGGGTTTGCATAATATCGGTGTCATACAAAGTTACTAGGGTCATTTCATTCAGATTGCTTGCCATATTATCACAGTCCATATCGGTGTCTGAACAGTGAAGGTGAAGATGCGTGATTTGTTTGTACTTCCATGCGTATTCACGCGCACCCCTAATACGCTTTGGTTTACAAAATACGCTTTGTTCCAGATCGTCCCAAAGTGTATCGACAGCTGTATTTCAGAGATCGCAACCATTGGACAGTTAGAGCCAGTGAAAGTACACTAGAGCACAAAATTTATGAACCACTCACTGAAAACTTCCTCTCATTTTTATTTCCAATAGCGTGCAAAGAATGTGCTCCCGTTAACCTCTTTGGTGGTAATTTCCACCAATGAGGCAAGGATCTCGAGTCGCACTTTTAATTGGATGAGATGGGGCGCAACACAACAACATAACAAATAAGGTTGATCCTATGCCATGCCGCGTTCGAATGCATCGACCATTCACGTATCACATTGATTTTCATCCAACCACAAATCTTTACACGCGTAGTTTTTTGCCATTGACGCTCATTAGAATTCTTCAATTACTGCGACTTCGAACTTATTGGACGATGGTGGTTGTCAAAACCATCCACTGCGTACAAGGGAAACAACACGCGAAACTCGAAGCGCCGAAAGAAATAAAAACGCACCAGCAGTCATCAGACAGCCCTTAATTGGCGTGAAATAATTCAAAACCAGCCAGGGCACCAAAGTATACCGCCGCGGCAGCAGGTTCTAAGTAGCCACATTGTTCCTAAGAGTGGTCCGGACCACTCTTAGGATTTTTTCTCAGCCATGCTGTTTTTACGCACAATTTTGCTTCGTGAATCCACTTACGAGCACTTTTCGGTGACGTAAGCAAATATAGCAACTGCATCACCATCGCTGACATGTTCCCGGGCAGTCACAGCGCGCTTTGTTTGCAGCGGCCGATGTGACAACGATGGCCCCTTACGACGTTTTTTCGTTTCGTGAATCGACTTACGCAACAAAATTTCTCTTGCGCAAAAATGTTTTCGTAAGTGAGCTTTGTGAATCCGGGCCCAGATCTTCATTCACTTTTAACTTGTCATAGACCAGAAATACTTTCTCTGGCTTCTTTTTTGGTTTTTGCAATTTGCCAAAGCATTTTTCTGATGTATCTTACTCTATTTGAGAAGTCCTCTCCAACAAAGAAAGTGGTGCTCTTTAGTTTCTTGCAGTTTCTAAGAATGGTTACTTTGTCTCGGAAGTCGAGGAGTCTCAGCATCACTGGTCTAGGTTTTTGAGCGTTTTGTTTTCCTATCCTGTGGATTCTTTCTATTGAAACGGGTTTGATCTTTGGTATGTTCTTAAGTATCTGCTCAGGTATGATTTGTTCGAGGGTTTCGGGGTGTTCGTCTGCCTCCTCCGGTACGCCATACACAAGTACGTTTGACCTTCTAGACCGGTTTTCTAAGTCGTCTATTTTTAATTCCAAGTATTGAACGGTTTTTTGAAGATTGGTTACTTGGGAGACACAGGACGTGATCTTGTTTTCCAGTAACGTTACTTGTTCAAGTTTTGCTTCAATAGGTTTTGAACGTTCTTCTTCTATTTCTTTTATGTCCTCTGCAATTACTTGAAGCTGTTTCATGATCTTGTTCATATCGGGTCCCGGGTTTCAATGTCGCCACTTAGAAACAGTACTTCCTTGATACAGGTACACATGTCACTCCATAGGGCACAAATCTGCCTAGGGAACGGCAGCACTATCAGGCATAGGTAGTTTGAACGAATACATTTGTCATAACGCCTGCTCCCCTGCGGTAGATAAACAAACGGGTTGAGGTGTTGCATCCTGGTAGTGCCGCCGTGCCCTATGGCTTCAGTCGAGGGGTGTCCAGTCTTTATACCACTCCAGTCTGCCAGCAGCGCCGTCTTCACGTTGTGGCGATCCGCGTCGGCGCATGAAGTCACTGAGGCAGGCCTGTTTCCAGGCAAATCGCCGAGCGTAGATTTCATGTGCGCAATGCGCACTTGATGCGCTTGATGGCTTGGAAGTGGTGCGCCGTCGTATCCAGATAGCAGAGCCGGTTCTTCGCCTCCTGCTTGTGCGAGCAGCAGGACGCCAAATATCTGCGGTAGATAAACAAACGGGTTGAGGTGTTGCATCCTGGCAGTGCCGCCGTGCCCTATCAAGTGGGTATATGTAGTGGGTGGCACCGGTAAATCATCAGCCTAAAACCCAGGTAGCTTTGCTTTGATAAATGTCTGGCATTTAACGTTCCAGAAACCACCATGTGATTAAGAGGAACGCCGTAGCGGAGTGCTGCGGAATTTTCGGCTACCTGGGGTTCTTTACGTGCACGCAAATCTGAGCACGCGGGCCTACTGCATTTTCACATCCATCGAAAATGCGGCCGCCGCAGCATTGATTTGACTTCTCGACCTGCATGTCAGTAGTGGAGTACCTTAACCACTGGAGCTGCCGAGGTAGCATATGTGACGTATGCAAAGGTATTAGCAATAACAAAGAAAATATTATAATGACGTAACTCTACTATCTTTGACAAAATTTACTTTTTCCACACCAGAGCAGTGGGGCAACTACTTTTCCAAGTACACCGAAGGCTATTACGGGGATGATGCCATAATTTACAACTACGTACACGGTACCATGATGATCAAGAAGCTGTTCGAGGACGATGTCATTGGCAAAGCTGGATTGCAATACCTGGTCGCCTGGAGCATATATAGGCAGCTGGCCGAGTTCACTGAGCCATACTTGTTCCGCGGTGACCGGACAGCAGAAGAATCTTGTTTCGTGCACGTCAAGAATGTAATGAGACTGGCAGTTCTGAGCAACTACTTCAACACGGGTGCGTATAATCTCTGTGACACATTACGACTCCGCAAGGTTTTTAAGGAGATGTGCTTCCTGCGAACAGAACATTCGCAGCATTGCGGCACACGTTTCATACGCTCAATGTAGTTGGCGTCAGCCAACACGGTGACAGCATGAATGAAATGACATTAACGCAAAAGCAACAATGTGGTGGTTGAAGTGGTCTCGAAGGTCTTTTCAAGTAATCATCAAATGGTTTTATTGTATGAAAGAGGCGTTGCATCGAGCTAGTTGGTTATTCTCAAGTAAAAGCTAACGAGTACGGAACTTTTGAACAGAAGCCAGAGGCTCGGAATAATTAATGTCGAACCTAACATCGAAACCATTAATATCGAAGTTCGGAAATAAATAAGGTAGAGAGTAAGAATGTACGCTGCTCTCAATCCCGTTGTCTGAAAAAAGTCATAGCTTTGCCGAAAAGGTGAAGCAATGAATGCAATAGCAACAATGTGAAAGTTCACGCCCAGAATGGAAAGCAGATCGAAACGTGTCCCGTGTTTCTCGCGCACAAATTACGCAGAAAAAGTATTCACAGGTACGAATGCACGCGAATAAGCGTCTCAATTGTTACTTCCCTGAGTCTGAAAAGCGCGCGCTTTTCGCTAACGGAGACTGCAATGATTGCAGTGACGTTTGTGCGCCCGGTAATTATATACAGCAGAAACGTTCCACGTAAAGCCCTAGGCCAGCAAAGGCGTACGATCCTCCCCTGGTCGCCACCGCGAGATAAGGACGCATGAGAAGCGTAGCTCCCCATCTCTAAGCCGGCCAAACTACGCATAGGATATTAGAGTGTGCGCCGCTGCGCAATGTAGCGACATGCGCTCATTGCGCTGTCTTGGTGGTAATGCTCAAAACACAGCAGCGGTAAGTGGTATATACAAATCACCTGCCGTTTGAACGATGAAGAACGTTATCCGGGGTGGCTCAGTGGTCAACGTCTCCCTTTCACGACGCAGAGGTCCCACGTTCCATTATGCACGCCAAAGTGTTTTAAAGACTCTTTTAAAGACGATAGTCTCTCTTGCGGACCTTCGACGAAAAAAGTTTGGTGTATCTGTTTGTTTGTACATTTGTCTGTTTGTCCACCCTTAAAGCAACCTCAGGACGACTCCTTCCGCAGCGCCCACCAATATACTTTTGCAAATGTCACACATACTTTTGCGAATGTCAAATAAAAATCCATCATTCCGCATATATGAGGTACTATAACAACACGTCGATGGTTTGAAAGTGTGCCTTTATACTCGAGAAGGCACACAGAACTGATTATAAGGACCTTATCGTTAA
Source organism: Rhipicephalus microplus (assembly GCF_043290135.1). Classification (NCBI taxonomy): domain Eukaryota; kingdom Metazoa; phylum Arthropoda; class Arachnida; order Ixodida; family Ixodidae; genus Rhipicephalus; species Rhipicephalus microplus. The sequence goes on from NC_134702.1 coordinate 113,858,780, forward strand.
ACAAGCTGCGCTGACCGTGCAATGCGATGCTCAAAAAAGGCAAGTGTTACCAACGCTTTGCTAAAACGACACGTTGGTGACACCTGTCAGTCGCTTTACGATCTACGCCTTATCGCCTCAGAGATGGGACGTATCTTTCCCCGCAGGCGCACACGACTTCCTTTGTTTTCGAAGATAACTGCGAGTTCGCACTCGTGTCTAACGTTCCTTAGCTTCACTGTATAGGCTACCTTTAGGTAGCATATACAGTGAATCTAAAGAACGTTAGACTGCGCCTTATCACCTCAGAGATGCCACGCATCTTTCCTCACAGGCGCGCACGCCCTCCTTTGTTTTGAAAGATAACTGCCAGATGGCGCTCGTGTCTAACGTACCTTAGATTCACTGTACATGCTATCTTTAGGTAGCAGAGTTGCGCCACTGTTTTCCGGGCACCACTCGCTCCACCCACAAGAGTTCAGCGCCCCTATTCACCGAGCGCCATCAAGTGGTCATAGGTGGTTCATTTGCACTGCGGAGAAGCCAATGCTACGCAGATTCCGGGCAGATCAGGCAGTGTTGACAACAGCTGTTGTCATTCTCGCCGTGTTTGTTCATTATTATAGCTTATGCTGCCTGTCGGTCACGAGAAATGCGGCAGCAAAAGCATTCTGTGTTGAATTGTACTTTGTACAGTCCATGCGATTAGCCGCAGGTGCAGCGGCTGTTGCTATCGAACGATTATAGTTCAGTCGGAAGGAATAAACGCTTGGCCATTCTCGTCAGGAGGATTTTCTCTTGGTGGCGCAAATCATTGTTGCATTGCGGTTTAGGGAGACCGAGAGGACAAGTTTAGCTTGGATGAGGTCAAGTACTGTTGTGGCTTGAGGGAAACAAGGGCCCCTTTTCCACTTCTCTGCTGACGCCAATGCGCTTGGTTTTTTCAATCTGTCCAAAATTGCTCTATTTGTATTAACCACCGATGCAATAGTGAATACGTTATATATGCAAATTCGTGCATCGTGTGTCAGCTGCACACACCCAAAATCAGTCCGGCAGTTAAAAGGCTAAACAAAAAAGAAGAATTTAAACTAGAACTTTTTGAATCGGCAAGGTGTTGCTGCTAGTGCGTGATAGGAATGCAGCTTTGAAACCTTAAGTGAAAAGAAAGTCGGACACGACAGGGTAGTCGAACGATGATTCGCATCAATTGTTGTGAGCCGCGATTTTAATACGAGCGTAATGCGGGATGCACGCTTAACGCGGGCGTCGCATGGCCACTCTCGATCGCTAACCAACTCGATTCAGTTGAAGACTAAATAGCTTTAGCTTGCTAACTCCCACAGTTAACGCATGAGCCCAACGCGATGAAAATATTTCAACTCTGGCTCGATAGTGATATATCTCAATGGGAAAAACACTGCAAAAATGCTGAATCTAATGTGTGGCCTACTATCAATATACATATGTACTACTGCTTCAATAAGCTGACGCGCGTTTTTTTTTCAACATTACTTACTTAAACGTAAACATTAAATCAAGGCTTTCAGGCATCACCAGAGAAACGGAGTTTGTCTCGTACCTTCACAAAAAATAGAAAGAAAACAAAGAAAATAAATGAATAAAGCAACGCTATAAGCGCGAGCGCTGCTGCTACGCGGGTGGTGAGTGGCTTTCCCGCAAGACATTTTAAGCCAAGACGGCGTACCTTGGCGCTACCTCTGCTACCTAAAGGTAGCGTATACAGTAACTCTAACGTGCCTCGATGCTCTCGTTCACCTCCGCTGCACGCTCGAGGCACTTTAACGCAGCGCCTCCAGAATACCATTCACCGATTTTATTCCGCAGAACATGAAATAAATATTTTGTTCACTCTCTTCTGGTGCAAAATTATCGTCTTTCGACGACATTTGCAGTTTACAAAGCAGATCTGGGGCCAATTTTTTTCTGATTTGTTTTTTTCTTGCGTTTTCACATATATAGAAACGTATACATGCACGGTGCATGACATCGACGCCGACGCCGGTGGCAAAATCCAGCTGAGAGTGTCTTTATAATTGCTATTGCAAAAAAAACGTGTGTGTGACATTGTAATTTCAACAGCTGACATCAAAAAACCCTATTTCTCTCGGGGATAGCTGAAGTGACTATGGGTTGACACACTCGTAATAACGCAAGATATCTTCAACCACTTTCGAAAGCAACGTACGGCCTGTGTGTATGCGATGCTGTGTGTATGCGATCACCTGTGTGTATGCGATGCTGGACAAAGGACGTCTGCCCTAGAGGTCGGTTGCCAAAATTAAAAATATTCTGGTAGGTCTCGAGAAAATACTGTAGGGCGTCAACTGGCGGAAGTAGAGGATCATTGGTGATCATGTCTACAATTTGACGGCTGCCCGAATGTGCTGCAAGTGGTGTGTACTGAGTTAAAACAAGGGTGTAAGGCAAGCACTTCAGTTTATGAATCGAGCAACAGACACAGGTGGGCCACAGAAATGCCTTGTGGAAGCACTTGATTTATGTAGCCGAAATTTACAAGTGGTAGACAAGTTCTGTTATCGGTGACGCTGAGCAGCGTGTAGGGAACTGCACTAATATGTGCAAGGAGTACGTCAGTGAGAGTCTTAGCGTAATAGTCCCCTTTGGGCACAGCTGGTGAGCACAGAAAATTGATGTACGTCACAGTTTTGGAGGGCAGGTGAACAAAGTCGCTATATTGTAATCGACGTGTAGGTTGGTACGGGGCGTCACTAATTTGTGGCCGTTCAAGGTGGAGCACACCAGTGGAGCAATCAATCAGAGCACAATTGGCGGCACGAAAATCGAGGCCGAGTATGAGGTCGTGGCAACATGTTGCAAGCACGGTAAAAAGGACGACCACTTGATGACCGGCTACGGTAAGTTGAGCTGTGCACATACCGACGACAGGGACTCTTGCGCCATCTGCAACTTAGACGACACTGGTCAAATGGGGCGTGAGGACCTTTTTTATGCGATGACGAAAATGCGAACTCATAATAGAGACGTCAACGCCCATACCAATCAAAGCTTCAACAGGTGTGCCATCCACATATATTTCAATGGTGTTCCGGTTCAAACGTGAGCGCAACAGAGGATTTTTGGGTAAAGTAGACAGGGCAGCTTCACCTCCAGAAGCTGCGTAGTCTAGTTTTCCGGGAACATGCGGCGGTTAAACGATGGCGAGGTAGAGCGGTGACCTGTTTGAACGGGAAGGGCAGCTGTGAGGCGGCGGTGACAACGAGACAAGGTGGCCACAGTCCTCTGGGGCAGTAAGTGCTGTAAACTCAGTGCGGGTTGGATAACGGTGACTCGGGGTATGGAATGAGGTATTGTAAGTGGGATACAAGCCATAAGGCATAGATTGCCACTGGCTGTGGCAGTAACGATTGATGTGTCCCGCGCGACCACAGCGGAAGCAGATTGGCCTATCATAAGCTCTACGCCATTCAGATGGATTTCTGGTTCGAAGAGAGTACGGATGGCGACGTCTCATGTCAACAGAAGCTACAGAGGCATCAGTATTATCCAAGGAAAGGGCAGTGGACAGGATACCAAGGTTGGTGAATTCCTGGCGGACAGCAGCCTGGATAAAAGAGACAGCTGGCGTTGAGGCACCGGGCAACGTCGGTTTGTTGGCAGCCGGGTAAGGGGCCTCGAGTGCACGTCGGACGACGCGCGTAATGTCTTCAGTTGTAGACGGCTGACAAGAAGTGCCTTCGCAAGAAGACGTTGCAGCGGTGTTAGGTAGGCGCTGGAACTGGTGTAAAAAGCGTCGACTCTTCGCCTGCTCGAGACGGCAGCACTCTTTGATCACGGCGATGATGGTCGTTACGTTCGTAAATACAAGCAGGTGGAACGCATCGTCGGGGATTCCTTTTAAAACGTGCGATATTTTCTCAGCTTCAGTCATGTTGGGATCGGCCCTTTGACACAATGCTAAGACGACTTGAATATAAGTCAAGTAGGGCTCGTGGACGTATCTGTACGAACGGCCAATTGCTTTCGGGCATTAAGCTGTTGACCAAACTGGTTGCCTTTTAAAAAGGTCGCGGAGCTGTTTAAACATTTCCCAGCTTGCGATTCCGTGCTCGTGGGTCTCAAACCCGATGCGAGGGGTCTTGTCAAGATAGAAGATGACATTCGCAAGCATAACGGCTTGGTCCCAGCCACATTGCTTGCTGACGCGCTCTCACATACTAAGTCACTTGTTCACATTCGCATTGGCCTGTCAAGTAAAGGTACCGGGATCACGGGGCTGCGTTACGGCACCGTACCGAGTTGCTGTCGTTACCGAGGTAGGTGGTGAAGGCGTATACTCACCCGGAGTTATAGTAGCAGATTTAAGGAGACGCCCACTGCGTAGCTCCGTTGTTCAAAGAGCACCCAGGACTTCGGCCAAAATGTTACGTGGAAAATAACAGCAGTCAGTCCGCAGCCGCAACATAGCTCACCTACAATGTCCACTACTTCCCTCTCAGTCTGAGGCACCCTTTTTTGCGTATGTCTCACTATGCCTTATTACAGTCAGCCGAAATCACTAACAATATAATAGCCCCAGTATTGAGTGACGTTTTTCGACCATGCTCATGAAGTGTTGCAGGGCCCGTTTAATTTGTTTACGGAATCAAAGAAAAGTAGCTCTTGAAGGCAATATAATATATCGCGAAAGCACCTTAGCAGCCGTTGACTCAATAACTGTAGAGATCACCATAAAGGCTCGAGATGAAGGAATACATATCAGCAGAAAATGATTTACTGTGTGGCCGTTAAGGCGAAACTTAATTTCTTTCGATATGCTTTAGCATTGGCGAGCATGTGCTTGCAGGGAGCGTCACTGACGAGAGAGGATTGCAGAGAGAAGGATTGGTGTGATTGAAGGAGAGAATTCATGGAGAAATGATGCGGCGGCACAGGCTGTAAAGGTCGGAGCCGAGCAAGAGCAGGTGCCGTAACGTGGGTGACTGCGCCACCGGGCCTCGGTAAACGATGCACGAACGTGAGCGCAGTAGTAGTGTCGGGGTGAGTCAGTTTTGGCACTTTTGGGCAGTGGAGATGAGGCCTCTGTGAGAGTCGTGGCTCTTTCCTGCATTTCTCACCATGTCAGAAGTCGGTACGGAGTCGGAATCATTCGAGTGAGATGTTACGGCTGTGTAAATGATGTGGGACGTGGGCAGACCGCACTATACCTAATAAAGGGAGAGTAGTGCTCTCAGTAGCGGAGTTCAATTCCGTAACAAAGGGGAGAAAGACGTTGCCATTTGTAGGCTCGGACGTGAGGTATACTGAAGGCATTTCACCGAAATCGCGATTGAAGCGCGCATTCGCCGACATGCAGTCGTGCAAGAGTGAAGCATGGTGGTCGTGCAGTGAAACACGTGACACAAGTGTAGGAATAGCTTGAACAACTTCGCGAAGAAGGAGATGGTTGCTCTCATTCAGGTACTCCCGTCGAAGCTGTTGACGAAGGTAAACCGACAAAGAGAGGCGGAAGTACGCCACGCCACGTGTAGTTGCCGCAAGCGTATCAGTTGCATTACCCAGGGAATTTTAACTGCTGTTGTTGTAGTGGGCTGTACAGATCGATGACGATGAACCCACGGAGACTACTAGGAAGAGGTAAGGCTGTGGACCAGCGGGCAATGGACAGTGTGAAAACTGCCGGCGCTGCCAATGAGATCATGTCAATTGGAACAAGAGTTCATGAACTTCTTGACGTATTGGTACACCACCTCCACTAGTACCACTTTTAGAATTAGTACTAAGCATTCAAAATACCAAGGTTGCCACACTACGTATTAGCATGGAAAGCAGCGCTCACTTCTAAATGCAGAGTGTAAGGTACTGACAAACTAGTTTTTATCGGTTCTCCGATCATGCCGGCGGAGGATGTTGTCGCAAAGGGCCAAATGTTGTGCTTGTCCGAGCTATGCGGGAGTGGTTGGTTGTGTCGATGAATCACGGAGCAAGCATTTTATCGTGAGAATCTAGGAGTTTCGCATTGCTGAGAGACTAACTTGTAAATGTTTACGTAAGCAACAAAAGGCTGAGATGTCTAGCACCGGGGCTTGTCGTCACTCATGAAGAAGCACGCGAAGGTGCCCGTGTCCAACACTAGTTGCCCACCGCTCTAGAACACAGCCCTACGAGGAAATTTTCCAACATGTCAGGCAGTCGCAATGATCATTAAACGGCGACAGCCAACTAAATGCGTGTGGCAGTGCACTATCAATAATGTGACTACGTAAATATGATCGAAACTTGATAAAAGCCGAGAATTCCACGAAAAATTGTTTAGTTTTATTGTGTAATCAGCCCAACCATTGTTTAGCACTCCAGCTGGTGCTCTGCCCTGCGCTTCACTAAAACAGGGCCAACAAGTATGACATCATGCCACACATTAACACCGTTTCTTGCAACCCTGAACAGATAGTATGAAAGCATGGCGCTTACCTCTTGGTTACGGAATGCCTGGAGCTTGCACATTTTTGTGTCCTTACAAGGCAACAAGCAAGGAAAGCAGCGTGCGGAAACAAATACGTGTCATTTCATCCCTGTGCTAGGAAAGAGCTCCAGAAAATTCAACGCAGTTGTAGAAAAGCTTCCGCCCCACCGTGGTAGTCTAGTGGATAAGGTACTCGGCTGCTGACCCGCAGGTCGCGTGATCAATTCCTGGCTGTGACGGCTGCATTTCCGATGGAGGCGCAAATGCTGTAGGCCCGTATGCTCAGATTTGGGTACGCGTTAAGGCACCCAGGCGGTCAAAATTTCCGGAGATTTTCAATATGGCGTCTCTCATATTGATATAGTAGTTTAGGGACGTTAAACTTCACAAATCAATCAATCAATCAATCAAGAAAAGCTTCCATCAGAAAACCAGGCCGATATCTCAAAGATGTCTCAATGAGGTTTCGCGACGACTCAGAAAAACGATAAATTTATTGCAATTGAGTGTCCCTTCCGTCGTGTGTTCTTTCTCTAACGAAACCCACACTCCCATAATCAAAATGCCTACCACTACCTCTTCTAATGCTCAGAGCAGGGACCTCTACCGTGGGCGGCGTTTACGAGCAATTCAAAGTGGGAACAAAACAAGTAAATAGCGTTGAGAAGAATACCTGACATAGGGTTCTTATTCATTACAATATAAACTGCAGCCATCTCAAGAAACATTTGGTCTCATATATATTTTACTCTTGTAGATAAACCAAATGAAATGACAACTATCTTATAAATAATGGAATATTGCCTGTGTAGTTTTTGCGTTTTTTAACTTTGTGAGTCTTATTGTTAAATATATAAATTTCATTCACAATTGCAAGACTATTTTCAATACGACAAGCTAACACAATGTTCCTGCAATTTTTTCTACTCAACAGTGGCCCCACCTTACACGGTAGAGTACTTGAAGCGCATGGCATTCCGAATCAAGAGTTCCTTCCGGGAGGCCCTGGAAAACTCCACCTGGCTCACCAAAAAAGCTCGTAGTCATTTGATGAATAAGTTGGTTCAAATCACTATTCAAGCAGGGAGTCCAGGGGATCGATTATACCCCGAGTTCGTGGAAAAGTTTTATGGTCAGTATCGCCTTGTTTAGTGGGTGACATTTCTGACGTTTCACCATGAAAAGGAAAGCTATTACTCGTAGGCCAGTAAACTTGGAACGCAAGACTTTATTTACATTTACGTAGTGTTTAAATGCTGTTGCAAGTGCAAAACTGTGCTTTGCACTAAATGCTGAAGCGGAAAGGTATTCGTCGGAAATCGGGACGTAAAATTCATACCACTGTGTTTGAGGGAATCATTGATAAAACATGAATACTGTATTTCACTTCATGATGATACCAGTATTATTTGCCGGATGTAAAAATATACCGATTCTTCAAGCATTCTTCAAACGCCTGATTTCATTCCAAGGAGGCAGTTTCATGAGTCACTCGTTTTTTTTCCTTCATATAAGCATGACTGGTTTTGTTTAAATCACCCGTAAAGAAGGATCTATGTCCTTGGTTGCCAGAAGTTAGCATCAGCGATAGGTGTAGACGTGAACCTCCGTAATTTTTCAGGTTTAGGTGCAAGGGTGATTGTGCGTATTGTCGAATCAGTATAGTTCGAGATTTCGTTTATTACTGAATATTGTGCGGGCCGTCCTGACCTTATAAGGGTAGGTACAGAATTCGCACATAAAACAAAGGCAAAGTAATTATACTGTAGTATAAATAAAACCAAATGGTAGATTTGTACACAACACTAGCAATTCTCAAGTCTACCATTGGTATTCAACGCACTCTTTAATGCGTAGAATAATCAAATTCACTAGAGAAACTGGCAAATGGTTCCACTTACTTATTCGTAAAGAAAGAGTGCATGGACACATCAAGTTTGATTATTGGAACCAAAAACACATACTGATTACTTGACTGGTTGACCGAGGAACAAGATGTTGTCTTTAAGGGCTACTTGGTACATGACACTGAGGGGAACAGCGCAGAAAAGGACGAACAAAGAATGAACACACTACATATGCACTGCGAACAGCTGTGTGTAAATTTATTACATCAAGATATATAGCTGAAGACAGCAACGCTTGTGTTGTGCGCTTAATCTTTCTCGGTCCCGTTTTCGCACTGTTCCCCTCAGTAGCAAGATAAGGTTTACTTTAAATAACAAAGGGCCTCTTAACAATCTCTGATAATACCGAGAATTAGTGCCTTACTCTTTATCGGCATTTGCAGTTGTTTGCGGGTCAGTTCGTGACACCAACAGTTTTCTCCCATGACGTCAGGATGAAATAAGCTCCGAATTGGTCAATATGTGCGACATGTATGCGTTGAATAGTCTCCAATCCAGCTTTGTCTTGCAGCCGCATGCCCGTTCCTTCTTGTGAGGCCCGATTGTCATGTGCGATAAACCGAAGTTACTTTGTTTTTGGTGTTTGTGTGTGTGAAAGTGTACACAGAAAAGCGTGAAATCATGTCTGTCTGAACGCCTATTGTGGACATTCAGCGTGTTTAGTGGAGAACAACAGGGTGAGTTTTTACAGAAAATGTAGCGAAAGCGATAAGGAAGCTGCTGCATCGCCTTCGAACTTGGTGTGGTTTGGGACCCTTTAAGGTGTCCTTTTGATTGCGAAAAAAATGAATATTTAATCCTACTAACTTTCCTGTCTTAAGCCAGCACAGGATATTCGAGCAACTGTAGCATGTCAGACAAAAAATATGTTCTAGAGTAAAAGGATAAAATTTGCAAGCAACTCAGAGCTTGTTATTGCTAGTATTAGTTTACAGAAAAAGCACCATGAATGAACGCCTATTGTGGACATTCAGCGTGTTTTAAGAAGAAATAAGTGGAGAACAACAGGGTGAGTTCGTACAGAAAATGTAGCGAAAGCGATAAGGAAGCTGTTGCATCGTCTTCGAACTTGGTGTGGTTTGGGACCCTTTAAGGTGTCTTTTTGATAGAGAAAAAATGAATATTTAATCCTACTAACTTTCCTGTCTTAAGCCAGCACAGGATATTCAAGCAACTGAAGCATGTCAGACGAAAAGTATGTTCTAGAGTAAAAGGATAAACTTTGCAAGCAACTCAGAGCTTGTTATTGCTAGTATTAGTTTACAGAAAAAGCACCATGACTTTTTTTCTGCAGCTGCACATATAGCGTTCACGTGTGCTTTCAAAGTGTGTGGATTGGTAAATCCAGATATTTCACCGAGTAACCTCCAATAAGAGGGGTAGACTTCATTTCTTAATTACATTTCATAACGTGCTCATTTCAACTCCTAACATGACAGACATGATTTCAACAGTTTTCAATTTTTATTCAGCAGCCGATAGCTTTTGCGCAGCAATAAAAGAGCTTCGTGTAACAGTGCATTGTCGATCGCTCGGTGCAGCACCTCTTCCGGACGTTCCACTGAACCGCCTGTTTCCCTCATGGATAAAAAGCCGTCGCATTCACACTCGCTACTGCTGGCAAAACATGAGAACTAGGCTGTTCGACGAGGAGCAAGTCAATGCACATTACATCTCGCCGACTACCGTAATCATACCAATAGGCATAGTGCATCCTCCATTCATGTATGAATACGGGCCAGCCGCAACCTACTATGGTGCTCTTGGAATGGTAAGCCCAAGTTTGAGTATGAGATAATGCACATCCTGTTCTTCATGCGAGTACATCTTACTGTACTCGAGCCTGTCTGCAGCTTTCACAAGCTTCCACTCGCACATAGAACATACCATCCGCAAGGTGATGTCATCCGTGAAACTTCATATAGAATATGAGGGTGATGGTATAGTTCACAATAAGTGTTCCCCTATTTGCAGTCACACTCAAAAAAAATTTATTGCATGACACCTCTAAAAATGAACCGTATATGTATTCATATGCTGAGTGGGTGATTCATTTCGGGTGCATGTGTCTTTTTCTTTAGAAAATACGGTGTCACTAGTCTCACGCGAGAGATCGCGAATTTAGACCACAAGTACTTCCGGCACAACAACCAACATTTCAGACCAATTACATTCCTATAGAGAATATCTATTCCAGTAAGACCTTTAGAGAAATTTGAACGAACTGCGGAGCGTAATAACTCAGTTGCGCTATCCTTGTGTTTGTTTCTTCTGTTCCTTCCGTGCGGTTAAGTAATATTTTATATTGTTCCTGTTCTGCTCACGAAAGTTTCTGAATTCTCAGAAAGTTATAGTGTACCAACTGCCCCCTCGGTGCTCCTTCAAGAAAGTGACATAATACTAATAAAGAAGGGTGCCAGACAAAGGGATAAAATGGCCTCAGTGCTTTTCACCACCTGCGTACAGGAAGGTTGCGGATGCCTAGATTTGGAAAAGTTGTAGGCATACAGTTATTGGGGAGCATCTTATTACCCTCCACTTCATCGAAGTCATTGCATTGCTGAGTAGCTCAGTGCACGTATTACAATTCATGATTACTGAATTAGGGAAAAGAAAGGCTCTATAGATTCTGTGAAATGTGGCAAGAGCAAAAGGCACTGAGGCCTCATGGAGGTTCTTGCTCCGTTCACACAATTGGCTGCAGTGAAGACAATGTTGTCGCGGGTTATAAAGTACAGAGGATTTATTTAAAACACGGACAGTAGAACTCGTAGAGACACCCTCAAAAGAAGGCCGCTAAGATTATCGCCTTCTTCTCTTGCCGGCGCTGCGCCTCTTGAGCAAATCCACAATCTTCGTTGTCGATGCTACCTCGCAGCTAGACGCAGCTATGCACGCGGCATTACCCTCTCGCCAGAGTGAGCGTCGTCCCGATGCTCACCAGGTAGAGATGCGGCCAGCGGGTGTGTACATCACTCAGAGTGGTAATGTTTCAGCAATGTCTCGGGCAGATGCTGGCGACGTTTCGAAGAGGAGGAGGCGCCGGGCGCGACTTCGTATGTCACTTCGCTAAGACCGCGCGAAACCTTGCAGGGTCCCAAGTATCGGCGTAGGAGTTTCTCCGAAAGGCCTCGCCGTCGTACAGGAAACCAAACGCAGGCTCTATTTCCTGGTTGATAACCGAAGAATAGATGATGAAGATTGTAGCGTTGCACGTCAACTTGCTGCTGGTTCATTATTCTGACGCAGGCAAGCTGCCTTGCTTACTTGGCGGGCTCAGTGAAGCCTGCGGCCACTGTCTCTGAATCTTTGCAATCGTAAGGCAGATGACGTCAAGCATTGTACTAACTTCTCTGCCACGCATTTGTGTGAATGGCGTCATTTTTGTCGTTTCCTGACGCACCGTATTATAAGCGATTGTGAAGTACGGCAATATTCAGTCCCAATTCTTGTGTTCCACATCGACGTACACGCAAAGCATGCCAGCGATTGTCTTTTTAGGTCTTTCTGTAAGCCCATTCGTTTGTGGGTGGTAAGATGTCAGTTTCCTATGTGCTGTGCCAATGAGCGTAAGCACAGTGCGCAAAAGCTCGGCTGTAACGCGGTACCTTTTTCTGTTACGACGGCAGCTGGAGTACCATGTCCCATGACAATGCTCTCAGTGAAGAACTGGGCCGCTTCAGCTGCAATGCCACTCGCAATTGCCTTGGTCTCCACACATCAGTTCGTCGCCATTTGTTGCCACTGTGCGATGTTGGGAATGGGCCCAGCAGATCCATTCCGATTTGAGAAAATGAAGTTTCTGGCACGGGCACAAAATATAATCGCCTAGTGGGTTTGACAGGGGTCTTTGCGCCACTGACAGCTGACAGTCAATGCATGTTCGGACGTAATGTTTCACTTCTGCTGCGATTCTTGGCCAGTAATATTTTGTTTTAACATGTGTAAGTGTTCTTGTGAAATTAAGGTGGCCAGCAGTGCCTTCGTCCTGGCAGGCTTGTAAAATTTCGCTGCGGAGAGCTTCAGGAACGATCAGCAGATAGCATCTACCTCTTGATGAGCAATTCTTTTTGTACAGAATACCGTCCCGTCAACAGATTGAAGATAAGTTCTTCGGAAACACTCTTGGTGTATTAGGGGCTTGTCCCTTGAGGAATTCTATTATCGAGTTGAGCTCCCGATGATCTTGCTGTTTCCGAGAAATGATAGCCGCATCAACAACTCCTAAAAAAAACCTTTGAATTCTTCATCCTCTGTAGCCCGTGATTCAATCGGTGACCTTGACAAACAGTCGGCGTCTAAGTGTTGCCTTCCGGACTTGTAAACTACGGCCGTGTCGTACTCTTGGAGCCATAAGCTTCGTCGTGCTAAACGTCCAGATGGGTATTTTATGTTGTTCAACCAACAAAGAGAGTGGTGGTCGCTTACGACTTGGAAAGCACGGCCATATAAGTAGAGGCGGAACTTCGCAACTGCCCAAACAACAGCCAGACACTCCTTCTGCATTGTTGAGTAGTTAGACTGGGCGCGTTTCAACGTTCTGCTAGCGTAGGCAACTACTCTCTCCACACCATCGTGGCATTGGACAAGAACAGCACCTAGGCTCACATTGCTGGCGTCTGTATGAATGGCTGTTGGTGAATTCTCGTAGAAGTGAGCGACGATGAGTGGAGTTTGTAGACGTCGTCGCAGCTCGTTGAATGAAGCTTCTTGTTCTTCACCCCATACATACTCAACGTCTTCCCTTGTAAGGCGGGTGAGTGGAGAGGTGATGTGTGCAAAATCTGCTATAAATCACCGGTAGTAAAGGCAGAGACCCAGAAAACACCTGGCCGCTTTCTTATGAACAGCCCTTGCGAACTTTAAGACGGCTGCATTTTTATCTGGGTAAGGCCTCACACCTTCGCGACTGATCACGTGTTCCACGAACTGGAGTTCTTCGAAGCTGAAGGGGCAGTTTCTCGGCTTTAGTGTGTGTCCGGCGGACACTAGCCACTTTAGATGTTATTCAAACGTGACCGAAAAAACAATTACGTCCTCGAGGTGCAGAAGGCATGTATTACATTTCAGGCCGGACAGAATGGTATTCAGTAGTCTCTAAAACGTGGCTAGGGCTGAACATAGACCAAAAGGTAGGACTTTGAATTGATAAAGCCCATGTGGCGTAACGAACACAGTCTTTTCTCGGTCGAGCTCATCTACTTCTATTTGCCAGTATCCACTTTTAAGGTACATTGACGAGAAGTAGCGCGCATGTCATAGCCTGTTCAAAGAGTCATCGATCTGTGGTAACGGATAAACGTCTTTTTTTGTAACGTAATTCAGCTTACAATAATCGATGCAGAAACGCAAGCTGCTATCTTTCCTTTTCATGAGTACCACTGGCGATGCCCAAGGACTCTTTGGCGGTTGAATTACATCATCCTCTAGCATCTTCTTGACTTGCGGCTTGATTACTTCAAGTTCTTTCTGAGTGACGCGATATGGGTTCTGTCGTATCGGTCTTGCTGTGTGTTCCGTAATGATGCGATGCTCATTCGGAGGCGTTCGAACCACTTGTGATATCGATTAGAAGCAGTCCTTGAACTGGTTGAGTAGCTCCATAAGACAAAATCTTTCCGTTGGTGTTAGACTCGAGCGATATCGACTGGTGGTGCATGTGGAGGTGATTGGGCTGTGGCTTCCCTTTGTATAAGAAGGCAGTCGTGAGAGTAGTCGAGCTCCTCGAGGTACGCCCCAGCCGTGCCTTTAACGATGTGCGGCGTTTATTCGTGAAATTGATCAGAAGCACCTCTGCACGCCCATCCTCTAAGCTGACGATGTTGCGAGTGATGGCAAAGCCTTGGCGAAAAAGAAGGGCAGTGATGCCTTCGGCTATGGCGTCTTCATTACAGTACACGCCGCAACACACGGAAACAAGCCTGCATGACAGCGGTGGCACGCAGACGTCGTCGTCGACCACACGTAACACCCTGGGTTCTCGGTCTGGATCATGGGTCACAGGCTTGTCAGCGATGAATGTATTCACACCATCACGTATGTTGAAATGTGGCTACAAAAGCCACGTTCTCAATCGTAATTCATGCTGTACATTTTCCCGTCGGTGTCATCATCTGGCCTCCAGCATTTCGGATATAAGGGCCTGTTCATTCCGTCTTGACTTTCTTGAGTTTGTCTGCCAATCGTTCACTCATTATAGAAACGTCTACACCCGTGTCGACTAAGGCCGTCACTTGAACGCCATCAATCGTCACAGCGAGGTCGGCAGTCACAGTTTTGTCACCGCAGTCTTCATCGTCATCTCTCGCGTGTTTCGGCAGCAGTGGGAAATTTTGGCAATTCGACGGCTTGCAACCTTCCCCCCCGAGGGCGCTGCTTTCAGTTTCCCCGCAGTGGGCTGGGAGACCGACCTCTGACGGCGTCGGCAAAGCTACGGTGGTTGTAGCAATCAAAACGAGCCGGGTATAGTAAGCACGTCCGGAAGGTAGCAAAGCCTTCCCGCCGGCCAGCCTGGTCGTCGTCGATGGGGGCACGGTTTTCGTCGAACTGTCGGCGCGTAGCGGTAGGTGCACTCCTATGGTACTCAGTTCGGCGATGTGGGCAAAAACGGTAAATGTGCCCTGGCTCTCCACAGTTGTAGCAGAGTGGTCGGCGATCCACAGTGCACCATATGTCGGTCTTCCGCATATAGGGGCACCACATAGAATCCTGCTGAGCCCAGGCTGTGACAGGATACGATTCGACGTACTGTGGCAAAGGCTTGCGCATGTGTTGACGAACAGCGTCTGCATAGCTGTATTCGTTAGGCCGGTAGGATACTTCTGGAGCCAATGGCTGAAGCATAGCGTCTACGTAGGTATAAGAGTTTGGATGGTACGGCGTAGCAAAATATTGATGAGGAGAGGCAAACGCTTGTCGTGGCGAACGACTTCAGCGACGGAGGCAACCGTGCACTCCTGCTGCGGGGGCGCATGTGTCTGCAATGTGTACTTTGCGTTCTCCTTGGCAATCTCCTCACTCATGATCTGTCGAATCAGGTGGCGTAGAAAAAACTCGTCGTTTGCGGTAAGTGTGGTGGTGCCTCCAGCTGCGCCGATGTCCGGGCGCTCCGACTGTCGCTACCGTTACAGCAGTGCATGCTCTATTGCAGTGGCCTCCCTGGTGAACTCGTCCACTGTTGTTGGCGGACTGTGCACAAGACCAACAAACAGTTGCTCTTTGACACCCCTCATGAGATGGCTTAGCTTTTGAGCCTTGGGCACGTTGGGGTCCGCGTGGTGGCACAGACGCACCATATCCTCAGCAAACATGGCCACACTTTCATGCAGCTGATGGGTGCGTCTTTCAAGAAGGCGTTGTGCGTTTTCACATTGGTCCGCGTTACTGAAGGTGTCAAGAAACTGACGACAAAACTCCTCTCATGTCGTCAACGTTGCCTCGTGGTTGATAGACCACGTCTTCGCGTCGTCTTCAAGGCCGAAATATACGTGCAAGAGCTTTTAATCAAGACTCCACCAGTTCGCTTTAGCTAACCGTTCAAACGGCTCAAGTCAGTCTTGCGCATCTTCATACGGCTGGCCATAAAATGGTTCAGCAATGCGCATCTTCTGGACCATCACCTGTGCAGGACTCTTCTAAAAACGCCATCTCTTGAGTATGGGTGGCTGTCGGAAGTGTTGTTCCTTCTAAAAGGCCAAATTCTGGTTCAAGACCTTCAAGGCGACAGTTTGAGCGGTGCAGAAGCGTCTCCACGCGTGGGTGTCTCGTAGAGCTGGACTCAGGGCTTCTCACAGGGGTGCCGATCATGAGGAGGTAGTACCCTGCACCTCCACCAGTGTCACGGGTTATAAAATACAGAGGGTTTATTTAAAAACACGGACAGTGGAACTCGTAGAGACGCTCTCAAAAGAAGGCCGCTAAGATTGTCGTCTTCTTCACTTGCCGGCGCTGCGCTTCTCGAGCGAATTCGCAATCTTCGTTGTCGATGCTACCTCGCAGCTAGACGCATCTATGCACTGGGCACTATTACATTTGGGATGACTGCCAGGTGGGCACGTTGGTACACCAATTTGGTGATGGAACAAGTGCAAAAAAGTTTCAACACTCAGAAAGTGTTCGTCATGTGTCTTACTTAGTGTTCGTAATGTTTGGCGCTTGTTTAATTATTAGGAAGTAATTTGCACAATAACGACATGTAGTACATTACAACATTACAATATATTACATTAGAACAGCATATAAAACGAAACAATAGCACATGCGAAAATTGAGCACATTGTACGATTCAAGTTATTTGTCATGAACATCAGTTGCACTCTTGCAAAGCACACTTTCCTAGACTAGGGGAATGGAAATAAAGTTGGACAAATTAAATTTTGTTTTGAAGTAACAATGATATAAAGAAACTTTTAATCAACAATTTGAATTAGGTAAATTCTGGACAATTCGGCAATGCCAGGATTTGATAACTAATGTGCTGTCTCCCCCGCAGGAGCGTCTGCGTGAGCAGGCGTTTGGTATGTAGCGAAACCACTGAGCTAGAGAGGGGGGTCGGACTCTCTGCCATGCCTAGCCGTGCATGGCTGAGCCGTGTCCGGGAAAGGGGGATCTTGGGGGTTGAACTCACGCTGAATGCTTGGACCTTGAAGGCCCTCTCGGCTGAGGCTACACAAACCTTTCGACCACAGCTTCACGTAGACGGCACCTCTGGGCTTACCCACACAGGGGAAATCGGCAGTCGCCTTTTCCTATCTCTCTCTCCCTACATCTTCGTCTTCATATCTCGATTTTTATCGGTCCTCTTATCTTCTCTTTTTCGTTTACTTCCAAACTTTCTCGTTCCGAGGGTTAACCTTGTGTAGTTACCCAACCTTTGGTAGTTATAATTGGTTACAGCGGCGATGCAGGGCTGGCGTCACCAAGTAATTACTATTCGACCTTGTAGCGTCTGCTTGTTGGTCCCGGTGATGGGTAGCCACCATTGCCGCTGAAATGTACAAAGTCTGTATGGCGCACGTTTGCCTCGCTCTCCCTGATCACCATTCGAAAAGGTGGCGCACCGAAGAACAATTCCTTTTTTCTAAACCAACGCATTCTTTTTCCAAGTTTTATGTCGTGCATAGCCGGAAACAGAACAAAACAGTCGGAGCAATCTGATATTTTCATGTATCGAAAACACTGACCCAAGCAATGGGTACAGAATATTGTGTAGCAAAGTTGGGAAGCGGCGACCTCCTTTTGGATGTTCGCGACAAGCTCCAATACGACAACTTCCCTACACTGGTAACGTTTGGGATGTCCCAGTTTCAGTAGGTCCTCACAGATCCTTGAAAAAGTACGTGGGGCCATCTCTTGACCACCTTCTTGGACTAATAGAAAGTGAATTATTGGAAGACTGGTAAGACCAGAATTTAGTGAAGGTTCAAAGATTATTGATACGACGAGACAAAAAAAGGAACACCAAGAAAACATATATTTATCGCCTTTGGGACTTGAGTGATTTAAACGATTCAAACGAAACCGGCTACTGAAAGCTTCGAGTCAGGCTCTACATACAAAATCCTCGTAGGTGTTTCAAATGTCAGGGCTTTGGACATGGATCACAAAGCTTCAGAGGGCGCGAGACTTGCGCAAACTGTAGCTCCAACAAGCACTCCAACAAACACCCATCAGACAACTGTACTGCAGCAACCCACTATGTGTATTGCGAAGTAGACCATTCCGTCGACTCGCGATGATGCCCGTATTAAAAAAAATCCTTTAGCTTAAACCTAAAGTCACTCTGTCTTTTCAAGAGGCGCGCCGGCACTTCTTCCTTCATATTTGCTAAGACACGGTGCCGGAATAGTTGGTTGGAGTTCATTTATATGGGTATAGCGCACCGCGACAAGAACACAAAAAAGACACACACACACGCGCGCGCCCGCACAGCGGTCTGCGTGTGTGTGTGCCTTTGCAGTGGTGCGCTTTATCTATATAATTGATGAACGTCTTCCATGACAAGCACTCTTTTTTGCATATGTGACGCGCCAGGGCACCACGACACATCTTTGAGCGTCCACGAGTGTCACAGAAAGTGTGACCGCAGTCGCGCCATCTGCACCCAAAGCTGGAGTAGGCAGTGCTGCCTCGCCTCCTGCCAAACAGTTTCAGCACACTTCAGAGTCTACCAGACCCCAGACCACTGCACTCACAGTGAGGTCCGAAACTGTTGCGAATGTGCCTGCTCATTAGGCACCATCCGCCACCTCGCAGGAGGTGATGGATACAAGTTTCACTTCTCCAGTGCCTCTGACGCCGAAAGATAGGTGCAACTTTTTAGAGTGTGCCCAGAAAGACAAATGTCGAATTACTGGGCTCCCGAAAGGCCCTGTAAGCGGAAGTAACCCTTTTTGTACATTCAGCAACACACATCTTCAATATGACACATATAATACATTAGAACGTCAGAGGACTGCTGAGGAACCTCGACAATATCCAAGAACTTTCACACAAACATACAACAAAAAACAACACCTAAAATCGAAACACACCAGCTTCCTACGCAATATTGTTGTTTTTCTAAACGACAGAGATAATTTGGTCACGTGAACCGGTGGTGTTGCCATAATAGCTAATCAACGAACATGCTGTACGCATTTACCCTTTCAGACATCCCTGGAGGCAGTAGCTGTCCGAGCTGTCATCTTCAACAAATTGGTAACAATTTGCAGTATTTGCATACCTCTCCACGATCAACTGAGTAAACACAAATTTTAGTCGCTAATCGATGAACTTCAAGAACCGTATCTCTTCCTAGGGGACTCGAATGCTCATGGTAGCCTAGGTGATTATCGCTGCGATGTGCGAGGCCGCCTTATATAACAGTTCCTTTTTTCTTCTGGTGCGTGTCTTCTCTATTGAAAAGAGTCAACATGCTGTAGCGATGCTGAGGCAGGCAGGCTAAAAAAAGAAGCGTCTTTATTAGGGTGAACTTGGGCCCACTAGTCTAGTGACTATGGTCGTCGAACTCCGAGTCGTCGAGTTGCACAGATCCTACTGTCTTCCTCTTCCTCGTAGCCCGAGTGCACGACGGCATGGAGCATGCCAGCCGGGTCTTGCCTAGTGCTCGTGCGACGATGATAGCGGCGGGCTACGTGAACGTGGCCAATCAGTCACGGCAGTATTTCCTCCTCAGACGCATCTTCCTGATGCTTGAGACGGTGAAAAGATACATGCGCACTCTCACTCGTTTTCCGATGATCTGTCATGATAGGGCTTCATGCGGACTACGTGTACCACTTCCGTGGTATAGCGGCCTCTTGAGCTCTCTTGTCCAGCAGATCTGACTTCATAAGTGACGGCGCTGATACGGTGGAGTACTTCATAAGGGCCGAAGTGTCGGCAAAGAAGCTTTTCAGATAGTTCGCGGTGGCGCACTGCGATCTATATCCACCCTTTGTCACCAAGATGATAAAGTGCGTCACTGCGTCGCTTGTTGTAACGACTTGAATCGATCCACTGTTAGCAGCGTATTAGGTATTTTGCCATTTGTCGTGCTTCTTTGGCTCTTTGCAACAAGTCATCTAATTCAGGTGGATAGCTGCTTTCGCGTCATACTGGTAACATGGCAAACAGTGGGGTGGTAACTTTTTGGCCGAATACTAGTTCGACAAGGGCAACACGGGTTGTTTCTTGAACGGCTGTATTACATGCGAGTGTGATATACGGTAATATTTCATCTCACTGCACTGTTCATGTTCAACATCGACATACATGTAGAGCATATCGGTCAGAGTTCTGTTGAGGCGTTCAGTTAAGCCATTTGACTGAGAGTGATACGCCGTTGTTCTTCTCTGATTGGTATTTGCCAAGCGCACAAGGCATTGCATCACGTCTGCAGTAAATGCGGTGCCCGGATCCGTAATAACGATGATGGGCGCACCATGCCTGAGCACTATGCCGTTCCCAAAAAACTTGGCGACTTCGGCAGCTGTCGCACTGTACAGAGGGTCAGTCACAGCATAATTGGTCAGATAGTCTGTGGCTACGACTATCCATTTCTGGCCTGCACGCAATGTCGGGGAAGGTCCTAGGAAGTCCATGCTTATTTGTTGGATTGGGGCATTCGGAGGGTCTATTGGCTGGAGAAGGCCGGCTGATTTTACGGGTGTAGTTTTGCGCCGTTGACATTGACAAGTTTTCACGTAGCACTGCACTGATGCAAGCAACTTAGGCCAATAGCACTTTATGCGAATCCTGGCGAATGTTCAGCTCACACCCAAGAGTCCAGATGTTGGCTCGTCGTAGTATAGATGCGGAATTTCCTCTCGCACAGATGTAGGTACGACTAGTAAATACGTTTCGCCATTATACTCGAAGTTCCTGCTGTAAAGGACACTTCCTCGAAGGCAGAACGTGGAGAGCCCTCTGGAAAATATGCCAGAGACTTTAACATTGAGACCTTGCAGGTACTGTATCATCATCATCAGCCTAGCTACGTCCACTGCAGGACAAAGACCTCTCCTATGTTTCGCCAGTTAACCCGGTTATGTGCTTGTTGCTCCCAATTTATACCCGCAAACTTCTCAATCTCATCTGCCCACCTAATCTTCTGTCTCCCCCTAACCCGCTTGCCTTCTCTGGGAATCCAGTTAGTTACCCTTAATGACGAACGGTTATCCTGTCTACGCGCTACATGCCCGGCCCATGTCCAATTCCTCTTCTTGATTGCAAATATGATATCCTTAACCCTCGTTTGTTTCCTGATCCACTCTGCTCTCTTCTTGTATTTTAAGGTTACACCTACCAATTTTCTTTCCATTGCTCGCTGCGTCGTCCCCAATTTATGCTCAAACCTCTTTGTAAGTCTTTAGGTTTCTGCTCCGTATCTAAGTACCGGCAAAATACAGCTGTTATATACCTTCCTCTTGAGGAATAGTGGCAATCTACCTGTCATAATTTGAGAGTGCTTGCCAAATGTTCTCTACCCCATTATTATTCTTCTAGTTACTTCAATCTCGTGGTTCGGCTCCGCGGTTATTACCTGCCCTAAGTAGACATAGTCTTTTACAACTTGAAGTGCACTATTACCTATTTAGAAGCGCTGCTCTTTTTCGAGGTTGTTGTACATTACTTTCGTTTTCTGCAGATTATTTTGAAACCCACCTTTCTGCTCTCCTTATCTAACTCTGTTATCATGAGCTGCAATTCGTCCCCAAAGTTACCCAGCAATGTAATGTCATCGGCGAAGCGCAGGTTACTAAGGTACTCTCCATTACCTCTTCTCCCTAACTGTTCCCATTCTAGGCTTCTGAAAACCTCCTGTAAGCATACGGTAAATAGCATTGGGGAGATTGTGTCCCCCTGCCTTACACCCTTCTCGATTGGTAATCTGTTGCTTTCTTTATGAGGCACTATGATAGCATTTGATCCCCTGTAGATTTCTTCCAGGATGTTTATTTATACTTCATCGACGCCCTGATTCCGCAGTGTCTGTATGACGGCTGATAATTCTACTGAATCAAATGCCTTCTCGTAATCTCTGAAGGCTATGCATAGTGGTTGGTTATTTTCTGAGCCTTTCTTTATTACCTGATTGATAGTATGAATGTGGTCGATTGTTGAGTAGCCTGTTCAAAATTCTGCTTGTTCCTTTGGTTGATTTAATTCTAATGTTTTCTTTACTCTGTTAGCAATTACCTTTGAAAATAGCTTTTATACTATAGAGAGCAAGCTGATAGGCCTGTAATTCTTCAAGTTCTTGTCATCTCCTTTCTTATGTATTAAGATGATGTTAGCGTTCTTCCGAGGTGTTGTATTAGTACCACGAAATCACGGTCATCTCGTTGTTGTTGAGCGACTTTGGATGCGTCGACAACGCCTAGAAACGGGAACTCTTCCTCTTCAGGTACACTTGGATCGACGGGAGAGCATGACAGGCAGTCGGCATCACTGTGTTTTCTTCCAGATATGTACACGACAGTAATGTCATACTCCTGCAGCCTAAGGCTCAATCTTGCTAGTCGACCTGACGGATCCTTGAGATTTGCCAGCCAGCATAGAGCACGGTGGTCTCTGACAGCTCTGAACGGTCCACCATAAAGGTAGGGCCGAAACTTGTTTATTGCCCAGATGACTGCAAGGCAATCTTTTTCAGTTGCAGAGTAGTTTACCTAAGCTTTTCATAGTTTGCGGCTGGCGTGGCTAACACTTTCTCTTGACCATTTTGCCACTGGACAAGGATGACGCCGAGGCCGACATTGCTGGCATCGGTGTGGACTTCAGTGTCGGCTGTCTCATCAAAATGGGCAAGTATTGGTGAACCCTGTAGTCATTTTCTTAATTCGTCAAAAGCTTCCTGTTGTTCACTTTCCCATGTGAAGGGCACGTCATCTTTCGTAAGTTTTGTAAGAGGTTCCGCAATCTTTGAGAAGTTTTCCACAAATGGCCCGTAGTAGGCACATAAACCCAAAAATTGATGCACTGACTTTTTTTTCTCTGGGTGTAGGGAACCTTCGAACAGCGGCTGTCTTCTCAGGATCAGGACGAACACCCTCGGAACAAATGACATGTCCTAAGAATCGCAGCTCTTCGAAGCCGAAGTGGCGTTTTTCGGGTTTGATTATCATGTGTGCTGACCGGATGGCTTCCAATGCTGTTCGTAGTCGCTCTAGATGTTGGTCAAACGTTGAAGAGAATAACATCACGTCATCCAAATACACTAGGCAAGACTGCCATTTTAATCCCGCGAGGACTGTGTCCATCATTCGCTGGCACATCACTGGCGCGGAACAGATGCCGAATGGAAGCGCTTTGAATTCGTAGAGGCCATCTGGTGTTACGAATGCTGTTTTTTCACGGTCCCGCTCGTCGACTTCTATTGCCATATCCGCTTTTCAGATCGAAGGAAGAGAAAAACTTTGTGGTTCGCAGCCGATCTAGTGTTTCGTCAATACGTGACAAGGGGTAGACATCTCGTTTAGTTACCCGGTTCAGTTTTCGGTAGTCGACACCGAATCTAAGTGTGTTGTCTTTATTCTTACTGAGCACTACGGGGGACGCCCATGGACTATTCGAAGGCTGGATGACATCATCCAAAAGCATCTCCTCCACTTGCTTCTTTATAATTTCCCGTTCTTTTTGCGACACTCGATACGGATGCTGGCATATAGGCCTTGTGTTGTCTAGCGTCATAATTTTGTGTTTCGTAATTGACGTGCACTGGACCTTTGAGGCAGTCGAGAAGCAACCAGAGAATTCTTTTACGAAGGCATTAATCTGTTTCTTTTGACTGTCCGCAATGCTGTAATTGGCGGTCATGGATGTATCGATGTTGCAGGCCACTGGTCGAGTGGTTGATGTCATTAGGCTGCATAGCTCGGTCGCCACAGAAGTCGTGTAAATAGGCAATAGCCGTGCCCTGAATGATGTGTTGAAATTATTTGTAGAAATTTTTGTTTAGAATAAGTGAGTAACGATTCAGAGTACTAGGTACTCTACCATGGGAGAGCTCTACCGAAGATGACGAGGCAACGCGAGCACAGAGGCCCGTTCGGCAAAAAGTGTGAGTAGTACATCTGCACGGCCATTCAAGTGAACAAGACCCTGAGTTACACAGACACCTTTGTTAAAAACAGCCCTACATTTGTATCCGCTATGCCTTCGTTGTTTTACAATGCGTCATTCTCTACCAGCACCATCATACTGCAGAGTGGTGGCACAGTTACGTCATCATGAACAACGCGTAGAGTAGTTAGGCGTCGTTTCTCGGATTCCTCCGCAGGTGTAGCTCTTTTAGTCGCAAACGACACGCTAGACCTATGCAGGTCCATTACGGCGCCATTAGCTCGCAAAAAACCATTCCTATAATGTGGTCTCTTGAACATTCTGGTAGTACAACGAAATCGGCAACGTAAATAAAGCCCCGTATTTCAAGTGTTGTAGTGCATCTGCCAAGGGGTGTAATAATGTGACCACCTGCCGTGCGTATGTGCGATCCACTCCACTGTGTCACAACCTTGTTTAGCTTCTTCACCGTCTTGTGACTTATCACTAAATTATCAGCAGTGGTGTCGATGAAGGCATTCAGCCCCCATCCTTCCTTTCTCAACTGCAAATCTGAAATAACGCTTTTGTTGCGGCACCCATTTACCGGAAATACACCGTCGTTGCCCTCAAACCATATTGGAGAACCTTCGCAACTGACGCTATCAGCAGCCTCACCTCCACAAGTCGCTTGCTTCAGTTTTCCGGGAGTGGACTTGGAGAACGATGACCAGGCTGCCTTGAATGTGCACGTGGGCTAGATGACCAGTAGCGCATAGGTGATGGTGACCATGACTGATGTTGGCGTAGACGTGGCGATTTGTGGCACGTGGACAAGTACTCCTCAAACTCCGCTGGTCGTTCACCATTTCGGGGGCATGGTGCAAACGACGGGAAGCCTCTTAATCCAGCCTGTCGGTGAAGGCAGAATCTCTACAGATGACCCACTTCGGCACAATAAAAACACAGAGGCCTGCGCTTGTGATCACGCCAGACGTCACTTTTCCTGGGCCTATGCTCCACAATGCGATGTATGCTACGTGCTCCTGTGGGCAAAGAGATAGCCGTTGGTACCCATGGACGAGGTGTGCTGCGTGCTGCAGGTGGAAGAAGAGTCGCTGCCATCGCAACTGCTGCATTGCTGTGTTCCGTGGGTTGCCTGAGAACTTCAGAGTATGTTCGGATAGGTCGAACAAGCTGCAGCTCACGCTCTGGCTCTCGTATGACCTGCCTCAGTTTGTCTCGAATAACGTCTGTTACAGATAGTGCAATTGGGGTCGGGGGCACTTGCAGTCTGCTCTGTTCTTCTGTAGTAACTGATCTGATGAGCTCTCGCAGTGCTTCAATGTCGTTTCGCACGCCTGCGGAGAATACCTGTCCAGATGCGCAGTATATATTCCGGTTGTTCTACCGAGCCCACTATTCCAGAGTTTTTTTTGATGGCTGTCGCTTCCGAATATCACTCAGCAACTGTGCTTGGGGGGTTGAGGACGAGAACGGCGAACAGCTTTTGCTTCACTGCACGCATTAGATGGCGCACCTTTTTATCTTCAGCATTGTTGTAATCGCACGTTTTAACAGACGCACCATGTCCTCATTATGTATAGCAGCACTCCCGTTTGTGAGCTGGTTCCTCGATTGAAGAGCAGCCTCCGCTTTTTCTGTCCTGTCTGTGTTCATGAACGTAGCCACCGCTTGTCGTCGAAATACATCCCAGATAGACAACAAGGTTTCATGGTTTTCAGACCATGGTTTTGCGAAGTCTTCCAGGGCAAAGTATACGTGACGGAGCTTATCTCCTTTGTACCATCCATTCAAGCTCGCCATTCTCTCGAACAGGTCCAACCAATCTTGCACGTCCTCGTACGAGTCGCCGTAGAATACTGGTGGCTGGTGCGGTTGGCTGATGAACACTTGTGCTGGTGTTACCTGGCTAGTCACAGTGATGGCATCCAACGTTTGAATTCTCCTTGGTGTGAAGTGAAGAGGACTTAACTAAGGTGAGTCACCTCGAAGACGGCGACTTGCTCTCTGGTGTACAGGAGTCTATTCCATGGGGTTGACTTGCTGGTCGTCGGGGCTACGCAGTCTTGAGATCGCGGCACTTCGATTCATTACCCAGTGCCTCCACCATAAATGTAGCAATGCTGAGGCAGACAGGCTAAAACAACAAGCGTCTTTATTAGGGCGAACTTGTGCTCACGAGTCTGGTGATTATGATCGTTGAAGTCCGAGTAGTCTAGTTGCACTGATCGCACTTTCTTTCTTTTCCTCGTAGCCGGAGCGCACGAAGGCCTGGCGCATGCCAGCCGGGTCTTGCCTGGTACTCGTGCCACGATGATTGCGCCGGGCTACTTGAACGTGGCCAACCTGTCGCGGCAATACTATAGTGTGGCTAGTATTACCCACTCATCAATAGACCTGGGCATTGTCCCTTTATCGCTGCTACCAATACTCACATGGGAAGTTATAAATATTCCTACGGAAGCGAATATTACCCTATATCTTTGAGGACACTAATATCGTCTGAATATCCCGCACATGCACAGGTCTATCAGCCGGGGGGGGGGCGCAAGGGGAGTGCGAGTCACCCCACTGATAAAGATTGGGGGGCTGAACCCCCCCTTTTGACAGTAGTCACTCTTGGCTGCACGGTGGGGAAACCAATAACTGATTTATGGGGTTTAACGTCCCAAAACCACCATATTATTATGAGAGACGCCGTAGTGGAGGGCTCCGGAAATTTAGACCACCTGGGGTTCTTTAACGTGTACTCAAATCTGAGCACACGGGCCTACAACATTTCCACCTCCATCGGAAATGCAGCCGCCGCAGCCGGGGGGAAAACCAATAAGTAATCAAAATTTTCCGTCTTAACAGTAATAACTCAATTATAATCTTACGGTAGAATGAATATGTTACGAGGCAATTGGAAACATCTGGATGACCAGAAAATGGCGTGTCCCCTGGTGGAACAGCGAGTGTCTGAATGCGCCCAAACAACAAAACAAAGCATAGACGCGTCTTCGAGACCCCCAACAACCGAGGTATTGTCAATATTAAAAACATCAAGTCTCAAGGTAGGAGAACGCGTCGACAGGCCAGAAGGTAGAGCTGGCAGAAGTTCCTATCTGGCATCAACTTATGTACACACGAGGCCAAAGTCTGGAGCATGGTCATTGCGATATTAGTACGAGAAGCTCATCATCTTCCACTAGTAAACACACAAGACAGCGTTTTGGAAGAGCTAGTGAACTCCCTCGGTGCACACTTTGAAGACCCTACAGCTCAACTAATTTCAGTCCGTTACAAAGCAAAAACAGAAAAACAAAAAATAGTATACAAATCCGCAAACACTGAGACATACAATAATTAATTTGTCTGAGCTTAGCTACAAGCATCGCCAAGCTGCTGCAACTAAAGCGCTCCAGGCTCCGACCGCATAGTATACGAAACAATGAAACGGCTTCCCCCTGAAAGTCAAAAATCACTCATTTCATTGTACAATGCCATTTGGCTGTCTGGTGAGATTCCTTCCACCTGGAATGAAGCCATCGTCATTCCAATTCATAGACAGGGCAAGCACCCGTCTTCAGTGTCCAGCTACAGGCCAATAGCGTTAACTAGTTACCTTTGCAATGTCTTTGGCAAAATTATGAATAGGCGACTGATGCACTTCCTTGAAACTAATGGCCTACTCGGCCCATACCAGTGTGGGTACCGAGAGGCTAGATCAATCACTGACCATCTCGGCCGTATTGAGGCACAAATTCGTGATGCTTACGTTCATAAACAATTCTCTCTTCCTGTGTTCCTCAATATGAAGAAGGCTTCGACGCATTGTGGCACTTTGACATATTCCAAGAACTGTCACACCCAGATGCTTGTAGCAGAATGTTGGCTATAACTGAAAGCTACCTGTCCAAACGGACTTTCCGTGTAAAGTCGGCACTGTATTGCCCGTACATTTGATCAAGAAACAAGAGTGCCGCAAGAAAATTTATTGAGTTTTACACTATTTATAGTCAAAATGAACTCCTTGCGCCTCGCTGTCTCGCGAAATATGTTTTACTGTACATATGTGAACTATGTACTGGTTGGTTTCACGTCCTATAACCCCTCAGTGTGAGCGTCAGGTTCAATTAAGTTTGAACAAAGTCTCTGAATGGGCAGATGAGAATGAGTTTAAACTGAACACGCAAGAGTACCTGCATCTTGTTGTACCGGAAGAGGGGCGTTCATCCTGAAATTGATCTGCATATTCAACGTCTTTCTGCAAAGCCTGAGCGTGTGTTTCCGGGCCTAATATAGGACGCAAAACTTACCTTCATACTATATGACAATTATTTAAAAAACGGGTGCTTAAACACACTGAATATTCTGAAAGTGTTGTCACGCACTACACGGGGTAGCGACAGGAAATGCCAGATGAATTTGTATAGAAGGCTCGTATGCACGCGCATAAACTACGTGCTATCACTTATCAGCCTTCCACCTCTTCAGCATTAAACATGCAGGACGCCGTCCTCCATCTTGGCATTCGCCTTTGTACGGGTGCCTCTCAAAAAGGCCCCGTAGAAAGCATGTACGTAGAATAAAATGAATGGTTGATCCATCTGTAGAGATGCTACAAGTCCTTTACATACTACCACAATGTTAACGCAGACGACGAACACCCCACTATTATCATGAATAATGATGTCTCGAATGCTGCTTTGTCCAACAACCGCCCGTCACTGAGACAGCCCTATTCACTCCGTGTGAAGAGTTTCACTTAGAAAACAGGCGTTTTACTTCTAGAGAATCGTGTAATGGCTCCTGCAGCATATCCACTGCCATTGCAGTGACCGATTATTGACTGAGACCTATCCTTCGTGGAGGTTACTGAACACGCACCTACTGCACACATCCGCATAGACTTCCTCGAGCTTCAACATAAATACACTTGCGCGGAATTCCTTACAGATGCGTCAAAGTCTCGTACTGGTGTGCCCTATGCAGCTGTTGGCCTGTCATTTTTAAAATCGGGTATTCTGCACCCACAAACAAGCATCTTTACTGCAAGAGCCCATGGGATATTTGTGGCCGTCAAGCATGTCAATGAAACACAGCTGCAACGTGCGGATGTATACACAGATTCGCGGTCGTAACACCTTTCAGTGTCGTAACTGCTTTTGCCGAGTGTCATAACAGATTTGAAGACGCTAAAAATAAAAATCCTGTTTTTACACCACTTTACTCTCTTCTATGCAATATCTATGCCCTCAACAACCAGTTGTGGTGTGCTGCATGTGAGGACATTGTGAGCTCGCTGGAAACGTAGTTGCGGACGAGATGGCTGGGCCTGCGCATGACCACGCACCCGCCATTACATCCCTGACCGTCCCTGCACTTGACATCAAATCTTTCGTATGACAGCAGCTTAGGGCGTGCTGGCAGCGCCTGTGGGATAGGCAAACAGACAACAAACTACACTTTTTAAACCAATACTTGAAATTTGGCCAACAGTATCCAGATCCCGCTACACACAAGTGACACAAGGCTAGAAATAGGACACACACACTCAACACATTCATACTTTTTGTGTGGTGGAAATCCGCCGTTGTATGTCAGATGTGGAGAAGCACTTACGGTTCTTCACATCCTGGTACAGTGCAATGAGTTAGGTGCTCTGAAAAAACAAAACACTTTTTACTACCCTACTGACAGTAGCCCCCACTACACCCTGGGGTGCTCATCGATAAGGATCCAACATTTAAACTTTGATCACTGTTGAGGTTTTTAAATGATCTACACTGTCAATTTCTATGTAAGAAAACACCGGAGTGGTGATGCACGTACTCCGGCGGCTGCTGGCAGCGCATTCAAGCGGGAGCGATAGCAACCACAGTCCCTTTTCGCGTCATCTCGCGGCAAGCAAAAGAGAGAGAGAGAGAGATTGACTTTATTTAAACGTATCCTGAGGAGGCTGAGAAAGGGCCATTCCGACCCTCAATTCAACCTGGAGGCTCCGCCCAGGATGGCGCTGGCAGCCGAAGGCTTGTAGCGATGTCCCGTGCCCTCTGGACCGCCTGTAGTTGCAGCTTGTATTGGTTGCTCTTGAGGGCTTCCTGCCAAGCCTCTTGGGTATTCAGTTGTGCTGCGCTATGGCTAGGGTACAGCCAGAGCATGTGTTCGAAATTGCAATAGGGATGGTTGCAAAGGGAGCATGTGGGTGGTGTGTCGGGGTCGACTCTGTGTAAGGTGGATGGTGTTATGTACGTACGTGTTTGCAATCTTCTGAGAGTTAGAGCTTGTGCTTTGTTAAGTTTTGGGTGCGGTGCTGGGAAGGCACGTCTTTGTCCCCGGTAATGTGAAGTGATCTCGTGGTATGTGAGTGCTTTGTCCTGGCTGCAGAGATTCTCGTACCGCTCACTCATCGAGGGGTCGTTGTCCGCGGCGCGGCGTGTGAGCTCACGCGCCAGGCGTTTGACCTCTTCGTTGGAATTGCAGTGGTAGAGTTCCAGTAACTGTCCCATGTGGGCTGGGAACCAGGATACGTAGATTTGAGCTTTCTCTTCCTTAACAAGGGTTTCTTTGCTCTCGTACTCTGTTATCGCGTTGGCGGTGAGTTTTCCAGTGCTTCCAGCTACTAGGCCAGCCGCGAATGTTCGTGCCACCGTCTTAGAGTCTGTGTATATTGTGGAGTAGGCTTGGCAGCTTTTCAAGGCTAGTGCGATCGCCATTTCCTCTGCTTCGTGAACATGGCTTGTTTGTACGGTTGCCGCGTTTATGAGGTTTCCGTCTATATCAACGACCGCTATGGCAAACGCCTCCCTGCCATAGTAGCGGGCGGCATCTACGAATAGCGCGTGCGTGTTGTGTTTTTTTGCCTTGTTTATGAGCGCCCTCGCTCTTTCCTTCCTTCGCCCTTTGTTGAACGTAGGGTGAACGTTGCGGGGAATTGGCTCAACCTTTATGTGTTTCCTCACGTCATTACCAAGTTGTGTTCTTTTCTCTGGTTGAAAAATTGGGCAAATGCCTGCGTCTCGTAGGATGAGATGGCCTGCCTGCGTCAACGACAGGCGTGTGATCTGTGCCCCTCTCTGAGCCTCAAAAATTTCTTGGGCTGTGTTGTGCAGACCAAGTTGCTCGAGTTTCTCGTTGCTCGTGCTATTGGGCAAGCCGAGTGCCGTTTTCAGTCCCTTGCGGAGCATGGAGTCGACCTTTTTGATTTCAGCCTTCGTAAGTTTCAGAAACGGGAACGCGTATGTTACGTGATTTACGAGAAAGTCGTGATACGCCTTCATGTAGTTGTCTTCTAGAAGGCCTGCTCTCTTGTTGGCGATTCTAGCAATGCCACTTGAAAAATTGTTCGTGCTTTTTTCAAGGCGGTTGAGTGCTTCTTTGTTGTGACCCTCCTTGGCGCTTAACGTTAGCCCTAGTACTTTGACCGTATACACTTGCGGTATCGTTTGGTTGTTCTCAGCTTTGAGCACTACTTGCTGCTCCTCTTCGCCCGAATTCCGTCGAGGGGGAAAGAGCGTTAGAGTAGATTTAGTGGGGGACAGTGCGAGTTCAGTTGGCTTAAGAAATTCTTCAGTTGTAGTCAGTGCTTGTTGAAGGATTCCTTCCAAGGCACCATATGAGTGGGCACATGGAACCCATATGGTAATATCATCCGCGTATATGGCATGGTGCACGGATGGGATTTGAGCGAGCTTCTCTGACAACTTGTTCATCGCCACATTAAAGATCAATGGCGAGAGCACTGACCCTTGTTGGGTGCCGATATTTCCAAGTCGTTCGGGTTCGCCGCATTGCTCTGCTATGCGTATGGTGGCGGTTCGGTTTACCAGAAAGCCTTTAACGTAGTTGTAGAATTTCTCGCCTAGGTTCATGTGTGGTATTTCACCCAGTATGTGTTCATGTTTTACGGTGTCAAAGGCCTTGGCGAGGTCAAGGGCTAATATGGCTTTGGGCGTGTGGAGGAGGCCGTAACATATGTGTTCTCTTAACATCAACATGGCGTCTTGTGTGGACAGTGCCCTGCGGAAGCCAATAATGTTGTGTCGAAAGAGCCCATTGCTCTCAATGTGGTGCGTGATACGGTTGAGTATTGCATGCTCAGCTACTTTTCCGACGCAAGATGTGAGTGATACGGGCCTTAAGTTATCGATGCTCAGCGGTTTTCCAGGTTTCGGGATGAGCGAAACCTTGGCACTGCGCCATTCTTTAGGCACGGTACCCGTTTCCCATGCCTCATTTGTCTTCTTAGTAATGATTGCGATTGCCTTATCGTCTAGATTCCGTAGCAGTTTATTGTCGATTTCATCTGGCCCTGGCGCCGATCTGTCATTGAGTTGTTGTAGAGCGTACCGTATTTCAGCTTCGCTGAATGGTTGGTCTAGCTTTTCTTGCGGTCGACCTCCGTATGAGGGATTTTCGTTTTCCCAGGCTACTGATTTGCTTTCCAGTGGGAGATATTTTTGGCCTAGCCTTCTGAGGAGAGCTTGAGATCCACCACTATCCTGGGCGTGCTTGTGAACCAATCGTTCAATATGCAGCTGGGTGCCGCCTCTGGTTGGTCTGTCGCTGTCCGCCATAAGGTGTTTCAGCAGCCCCCATTTGCTTCCCTTTCTCATTTTGCCATCTGCTTCGTCACATGTGTTGTTCCACTGCTGGGTGCAGATTGTTTTGGCGTGAGATTCGATTTCGCGGTCAAGGTCCGCGATTTTTGTGCGTAAGTGTCTGTTGAGCTTGTTTTTACGCCACGCTTCTTTTTGGTCATGCTTTTTCTGCAACAAACTGGCCAGGTAAGAGTCCATTGCCTGGATGGATTCATCAGTCTCGACTTCTTTGGTGGCCTCATTCGCTGCCATTTTTAATTCATTTAAGAGAGCTTCGTATGATAGTTTTGTATTGCCCTTCTGCTCCCGTATTTTACGGAACTGGTCCCAGTCTGTGATTTTGAATTTTCTTGGTGTTTTCGCCTTGTTCTCAACGGTAATTTCTAGGATGCAGTGGTCGCTACCTAGGTCTTCGGCGAGGTTATCCCAGGTAGCTCTGACGTTCTTGGTGAAGGTTAAGTCCGGCATTGTGTCCCGCTGTGCCGAATTACCTCTTCTTGAAGGGAGGGCAAGGTTGTTTATCAGCTGCAGGTCCAACGCATTTGCGCTTCTGCTAACTTGGTGCCTTTGCCTTCGCTTTTTAAGTATCCCCATTCGGTACTCCTGGCGTTAAAATCGCCCGCTACTATGAGCGGATTGTCACCCGCCATTTTTACCGCCGAGGTAAGCAGTCTGTTGAAATCTCTTTTCTTATCTGATGAAGAACTGTAAACATTGAGCACGAAGATGCTTCTTTTAACAGCCCTGTGTGGTAAGATTTCCACCAGGACCGTTTCCAGGCCTTTTTTGTATACGGGGGCGTCCCTTTCGGCGAACATTATGTCCTTCCGGATAAAGGTAGCCACTTCTCGCGTCTTGTTCGGCTCGGGGTGCAGGGTCGGCGTGGCTACCCTGTACCCCTGTATGCCAATTCTTTTAGCAGTTTTGCTTTCTCCACATTCATGCAGCAATATTATATGCGGCTTTTTTTACAGGCTAACAATAGTTGTGTTAGTGCTGCTTTGCGTTTCTGAAGTGAGTTACAGTTCCACTGCCAGATCTTAATCTCGTTACGGTCAGCAGCCATTTTGGCTTGGTAGCTTGTGTGCGTCGCGGCTCGTTATTTCCGCGAAATTGCGTGCTTTGACTGGTCGGACTTTAGCTCTAGAAGGTATGCTCAGCACGCTTGCCGTAACCGCTGGTTTGTCCGCGCTTAGTTTCTGAGAAGCACCTGCCCCAGGTGGGTTGGCTGCCATCTTAATTCTCCAGGCTCACGAGCCTCTGGTCAGCTTTAAAGTTTTAAAGGTTTCCATAAACTTGGCAAGCGTGTTCGCCAACTTATCAATTTTGTCGTTGAGCTTAGTTGTCGCGGACTCGACATTTGTCAGTAGGGCTTCTTTTTCTATCGAGACCATCTCGATCTCCTCCGTCGTGTCGCTGTCGCTGTCTACGGCTTTGCGTTTGTGTGTGTTGTGGATCGTTTGTTGTGAGCGTGTTGTCGGTGGTGCCGGTGAGCTCCACAAATGAATTCCGTGGCAACTCTGTATTCTAGCTATTGAGGCCCGGAGCTCTTCAAGCTCCTTCTTGAGGGCCCTGTTTTCTTGTTCAAGCGCTACAATACGAGAATCGGGAGCATGCTCTGGCTGTGCCTTACCTTTGGGCTGGCTACTTGTGCTTCGTGATTCACCTGCAACCCTGCTGGCCCAGGAGCCATTGCTCGGCTGCTGCTGTTGCTGCGTGGCTGTTGGTCTCGTTCTCGATCGGGATCTGGAGCACTCCCGAGATGACAGGCCGTTGTCGGATCTCGACAGGGTCGAGGGGCTCCCTCCGGAACGAGAACGGCCTCTGGATCGAAAACGCCTTCTGGATCGGGAACGCCCTCTGGATCGGGATCTCCCCCTGGATGGAGAACGGTGATGGACGCTCGAGGCGTTCTCCCGTCCCGGCACCTGGTTGTGGCAGGGTTCCTTAAACGTGACAGATGTTGGTGCGTCTGGACGTTGTTGTGCTTGCTACTCTTGCTTTCTGCGTCTTCTTCTCCTTCTCACTATGTAAGGAATGTGGAAGCGTCTTTTGCATTCGCGATCTCCGGTGGGGTGATTGCCATCGCAAAGCTTGCATTTTGGCTCGCATTGATGCACGCCGTCTTCTTGTAGCGTTTCACCGCAGTTGTGACATTTCTTGCTCGTTGCGTGTGTGTGCCGGCAAACATCGGCGCGATGGCCGACTCCTCCGCACGTTCTGCAAACGTCGACTTGTCACTTGTAGAGCGAGCAGGGAACCATGGCGGTTCCGCATATCACTGTGCTCGGAACGCGCAACCCGTCAAAGAGCATTGCGACGAATTTGGTCTTTTTAATGCGTCTTGCCTCGATAGCAGTGGGATTTCGGTCGTGCACAATCAGGCGTTTGAGCGTTGCGTCGTCAAGGGAGAGGTCAACGTTCTTGATGACACCCTTGCATGTATTATCGGGCGCGGCCACGTATGCGGCAACTTCGAACGAGCCTTGGTTTGTGTGCAGTTTCTGCACGTTCACGTATGATGTGGCATTATTTTGGTACGCCGTAAAAATAACAATGATGTTTTGCATATTGTTGGGGCAGATCGTGTCCTCCCGTGCTTGCTTGTTGGTGATATGGGTGGCCATGATGACGGCTCTTGCCAGCAGAACGAGGTCGACTCGGGCTACGTCCAATCCTTCTCTGGGTTTCATAATTACCCTGATCTGGTTCTTTGGTAGGCGGGGTAGCCTGGAAGCGGACACCACACGGTGTAGAGTGCCGATTGACTTTTTTTAAAGCCCCTGGGGTGCTTCGGCTGGTTGCTGTGCTCGACCGTCTTAGCTGCCAGCTCCTCGTCCGGCGGAGTCGTCTGTCTTCGACGTCCCATGGCGGTGGCCCATCCTGGTCCGTGGAAGATCTCCGCGCTTACTTCCATTCCCTCCACGGTTACGGTGGAAGGCATTTTCAGTGCCTGGTTGTCGGCTGCGACGAACGGAGGTTGATCCAGTAGCTGCCGCGTCTGGCCGAGCCCTTGGCTACGTGTAACGGCCGTACTCCACGCCAACCCTAGGTGTGGTTAGGGTTAGCGGGGACGCTCGCCGCGTCTCAACCTTAAAGTCCAAAAATATGTCTAAGAGTTCACTCACTGCCAAAAATGGCGTCTCCACTGAAACCGCAGAGCTTGCTTGTTCGAATAAGCACAAAGCCAAGTGATCTTGGAGCAAAGAAACGACCGAAAACATTTAGAAAAGCGGGAGCCGACGTTTTCACGTCCGCACTCCTCAATGCTACCTAGCGATCCCGGCGAGCAAAACAGGAATTCGTTGCTTTTATAAAACGGCAAACTTGTTTCCCCTCTCCCTTCAAGGCGATTACCAGCTCTCGCGTTATTTGCTTGTACGGGGATGGGGTCGCAATCTCACCGCTGGTTTCATATCAGTAAAGAATTGTTGTTGCGCTGCACACTGTTCACGAGCGTATCACGATTCCGAAGCTAGGCAAGCCTTCCTTGCTCTTGAGTGAACCTCTCTGAGTCGCCTGTAAGATTTTATTGAGGCGAAAGAGTTCTTCCCTCCTTATCTTATCAGTTTCCGACGCTGCTTCTGTGCGAAGTGCATGTTCCTCGCTCTTAAACGCATTATTCTGTCATTTTCTGTCAGCATGATCATGCTCTTGTTACCAATAGTGCTTGCATGACAACATATTTGATATCTCTCGTCCCTTCATCTGGTCACGAGGTGTGTTTTTAAATTCGATTATTACCCTCTAGTCGGGTAGCTCGCTTAAGGGCTGATACTCATCTGTTTGACCACACATACTCACACGTGGCACTCCTCAGAGGTGCTGTACTGCACTCATCTCTCTTTGTATGGCTATAGGCCACCTTGTGCCTCAAATGGCCAAAATCTCTCACATCCACCATAATTTTAACGCATACAACATCACTCTACGGTGTATGTCTGAATGCCCCGGCCACATGCCGGACGCATTAGAACGTGGCCTAGATCCCTTTGCTTTCTTCATAACCACTGCCGGTCAGTCTCCAGCTAAAAATAAATATGAGTTTCTCTGCTCAATCACTCACCTTATCAGTTATTTCACAAAGCTTTCTCCTGAAGACGTTTATCTGGCTCTCTCATTCCTACCATTAATGAAAGATAATTTCTTGCTTTCCTTTGCATGCGACGAAGAACGCGCAGGCCCTGCGTCACGATGTTAGGACCTGGCGATGTTAGGACCTGGATCTCGGTAATCCACCTCTTGCGACTAGTTGTCACTTGCAGTAGGGTCCCCGCGAACCTAATGCGAGCAAGGTTGCCCACACGTTCGCCCTCGACAAGGTGCTGTACGTTGTAACTTACTTTCACTATTCCCAAACAGAACTTAACACCGTCAAAGCAGAAATTCTAGGCCGGTACAAGGCACCTCTGAACTTCTTTATCACTGCCTCTACCAGCTAGCTTTTTGCCACAGGCATCTTCCATCTACATACGTGCTCTCATTTTTCTTCACTATGACTCTCAGATTGCCCGCTATCTTTTATATTAGCAGGGTCAATTGCTACTGGCGCTAGCAGGTATACGTCACATTTCCGCTCCTACATCGCCTTCTACCTCATGCAACCCTGCTTCCAACCTTCATATTTATCCACTTCGGCCAGCATATACCCCGTTCTTCACGAAGGCCGTCGCCAGGCAGCAGCGCAGCATCATTTCCCTCCTGTTTCTCCACTGGGAGCTGCCAAGACGGATGCCTCACTCGTAGCTTTGTAGGGCTGCTGCGGTTGCGCATTTAATATTCACACTTTGCGACAGCTGAAACGCCGGCCCTCATGTCTTACTTGCACCCGGGAAATCTACTGTCACTCGCGGTGCTTTTCGTAGTGCATGCATTACAGTTATTTCACTCTCTCCCTACTGCCTTCCAGTAGACGCTGCCATCCGCCACATACAGACTCCACACGTTACCTTCTTTTACGGACAGCTGGTCAAGCGAGCAATCTCCACACTCCTACCTTCCTTGTTTTTCTCCGCTAGATTGCTGGGCATTCAGAAATTAACGGCAATGAGCAGGCTGACCAGCTCCCCGCGAAACATTGCACCGGGGCAGTGTTCAATCACTCACCCACAACTGACGAAGGCAGAGAGAGAGATCCGTGAAGAACAACGGTAGAATCTGCTTGCGCGAAACTATCAAGGAGGTACACCTACAGCTGAGACTCACCAAGCATCTCTACCCATGGCCTCATCAATCACTCACAGTGCTAGAGGCCCGACTTTTATGGCATATAGAATTCATTCTTCTAATCATCCCGTTTCTCCTTTTTCTCTGTAAATATAGATATGACCCTTGCTGTCCCGAATGCCCCTTTGCATATGCCATTCTGTCAATACTGCCTTTTCTATTGCCCGGGAGCTCAGAAAGTCGACTTTTACTCTGCGCGTTTCCTTTCCGTCGCCACATGTCGCGACTTGATCAGCGCTGAAGAACATCTAAAGGTTGTGCATGCGATGAATATTTTCGGCATTTAGTTTGTGGCTGAAAATAAAAGTCTATTGCTTCCACAACTACTACTAGCAGTTGCACTTCTCCAGTTTGAATAATCAAATTTTTATGTTCGCAGTCACCAATTTTCTTTCCTTTTTCAATGGGTGGACCCAAATCTTGCCTAAGAAAGGTTTAGTGTGGTTGGGGTACACCCTACAGTTCTAGGTGTGTTTTTTCTATGTCTTCGTTAGTTTCTCGCCTGCTAAGCCAATGCAGCGTAATTCACCCCAATATGTAGCAATCACCTCAACATTTATATACGTTCAGAGGGCTGACGACTGCCCAGACGTTTTTATTGGTCGTAGAAGCATTGCTATAGCTAACATTCACTGGTGCTGTAGACAAAATGGCACATTTTAATTGATTCTGTGATGTTGTCATTGCAGATATTGGGTCACGAGATAATGCACGCATTCGACGTAAAACACTTGGATTACGAGTTCTTGAGAGACGAACAAATGGTAAAGGAATACACCAAGAGGGCGCTCTGCTTAAGGAGGTCGCATAGAGCAGTTGTAAGTATTACAGCCTTTTCAACACACACAAGCGCATAGAGGTATGCTTAAGCAAGATGTCCCAATTGTGATGTGGCACTATTCTGAAACAGAGGGATGAAGGCTGGCGAAATATGCCTAGTGCATGATATTTCCATGCACTAGACTAGCTAGTGCTATTTTTATTCAGGTTAGTTCACATAATTACCAAAATGTCAATGAAGCACACGCATGCATGTTAATATGGAACATAAGTAGGCCATTTTCATTAGTGTGTACACGGGTACACTGTTAAAGGGAACATCGCTGCACACGGGGATCACTCGCTGCCATTGCCAGCCTCCGGCTGTGGCAAGTTTAGCGCAGGCGCAATGCCTGAAGGGAGGGTAGCTGTTTCGTGGTCTGAAACCGTGCGCCCCTGTTCGGCGAACTCAAGCGTAGCCAACTGTTGCCGGTACAAAAGAGGACCGCGCATGGTCCTCACTGCGCCTGCACAGAGCTCGTTGCATTCCCGTGTTGGGGCGGTTTCGCCAAGCGGCAGCCACGTGCTCCAATGTTTAGCAAAGGACTCTGTGTACATTTTGCGAGCCAATTTTTCCAGATTGTATAAAAAAGCCCTCGAAATGTGAGAAATGCAGTAATAATTCAGTGAACCAAACTTAAAAAAGGACTATAAAGTGTTCGAATTTCGTGGGAGCCTTAATTACTGGGTGGCCACTAGAATGAACCTATATCACGCCATTCTAGTATTATTATCAGAAACTAGGTACTAATACGCGTTTCTGGTAGTTTATTTCAAAAAGTGAGCACAGAAGCCGTAAGGGCGAATTCATTAAATTGTTAAGTTACACATGAGGCACAAACACCGACATACATTATTGTGAGATGTCAGCATGATGTGAAGTAATTGATGGTAATTATCCCCCTAAACGCATTTATTCAAATAGGACAGTTAGTGCGATCAAACCTTAAAATAACCAGGACTTTGAATATGCCTGCTTTCTCCAATAATGACATAATGACGAGCGTTTGCGACTTGCATAGGAGCTCCAGCGCAGCGCCCAAACTCAAATTCCCCCCAAAATTTTAACTCTTCATTGTTTCGCATAGCTCATAAATTCAGTTTTTTTTAATTTCACGACACAGTAAGATTCGTTTGGGCCGAGTTATGAAAAAAGCGATGAAAAGAAGGGGTTTTCGAGTCGAATTAGTGTGTTTGGATCCCGATGCTGTCGAATAATTCAAAGTTCTTGCTCATTGAGTGTATACACGCGGTGGCACTGGTACCAGAGCGTCAATTCGAATAAACAAGAAGTTCAGACTAACCGAGTGCACATTACCGAGCTTTTACTGCACCAATTGACCACGCCTCCACGAGCGAGAGAGCAGAGCACTCATTAGAGCTCACCACAAAATCCAACACTTTTCCTGAGGCCCATTGCTGAAGGCAGCGTTGCTCACTCTGACAAAAGTACACGAGGAGCACCACCAGAAAGAGCCACAATTTTCAACGGAGTCGTCCATATGATTTGTGGGCCATGATCATTTGGAAATTTCACAGCACACTGCATTGACATTCCCCCGCATTGATTCTGGCGGCATTGATAATGCAGTCGGATCCACGTTCTTGTTATTGCAACTGTGCAGCACTACGGCAAAGAATTTTTTCGGCTGTGCAGTTGCATATACATGAATTAAAATTTTCTGCCTTTTTTGGATATTGAGAGCATGTTCGAGAGCGCTGCTTATTGACGCGTGCTTCAGTTTAGTTGCGCGTCGTTCCTTTCAGAGCTAGCTCCTTTTACTCGCGGTCTGCCGTGCGGCTGCTGCCGCTGTCTACAACACTGTTGCCATTGTGTACAGCTTTGTGGTTACAGCTCAAAATCGCCTTTCGGGTGATTCTAACAATGTTCACTAAATGACGCGCCGCCACCCAGGGCATTGGTTGCCGACTGCCTGCGCCCTCACCCCTGCAAGTGGCTTTCAAGCAAATAAAATTGAGGATAAAACTGTAGCGTAGTAACTGTCATTTTTCCAGCAGGTCGCCTCAACAACGCTATACAGATTATGGGTAGTGAGAGGGAGAATTGAAAGAATGTCACCAAGAGGGTGTCATTCATGGTGTTAGTGGTGTTCGGTCCGGCCGCGTGTCAACGCGAGCCATGCGGGAGAGAGGAAAGAAAAGTGTCAGGCTGGCCAGCAGGGCGAGGAGGATCATCGCGACTACGTCCACTTTGTTCTCAGTGCTTCGCAAGCAGTGCAGCACATGGCAAGTGCTGAGTGTTACGCCACTGCCGACATTCTCCCAAACCCCTTTACCTGCCTGCTGTTCACACCATTGAAGCACGCTCGATAGCTCTACGTTTGCGACCAGTATGGCATGAAGGGACCGGTGGTGAACGTTCCGAACGACGTGCCCAACACAGTAATGCCGGCTGCGGAACGTCCCCAGAAATGCTACTATTCATGTACTTCATCTACTCATTTTAAAGTACCTCAGGTGGTCGAAATTTCTGGAGTGCTCTACTACGGTCCTTCTCTCATAATCATATGACAGTTTTGGGGCGTCAAACGCAACATATCAATCAATCAGTCTATCTACTCATTTGTACATACTCATCACCTTCACGCTGGCGTGGGTTATAGGGCTCAGTCTCGGAGAATAAAAAAAGAAGTGTCTTACGCCCTAAATGTTGCCTTACAAGAGATAATGAGTGCTTTCCAGTCCTCTAGTCCTCTCCGTACTGCGGATCTTCATCAGCTGCCACTACAAAACACCCCTGCATCTACGTTGAGGTTGCCGTTTTTACAACCAGCCATCGGCCATGTCATGCGATGAGCACAGCACCTCGACTCTATCCTCCTAACTTGTGTCAGGGGGAGGAAAAGGCTTGTTATACTGTCAGCAGCCCTCGAAAGCATCCACCAGTGTTGTCTGGCCTTCGCGGTGAAGATGTTGAGGAATAGTTAGAGCAGTACTACGACGTATGTTTTCTCGGCCGCTGGGATGAGCGTACGAAACTCTCCCGCGTCCCGTTCTTTCTAACCAGGGTTGTCAAGACTTGGTTTTTCAACCATGAGCTCGATTTTGCCTACTGGGCCACCTTTTGGCAGCTCCTCCATCAGATCTTCGCAAACCTTTCTGTCCGCTCCGATATCGTCAAACGGAAGCTTGCTGAGTGGGTCCAGCACTCAGGCGAGTCCTATATGTCGTATATAGAAGACGTCCTCGCTCTATGCCGCCGCGTTGACAGTTAGATGGTGGGAAATGACCACATTCAACATCTGCTCAAAGGTACGGAATCAGTGGCATTCAATGCTTTGGGAACAAATAATGCTATCACGGTAACAAATATTATCAGTACTTGTCAGCGTCTCGATAATCTCCATCTAATCCGCTTGCCACCTGACGTACCTACCCCTAGGGCAACGAACGACAGCGAGCTACGTACGTTTATCCATTTTATAAATCATGAAGAACTACAACTCCAAGCTGTGTCGTGCTCTCTACCGCTGTGCACGACGATTCCTGGTGGTAGCCTTCACACCACCGTGAGGAAAGAGTTGGCATCCATGGCATGCCCGCAAGTCCCAAGCCCGCATCCCGCACCAACGGCCACCAATCCTGAAGTTGCTGCTCTCGCACCACCTTCCCAGCACTCACCGCAGCCTGCATCAGCAATGCTCGCTTCGCTCAATGCTCTTTCCACAAG
This sequence comes from Rhipicephalus microplus, assembly GCF_043290135.1. Lineage (NCBI taxonomy): Eukaryota > Metazoa > Arthropoda > Arachnida > Ixodida > Ixodidae > Rhipicephalus > Rhipicephalus microplus. The sequence goes on from NC_134702.1 coordinate 113,901,002, forward strand.
AGCGCCACCAGAGTTTTCCAACACTTGGTGACCACCTCGCCAAGCCTGCTGTTACTTTGGAATTCATGGCCACATCTCAAGGTATCCGACGGCGTCAACAAGACAAGAGGCATGGCTATGATGATTTTGAAAGGAATGAGTTTGCCCCTGTTTCCCAGAATCACCACTCATACCCGTTTTGTCCTCGTCGTTCACCATCTCCGCCGGCATTTGATGCAGCGGGTTCGTACCAGCCCACGCTTCGTTACTCTCCATCGCCTACGCGGTGCTCCTCTTATCTCCTTCGCCCGGCTACCGCGGAATCTGTTCATCGTCAGGAAAACTAAACAATGCAGCTTCAGGAGCGAAAGCTGCTTCTTACGGACTGCATAGAACTCCTGCGGAATGCACCTCAAAATATTTTAAATGTGTGTCGAAGGTGTGTGGACTAACCCCTTCGTGGACATGCGTGTGCCGCTTTCTGGTCATAGTGTTGAACTGTGTTCTCGCTTGCAAAAACTGAGGACTCCATATGACTGGCCTTCTCGCTGCGCGAACGAAGTTTTCGTTGATGCCTCCGGTGTTTGCACAGTACAAGTTTTTATTTAGAACATTCTACATCACATAAAATTTCTTGTTCGGCCCTCTTGTATTAACGCGTTAGTTTTGGGTTGGGGCTTTCTCTCCTTAGCTTCAGCGGTGATATCTTGTCGACAGAGTCATTCACATCACACACGCTGCACTTTCTTTTGGTATAGGTGGCCATCACTTGTGCTTTGTCACGATGGCTGATTGCTCCATTCCTACAAGTCTTGTGCATATTCTGAGCTGACATCATATACCATCATATTGAGGATGTGCTCCTGGCACCGTGTGGACGTTATGTCTCTGGAGACCTTACCATTGCCTAATGCCTCTTGTACTTTCACTAGGTTCGATCAATTGCCACAGCTGTTAATCCTACTGCCTTTCTTGTTGTGCTTCAGCAGGGCGTCACTGTGACTTGCTTTACGAACATCGAACTTCTTTATTTAGTGCCTCTCCACGCTTCACCACCGTTTTTAGCTATCAGGGCCGGTAACAATGCTAAGGTGACTGCTTTGACAGCCACCATAAATCCCAACCTCATGGTAGCACAAAAATAAGAGCTTTTAGCTCTACTGCAAAAGCACACCCCTTAATTTACTGTCAGTTCCAAGATCTTGGGCCGCATTGCCGTCACTGTGCATCGTATTGAACCTAAAAGCAATTCAATTGTGCAGCCCCGCCTCTACTATGCGTATTTCGCTAAGCGGAGAATCATCGCACACAAAATCACCGACATGCTCAAACAAAACGTCATCCGGCCATCGCCCACTCTCTTGCTCGTCAACTGCAGTTTTGGTCCACAATAAAGACGAATCCCTGCGATTCTGCGTCGATTATCGAGCGCTTAACAAGATTGCGCGCAAAGATGCTTACCCGATGCCCCGCATAGACGACGCACTTCACTCTTTGCAGGGGGTGAATTTTTTCCAGCCGTGACCTCCGATGCGGGTATTGGCGAATACCTATGCATGAAGCGGAAAAGAATAAAAAGGTATTTTGCAGCACCAGACGGGCATTATGCTCCTGCCATATTCCAACGCATGATAGACACAGTTTTTCGTGGCCTCAAGTGGAAGAGGTGTCTTTGCCATATAGAGGACATGGTAATAGTTTCCGCTTTTCTAGTCAACATCTTGATGGACTGGACGCAGGTTTAACGTGCCTTTGCAGCAGCGTGGTTCACCTTAACACAAAAGTTGTCATTTCACCAAGAAAAAAGATAAGGTGTTAGGCCCCCTTGTCAGCAAAAGACGGCTTTCACCAAATCCTGACAATTTCTGTCATGATGGGCTTCCTTCGCTCGCTAACTCGGAAACCCCTATGCAGCGTCTCGGGTCTGGCGTCCTACTTCAGCCCCTTCATCAGCACAAAAAGTTGTCATTTCACCAAGAAAAAAGATAAGGTGTTAGGCCCCCTTGTCAGCAAAAGACGGCTTTCGCCAAATCCTGACAATTTCTCTCATGATGGGCTTCCTTCGCTCGCTAACTCGGAAACCCCTATGCAGCGTCTTGGGTCTGGCGTCCTACTTCCGCCCCTTCATCAGCCATTTTGCTACAATCGCCTCGCCACTGGACAAACTCATCACGTCAGGATTTGCCTTCGCGTGGAGCGACCACTGGGAGCGTGCGCTTCAAGCCCTCAAACGTGCCATAACATCCGACCCCATTTTATGTCATTTTGACGAAACTCACCTACGTTTTCACACACCGACGATAGTGGCCATGGAATTGGAGCAGTTCTTTTAGAGCGGGACACCACTCCTCAAGCAAGAGTTGTTGCGTATGCCAGTCGTGTTTCAACGGCCGCCGAGTAGAACTGCAGTATTACTGAGCAGAAATGCTTCACTGTAGTTTAGGCCGTACAAAAATTTAGACCGTATCTTTTGTTGCCTACAGATCATCACGCCTCAAGTTGGCAAGAGTTTGCTCTCCTTTATCACTGAAGACCTACTAAGGACAGCCAGCACAGTGCACAAGACGACATCCGCCTACTTGTCTGGTTGACTGGGTCATTGAGCGCTCAAGCTGCAACAGTTCAATTTCCACGTTCCTGGCAAAACTACCAAGATGCATACGCTTTCATTTATTGCCTTCTGCCACTATTGCCGTCAAGACTATTTGGTCAATCCTCGTCACATGAACCCGCCGCTCAGTCACCCCAAACATTATCCCAACTATCGGTTGTTGACACGTAGGTTTCAAATCGCTATGCCCAGTTCGCCTTGAGCCAGCGTCATGATGCATACTGCAAGTGCATTACTGAACTCTTAAGTGGCAGATAACCTCATTCAATGCCTGATCACGACGACAACTGCGACAGTTTAGGATTGACTGCAATGTGCTACATTGTTACGTCTACACTACTGATAGAGACCGGAGGGTTCCTGTTCTCCATTCTTTACGTCAGCAAGTACTCGAAGTCTTTCACGTCGACTCATGTGCAGACCACTTGGGATTCAACAACAGTAACAGCTACGCCAAGGAACGTTTCTTCTGGCCTCGCCTCTCCAAATTCGTGGACAAGTACGTTGCATCTTGTCCATTATGTCACATTGACGGAAGCGACAAACTTCATCTCCGGCTGGCCTAACGCAACCCATTCCGTGTCTCGAGGCACCCTTCACCACCGTTGGGGTAGACCTAGTTAGACCTCTTCTCATCACGCCAGCAGGTCATCGATGGATTGTGACAGCCGTTGATCACTTGACACGATACGCAAAGACGGCTCCCCCAACTACAAGCTCTGCATCTGACGTCGCCGATTTCTTTCGCAAAGCCATTGTGTTGCGTCATGGTGCACCTCGCATTCAGTTGAGTGAATGCAGCAAGCGTTTGCTTTCCTCTATCACTGAAGACCTACTGAGGACTTCCAGTAATCTGCACAAGACGACGTCAGCTTACCACCCTCAAAGAAACGAGATTTTTCACATGTTAACAGACATATTAGTGATGTATATCATACCACACCACGACAAGTGGGATACGATTTTGCTTTTGTAACATTTGCACACAACACCGCTGTCCAAAAAACTACTGGCTATTCTCCTCTCTATCTCGTGTGGGGCCCTTTATTGACGTTCACCATCGACGTCTCTTTCCTGAATACTCTCGCTGATGCTTCAGTCATCTTATCCGAGCACTTCGTTTCCAGACTTGACCAATGCCAGACGTGCTCGCCTCAACCCAGAAGCTAGTCAGAAAGATCGAAGGCAACGCCACGACAGTTCTCATTACGATGTTTTCTTCAGTCCTGGGGATTAAGTTCTGCTTTGGACACCAACTTTACTCCGGGACTATGCGAAAAATACAGTCACGGTTTATTGGGCATATATTGTCCGTGAAAAACATCCGCACTGAAATATTGCGTCACTGCCACCGAGCTTTCGTCAGACCGCCATTCCTGTGGTTCTAGGATTGCTCATGCTCTGCATATGAAGCCACTTGTATGACGTCCCATTTCGTTTCAAGGCATGGCCGTGCCAGCCGCTCATGTGCAAAAGGCGAAAAGTATTATGAGCACTATTCATGTACTTCCTCTACTCAGTTGTACATACTCATCATCACCATGCTGGTGTGGACTATAGGGCTCAGTCTCGGCAAATAAGAAGTGTCCTACGGCCTAAACGTTGCCTTACAATATATATGTTTATTGTACTGATTAACTAGCACAAGGGCAACGCGATAAAAAAGAATGCTATGTTATATACGAACATGGCGCCACAGCATCCTTCATTCTTAATGTCACCTTCGATTCTCAGTCCTTTTTCCACTAACGTTTTTCTTAACCCGTGTATCTTTCCAGTGAGTGGAAACTGGTTAGGTGTCGGCAGACAAACCGTCCCATTTTAGACGCTTGTTCAGTGCAATTTTGTTCTGTTCATGCAAGTTCTCTAGTAGGCAGGTCACTGCTCCCAAAGAATGGACAATGCATAAGGCTTCTCAAAAGCGTGGCATATGCTTTTTAGCATGGTGAGGTAGGCAAACCACGAGTTCAACTAAGACAATGTTCCCAGGTTTATAGGACTCCAGAAGGCGAGAGTTCTTCGTGTTGATCGCTTGAGTTCATAGGTTGAAGTTGAGCAAAACGTTGCCTTGCGTCAAGTCGTCGCTGACTCACTGTTTCTGAATTATCAGCACAGTGACTCCTCGGCACAGCGAACTCTGAGTTCCAAGGAATTGAAGTTCTCCCACGCACAAGAAATAATATAGTCACGCTTGTGGTCATTTTTTTGGGGCGGGGGGGGGGCGTCTTATTGATAGAGCTGTGCGCCACCACCCGTTTTTGCTCACGCCGTTCACTCCACCACTCAAGTTCTCAGAGACCCCGCTGCCGCCACGCAACAACTGCAGCGCGCTGCCGTTTGTATTATTTGAACCCGAGTGAAAAATCTGGGCATAAAATGCATCACATCCTCGTTTCCTTTGCAGTTTTATGATTTTTCAGTGTCGCGTTTGTGGTGTCTTGACTGCTCTGCTGTGTCCGTGTTTGTATACCATATCTTTATGAGGGCTGTAAAGCAGTTTTTGGTGGTAAACAATTAACATTTATTTTCTTGATCGTTTCTTGTTTTCTGGCACTCTTCGTGGCACCAGAATAGAGATTAACATGACACAATTAGAGCACATACTGTTGAGTGGTTTGTTTATTTTCTACCCTGCTTTACCTTGCGTTCGCCCCCTCCCCCTAATTCTTCCTCGAAATTCGCGAAATTATCACGTGCGATAAACTTGTGATTTCACTGTGCTTTGGGAATTTCTGACGGCCTAATTAGAAATAACAAAGTGTAGCCCACAAGCTCGAGATCCTGATAGAATCTAGGCTTAGAGGTCACATTGCACTCGTGCTTTATGAAGACAAAAATGTCGGAGAGACATAGCCTGCAAGAATTGTAGGGAAGGGAGTGCAGTGCAGTTCACCAAACAACGAAACCAAAAGAATGGGCCCCGGATTATTTCATTTTACTAACTAATGAATTATTTTCAGCGAATACGACAAAACACTCCAAAAAAAGGCCGACCTACTTCGAAGATTTTAGTATACATTTTGATTGCGAGAAAAATTATGACACTTTCTACAGGCTTTCATCCTCGCTGTCATATTCTGCATAAAGTCTAAATCAATAATGTTTATACGCACAATGTATGCTCTTCCCACAAATAGCATATCACGAGCGCTAGCCAGGAACAATGCTGAAGCAATTGTGAACAAGCTGTACATCATGATCACCTGGAAGGTGCAAGTGATAACATCACTCCGCGTGCGATTCCTACCATCGATTGCTCCTCAAATGAAAGGATCCATTTATCGTCTCAGGCAAGGTGCTCGTACACTTTCCTGGCTGCTTTTGATCTTCTGTATTTATGTTATTAAGGGAAATGTATTCTTCAAAACTTGCTTTTTTTCGCTGCTGCCAGGCACCACCACTCAAGCCCAATGTGGCTTTGACGGGCCTAATATCTGTACCTCTTTCTTGTGAAAGGAGCAACAAAGATTATTATATTACTGATATCATTAAAACTTTAATAAGAATATTATTATTAATATGTTTACGAGAAGGAGACCGACTCGGAGGGGTAGTCAGAGATGTATTTACAGCCGGTTAAGCGAGCAACGCCAGCCACAAAGATTAGCTCGCGCCTGTCTTCATTGTCTCCATGCACTGGCACGTAGCATGACCCCCGGCGATGGAGGCACCGTCCCGGTGCTTTAAAGGTCGTTATCTGACGCATTCTTGTAGGGCTTGATCCGCGATACGAGTACAATATTATTATTTCCAATACAATAACACAAAAAAATTTTACTCACGCGATTATAAACATCAGCCTATGAATTCAATGTTGTACACGTCACTTCTTTGCGCCAATGTAAATTCCCATTAGCTACCATATGCGTGTCAATACGAAATATTTTTGGATGGGCCATCTGCGGAGCAGTGCATTGCTTTGCAGTTTGTGGGATCACCGGTGGGACGCGCCCCTGTGCTACTAGCGCAAAGTACGAAGGGAGGAGTGGGCTTGCGCCAATAACCGCAAGAGCGTAGCTGCACTCATGTCTCAACAAAAAATGCGGGCTTGCATTTGTGTAGTATGTATTTAGGGTAGTATGTATCTAGAGTATTCACAGCTGACATTGTGGTAGAGTAGATGGATATATGTAGAGTGGATGTTCTTAGCGTGTGCCTGAAAATCATACTTTCGTAGATGTACTCGGCTAGCAGTCGCGTTTCATCTTCTCAATAACTGTCTGAAAACATCTACCCTAGCGTGTTGAGGATCTTTCTTGTGACGTCCTGTTGAGGCGTTCTCAATGGCTAACAAGACAGGTGTTGTAAGCTCCAAGAGAAAGCATCCAATTCTTCTGTGCTATTGCATTAGGTTGTTGTTAAGCAGCTTTTGGATGTCTGTTAGGAGTATGTTTATTCTCTGTCACCCCCTTTCGCGTGGTATGAAATGGTAGCGCGAAAATTATGCAGCTAGCGAGAAGGACGTGCAATATTGTGATCGTTTCGTCTTCGATGTGTTTCTTCTTGCTTGGCGTGATTCGGCCTATCAAAGATGCGATGCTCATGACTGTGAGGTTGAAGTTTTCGGTCACTCATTTGATGACATGATTCTCATGAATATGCATGCCATGTGTATGTGCTTTCGAAAATTTCGATTAGTGAACTTGTGATTTCAAGCTAATTCAAAGGGGCGCAATCTATATGGATTTGCATGTACCCAAAGTCGGGTCATCTAATGCCGGCTGATATGCTTTGCAGGATACGTTCTGTGACAGGTGGCTATACCAGTGTATTTAATTACCAGATAGATTTTTCAACTTCGCGTTAAAGCACAGCTAAAGTACGAAACCAAGATAGGGAAGTATTTACATTCACTTCCAGAATCAAACTGATAAAGTCAAGTTATGCATCTTAGTTGTTGTATTCCCAGCAATACTCTATTAAGTAATCTTACCTATAATGCGACTCTCTTTGCAGCGGTATTGGTTGCGTTTTTTGAAGAACGATGTTTTGAATGATGATTTGGACTCGGAGAACCTTGGTGACTTGGTCGGCACCAGACTTGCTTATGAGGCCTTTGCCTCATTGCCCGACGACATCAGGAGGGTAAAACTTGCCGGCTTTGATAAGTCACCGGAGCAACTCTTCTTCATCAGCCAGTGCAACAACTGGTGTGCCTGGTATGACGCAGACAAACAACGCCCGCGATACGCACCACACCGATCACGGTGTCTTGTTCCTTTGAGGAACATGGCTGAATTCTCTCGAGCATTCGGCTGTGCGCCAGAGAGGGTGATGAATCCGAGTAAAAAGTGCTCATTATGGTAATGCACGATCGGGGGTTGAAGGCAGCGGGTAAGGCTTGCGTTGACCAAGCCGGTGGCTTGTAGCCAAAATTCTCGTCGGAAGACCAGGGCGCAACCACTTCCTCGAATCTATCGATGCGCCCCCATATTTATGTTCTTAGCCATAATAAAGTCGATCTTTTTCCGCAGTATTTGGTGAAATAAAGAAAACTTTTCCTGAACACACAGCGAAACGTCTTGAGCTTGACGCGTTCTACTTTACACAGAGTGACGTGGTGTACAACACACTGTAACTCTTAAGAACTTTATAGTCGAGCATAACCTGAATATTATACGCTGCGGCTATAGAACCGCAAGACGTTTGCTATAAACAATTCTGCTGATAGTTTCTTGTGTTGGTATTCATATAGGGAAGTAAAATATTCGTAGATATAGGCTGGAGCATTTTCGAAAATATGCCATTGAACGATTAAGGCTTACTCTGAGGAAAGCTAATTTTTTTCAATGCTGTGAACGACTGCATCTTACTATTCTATAGTTTACAACGTGCGAGAGGTCAGTGAACAGCTCTATACTGCCCAACAAGAGCAAAAGCAGTCTGCCGCGGGAACTACCACATTATAACGAGGTAGTACGCAGAGACAAAACACATATTATTACTCTTTTTGGTAACAGTATTAGGAGATATATTTGAAAACGGAACGCCACGATGTGACGTAGTATGTCCCAAGTGTTGAGAAAGTAGTGATTCCCACAAGCATTTATAGAGCGCAAAAATGATAGAAATACTGCTATGAAGACACTATATGTCCAATGAATGCTTGTAGTTCTATAGAAATAACGAAATTGATTGCTGATACATAAAAGGGGCACGGGATATGCTCAGGCTTTGAATACTCGGTGCCATCTTTTGTTGCCGTATCTGTCCATCGCGTGATTTATCTAGGCAGACAGTACGTGTTTGTGGCTACTGTCAGATTTCAGCATAAAATTTTATAACCCACTCTAGGATCGTTTATGAGCTTTTCAGAGCATTTAGGATATGTACGAAATAAGTTTTAGGAGTGTTTGTAAATATTTATTCTTCGTAAAATTTTGAGAGAATTTTACAGTCTTGTCATCACCTGGCTGAATTGGTGGTTAGGTTAGTGAAAGAAAAAAGCAACATCAAAGACAACATATCTTGTTTTAGTCTGGATGATACCACCGTTTTATTGTTAACGCCGTTCTCAAGCATTACAACAACTGCAGGCATTTCCGGAAATTCATTTCCGAGTATTTATATTTCTGACGCAGTGTCATGATGTGAAAATATATTGTTCAAAGTTTGCGGATCCTTGCAGGTACTTTCGAGATTGCGAGTTTATCGAAGCTGCAAACCACATTGTTTTTTTTAAATCTTGTGAGCATTCAAAAGGAATGTTGCTTAGGCAGATGTGATGTGGGTGCAGGCAGATGTGATGTGAGTGCAGTGCTCATAAGCAACTATGTGTTTGTTCTTTCAAGCGCAAGTGCAGGTGTCCATGCTGCCTTTGTTTATCTAGATAAATTAGCGTTTATGTTGAACGGCACACCTTATGGTAGTTGGCTTTTTTAATTTACTGCGCTTGTTGAAAGCGAATACAGATGTTTAGCAGTACAAATAAATAGGTGTGTTCTTCATTATTCTTGTTTTTTGTATCTAAGTCATCTTCTTGACAATATTATTGGCCACCTTAGCTCGCTACAGTATAACACGTTATTCTCAGCTTCTGATTCTTGAAACAGATCTCAGTGCTCGTACAGCACTTTACTGATTTTCCGAAAATAATAAGCGTTCGAGCGCATTGAAAGACAGCCGATGTTACAAGATGTACTAATCCCTTTAGCTACTTTAGCGAACCTGGGTTCTAGCGACGCGTCCCCACTGATGCGGTTCCCGAAATGTAAGGCTTACGTAGGACCTAGGCACCGTTTGGTAGAGTGGAGGCTCTCCGATCAAGGACTGATGCTGGCAAGTTGAGAAAACTAACACGAAGACATTTACTGACACGTTGTACAATTATTTACGACATGAAAAGAATAGAGTTCAGGGCTCCAAGAGCGTGGAGGATAGACCGTAACCCATTGTTCAGAGCAAAATTTTGCACTTTGCAGCATCGATTTAAGCTCTCAGTCACGCTTCTTCTCGATTGAAAAACCAGCCACACATGTCACCAGACAATAACACACAGTCGTGGATGAGTCGTTGCACTCGCTGAAACGAGTCTTACGGTATCCACCGTGAGGCAAGCTAGCGGACGAGTACTTAACTGCCATCTCTTTCTAGAATGTTAGCAAACGATAACTGGCATAATTGCTTTGTCACGACCCACAAGGTCAGGCGGCCGGGCAGCCTCGCCAAACAAGTCATTGTGGAGGAAACGACTGTTTGGGCACTGGCTCGCGTTCAGTAGAAATTTCCCACATTCTTATCCCTTTGTGGCGTGTCCTGCCGCTGCACGCTCGTTTCAGAGAAAAGCGCAGGGATTTCAAGTGTTGAAAACCCGCCCGGCTACCCTCCTCATGGGCAGCACATCATGAACGACCAAGTGTCACAACAGCCTCCCCTTAGCCAGATGAGTCACGGGGGGAAACAGGCATGGCTGCTGCCTGAAAGTACGACGACACTCTCCACATTTGAACGCCAGCAACTAGACTTCACTTGTCGCATTGTCTGGATATATGCCAAAAACTTTGCAGTGTCTCTGTAACTCCACCACATGTGCAATCAAGCATTCGGCGCCCTGCGAGCGAACAAAGCTAAAACAGCTATGGTAAACAAACTTTCAGTATTCAGTTTTTACGAAAACTCTCGTACTCAGTACGCTAACGACTAACTTATGCTGAAAAACAAAACATACTGCATTACACGTTCGCACGGTGTGCTGCACAAAAAACTCAAAAAACAAATTAGAGACACTGCGAAGGGCATGCATGAATCACTTGGAAAGCGTTGCTATGCGCCCCAGCATTTCTACTGAAATGTCTATTCTAATATTTATTGTCGAAGCGATATTGAAAAATTAAGCTTCACCACAAGAGGCGACTGTTCTGTTTCCAGCCAGGTAAACGTACAATGGTATGTCTTTACTGTCAAATTGGCACCTCCAAGATAACACTGCTACTTTGAATGGCCGACACAATGAATCGCACTCTTTTTGAATTGTAGTATGCTATCGCGTGAAAGCTCAACTTCTGGCTTAAGTATAGCATGGGGTGTTCATTACCATCATCTCTCTTCTTACAGAATGACACCTAGGTCTCGATCACTCACGTTGCCCTGGACTGTGAATTCTCGGTCGTGATGGCGAGTTTTATTCAAGACTGGAAGGCTGATCACTACTGCCTTCAAGCTTTAAAAGGCAGCTTTTTTCTTTAGATCTTAGATCACTTTCGTTGTTTTTGTCCGACGGAAATCATCGGTCGAGGCGCTTGCGATCGCTGAACAAGCTTGGCTTCTGCGAGTGCCAAATTTTTTCACAGTTTTTTTTTAGGCTGCCAATAATCGTCCAGTGCTAAGATATTAGGCTCGCTAGGTTTTCTGAAACCTGGGCCTACGTTGTAACCTAAATATACATTGACTACGGTGGCTCCTACCCCAATGCCAGTGAAACCCTAATAATCTGCTCTTATGATCATTCCCTCAATCATTCTTCAAAGAAACACAACACAACGTAGGAAAGAAACACCAGCCTATAACATGTTCGTTTGGTTAAACATACCTGCCCACGCTAAAACCGCTGAAAAAACCACTGGGTCTTCCTGAGCACTTCAATTACTCTCATTCCAACTACGTAGCAAAAATACAAAGCACTAGTGACCGAGCGCATAATCCCTCACAGTTCATCTAAACGCTCATCGTGACTTTACGTTGTCACAAACAGTGTACAACCAAAATCAACCCGAGGTGCAATACACATCAAAAGCACCTCGACAAATTGGCATCAATTTTATAAAAAAAGTCAAGTGCCAAACGGCAGACGTTACTCTTAGTGTGCAATGAATCCTTTTGAATAATTTTTAAATTGATTTGATTTTATGCTAATATCATCCTCCGAATTCTCATTCAAGCAACATCGACGTGACAGTAATTGTATGCGTTATTTCACTTAAACCTCGAAAATACTAAAAAATAAATCTTCCTCGTTTTTATCATTGTGGCCATGCGTCTCACTTAAAAGACGGTTCCTCACACTTCTGTTCAAACATAACATCCAAGCCGATGTCGCTGATTCTATATATTCTATATATAGCAGCATGTATTTAGGCACCCAAAACTATACTTTCATGTTAAAATAAGGTACCACTTGCTGTGTACAACTGTCCGACATTTTTTTTTTCCAACTAAAGTTCTTGTTTGCAGATCTCTTGCTTCAGTCTTTGTTTCAAGCTCATCTTCTATAAGCGGCATTTCTTTCGTTCAGGTATCTTCCACTTTGTTACAGCAAACGTGCACGTAGAATGGGGGGAAAATTATTAAGAAGGAAGAATGAGAAAGGAATAGCTTGACGCGAAGCACAGAACCTTGTATACCCATCGAAGTAGACAGGAATAAACTAAAAACATCCCGGCATATTGAAGTCTCTCCGTGGGATTAGCCGGGTGGCGCAGGGTCTGCCTTGTGTATTTTCTGGAACAAAATGAGTGTTTTAATCAATATCCTAATATTGTTACGGAAAAGAAGAGACGCCGTATTGACGAGGTTGTGGATTAGATGTATTTGAAACCAACGGTAATGGTGTGACCGGTTGACCAGCGATCAAGCGCAGACAACCCTTCGTCTTCCTCGTCAGGTACACACGCGCGTCACCCCCTGGAATATCAATATGCATGCATGTAGCATAGTTCATAGCCCCCGGTGGCAGAAGTGCCATCTCGGCGCATATAAATGTCAACGTCACTAGAAGAGTGGTAAGGCTTCAAGCGCGCAACATGTACAATATCGGTCGCCTGTTCGGCACGTGAAGGTGACGGAGCAACAGGACCAATTTCATGCGTCACAGGCGTAACCACACGAAGGATTCGGTATGGACCTGTGTAGCGAGTAAGCAGTTTTTCTGACAAGCCAACTTGACGGGTTGGAGACTAGAGCAGGACCAAATAACCGGGCGGAAAGTGTACGTCACGGTGTCGTTGATCCTACAAACGCCGTTGCTTCTCTTGAAAGTTGAGAAGGCGGGTAAGGGCGATTGCGCGTGCGTGAGTGGCCGGGGTGATAGCGCCCATGGTATATTCACTGGTCGGTACTGTAGGGGACGGTATGATGGTGTCTAGAGGGAATGTTTGTTCTCAGCCATACAACAGAAAAAACGGAGAGTAACCGACAGTGTCATGGCGCGAAGAATTATAGGCAAATGTGCCGTACGGCAACGCAAGATCCTAGTCGGTGTGGTTGGTAGAAACATACTTAGTAAGCATGTCTTTAAGAGTTTGATTCTGACGCTCCATAAGCTCATTGGTCTGCGGATGGTATGACGCAGCCAGCCTGTGTCTCGTTTGACAGGACTTCAAGGTATCGGCTATGACCCTCGGCAAAAAGGTGGGGCCATGGTCTGCAAGCAGCTGCTGTGGAGTTCCATGTTGCAAAATCACATTCTTGAGGAGGAAGTCGGTGACATTTGTGGCGCAGCTTGTTGGAAGACCTCGTTTGATGGCAAAACGCGTGACGTAGTCGTTGGCCACGGCAATCCACTCGTTACCCGAGGAAGACAACGAGAAAGAGCCAAGTAGGTCCAAGCCAACGCAGAAGAATGGATCTGACGGAATGTCAAGTGGTTGAAGGCATCCAGCGGGAAACGTCGATAGTGTTTCGCGGCGCTGACATTTCTCACAAGCCGCAACATATCTTCCCACCTAGCGTGCAAGCCCGGGCCAAAATAATCGTCGGTGTATTCGGCCGTATGTGCGTGACACACCAAGGTGACCGGCTGTCGGAAGGTCATGAAGTTAATGAAAAACTTCCGAGCGAAGGTGTCACGGATTGACAAGCAGCAGGGCCGGTCCAACCAGCTCAAAATTTGGCGGTATAATACATCGTCGTGGAGCACGAATGAGCAATGAGACTGATTGGAAGATTGTAATTTGAGGCGCTCAATGATAGCACACAAATACGACTCACGGCGCTGCTCGTCAACGATGCATGTCATTTGCGAAAGGGAAAAGACACAAGGGTCGGTGTCGGCGTCAGGCATAGCGCTCGACTCAGTAACCGGGTATCGGGACAGAAAGTCAGCGTCCTAGTGTAGGCGTCCGGACTTGTACGTCACCCTGTAGGTATACTCTTGCAGTCGCAGAACCCAGCCCCCGAGCCGGTCAGTAGGATCCTTCAGTGACGTAAGCCAATATAGCGCATGATGTTCAGTTAATAAAGATAAATTTCTGCCATATAAATCTGGGCGGAACTTTGACTGCCCAAACAAGAGCAAGACGTTCACCCTCTGCAATGGAATAGTTGAGCTCAGCAGCTGTGAGGAGGCGGCTAGCGTAGGTGACAACTACGTCTTGTCCCCATTGGCGTTGGGCTAGGACGGCTCCTATCCTATGACTACTACCATCGGTTTGGATTTTTGTCGGAGCGGATGGGTCAAAGTGAGCCAATACGAGCGAAGCCGTCAGTGGCGTGATTAGTTGAGAAAAAGCAGCAGCTTGGTCGGTACACCACGTAAATGCGAAGTCTTTCTTCAGAAGCTTAGCCAGGGGTCGAGTGATGAGTGCAACATCTTTCACAAACCTTCTAAATTAGAAACAAAGTTCTACAAACCTCCGGACGTCTTTGACTGACTTGGGTACAGGAAAACTCGTGACTGCACAAATTTTCTCCGGGTCCGCCTGCACACCAGAGGCGTCGACAACGTGGCCCAATGCCCCAGAGCGTTGGTCTAGTGAATAAGACTCGGCTGCTGGCCCGCAGATCGCGGGATTGAATCCCGGCTGTGGCGGCTGCATTTCCGATGGAGGTGGAAATGTTTTAGGCCCGTGTGTTCAGACTCAAGGAACCCCAGGCGGCCAAAATTTCAGAGCAGTCCCTGAAAGTTCAGGGCAGAGTGCGACGACAGGAAGTCCATGCAGAAGATTAGGTCGGGAGGGTAATTTTGGAGCACCACAAATAAAACGGGAAGATGGCGGCTGGCAATACAAACACGAGTGGTACACATTTCAGTGATGGCCACAGTTCCACCATCAGCGACACGGAGGGCTTTAGTCGCTGCAGGCGGGAGGACGTTTATGAGTAGGCGACAAAGATGAGCAATCATTATGGACACTTGAGCTCCAGCATCAACTAACGCCATCCAAGAAATACCGTCCTTATACAATTCTATTTCATTTTTTTTCTTTTTCATTTTTCATTTTTATTTAAGGCAAAATTGTTACACTTTGCCTTGGGGGACACGACTAAAGGCTAGATAAACGCAAGTTCGTATTAGTAGGGATGTCAATAGAAGATTTGGATCAGTCGCAAATGATGCAGCACTACTTGCCAGAGCAGCATGACCTAGTTTTCTGTCCGAGAGGATCCATAGTTCACCGGCGACGGATAGCGGCGTATTTTGGGCGATGGGGAATGGTGGCTTTGAGGTGACGGCAAACGAGCCATGGCGCGACTGTTAGGGACACAGGAAGAAGGGTATACACGACTGCGCGTATACGAACAGGAGTCCTCATATGGGCGAGAAGAGGAAAATGGGCTCCAGTTTTAGGGCACCCAAGTGCTGCAGAAGTAGCGGGAAATATGGCCAACTCGGTGGCAACGGAAGCAGATCGGTTTGTCGTCTGCAGTTCTCTATTCGATCGGATTGCAGGATCGTGGAAGAAAATGAGTCATGGCGTGGGGCATTCATTGTCATTAGTATGAAGGAGGCTTGGCAGACGGAGCCGGCCACAGGAAAACCGAGCTTTGCAATTGGCTGTCTGACGCCAGCATGAATAACGAAGACCGCTGGAGGCGTTTGTGTGGTGCCATGGTTGAGTTGAAGTGGAGGAAACAATGCCGGACTTGACACCCAAAGCTTCCTTCGAAATATACGTGTCACGCTGTCCTGCATGGGTGGTGCGGCACCGTGATCGGTGCAGGTTGATGTAACAGCCATGATAGGTAGCCACGTAAATTGAGGCAGAACACGGCGGATTTGGCCATTTCGAAGTGGCAGCATTCCTTAATAAACATATCTACGGCCGTGACGTTGGTGTAAACGAGAGAGTGAAAGGCGTCGTCCACAATGCAATTGAGTATGTGGCCTCACTCTCTGTCGTATTTGCTCATCCACTTTTTGGCACAACGTGAGCACGTCCTGTATATACGAGACATATGACTCAGTTGAGGACTGCACACGAGTGGCGAGTTTTTTTTTTCGCGCTTCCAATTGGCGACTGGGTCTCCAAAGTTGTCGCGTAGTCGCTCCTTGAAGATATCCCAGCTTGTGAGCTTGGTCTCATGGTCGTCGATTCAAACACGTTGGGTGCCGTCCAAGTAAATTATTACGTTTGCAAGCATCATGGTAGGATACCATTGGTGTGTCTGGCTAACATGTCTGTACATTCGGAGCCAATAGTAAACATCAACCCCAGGTTGTGCGGAAAATGTGCTGGGATCACGGGGGTAGGGCATCGTCAGGTATGTAGTGGCTGGCACTACAGATGGAGGCGCTGACGGGTTGTTGCCATTGGTAGCCGTGGCCGGAGACTAAACGGTGCGGCCACTGCGAAGCTTCGTGTTGAGGACGGGGAACGTTCCACCTCCTCCAAATGTGTTACAAAAAAGAAGAGACGTCATATCGTGAAGGTAGTGGATTAGATGTTTTTGAAACCAGTGGTAATGGTTGGTTGGTTGGTTTCTCAACACCTTGGTGCAACTCACCTTGGGGGATAGGCCATGAATTAGACGGTGCTTTGCTTTTTAAATAGTTCACTTCTTGATAGGGAGGTTTGGATAAATTAGGTAATATAGGTAATAATATAAAGGTGTCAAAGTTCTAAACAAACAAAAAAACTTGAAAAGGAAAGATCTAATAAACCCACAAAAAGTCTATACATATAACAACTGAAGTAATCTAGTTTTAGCATTACATTCTTTTAGATTCTCATAAGAAATATGTAACAGCGATAAAAAACGTTCTTGTGGCTGAAACCAAATGCGACTGCGCCAAGTGAAGGAATCACCGGAAGTGTCAAGTTTCAGTTCAACTTTCGTAGGGGTTCTTCTAGCAGATTTTTCGTTTGGCTTTTGAATTTTTGGCATGACAAAAAGTAGTTCTCCAAAGATTCACTCTCATTACATAAAGGCACAAAGGTGACTGCGCCAGACCCGACCTGTGAAGGTAAAAGTTCAATGAAGGGACTCGACAACCCAGTCTCGTATTCCTTCCTTTCTTGATAAACACCACTTGTGGTTCCAAATAACTTTAGCTGTGGATAGTCTGATAAAAACAAAGAAGATTTTTTGAAGTTATTGGCTGTTGCGCGTTTTTAAAAGCGTGCCCCTGTGATTTATTCCGAAGAAGGCGAAATAGGTAAAACGGACCAATCAAGGGAAGATACAGCTAGCTAGTGCTTCTGCATGCTCACTGAGAGCTAAACCTCTATGGCTTGGTACCAAAACTAGGAATGAGCGAGTACACAAAAAAGTTGGTGAGCTTAAGGCAGTACAGACCAAGAGACTGTCTGTTAGAGCAATCACCGCTGATAGATCTTGGGGCACTTTACGCAATGCTCGGACTATTGCCAGTAGCTCAGCTTCGTAAATAATGGTAAAGTCGGGTAATCAAATTGAGAAAGGCCGATCAAGAGAGGATGATACGATTCCTACGCCAGCCTTCTCTTCAAAAACCGAAGCGTCAGTCGCTATCACAATGAATGTTTCTAGATTGGCCAAATGATCTTCCAAAATGCCATATATATACTGATATGTGAAAATTTTGCATTCTTGGAAAATATATCATCAAATTCAACGCTAATTGCATCTACAGAGTTGAGTACAAGTATTTCCAATTGGTTAACTTTTAAGGGGTCCAGAACTTTCTGTATAGTAATACTTGAGAGCACTGTAGTTTAGACCATTGCTGGTTGAAAAATGAGGTCTGCTGGTTAATGAACACATACTGTGACTTCCGCTGAGGTGATGCATAGATTTTAATGAATGTTCGTGCTGTTAGAATACGAAATCTTTTGATAAGAGAAGGCAGGCGGGATTCTTCGTAGAGGATATATGATAACATATTTAGGTAGCCCTAGATATAAGCGTAAAGATTCGTGTTCTAGCAGAATCAGTGGTCGAACTTTGTAAGCAGGAGCGCCAGAAAACAAAACAGAGCCGATTTATAATATCGATAAATGTACATGCAATATATCATGACGAGCACGTCTCTACGCAAACCGGCACAATAATTACTGAGCCTGCGCAGCATCCCTACGTCACGTGCTCCTTTAGCAACCATGTTTTCTATGTGGGAACTCCTGTTAAATGTTTCGGCGTAGGTTACCCCCAAGTACCTGACTGACTCGACATGAGGTATGGCGTCTTGTCGGTACATTATTGGAATTTGCTCTGGGGCATTTTGTGCGATAACTATGATTGTGATTTTGTTTATATTGAGGCATAGGTTGATATCCTCCAGCCACGTTTCTAGGCTATTCATGTATGTCTGCAGAATCAGATACTGTGTGTAATTGTCCGCCGACGCAGCAAAAAATGCGATATCATCGGCATACACATATACCTTTACAGCTTGCTGTATGGGAATGGTGCATTGTAGTGCATTAAATAATAAGGGTGATAGTACTGACCCTTGTGGTAGACCTGTCGTTTGCCTATATAATAAAGAGTTGGCACCAGATTGCGAGCAGTAAACTTCTCTAACACCTAAGAGAGTTCTACCTTCGTCTTGTTGCGCAATTGTTAAACGAGCTCAGTCTTGAAACAAGTTGCTTGGGTCGCAACAGAAACACTGTCTTTAGTGTTCTTCGAATCTCTTTCACCTTTTCTTGCCCGTTTTGCCAATGCAAGTGGTGTCGCCATGCTCCTAGTGTACTTTGTGGAGTGCCCCTTCATTTATCCGCAG
This sequence comes from Rhipicephalus microplus, assembly GCF_043290135.1. Taxonomy (NCBI): domain Eukaryota; kingdom Metazoa; phylum Arthropoda; class Arachnida; order Ixodida; family Ixodidae; genus Rhipicephalus; species Rhipicephalus microplus. The sequence goes on from NC_134702.1 coordinate 113,919,952, forward strand.
GTGTGTGGTTTTGGGGCATTGTTAACACGTTCCAAGGCATGAAAAAACAGTAACCCAGCCTCCGAGATCACTCCCGCGTCCACTATTCCTCAGATGAGTGGACTTTGTGGTTTACGTGGCTACAGTATAGTTGTGTATATGGCTCTGTCAGGCGACTCACTGGATCTCTACGCGAGTAAAACGGATTTCATTGTCTCGACTTCTACCATACTTATTAATAAATCTGTTAACCGCTATACTTGATCTCTAGCCAAGGTTAAAGCCTCGTATAATGCAATCGTCATGAGGCTTTTGTTCAGCCTCGAAAATAAGAACAAACTTGAGGACGTCTTGGGCAGAGCAGTTTGATGTTGACTACCGAAAAGTGCTTGTGTTGTGTGGATTCATAGTCCCTACTGCGCAGCAAAAGGTGTGGGAGAACGCGGGCATATTCATCAGGGGCACTATACACCGTGAGCGATAAGGTTCGTAGCGTTTTCCTAGTATGGCGTTTTGAGCACATAATTTCGCGCGGTTGTTAAAGAAGAACAGTTGTTCAGCAGTGAAGTCTAGCCCAGCCAGTACTTCGTCCCTGTGCTCATAATTCAAAGAATTGAATGCCTCGTATGCAACCTTGCTGCCAACAAGATCAGCCTGATTGTCGTCGTCCAACGTGGTGTTCAGCACTTCTTGCTCTGCAGTTAAAGAGAGCTGCAAACAAAGGCAGTGCTATCAAAGACAAAGATCGCACAAATAAATGTCTGAAAGTTTTCAAATTGGTGAGGATGCAATCGGCTTGTCAGCCCCACGTGAAGACGTAACGAGACACTAACAACTAAAATGCACATTTATCGGTTTTGTCTGGAGTATAGGTCGAGATGCTCCATTTGCAAACCTATACAGCAGCTAGCAGCGTAAAAAGAACCGCATCTGATTAAATTTACAAGGTCACATTGAGATTTACTTGTACATCAAGGTAATATACTGTATTGAGTGTGCCACCTGCGGAAAACAATATATAGTCGAAACTGGGCAGCCAATTCATGTAATAATGAAAGGCCGCTGTGCAGACACGCAACACAACTTACCAAAAGCAGTAGCCGGTCACTTCAATCAACAATACCACAACTTCAACCGAGCCAAGCTTTACGTTCTACAAACAAATTACTGGTTTCCACGAGAGATAAAATACACAGAACCATAATTTATACGCAAATTTAAGTCCCTACATCCACCAGGAATCAATATACCACGTGGGAAATTGGAATGTCTAAAAACCATAGCATAAATACATTGATATTCGCAGACTTGAGATACTTTTAACCTTAAAATCAACATAACCGTTAATAAATGATTCGCTGCTAGCCTACATTATACACTAATATTGTTCTTATTCACATTTTTAAAATTAAGTAGAGATATGCATATAACTATATATTACTACAAAGTGTGCAGAAAACCTGTAATACACGGCTTCCTTCCAGCTTTACTCGCTTCTAAAATCACTCTTACTACGCATCGTCAAGGTCACTGCTATATCAGAAAGTTGTCTGCGTCTTTATTCCGTCTCCTTACCCCGACGTGCCACCTTCCCTTCTTTTTTTTTAACTAGTATCTTATCACTTTCTTTTCATTTTCGGTTTGCTTTTTCCTAAGCCGAAATGCCGCCAAATATTTTAGGCAACTCCACAGACCGGGACACCTACGGGGCCACCTAGACCATAATTCGGCCATTGATCTTCCCCCTTAAACACGTGTTTTTCAGAACCCACGCAACGTCGCTTGCCGTCAAAACCTTGGCATTCAAAACTACGCCATCTGCTTCTCCCCATTTTAACGCGACAGTGTTAAACAGCTCGTGTCGCAGAAAAATCGCTACCGGCGTCGGCCACGTTGATTGTGAGCGAAATATTGTCTGTGTGTCTTTTACCGAAAAATCAAGCTACCGATATAGCCGCGGGAGGCCGCTACTTGTCCACGCGTGCACGCGCGATCACACTGAAAAAGCCGTGCATCCGAAGGGAAAAAAATGCTTAAAGACATGAGGTGCGGTAGTTTCTTTCATCCCTGCTTAGCTTCTAGCGCTTTTGTCGGGACGAAGGAACATATAATGCAATTGCAGTATGCGACAAACCTTTGTAACTGCCTTCGCACTGGACGGATTCTTCAATTTTTGCGGTGTTAAATTCGTGATGCAATTCCAGTTAAGTCATTCTATGGTTACTTGAAGAAATGATTCAGGGCTGTTTTAACGCATTTTTCTTTACAGGTGTCACGACCAAATAGAGCCAATTTGGCGATGATAGCGCGCACTGCTCGAAGGTACTGTGTGCGTGTTTGTTTGCGTGCGTGTGTGTGTGTGTGTGTGTGTGTAAAAAATATATGAATAAGTATGCACTTAGCTTTTGAAGAGTGCACTAGGTGCCGGATTTCGCTATCGCGTTCAACTTTTAAAGGCAAAGCTTAAGGGTCCCCCAATTTTTGTAACTGCTTTCTAGTTGTGCTTCTGCTTCACAGGCGTATGTCGCTCTCATAGGCAACTCTTTGTGATGGCTGGAGCAGCGTCCGACAACCGGTTTCCAAGTTTCATGTCTTTTCTGTGTTTGTGACTGTAGCAACCACCACTTTGTAGCACAACGCTCCTACTATGCGCTTTTTCGCCTTCCCCCACCTCTGGCAAGAGGACACTTGGTGTAGATGATCTATTCAGAATTCTCTGCATGGGTTAGACTCCCAAGCCAAGAAATTTTCTAATCATTATACCACTGCTTTCCCAACTTCCTACCTTGTTTTTTTTCTCTTTTTTTCCATTATGAGGTTAGGTACCGCTTCGGCTCTCCCTTGAAGGCGCATGCGACCAGGTAAAGAAACAACGGTGTGCACCCGTCGACCTAGCGACAGTACCGCAGATGTCCATCGCCAGGACCGTGGCCGGAACGACGCAACTTCAAGACAAAAAAAGAGGGTGGGGGGCTCAGAGCGTTCAATGAAATAGGGGTTGTGCAGTTTTTTAAGCTTTATTCACAAACTGTGCCATATTTCACAGCAGCTTTTGAAGATGAATTAGTTTTCGAAGCTTACCAAGTTTTCGCCTGTATATCAAAACAACATTGAGAGGAAGTGACAGTTACAATGGGCCCATCCTACAGACGTAATCTATAAGCAAAGAACTCTGTGAGCTGAGGTCGCAGATAGCAGAGGCTTTGCCAAAATGTTTTCGAAGGGGGCACCACCTTGATTAGAATGGGTCCCAACTAAGCAAGTAGATGTGGTAGACCGTTATTTTCTGCGCCTCTATATACCATAGGAAAATATTGGGAGTGCAGAGGCACGGGCCTGGTGTGCCGCCCCCTGACTACGCTACTGGTGGATGTAAACCCGTGTGGTCGAGTACACACAAGGAGAAGAAAAGCCGGGGAGGAGGGTGGGAGTGGTACAGGCTCTTGTTAGGTTACCTTAGCGAGAGAAGTAGCTCTAACTGGAGCGGCACATGTATGATGTAAGAAAGAAGGTTTCGTTCAACGTGCTGGCCGAACACACAGAATCAACTGACAACAAAATCGGCCGGAATAAGGTGAAACTATCAAAAAAATGGGAAAAGAATTGAACTTCCGGGCTATGTTTAGACTCTCTGACAATTCGGACAACAGGGCACATTCTTGAGTATAATGAGTATGATAGCAACTTACCTCAAATATACACACCTACATCCTATTTTGAAATATACATATTTGGACAGTTCGCACATTCATTTTTTAGTTTTAAGGGTGGCTCCTATGCGGAAACCTAAATGTTCCGCTTTTATGCGAACATTCATGGTCGGTGCTCATGTTAACCCCATAGTTGAATAACAACCACCACACAAAAAGAGAGAGGTGACAGTGGAACTGCAGCCCCCGTGAGAATACCCTCACGTATGTAACGCACTGTGGCATGCCACCAGTAACTTTTGCTGTCTTTACGGATTGTGTAGTCTGCAGAAGTCCGCGCACATGAAGCCAGAACTAAACAACGCTGTTCGAAAATGAAAACACTGCAAAGTCACAATAAAATCACACATGCAACTGCCAGCTTTCCTTTGCCAGTGTGAGGCGAGATCACGTGATCCAACCCTGCACGTCACAGCGATCGCAGCCCTCGCGCCTCCGGTGGTGGGCCTCATGCCCAATATAATAGGGAAACCGCATGACCGACCCTTGGTACACTGGACGGTGCAGCAAGCAAGCAACCCTCCCCCTGTTATTATTTTTATACCCCAAGAGGAGCAAATATGTTATTTCAAATGGGGATCCTCTTCCTAATAAAAAATCTTATATCCACCTTTGTGTGTCGTAAAATGTTAATAGATCTCTCAAATGTGTCAACACTGTTCAAAACTGAAAAAAAATGCTGTTTTGGCAAATTGGTTACCCTTAACTGTGGGTGCGCTCCCACTGTTTACGCACAAAGGTGGTTTCGTAAATGTTCAGTAGACGATACACAACTGCCCTGCTGCGAACGGCGTGAATTTGTAAAGTGCAAATAAGCCCCGAAAGTGATGACGTGAACCCAAATATTTTACACCTACTGTGCTGTTTACGATCACATGCCCCCCCAGAAGGTTATTCAATGAAATACCAGCTAATCAGCACCTACTTTAAGGATACGCTTTTCATTTTTCTTTTTCACGCACAGAAGACTAGAAATTAAGAAAAAATTTAGTTGTGTGTTAATGCTATATATAGCATACGTTCATGACTACAGCAGCAAAGCATTATTTATTTGAAATATAAGGAAAGAGTAAAAAGTTTCATTTCAAGTTAGATGTGCGATAAATCGGAGGGGCTATTTTGTAAGTATTCTATCCAGAACAAGGCCGACATGAAACAAAAGAATGAAATGGAGCCACACTAGATTGGTCAAGGCTATTCTCATGGTCAAGACATGAGAATAGCCATGGAAGGTGCATAGAACAGGTGGAGGCCGAATTGCGTCAATAAAATGGAGACAAAATGGCATCAGAATAACATGGATTCGATTGAAATGAAGAGCTTGAGCCTAAAGGATGAAAGTAACCTGTTTCGCACCTCACTTGCCATAATTCTACTGTGAAAATCACAACAAATTGACTCCACCAAATTGCAACACCAACTAGCATCTACTCAAGACACAAATAAATGGCTGAAGTCATCCCAGTCTGCAATCTCAAGCTTTGAAAAACAACATGTGCCAATATTTATGATGTGCTGTATTCATTTTATATTTTTACATGTGTTGAAAGCTATTCCGAATTTTCTTAGCTTGTCTACAAGCTTTTTGATCCCTCTTGCTCTTTCATTCTATCTCCTCCCATTCATATTAAACGCTTACAAGTTAACCCCCACGTCGACATAGGCAGTTTCTTGTGATTTACACTTTGCAAAGGTGTACCAGAGCTTCCTTAGCCCCCAGTTGTGTCTCGTTATAGCCTCTTCTCAGCCACCCTGCACCTCATAAAGAGCAAATAACTAAAGCAATCCTTATTTTAAAATCCAGCGACCGCTGCGGTCCATATAAAGGGCCCCTAAACTGCCTCCTATGTTTTTTTTTTCAAATGTTTGAACTAAGCACCAGCATGATATGCAAAATTCTGCATGATCAATGATTCTCCATGGGGCAGCGCTACAAGCCGCCAGTGCTCCGCAAATTCCAAGAAACAATCCCCCCATTCCCTTCGGGCTGGCACGTGACATGGAGAAGTTGAATCTGACGAGCAAATAAATATGCTTCATTGGTCAAGCAAGCACCTATGACTTCCTGTTAGCCTGCAAGAAGCTGTCCACGCAACTCGTCGTTTGTCGTGATGCCCGCGCTTGCACGTGCTTGCGAATCAGGTACTGTGGTCCGTAGGACAGGGTTCATACCGACACTATTCGTATAAGCACCGGCTGGCTCAGCAATAGTGATTCGCCAACAAGCACAAAGTTGACAGAGGGTGGAGTCGCGGCAACCGGAACAAGCCAGTGTTTGGAGCTCATCGATGATGTATGCCGCGCAAGATTTGGAGAGGTGCTCGGTAAGAGGGCAATGCGGCTTCGGAAGAGGTTCCAGCGGAGGGTAGTGAAAAGAAGAATGAAAGGAGTAATTACTGTGCTTAAATAATCAAACGCATTAAACTCCGCTATTACAGCACCGTTTAAAAATTGCAACAGCTTTATGGCTGCTGTGCACTTGCGCACAACTTCTTCACCACAACTGAATTTCCACCTCTGGATGGGTAAATATTGCATCTGGTTTCTGGCTGTATGCAGTATAGCACATATTGCGTGCCAGCACTGTTGAGGCATTGAAATAATTCTTGGCGTATGGCTGTGAGATTGGTGGCCTCGAAATCAAGCGGCAAATGTTTAGACCAGCAATGCAATTTCCACTGATACACACTGTCAAACGTGGGACTCTGGTGCAGCATGGCATAATCTACATTGATTTTATTAGGATGGTGCAGGAAACTTAGTTGAGCACATTTGTGCGCAGAAGCAGCATCATTTGATGAGTAATGTGGGGTGTTTACATTATTAAAACCACAACAAGCTAACAGACAAGGTAAACATAGTAATTCAGATAAATTATTACTTGGAATTTCGTATTTTGTTTCTGACTAGCCACAATTGAATTTTCAAAACGAACTGAAAGGCATTGTTGGGCTTGCAAAGCAAGAAAAAAGGAAAAAGTAACTGAGACCCCCTTTTGTTGTCTGCCAAGCTAACCCCGCTAGTAGCAATATAATCACCACAACAACTTTCTTTGCTGCGAAGTAACTGACATAAATGTTGGTGCTACTTTTACTTACTCGTATTGATGTCACGAAGCTTTTAAACGTCACTGCTCATTATATCTAATGTAGCTAGCAAGTTACACAAGCCTTGTCTAGCGTACTATCTTGCCACCCAGAGTACTGCCTCTAGTTGCAATGGGCCACGCTGCACATAATGGCCACGCTGAACCCACGGCAGACTGCAGTAGTTGGCCTTGTTTTAGGTGCATCGTAAAGACGCGGTTATGCCAAATGGTGCGACATGTGCTACGAGTATGCACCATTTAGCTCACACTGCCGATCCACTCCACAAGTTTGACACCCACGCACATAAAATTAGCATTTGTGACAGGCAGGCACTTTTCTAAAAGATACCCGAGACATAGGCAGACGACATAGGCTCCCGTCATGTTGCGGTAAGCTTAGACAAATTGCAAATTAAAAGATCACCTGTACTCGACTATGTAACCTCGAATCGAAAGAAAAAAGATCGATCACTCGGGTCGCTCGTACGCGACTAGCCGCAACTGTTCGTCCTACTTACTCGCCGAATACTCGCACACTGCGGCGAGCGGTTGATTAAGGTGCACGTGAAAGGTATTAACAAGATGGCACTCGTACTCACAAATGTAATCTGGCTCGTCGCTGGCGTTGCTGAGGCAGCTGAAATTTTCTTTTCTCTGCCAGAACCCGGATGACAAAATCAGTGTTGCCAGGTCTTGGTAAGGAAGCGTCGACGAAATCGAACAAAATCACCCGAAATGTGGCCAGGGAAGTATTTTTTCACAACAAAACAAACAACGATTTTAAGCCTCCCTAACAAAAGTGATATTCAGCACTCAGAAAGGCAGCGATGGTGTAGTCAACCAGCAAATGCCAAAATATACTGTCGCTCAGCTTGGCGAGCTGGTATCACGACCGAGGTCATAGTTGGCGCTAAAGACAGTGAAACAATTTTCTTAATAAAGTAGAATGCAACTGATAGCTTTTATACAGCATCAGCTGTCTGTATAACCAACAAAACAAGCGTACCACTTCTTACGACTGTGCTAAGCTTGCGTTGCGTGTCAGACGGACACCAATCATAGCGGAGGGAATAAGACGGTTGCGATCTGCGCATCACAATTTCCGACTCTCAGGCCATGATTTAGCTAACGTCTTCGCCATACGTTTGCGTGATTATGCGCCAAACACAACCTGAAGGGTCTCGTCACGATCAAAAGACACCGTTACAAAGAATTAGCAAAAAAATTTGAGGCGATCTTCGCGAAAACGCGAAAACGCGAAAACCAGCATCAGCTGATCCGAAATCGCGAAAACCAGCATCAGCTGATCCGATTGCAGCGTATATTTCATTTCATCATGTCGGAGTTCCGGATGGTATGCAGTTGCAGTAGTCTTGAACTCGACATGCGTGAAAAGCCACGGTTGTGACGCGTGAATACCAAGCTAGAATGACGACCGTAGAGAGGCGAAGAAGCGCACCATTTTTGTCATAAATAAATTAGGTGGTAATAGAAGGCGCTAGGCGTTGCCACAAGGTTGGCTTCAAACTATAAAATTCAATACAATAATACCGTTCAGCCACACCGTGGGTTCGATGCTTCACCCAGAAATAAACACTATTTACGTCCTTGAAAACGTGACCCAGCGTAGTCACATGTGTGTGTACTTTTAATCTCAGATACACCTCGCTCCGATTGTGACATACCAGACCACGTGAACACAATAAGCCAGCTCGTAAAATACAATAACTAAGCGTATACACATGCATGCTTTAATAGTAAGAAATGTGCAAAGCCATAACAGTCCACCTACGCCTGTCCGCTATTAACTTAGTCCTAACAACATTAGATGTATACACTCTGGAAAAGTACCTGATTATGCTACCATCGAGCTTATAAGCAAAACATCGCTAAAATAACGAAGACTATGGTAGAGTGTGCACAATACGAGCGCTAGTTTTCAACATTTTTGACAGATTAAGCACCGAGGAAAGCTCTGCATCGGTGCAAAGCGATCGGCCAAATTATTACTTGTATTTCAAGGCATAGAAATGGTACCTGCTTCTTTTCATTGCAACGATATTATAGCACACTACATTATCACTCTTTCATATATTAAACCACGGAGCCACCACCACAGTATGGGATGGTTCTTTGAGAAAGAGCTCTAGTCTCAGGGCTCTGCTGACAGAGAAACAAAGAAGAAATAATTCTGCATATGACAACTCAACCATAAAATTGATGTACTACATAATTATATTAGAAGCACTATCTCAATTGGGCTGCATTGCAAAAGAATTTTCGAGGCAGCCATACGAAATTACGCACATATTTACAGATTTTGCCAACTTCACTCAGCCCAATGTTTGCTGTGTGTTGGTGTTACTGTGTTCTGAGAATGGTGCTGAAGTCTAAATCAGGATGCTGACGGCATAGCACCAGCAGTCAACTGAGCCTAGCTTTTTCAACCCAGCACCTCACATTCGTATATGATGTCAGATATATGACACAGATTTCCTCCGAAATTGGCCTCATGTGGTTCAACCATCGAATCCTTTAGGAAGATGTGTAGATTTCAAATAACATAATGATAGTGACACCGTTCATCGTGTCTGATTTTCTACATATGTCATCCGGCACGACAAATTCCAGACATAGATTTAAGCATTTTCCCCAGCCTTGAATTCTGCCATGCTTGCCTCGACAACCTACTCATCGTGAGTTCATCTGATGAGCACAGTTCACATCTGAAATCTGTAATCCAACATCTGAACAAGGCACATTTGTCAGCATAAGCAGGTGTGCATTTGACGTCCAAAAGCTCACCTGTCCTATCCTCGTGTTCTCTGCATCCAGTATTCAGCTCTACCCAGGCAGATGTATAAGTATTGAGAGCTTCCCATCTTCGAATACTAGATGCCGATAAGCCCTACAAGCTCCTTCGCCTTATTTTTTAGAACTACGTACTATACTAAGATTTCGTACCATGGTGCCAGGCCAATATACACATTCCCTCCACTTCGTGCCATTGATACACAGAAATGCTACTATATTGAGCTCCCTTAGACCAAGAACTCCCATAAATACTTTTGGGGATGAACAGATGCTTGCGCGACAGTATATGCTACTCCCTGAATATCAAATGAGAGTTCCACTATACATCATCGTACGACATATTGAATGCAATTTGTGCTAGATCACCGACTCGTCAAAGGAGTACAAATAGCGGCCAATCAGTTCCCTGACATGTCCTGAAAACTTATGCCCACTATCTGAATAGCATCACAGCATTTTTTTGTGGAGACTGAAGCCAATATATCCTCAAAAATGTCACTGTGTCATGTGGTTCGCCCTGTAAACATATCCAGCAATGTGACAATGCGACTGAATCTTGAAGTGCCGAAAAACAATCTACTCGGGTGGTACGTACACCTACTTGATGCTATACTACACCTTATGGTATTTGCCTAGGAAAGTCTTTCGATTTCCCGTGTACTTGGGTGTATGTGAAAGCCTCTCTAATTGTGATATATCTAATTGTGCTTACAAGTGCGCATAAATGGTAAGCGCTTATGTCATTGCATTATTACATGAAAAAAATTACGTGATTTATTCGTGATAGGATATGTGAGCTCATCTCTTATCGGTACATGTTACACTCCCTCAGTTTCAATCGTTGCATCTATTTTCCCGTGAACTATAGCAGATGTCAAGCATATCCGAAATATATCATAGGAGCTGTCAACATTGTCATTGATGCACTGTCATATAGCCCAAACAACATGTTCACCTGTCCCAGAGAAATAAACACCATAAAAAAGTGGCGACTGGTTTACATGACAACAAATTCTGCCATCTGCAAGAAATATAAGCTTCGACGCTGCTAGCCTTTCAGTGGTGCAGGCTCATTCGCCAAAAATAGGAGACATATTAGCTTCAACACACGCTGTGACTTCAAGAACTGAACATTTATGCCAACGTGCAAACACAATTAGGCATGTTACTAGACTGCCTTTCATGCCCAAATATACGGGAAATCTAAAGGCTTCCCCTGGCAGATATCATAAGGTGTATGGCATCACGTGGGCTTACGTACCACCTGTGTCGAATGCTTTGCAGCACTTCAAGATTCAATCACATTGTAACATTGCTGGATATGTTTGCAGGCCCAACTACTTGATTCAGCGACGTTTCTGAGGATCTTATTGTGCCATTAAATATACTGATGCCTTGCAAAAGACAAGCTTGTAGGGTTGTGTTGATGGCATGGTTCAGCCTCGGGTGAAATATATTCTTACTCCAGACATTTCTAGGCCACGCACTGTTGCTGCTGCTTTTGTAGCTGCTGGCTGCATCACTCATGTCATTCTTGGTCCCAACAGATAGAGAAAGCCAATGTGGAGCGACAGTGTTCCACCAAGTCCTACCTCCCATTGAGCAATGAAATTAATGAAACCTAAATGCATGATATTCAAGGCAGACATTGCTTGCAACACTATAAAACTTGCTTTAGGCGGGACTGTAGGTCTACCCAGTGACCATGTTCTTTTACTCTGATCGACACGAAGCCCACTTTCCTGCCAGTGACTACAATTCTCGTCTATGTTACATCATAAAGAAACTTCTACCTATAGCTGTGTGACAGCACATTGGAAGGCCCATATGATAGCAGTGAACTAGACTCTTGTACACGCATGCATAATGAAATGATACGGGTTAGGCATCCCTCATTGGTGCGTGTTACCAACTTAAAAAAAACCTTTCTCTTAAGTAACTTTTACTGAAGTTTCATGAAATAAGACAGATGATTCTTTTCCTAAGCAGAAGTCATCATCAGTGCACAAATGGCTTGAAACAGCAAAAATATCCCACTAACATAACATCAATAAGCATTCCCCGCAATGACGTGATTAAAACAGCATGTTAACTGGTTGTCAAGTCAATCTAGCTAATAAAGCCTTTACCAGCATCATTTTTTCAGGCAAAGTGAAAATATTTTTTTGTGTTTATGCATTTGTTGTATCTGAAATAATAATTTGTGTGCGAAAAAAATGCCCCATTGAAGTTTTGACACCTGAGTTATGATGGCTACAAAAATTATTGAATAACAGCTGTAATTTATTCTTATGATTCAGTAAATCTGTTTTCCCTGGGTTTACAAATGTGCTAGTTCTCGAGTGCCAATAATAAAAATGAAAATGTAATTTTTGTTATTTATTGCCAGGTACTTACGCTCAAATGCCATGAAAAATAAAGTGTACCTTCATGTTTGCTGTGAGCTTGACGCCTGCAACAAGACCTCACTCAAAGAAAGGTTGAGGCACTATTCTAAATAACTGAATTTTCAATCAGTTGGAATAAAAAAACAGTGTGGTCTTGCATCTCGAGCTTTGTTTCATTTGTAGATCAACAAGCTCGTGGTCGTAAGTCATGCTTAATTGTCTTTCCTAACTCATTCACATCATGAAAGCACTGAAGGTTGTAAAGCCACATTTACAAAACTTCAAGAATAAAGCCGTGCATGTGCCCCTGAATAGCAAAAAGCAATATTCACATAACCAATGTGAGGAATGTGGGGAACCCTGTGGTACATCAAACGGTCCTCCAAACATTCTGAGAGGTATGCTTGGTCATCTCTCTGACATGGTTTAGTAATACAACTATAGGTGCCAGAAAGCTTGAATAGGACTGACAGATTAGGTTGGTATGGATTCATGATATTAGAACAGTACAATGAAGAAGATTAAAAACAAATGAGCCACAGGAAAGCAAGCACCGATTAACGGCTGAAGTTTATTCAAAATTACAAAACAGATATATACTACATCCAGATGGCAATACGCAAAATTGGTCAGCAATACCAAAAATTAAAAAAACCAGTTGTAGATAAGAGTGAAGGACTTGTTTACCCTGCAGTATAATTGAAAGAAAGCTGATGCATGATTGTTTTTCAATTTGACTGTACCTTCTCAATTGGTTCTTTTTTTTCATCATCACAGGACAACTCAGGAAGCCTGTGGTCGCACACGTTACTCAAGTCTTTTTTCCTTCTTTGTCGTGCCGATCTAAAAACCAGAAAGCTACTGGATGTCAAGATTAGCTATAGTAGTTCTTCCACTACTTGTTTATGTGAAAATCCACTAATATGAGCTCTTTTCGACTCTACTGTTCTGCATAATTGTTGTGCATCTTCTGCCTGAGTAGTTATTTTTTTAGTCAACTCTAGCACACTGAAATAATGCTACTATTCAGACTCGCGGCAGCTTAGTACAATGAACTGAATTTGTCGCTGACAGTAAGTCAATGAAGCAAATTCTCCTGCAGCTCACTGAATCAAACACACATTCAAGGCAAATCAAGTGAGAGGAGAGCTAGTGATAGCATTTTTCATATGGAAAAATCGTTTGGAGCAAGGGGCACAGCATTAGAGTTTAAGAAAGGCAATATAAATTGAGGAACATGTGAATATATATTAACAACAACAACAACAACAACAACAACAACAACAACAACAACAACAACAACAACAACAACAACAACAACAACAACAACAATAATAATAATAATAATAATAATAATAATAATAATAATAATAATAATAATAATAATAATAATAATAATAATAATAATAAATATTATTATTACTATACTATCCTCACTGTTACAATTCGAAAGCGACTACACTGAATGAAGGTCTGACCTTTTCAAGGCATGTTTCTTAACTAAAGAAAAAAACGGCATGTTTGATAACTCAGGAATATGAATACGATGATGAAAAAGGACTTAGGTCAAAGCCAATATACATAGCCCATGAAGCTGGCATTAAAAATATCTCATGTGATAAAAACTCGCATGAGCTCAAAAAATCAGACAATAAAAGTGAGGGCTTAAAGTGGAACGAAATCCCGATCTCTACGTTGCTGTCAATTGTGTGTGTGAAATCGGTTTCTGATTAGAACCCACACTGTCGTTATGCTGGGCCAACAGTGGCGTAACCGGGTTGCGTGGTAGAAGCGTAGCATTGCGCCAAATAGTACACCATTTGAGTTCCGTTACAAGTATGTTATTCAAAGGTGGTAAGTCATTGCAAAGAGCTGAGGTGAAGTTTATGATGATCTATATTCATCATCATCACCAGCGGCAGCATCGATCTGGGCACTGCCCTTGAAGACGCGGCTTTCGACGAAAAACGCAACGTGACCTTTCAAGCTCTTCTTATGAGAAGACGGTGATCATGAGGTTGAAGATAATGATGACGGCTTTCGCCTTCACGTCATCTTAGGGAGAAGCATGAGAAACGCTGCAAGATTGAAAATAAATTTAAATGGTAGTCGAGGAGTAAGTCGCCAAAGTTTAACGCCTAACAATACCTATCGGTGTACTAAGGCGTAAAACTAACTGCATTCACGTCTGCCTTTCACGAATGCACACATAAAGACAAAATACACATTACAAAAAGCAACGTGACCTTTCAAGTTCTTTTTATGAGATGACGGTGATCCTGATGATGAAGATGATGATGATGGCTTTCGCCTTCACGTCGTCTTAGGCAGAAGCATGAGAAACGCTGCAAGATTGAAAATAAACTTAAATGGTAGTCGAGGAGTAAGTCGCCAAAATTTAACGCCTAACAATAACTATCGGCGTAGTAAGGCATAAAACTAACTGCCTTCACGTCTGCCTTTCACGAATGCACACATAAAGACAAAATACACATTACAGGATACGTACGTTGATTGGTAGGACGTCATGTTTATAGACGATGCTCAATATTGCAGCAAATTGGCCCGCATGTCACTGGTGGTTAACGAAGGTGGAAATCTGTCTGCTACACTGTCAGTGGCGTCAAGATTAAAGAAGCCGATAAAGTTGACGTAGCCTTGGCCATCGGCCACATGGGGGCTAGGGCGGTCGTCAGCGCTTCCACAAATTCTGTGTGAAATTCTGAATTGCGTTTGAGAGACTGTCATTCATATGTTACACGGCACTTGAGGACACAGACTCATAAGGATCCAGGTCATTCGGGCACCAGCTCACCAGTAACTTACAGAACGAGGCCGCTCATTTGTTGAGCCATTGTCTCATTTGCCAGTAGACCAATTGAATGTCAAATGTCAGTGATATTATCAAGAAATGATACGTGCTAGTATTGCCGCACTTCTCTCTGACGTTTTATGTTACTATCCTTTTGCACGTGTCGATACTGCCTTGCACGGCGCTTCATTATTTAAGAGCATGGCATTCCAGATTATTTAGCAATTGAGATTTTCTTGAGCCCACGAATGCAAACAGCTGCGTTCACTTTAGATGAAACTCAACCACCGCGAATTACCGAGGAATGTTCCATGCCGCTTGTATAAAGGCTGACGCCGCTCAACGCTCGTCAGTTATTCGGTGACTGGCGTTCTGTGTGTTATTATGAGTATACAGCACCTATTGATTTCTGCGACTTGAGTATGCTTTCGCGGCCATAAGTTCAACCAAATAAAAACTCAGAAGAATCCTACTGCGATGTTTTTCTCAACATCATACGATGTTTAATCTGAGCGCGGTGGTCGCACTTCCGCGAACACTTTGCGAATACAGCGATTCACGCGTCTCCCATTTCGAACGCAGAAGCATACAGGTCCCACGACAAATTCCGTGATGGAGCTGCAGATTTTCATAGCCAGCCTGTGTTGGAAAGACGCCGTGTTGTCAATACGTGGCCGCCTTGATGGCACGTAGAACAGAGGAAGGCGTCTTACCACAGAGATGGGCAAGCCACGGGGTATCCCTTGCTGTAGCGCACCTATGGCTCTATGTGTACAGATCAACATGGAAGTTTAAAATTCAGCCCATGTGGGTAGATCACTGGCCAGGGTGCTCAACTGCTGTCCCTGACGTGGCGGGTTTAATTTCGAACGCGGTGGTCGCAATTCCATGAACACTTTGCGAATGAGGCACAGATCTCTGTCCAATAATGACACACGTCGGCTTTGCTATAGAAGCAGCAGAGTTTGCTTTTACAATCTTGTGCTGGACGCATGCGAAGTAGCGGAACCGGTTCAGTACCATAGAAATCGCTCTCGAAAACCGATTGTGGCGCAAAATTGCGGTGTTTGTGATGCGACGGCTTTTCAGCATGTAGGAATCTACGTGTAAAGATAATCATTCGATGAAATACACATTATGCAACAGATTGCTCTTCATTTATTCATAATGTGCGTTGCCCAGAAACGATTGCAACTGCTCATCGCTTCAAAAGCCAGGAAAAGTTCTTTTGCCTAGAAATTATGACAGCGATTTATCACTGACACATGGTGTTTAAAAAAAACCGCGGTGCAATAAGTACTACCAAAATTCGCACTTCTCGCTCGGATTCATCGGAGTTCCTGCAGCACACTTATACGCATTGGAGAACTCGGGCATGTTCATTAAAGGTACTATGCATCGAGAGCGATGTGGCGCATAATTAGCGTCATATCTTGGGAATTGAGTACACCATTTTACGCAGTGGTTGTAAAAAAACAATTGCTCCGCTGACATGTCTAGCCCAGCTAGCGTTTCCGTTCTCTCTTCTGGGATAAGGGAAGCAAAAGCCTGATACGCAATCTTGGTGCCAACGAGGTCAGCCAGATTCTCATTGTCCCGATAGGCACTCAGGTTCTGCTCATTATTTAAAGACAGCTGAAAAGAAAAATCAAGGTATGGGTTAAAATGAACACAGATAAATTTTGGTTAACGAGACAACTGCTATACGAGAACAAAATTTCGGGCGCAAGCATTCACTGGTAGATACAATGTACGACTTAACCTGCAATTAGAAGGGTGCTTGATCGGGCACTTGTTCTGTGTGGCCCATATCAAGCGTTTATCACAGATCTGCGATTTTCCGTATTTCGGGGTTTAATGCTTCATAATTCTCAATACCTTGATATTTTAGGTGAAATGTTAACTGAACATTCAGACTTCAGAATGCAAGAAGCTTATTTTCTTTGCCTGCAGGTTATTTGGTTTGTGTATAATATTGTTGAGGCTCCTCGAAGTCTGCATTGGTGGTCTAGTAGTCACGATGGTTGGCTGCTGATTGGAAGGTCATGGGCTTCATCTCGATCGTTTCGGTAAAATTTTGATGGAGGCGAAATGCTAGTGGTCCGTGTACTAAGCGATTTCAGTGTACAATAAAGAACACCAGATATGGAAATTTTCAAACACCTCCCATGGGACGTGCCTCGTAGTCATATGGCATTTGTCACATATGCTAAATTGAAGCACACTGTAAATTCCAGAAGGTATTCGCTTAAAGCTGTGCTGATTGAGACGGGGTTAGTCAGATTGTAACGCAATTCCCGGGTCTCCCATTTAGAATAAGTGGTTGAATTGTGGTCGACTACGGAGGAGACGTGTACACGCTATAGTCTGGCGGAAGGCGCAACCGACACGACCAGAATCCGTGCTATGAACCACAGGGGCAGAGCTGTTGTCACGTCTGGGCGCATATGAACGGACGTTAGCATGAGACCATCAATTCTTTCGCCTTAGGACCACATCTAAACGAGACAAGAGCTCGCAGGCTTGCTGACCTACGATGGCTTCCCATATAATGTTAACGTTCAGTGAGACTGTCCTGGTGGTCTTGCAGCCATGGGGGAGAGCCTCAAGCGCATGCCTACAAACATAGGACCTGTGACGCTGGATGAGTGACTGGCAGACTCCTCTCTAGACAGGCCTGTTCCCGTCGGCTAAACCTTGCTCTTTAAATAAGACACGTGATCTGAGGCTGTTTTAGCGTTTGAAATGTTGTGTTCTCTCTCTCTCTCTGTCTCTTGCTTCAAGACACCAGGTTATTTTAATAAAGCCTATTGTAAGATATGCAGGGATACTAAAGAGTTGTGAGCATTTCTTGTGATCTGGCAAACCATAGTGCCGTCATATGACAGCACTACGCTTTGCCATATGCTATACAATATGACTATGGTTTGCCAGATGACGGTATATCAAGATGTGCAGCTCTCCCTGGAGTCCTTCATACGTTGAGGTTTATTGTTTTATCTCAAGACGATGTTTCTTGAATAACCCATTTCTGTGGTCTACGAGGTACTGTTGAAGTAAAATTAACGGTATATGTGGCAAAATAGATGAATAATGAATTATTCCAATGAACATGTCGCAACATGCCGAAAGAACCTAACAGGGTTGGAATTGCCGTTGACATATTGCATTTTTTCGCATTCGATGAAAATATTGAGTCCAAGTATTACAATTTCTTCTAATTGATGGCAATGACAAGAGAAGCGGTAGAAATTAGCCACTAGACCCCGCCATGGTGGTCTAGTGGCTAAGGTACTCGGCTGCTGACCCGCAGGTCGGGGGATCATATCCCAGCTTTGGTGGCTCCATTTCCGATGGAGGCGGAAAGGTTGTAGGCCCGTGTACTCAGATTTGGGTGCACGTTAAAGAACCCCAGGTGGTCAAAATTTCCGAAGCCCTCCACTACGGCGTCTCTCATAATCAAACAGTGGTTTTGGGACGTTAAACCCCACAAATCAATCAAATAAGATTATGGTGGTTTTACAATTGATAACACAATGACATTCATTTTGCAGGTTTATTGTTTTGGTGTGGCGACCAGCACTTATTGCGTATATAGCGTGTTGTTATTGAGGAGTAATGCTCAGACACCTGAAATCAAGAAAACTGCATTCACACACATCAAATTCGCCTCTATCACTCTCTCTCTCTCTCTCTCTATCTCTCTCTCTATATTTATATATATATATATATATATATATATATCCTGATGAAGGCCACACTCTAGGCCGAAACGTCGAATTAAACCACGTTGTGACCGCTCACGGATGATCTACTTGACAATATATGTATATATATATATATATATGTATATATATATACCAGTTAATGAGTATTACTCACGACAGACTTGTGTGACTTGCGCATGCAGAGCCCCCGATTCGTATATTCTTTAAGGAACGCTTTCATATCTTGCTGTTCGTAACTTCCGAAAGTGCGTATGCCTAGTACATCAAACGCGTGCATAAACTCGTGGGCGGTGATCTGCAATAAAAATGCTCTGTTACAGGGCAGATAAACGAACTAGGTAGTTCTATGCTGTCAGAATTGTGAAAAGCAACACTGTCGCTGCTTTTGCCAGGTACTAAATTTTGCTCCCATAACTCGGCCGTGGCAGCGTTGTCACTAATTTTATTTGCTGTTTTTTTATTTATTATTCATTTGGTGTAAGTTGTGTAAATATCATTCGGCTACATTTAAAGGCTGCGCTAAAACAATATGGAAGCTTTACAGCTGGACCAAGGCCCGTTCCACTCGTCCAATCACACAAAGTGCATGTTACGATCATAGCTGGCTGCAGCATCAGCTGCGTTGAAAGCCCCGCTACTGTGCATGACAGGCATGTCAGCGCTGGTATTGCTGCACCATATCCGCAGCTATTGTTCACCCTGCAGTCAATCTACCTCGCCAAACTCTATTTTGTGGCCTTTTTCCTCACACGTATGAAGGAGAAAAAAACTCGTAGAGGCTCTCCCACAAGAATTATAGAAAAAGTATGGAAACAACTACACAATATTGGCACTAGAGGTGTGCTCGGGTTTCGGGTGGCCATAAAGCCCTGGCCCGGCCCATGGGCCGCGCTTGGGTAGGGCAACGTCTTCTCATCTCGGGTCCAGGTTCAGATCAGGCAACTTCATTGAGCAGGCCGCGCCTCGTACAAAGCCCATATCAAGTCAATAATCACGGTAAAAAGCACAAAACGCTAATAATGTCCAGTGAAGTGCATATGGGGTGAGCCTCAGCCCCAGCCTAGGCATCGGCTGTAAGCTCATTGGCTCGGTCGGCTTCCTCGGCTGTGTATCGAGTGTGTTATCTGAAGCGAGCCCGCGCTATGCACAGACGGTGCTCCGCGCAGGCTGTCACCCTTGCCCCTCACATGTCTATAAGCACACTCGATTAAAGGCAGTGTTCGTTCTCCAGCAACCCGAGGCTGGCGTCTTGTTTTATCACATCGCGCGATACAAGGTGTCAGAAGTGGCGAGTCACCGGTTTTCATCGGCGTCCCGGGGCGCCTGGAAAAGAATAGCGATGGAATTTGTGAAGCCACCGGACCTGCTACGTTTTACAGGGGACATCAGTAGGAACTCGAAGTTGTTTATACAGAAATTCAACCAGTTCCTGACCTCTTCCGAAACAACCGACAAGAATCCCCGCCCGGAGACTGCAAAAGGTGCCCTTCTTTTGAGTATCGCATGCGAAGAAGCCATCGAGGTCTATAACACCTTCACTTTTGCGGTGGGCGAAAGCAGCCTTGACTACGCTACGGTGGTAAAAAAAATTGAGGAGTACTGCGACGCCCAACAAAACGAAGTCTACGAGCGATACGTCTTCCGAAAGAGGGTCCAGGAGCCGGGTGAGCCTTTCGAACATTTTCTGAGAGATTTGAAGACTCAAGCTCGAGCCTGCACCTTGGGTGCATTGACTGATTTAATGGTCCGAGACCAAATCGTCTTCGGAACTAGAGACACTAAAGTAAGCGAGAAGCTGCTAGCGGACAACAAGCTTATCTTGGAAAATGCCGAGAAGACTTGCAAGGCGGCAGAAATATCCGCAGCACACCAAGAAGTTTGGGGTCAAGACACGAAGCAGGTTGACCCGGTGTGCAAACAAAGCCACGTGGCACGTACTGAGAGGTGCAGAGACTACAAGTGTCGGAAATGAGGGCGAACACACGAACCACGTAATTGCCCTGCGCTTGGAAAGGCATGCAGAAAGTGCAAAAGAAAGAACCACTTGGCAGTTTGCTGTAGGGCGAGTGCTAATGTCGACGAACTCGAAGAGTCTGAAGATGACTTCGACGTCCTCGAGATTTCAGTTAACAAAATCAACAGGAGATGCGACTGGACTGTAGAAGCGCGCGTGAAGAATGCGCCAGTGCAACTCAAAGTGGACACGGAATCTGAAGTTAACTTGCTGCCCTTCGGACCTTACAAAAAATGCACCCAAAACCACTACTTCAACCGAGCAGTACGGTCTTGCGTTCGTATGGTAGGGGTCTGATTAAACCCTTGGGTGTTATCAGGGCAGAAGTGGAAATTGACAGTCGCAAAACCATAATGAACTTCTTCAAATTGGCAGTCGCAAAACCATACTGAACTTCTTCATCGTGCGCAACGGACGTCAAGCGATACTTGGCCTGCAAGCAGTGAACAAGCAGTACTCCTGTCCCGACAAGTTCACAGGATATCTGAATATAGCTCAGAAAAAGTGGTTAAAGACTTTCCACACTTGTTTTCTGGCACGGCCTGTGACAAGCGACGCTACCGGATGTTTCTTCGTGAGGGAGCAAATCCAGTCGTCCAAACAACTCGCCGGGTGCCCCTGGCCCCCGGCGAGTTGTTTACACGAAACACTCGGGGAAGAACTACAGCGCATGGAGCTAACCGGAATAGTCGTCAAAGTCAAGGAACCTACAGATTGGGTGAGCCCCCTTGTACTTGTACAAAAGAAAGACTTCAAGCTCCGTGTTTGCATTGACCCTCGAAAGATTAACGAAAGTCTAAAGCGGGAGCACTACGAAATGCCCCAACGCAAAGATATCGAAGCAGAACTCGCACACGACGTAGTCTTTTCACGATTAGATGCGAACTCTGGGTTTCATCAAATTCCATTAGATGACGAAACTTCGAGGATTTGCACATTCTCAACACCGTTTGGACGTTATCGATTTTCGAGGTTGCCATTTGGCATTCCTTCGGCGTCAGAAGTCTTTCAGCAGACGCTCAATGAATTTTTAGAAGCAGTTCCTGGTGTAAAAAAGAATGTTGACGACATACTAATCTAGGGTACATCAAGTAGAGCGCACGACGAGCGCCTTTGACTTTCATTACAGGCTGCAGAACGGGAGGGCTTGACGATCAACCGAGCAAAGTGCACAGTCGGCGTCGAACAGATCGAATTCCTCGGCGGCGTTATCAGTGCTGAAGGCATCAGGCCCAGCCCTTCCCTAAAAAGGGTATGATAGAAATGCCGCCACCAGCCGATAAGGTCGCAGTTCAACGAATGCTGGGTGTTGTAAACTGTATTCCCAAGTTCGTACCGTCGCTCACTGTGAAAACAACGCTGCTCAGAAGCTTGATCAAGAAGGACGCGGTTTTCGAATTGTCTGAATCCACGCGCACGAATGGAAGCAATCATGCGATACCTTGAGCAAGAACCCACTGCTAGCAATATTCGATCACAAAAAAGAAACTAAAGTGTGCTGTGACGCATCGCAAAATGAAATGGGCGCCGCGCTTCTGCAACGTCATGGCAGCCATTGGAAACCCGTGGCACATGCGTCGAAGGTATTATGGGATACGGCGCAGCGGTATTCTCAATTAGAAAAAAAAATTACGGCATATTCATGGGGTGAATGATGATGAATGGGCGAAGCTCCGGAGGGATTCATCGGTTAACTGTGAATCTTCCGTGTAATTCGCCCAGTCGATCATCATGTAAAGACCTGAGAAACGCTGTGTGTGTATATACACAGATCAACTTTTATTTGTTCTTAGACGATGGATGGCTTGCGATGTCCCTTCATTATGACGGCTTTATGGTCTGTGAAATGAAGGGAGAGCGGTTCTTGTATGGGTTGCAGTGGGCAATTTGCAAATACTAGGTCTATGCATGTTCCTCGGATCGTAGTAGGTTTCATATGGTCAAACGATATACGTCTGAGTGCATATCTAGAAGCCATATGTTGGATAAGCCAATTATTGTCTATGATAGCCACGTTGAAGTCTCCAAGTTGTACAAATGGTTCATTCTTGTATTTGTTCTCATAATTTCGTAACGCAGTGTCTATGAATGTCTTGATGTTCCCGGTCGACAGGTTGGGTGCGAGGTACATGGTCATGAGGACGATTCCAGAGTCAAAGAGTTTGATGGCTGCATATTCTCCGCACTAAATCGAACGATTGCCTTCAACCAATGACACGCGCCATATGTGACATCATTCCTATTTTATAAGATCTCGCGTCTTTCATCAACTACAAGTACCGCTTTCTAGTTTATAACATCTTGCATCTTTTCTTCATCAGCTACAAGTACCACCATCGAGTAAACACTACAAGAACTAAACGAGAGGTGGCTACATACAGGAGACGGTACCGCCATCTAGTGAACACTGCAAGAACTAAACTAAAGGTGGCTAATTACAGGGGACGGTACCGCCATCTAGTGAACACTGCAAGAACTAAACTAGAGGTGGCTACATACAGGCTACAGGGGACGCACAGCCCACGCCCTAAGGAGCTTCGCCCCTAAAAGAGACAATGGCCATTCTGTACGCCTGTGAACGATTTGACCACTTCGTATATGGACGCAAAGTAATAGTCGAAACTGATCATCGCCCCTTGATTGCCATCTATAAAAAGCAATAGACGATATCCCCCCCAGGCTGCAGCGGTTTTTCCTACGGGTATTGCATTACGACATCGAACTATGCTTCGCTCCAGGGAAGCAGCTGGTGCTCGCCGACTTGTTATCAAGGGCCTCAATCAAAGGCGACGGGGCTGACATCACGGGTGACGACGCAGACATGCACGCTCTAGGTTTAGTGTTGTCACTTGTTAGCGACTACACGTGGAACAGGCTTACAACGGAAACCAGCAAAGACCCGTATCTAAGCACAGTTCGTAACAGCATTGTTGCCGGCCTGCCTATCAAAGGACAGCTCAAGCCATTTGCTCGCGAGCTATCTGAAGTCTAAGGCGTCCTTCTTAAAGGCTGCAAGATTATAATACCACCAAACGTGCGGAAGTAAATCTAGGAAAAGATCCACCATCGACACGTTGGCTTGAATAAGAGCAAATTGAGAGCGCGGCATTCAGTGTTTTGGTACGAAATGAATTCTGATATTGACAAATTTTTTTAGACCTGTGCAGTTTGCAAGAAGTATGCGTACTGCCAGCCACGAGAGCCACTTCAAATAAGTCCTGTGCCATACCAAGCCTGGTATAGGGTTGGTATAGACCTCTTTCACTACGGCGGAAAACCGTACCTCTGCGCCTACGACGTCTATTCAAACTCCCCCGAAATTGATGTGCTCACAGAAACGTCGGCGAGAGCGGTCATCGAATCAATCAGGGCTATCTTTGCCTGATATGGTATCCCCATGGAGGTCTGTACAGACAATGGCCCACAATTTGCAAGCAAAGAATTTGCTGCGTTTTCACGAGCGTACGAGTTCTGACATGTTGCCTCCAGTCCAGGATTCCCACAGTCCAATGGGCTAGCGGAAAAAGGGGTACAAATAGTGAAAATGATATTAAAGGAAGCATGGAAGCTGCACAAGATGTTTGGCTGGGGCTTCTCTCGTACAGGACTACACCGCTGGAAGCCGACGGCCGATCGCCTGCGGAGCTGCTCAGGGGTGGGATTCTGCGCTCGACGTTGCCGTGCATCCCAAGGAAGCCCGAAACACCGGTCTTCAAGTGCCACCAAATGGAGACCAGCAAGCGCCCACTGGCTCCTCTAAGGAAAAAAGATATCCTACGAGTGAAGAACGGGACGTGGACTACAAAAGCAAAGGTCGTAGTGCCGTTGCCTCAACCCCGGTCCTACAACGTCCTCACAGATGAAGATAGGCTACTGCGACGTAACCGGTAACACATTTTATTCACTCAAGAAGCGTTTTATAAAGATCCTCCAGAACTTCTTGAATGCGACGACGAAAGTGCTTCAACACAAGTGACACCATGGTGCCAATGCCCACAGCGCCTACTGTGCCCAGAGCTTCAACCTCGGCGTCACCTGTTCCGACTCTGCGGAAGTCGGTATACGGCAGCGTAAATCCCCTCGCCCCCTAACTTACAACAGAAACTTTGTGCAAGAGCCATGAAGCAGATGTGCAACCTTTGTTAACGACGGGACTGTCGTACAGATGAACCAGTGACGTGATCTACGCAAACTGCACTTTCTTGTGTTCCTTTCCAGTTCCGTGTTGCCTCCTCTCAAACAGAGGGGGATGTATCGAGTGTGTTATCTGAAGCGAGCCCGCGCTATGCGCAGACGGTGCTCCGCGCAGGCTGTCACCTTTGCCCCTCACATGTATATAAGCACACTCGATTAATGGCAGCGTCCGTTCTCCAGCAGCTCGAGGTTGGCGTCTTGCTTTATCGCATCGCGCGATACAGGCTGGTTGGATGGTCCACAGTTCTAATGCGGGGAAGAGCAGAGGTTGAGATAACGTGACAGATCTTCAGTGATAATATCAGTAGGTTTGTTCTTTGAAAACTCGCACTAGGTGGCGAACTGTGTTGTCTTCCGTCGTTGAGGAGTCTGCAAGCCTAAAAAGTCAAATTATGTCCTCTATCCATCTTGCAGCACTTTCGTCTCTGCGTTCAACTCTGGCCTCTATCGCAGACTTCGCTCTTTCTTCCCTCATCCACTCGAGCAAAGATGATGAGAAAGGACCAAAGAAATTCACCCCACGACGTTGGCATTCCCTCATGTAGATGAAGGAGTAGGCCTCAGCCCCGGCCAAGGCATCAGTGTTAAGCCCATTGGCTCGGTCGGCTTCCTCGGCTGGCCGGATGGTCGACAGTTCTAATGCGGGGAAGAGCAGAGGCTCTGCTAATATGAAAGATGTTCAGTGATAATATGAGCAGGTTTCTTCCTTGAAAACTTGCACAAGGTGGCGAACATTTTTGTCTTCAGCCAATGAGGAGTCGGCAAGCCTGAAAAGTAAATGCATGTGCTCTACCTATCTTGCAGCACTTTCTCCATTGCGTTGAACTGTGGCCTCTATCGTAAACTTGTGTCTCTCCTCCCTCATACGCTCGGGCAAAGGTATTGAGAAAGGGCCAACGAAATTCAGCCGACCACGTTGGCATTGCCTCATGTAGATGAAACCATGTGCCTGTGGAATTTTCAGAACAGCAGTACAAATAGCGTGAATGATGTTCTCAGGTGCAGTCGTCGATAATGGCAATCCTGTTGAAATCCTCCAGCCAGACGTCGGCATTCTTGTAAAATGCCTTTGCCGTCCTGGTGTGGTTGACGACAAGGTGTGCTGGCACTTGTGATGTTGTTGACATTTGGTTCGCAGTTATCCTGCATTTAGGTAGTCAACCGCGCTGTGGCTGGAGGCCCTGTAAACGAAGACTGTTATGTACGTGTTGAGGCTCAAACTCAAACTACTTAGTGGCTTTGCGCCTTGGAGACTGTATTAGCTACCGTACATAGAATTTCCGACATAATATCACTTGGCTAAGGCATATAGGCTAGATGCCAATCGAAAACGCGCATCCTCCGGCGATGTTTGGTATTTTCTCTCAAGCGGCTAACCACTGAAGTTGCCAGTCTACTTCACGTCGATATTTTTGAGTATGGTAATTACTGCATTTATTGAATATTGTGATAGGTCAGATTAAGTACACCATGGAAGAGTATGTGAAACAAAGAATGAAAGTGTACGTACCATTCCGAGCCCCCCATAGGTGAGTGCGACTGGCCCAAATGAATACGCGAATGGACGAAGCAAGTCAGCAGTCGGTATTGTAAAATCGTTGTAGACATACGAATAATAAGAGTTGCGGTTAGCCTCGTCGTACAGCGGGGTCGTCTGGTCAGTCCAAATGTAGTGTGAATGTAAAGAAAGGGCCTTTATCCATGTTGGGAACAATAGGTCGATTGGTGCATCCGGGTAGGGTTCTGTGGCAGGCGTTCAACAAGATTGTGTTACTCAAAGATGGGTCTGTTGCTGTTTACACACTTTAGTTGTTTTGTCAAATCGGCGGATTGCAACAATAAAAATTGTGCGACAAGCTCTGCAACAAGTCAATATGTTTTATTATCTGTTACCTTTTGCCACTTGCGGAAGTTTACATTCAATACCCTCCCAGAACGACATGCCGAGCATAGCATTTGCCCCATTGTGATATCTCGGCAGGGCTGTGAAGAGGGTGGCGGCTTTACTATGAACACGTTTCGCTATCGGCAACGAAAACAATAACCGCTGTTACTGCTGATCGCTGTCATGACCAGGGCGAGGGAAGCGTGTCGTTTGTGCGTGGAACGCCAGGATGCACTAGAATCATTGTGCACACTGGCATGTAGGCAGGTTTGTCACGTAGTTTTTGCATTTTGAGGGCATTTGTAATTGGTAGAAAAACGCTAATACTTAACAGATATAAATTTCAATACCGTCTATTCGGACGTTTTGCAAATCGCTGCACAACTTTGTCATTGAAATTTTTACCATGTTTGTTTTTGAACAGTTAGGTAATAAGCAGATCTAACTAAACAATACTTGTCAGCACAAAAAATAGTATGATTAACTCCAGGCAACGCTTAGTAACATACTTTTGGTCGCGTCATGATTGCGTGTGCTGGCATATTTTTAAACTTAAGCTAAATATACCTGCTACACCCTATATAGCAGCCTACGTGTGGGTGCTGTCATGATCAGCCCCTTCACTTGGAATACATCAAATTAGTATGGGAGGGTAAGATGGTTTGACGAATTCGATGCGCTGGTCATCACATCAACAATGTCACGATCTTGTCGTCTACGTCGTCAATCACTTTCCCCCCAAAGTTTTGGCAGATCCGTAATACCTGAAAATCGACGTTTTGTGAAGCATGCGGAGGGAAAGTTTCCGTGTTACAATTTGTCATTAAGCGACACGTCATGAAATGATGTTATATATGTACAAATGTTGCACGCACAGACATATGTTGAAGAGTTCCAGATGTTTATATAACCAGTTGTTTGCACTTGCGGAATGATGCTCCCTTGTACATGCGTATTAGCAACCCCTGGAGCTGATATGAAGCGCTGATGCTCGCGAGAATGCTGGTCCTGGACGCTGCTACATAAATCATCTTCAGCGCATGGCAACTAACTACATTGACGTTAACCCAGCTTGACGGCTGTATCAATGGAGTACATATTTAACATTTATAAAATGGGGTATTCAGCACCGCAACCAGTATTGACGTTTCAGAAAGATTTCTATTCGAAAAGTAGTTTCGAGGCCTGGCGTAGCTCTGTTGTAAAATGCTTCACTGCCACGCAGAATACTTGGGTTCGATTCCGGCTGGGACACTGGGTCGATGCTACTAATGTCGGGTATTTGTTAACACTCGCACGTTCAAATTGTCCGTGTGTGTTCTCGTCGTTCTTGTGTAGATACCTAGTGTCAGTCTTATGTGGCACAAAGCGCATAGCAGCTGCTTATACCCGCCTGTGGTTTTGAGCCACTGTGTGGCGGGAAGTGTTTGACAATGTGCGTGACCAGATTGGACATTCTTCATATTTTGACGAGCACGTAAGTAGTAGTAGTAATCGACTTTTATTCAGCCAAATATACAGGCCGAGCATTTCTACCGCCTGTGCTATCAGTCGACGCTGTTCTTCTTCCCCTTCGGCGCCGATCCAGTCGAGCCAGGAGGTGATTGAAAGATATGGGGGAGGGTAATAGCTGGATTGCTGAGCAGTTGAGCAGTAAAACGGGCAGTGTGACAGGTCAGCGTATGGGGAAGGACAATTAGGACAGCAGGGGTTAGACCGTAATATTCGTCAAACCATCTTACCCTCCCATGCAATATTATGTTCACGCCAAGCTAAGGTGGTGACCACGAGAGCATCCAAACTAAAGCGACTAGATAGATAGATAGATATGCTCAGTCACCAAACATGGCTTAGAAATGCTTCGCATTTATTAGTGGCAGAGAGCCGGGTCAGTTTTGTGCCACTCATAAGCCAGTATTGACTTATGAGTGGCTCATAGGCAATTTATATCTATCCATAAACGGTGAGAACACACATGGGTAATTATAACGCTTGAGTTTCAAGAGAAGCCTCACAAAGGCAGTGTTGAACGTACGAATACAAAGAATGAATTTCAGTCTCCAAGAAATAATTGTACCCTATCATTCTGCGTGGAAATCACGTATTTTACCCCAGCGCCATGCCAAGTCTGAGAAACAGACTCTCCTGTTTGTGAAACGTCAATTCTGGTTGCAGCACTGACTATAGATATTGAAAATGTAACGTATTTTTTTCTAAAATACCACCGTCCTCTCGAGTTAACGTCAATTATAGTGACGTGCCATCCGCTGATGTTGGCCTTTGCAGCAGTGTTTGGGACTGGCCTCCTCGTGAGCCCCAGCGCATACACCAGTGCTTCACGTCAGGTGACATGTTCTCGTGTTGGTAATACCTATGTTGCTGTTGGCATCGTTGCGCAAGTGCAAACAACTACTAATATAAAGCATATGCGGCTCTTTGTGTATGTGTGGGTCCGATTGTGCATATCTGCAGAGCCAATTCATTGCTTCTCGCTCAATAGATGATTTAAACACGTTTACTTTGCATTCGATTGCTTCATAAAACATCGATTCTCAATATGCAGGGGATGTGCCACCCTTTTTTTTGATATAGGCAACATTGAAAGACAATATAGTTTTTCTGGCATTGCTCCTCAATTTCGTATTCCATATTCCGCATTCTGTTCGACTTTTATTCTCGTGGGGTTTCTCTTCAGAATGTTACTTGTGTTATTCAATAATGCGAAGTAGATGAGATGTTATGGCCAGACACGTTGCAATGGTGCAATTTACACTACCTATCCTAAGCAAGTCACATAATTAAACTGATAGTGCACCTTTAGCGGTGAGCCGAAGACACGTTCACTTGGGAAAACGCAGAGGTAAAGCCAACCAGCTGTCAAGCGGAGCAAACGCGAGAAGCAACAACACTCTTCGCCCCGTTGTGGTGATCTAGTGGCTAAGGTACTCGGCTGCTGACCCGCAGGTCGCGGGTTCAAATCCCGGCTGCGGTGGGTGCATTTCCGATGGCGGCGGAAATGTTGTAGGCCCGTGTGCTCAGATTTGGGTGCACGTTAAAGAACCCCAGGTGGTCCAAATTTCCGGAGTCATCCACTACGGCGTCTCTCATAATCATATAGTGGTTTTGGGACGTTAAACTCACATATCAATCAAATCAACAACACTCTTCCTTCTCCTCTTTCACTGGCATTCCTGCTTGTGTCATATATCAATGCTAAAATCATTCCTCCTCTTCCCCCTCCCCCCAAAAAAGGGGCCTTCCTAGTAACCTATGGAACGAGTAGAACGGGTAGGTCGTAGTGCGGCTTCAGTCGATCGACACGAACAGTCTCGCGGCGGCCACGGCGTTGGTCTATCGATGGTTTAACCGGCTCAACAATATAGTTAACCGGTGAGGCCTGACGTAGAACTTGGTGGAAGTCTTAGTACCTCGGCAACAGCTTGGTGGAAAGACCAGGAAGAGATGAGGAAACTCGAAAGCATACCAACGTGCGAGGCGAATGTAACTGTGAAGCCAGGCTTTTGGTCGATAGGGTCTTTGTGGTACGCCTGATCTTGTGCGGTTAGAAAACGTGTGAGTTTTCTGCATTATTCCACATAGGTGGCGTTTTCGGACGGAGTTGTAGATTCCAAAGAGTCTAGACGATACAAGAAAATGGTCTCCACGAATGAGGAAGGGTCGCGCCCGTAGAATAGGAGGACGGAGAAGGTCCTGTCTTAGACTGAGTGGCGCTGTTGTAAGGGTAAGTTACAAAGGGAAGTATGCGGTCCCAGTTAGTGTGGTCAGCGTACACGCAATTGAATAAGATGTCGGCCAATGAGTGATTAAACCGTTCAGTCATTCCATTCGTTTTCGGATGGTATGCGCTGGTTGTCCGAAGCACAACGTTGAATTCACGAAGAACGGCTTGTACGGCTTTGGAGAGGAATGCGTATCCTCGGTCGCTGAGTAGTTCACGAGGCGTGACATTGCGAAAAACAAGACTGTGAAGGATAAATAAGCTAACTTCACGTGATGTGTCCTCTGGCAGCGCAGCAGTTTCAGCATAGCGGGTCAAGTGATCACTGGCGGCAATCACCCGGTGGCTCCCGTGAGACGTGTAATGAAGGGGACCGTACAAGTCAATTCCGATGCGGTCGAAACGTCGGAAGGCGCAAGGCAACGGCTGCAGTTGTCCAATGGTTATGTGCGGCGGGTTTTTTCGGCGTTGAAATTTTGAACACGAATGTACATACTGGTGGACAAAGTGGTACATTCCGCGCCAACAACACCGAAGCTGAGGGCGTGCATACGTTTTTATCACAGCAGTGTGGCCGCACTGAGGATCCGCGTGAAAGGAGTCGCAGTTAAAACACGTACACTCTAAGGCTAAATTACCCCAAAAAGAAGTAACCGAACCCATTGGGTGCGCGCGATGAACGGATAGACTGTTGGGGAGTAACCACAGAGGTATGAGTGCCACGTTCAAACGACTTAGTCTACCTTTTCTGTGCAAAAAGATGAACCGCGGGGGAGACCCGAGCCGTGCGCAAACCGTTGTCGAAGAAACTAGCCATCCTCCTCTCTCTTGGCTCAGTATTTCACCCTCTTTTGCTGGTGACGGTACGCGTTGCGTCGCGCTCGGAGAGCTCGACGATGTAGGATTTACAGCGTGGTTGTATGTACGCTTGGATGAGGGTGAGCTGCTCGTTTTACGTTTTGCCGCACCTATGAAATCTGGTGCCGGTCTTGACACGTCGCCACGCTGCGCTGTATACCCCTGTCTTAGTCAAGATTGTAACGACCAACTCATGACACCACTGGTCAGTCGGTCAAACACGTCCGCGAAGGTAGTCTTGAAAGCGGCCCAGTCGGCGAGCTCAGCTTCGTGGCTGTTATCCGGAGCTCCACTACACCTTTGAGGTAGAAGTGGATGCGGCCAAGTTTATCGTTTTTGTCCCACCTATCATTGACGCTTACTTGTTTGAACGAAGGGGGCCAGTCTTAGAAGTTCTGCTCATCGGTGCAACTGAAGATAACCCGATCTCGCTATCTCGGGATGCCGAACAGCGGGCAGTTGGGGATGTAGGAGTGGTCAGCTGTGCAACGTCGGTGGACATCCTTCATGGCGAAGGTAAAGTTCGTATGTGAAGTTCGAGGAAGGAAAAGGGATCCAGCACTCTACACCACTTGATAGTGCGCTTTTAGCAGTGAGTTGAGGACACGTTTACTGGGGAAAACGCAGAGGTAATGCCGACCAGCTGTCAAGCAGGGTGAGCGTGAGAAGACACAACACAAACCCTTCCCTTCATTCACTGGCGTTCCCGCCTGTGCCATATATCAATGCTACAAAACCATGTTTCTATTGGTATTTAGGCACATATCATACACTGTAGTTTATCAATTATGTTAGTGAAAAACATTACTTTCAGTCTTACTACACTCTCATCACTCTTACTACCTAATTATAAAGGCTAATGCATTCGTCCACCTGGCGATCGACAATATATTCACTCTCATCATGACCGGTGTAAATAATTAGCCACCTATATCACATTATACCAATACAAGATTTTATTGTCCTTCCGTTTTGTTGTTGCTTCAGCAGTGCTGCACAAGTACAAGGGTCTAAATACATTAAATTCAGTTGCAGGGTGCTACTTGTTGAATATATTTAGGCAACCAACAGGCTCGCAAACACAAATATTCTTTTATTTGTATTCGTATGAGCTTTTGAGAGGCCTTATCTATCCGGTAATAAATTCCGTTTTGATATAGAACTTGAAGAATGCGAATCTGAGGGGTACCCTTATTTTACCGTTTGCAGAGTCTGTTCGAAGCACAAAAGTTCTACTTGCTAAGTGGTTGCTGTAGAACTGTTTGAGCCAATTTGTCTTTCGGATACCCATCTAGGTGGCTGTTACATTTACTTTTAGGCAATGAAATGTGGGCTGTAGTTCATACTATCCAATATTATCAGCATAAATCATAAGAAATTATTGAGTACTTCCATCATTATTATTACGATGTCTCACTATGAAGGGTGTATTAAGTTTGTTAGTTACATAAAGAAAAAAACGGACTAACTGAAGTTTGCACTAGTAAAATTCAGATTCTTTTGATGTTGTGAAAGCAACTCTCCCCACTCGGCGACCGAGACGCACCACCCGAGGTGGTATAGCAAAGTGGGTAGAAGTAACGTACTGCCCTTATGCAAACAGCGGCTATTGACTCGATGGTCGCTCGAAGAGGAAGTGAAAAAGCTGGAGAAGCTCTAGTGAAGCTGATAAAATTTTATATTTACAGACTGTACAGAATATCCATACATAGTTATAGACCTAAAAATTACAAAAAAGAAATCTCTTCAGAATATAACCATCTGTAGGGTGACCCAGCGAGATTCGGCTGAGCCGATGGTGTCCAACACCTTGAGCTTGGTTCAGAACGCTTAGCGGAGCACCGAGACTGCTTTTATTCCCTCATATTTACAAAATCGTCAACGAATCGTCACCTCTTTGTCCTGTCGTAGGAATCGCAGTCAGCAAATCAACAACCAATCCCGAGGACTCCACTTTCACGCACGTTGAGGGCTAATGCCCCCAGCCCCAAATAACGCAACAACTGAATGCAATTAAAGCAAAACTAAACGAAGGTCGACGTGTCAAGGGCAAGCTCAGTGGGTGCACAACTATCTAAAATTAAACCTATGCGTTCTGGGATTTGTGCAAATACGACATACATGGTAACACGTCAACTTATTGCCGACGGGAGTGTAATCCGCCCGTCCGCAGTGCGCCCTGAGTGAAACCGCTCACTCCCCGCACGCCGTTATACTTACGAGCTCGTTCTCTCAACTTCTGCCGTGGTGGTTTTTTTGAACCAGCATGAAAGGGGTAGCGCAGACAGAGCCGAAGGCATGCCAGTGCGACAGCTTTCATCAAAAGTGCCAACCGGACACCCGTTTTAAGCGCGAGGCAGACGTCCGATTTTCTCTGCGATTCGGCGTGCGGTGCGACGATGCGACTGCCGGAGTGGTGACATTTGATGACGTATCATCGCGTCGCACCGCCGCCTAGCCGGTGCGGCGAGCATCGAACCGGTCAGATATTTTCGTCGCAGCGTCGCACCATCGAATTGCAGCAGCCAATCACAGCGCGAGCATACAAGTGGCGTCACGATGCAAGTGGCGCTATCTCCCTGCCGCCGCTTCCAGCACCCGTAGTCCAAGGCTCCAGGCGAGTCGCTGGAGCAGTGCGAGCGTGAATTTTCTGACATCGCCGACTACGGCTGCATGACAAACATCGAGTACATTTCCCTGGTGACGTGATATCATTTCGAATTGAATAAAGTGATGCTTGGAGTGTGCCTTTTTTGCACGAAAACGCCTGTTTTGAAACAGCTAGCGAGATCGGAGATCGTGAGCAGCGATGCAAGGTCATTTCGCAGGTAAGCATAGGCACCGGCGTCTCTGCGCTGGCTCGCTTCGATTCACCTTTGCTCTTTACATCGATGGCATTGATAAAGTAGTAATGTTTGCTAACGCATTACATAGGAGCGCAATGCTTGATAGTGTTGTCAAAAAGAAGCGCTTGATGACGAGCTCGCGTGTGAACAGCGTAGGCGACAGCCGGCCCCCGCTGCTAGGCCTACCTGTCGGAGTCGTGAATAATCAGCTGTTGCCGTGGTTACGACGTGCTTGTCGTTCACGAATGCGCTTTAATAATTATTTTTATAGAACAAAGCGTGGCTGTGCAATGTTGTTTGTTTTGAGCCTCATTACGAGGATACCAAGTCGTTCGACCCTGCATGCCGAGGCGCTGCATGGGGTGGAGCCTGCCGCTGATAGCTTCTTTGCCCTCGTGTGTCCCGAAACGTCGCATGCGGCACGCCGCACCATGCGACACCGCACGCCGCATCGCACGTCTGTCTCGCGCTTTAAGCACGATACCGACATGCGATTTTCCATGCGATGCAGCGTCTGGCGCGAAGATGCGGCAGCCTGAGTGCATGATGACGTTTCGTGACGCCTCATCGTGTCGCACCACCGCATTGCCTGTCCGGCGTGCATCAAACCGGTCAGATGTTTTGGCCGTCAAATCGTATCACCACAAGGCCGAAGCCAATTACAGTGCCAGCAGACGATAGGCGTAACGCCGCTGGTGGCGCAATCTCGGTGTCGCCGCTTCAGTCACCCTGGTCCAGGCCAGTTCAGGCGAGACGACAGAGTAAAGGGAGCCTGGATTAGCTGATATTTAGTACCTTTCCCTTGTGACGTGAAATTATTCCATACTGAATACCGTGAAGTTTGAAGTGTGCCATTACTGCAAGACAACGCCTCTTTTGA
This sequence comes from Rhipicephalus microplus, assembly GCF_043290135.1. Lineage (NCBI taxonomy): Eukaryota > Metazoa > Arthropoda > Arachnida > Ixodida > Ixodidae > Rhipicephalus > Rhipicephalus microplus. The sequence continues at coordinate 113,954,886 of NC_134702.1, forward strand.
AACGATTAGCGGTATTGTGAGCAATCATGCAAGGCTATTTCGCAGGTAGACAAGCAACACCGGCGTGTCTGTGAGCGGGCTCACTTCGCTTCCGCCTTTGCTCTTCACATCGATGACACCAGACAAAGTAATACCGCATGCTAATGCATTACGTACAAGTGCAAAGCCTAATGGTGTTGCCAAAAAGACGCGCTCCATGACGAGCTCGTGTGTGTGAACTGCGTAGGCGACGGCTGGTGCCCGCCATGCTAGGCCTACCTGTCGGAGCCGTAAATAATTAGCTGTTGCCGCTGTTTCAGCATCCTTGTCGTTTACGAAGGCATTTTATTCATAATTTTACGGAACGAATCGGGGCTGTGCAACGTTGTTTGTTTTGAGCTCCATTAGGGGGATATGAAGTCGTCCCACCCTGCATGCCAATGCGCCGCATGGGGGTGGTGCCTGCCACTGATAGCTCCTTCGTCCCCATGTGTCTCGTAAGCCGCATGCCGCTGCCGGTACAACGTCGCGCCACAGGCAGCATCACACAGAAAATTGCGCATCTCTCTCGTGCTTCAATGCAAAGTGGGCAATGATTTCGGGTGTCACGAGCCCGCCAACTTCCGAGGGCTACCCGAAATGCACCGGACAGAAACGGGAAGTCGCCAGTGTCCACACGGTGTCGCAGTGCAAGCCGCCTTTCCTTGGCGGCGACTGTTACGAGCGCGAACAGCAAATGGTCGGGCCGTAAGCTGAACTGATGCGAGGATCATACTGCCGCGCTGGGTCCCGGAAGAGGCCCATTCATGCACAGGGTGAAATGGAGTGAGGCAATCAGGGCGTCGTCAAAATGACGTTTCCATCAATACCTTTTTGTCGCCCACTTGGGTTTTAGTTCTTTTGTCTTGGGTTGATAAGAAACCAGAAAAGCTTGGTAATCTCAGGCACCCCAGCACTTCGCCGTGCAGGCACCGGAGTGTGTACGGTCAGGGTCGATGCGGTCTTACTTTTCGATTGACTGCTGTCCAAATAATGCTACGCGCCGGAGCGAACGCAGCGCGAGGGCTGACATGCCTCCCTAAGCTCACCATACAAATAAAATATAAGAAAACTAATACTGCCGCACACCCACTTCTTACAGCAGCCCTATAACACTGTAGACTGCAATTCTGGCTACTACTGCTCGCAATACATAGAGCTCATTTTACAGACACCTTCTTAAAGTGAAACAAATAAATGTGGGCAATTTCCATTTTTAACGGTGCAAAATGTGTTCCTTTAGGCAGATAGCAAGCTATGTCGGTCGCAATGAAGCTGACAAATCCCGGAACGCTGGCATTGACGTACTATAGAGGAGTACGCATTGTAATATATACTCACTGTACACTTCTTCGACGTACTTCGAGTCTAGTCGGTTGCCGGGACTTCCTACATAGGACGTAATGTTATTCAACTTTCGTATAGCAGCCTCTCGAATGCTGCGTCCAATCCATGTTGAAGATTCAAAAGCTTTCTGGTAGGTGCTGCGTATTGTTGACACCATCTTCTTGATTGCTCCTACCATGTATCCTGGAATCTCTGTTGGGAGAAGAATCATGTAAGCCTACAATTTCAGGACAATCTTTGCGCAATATATTGTTACGTGGAATAACGAGCAATATTTAGGTAATTTGCTGTTTTGTATATATTTAAGACTTCCCTCAAGTAAAGCTACTTGAAATATATGGCTGCGGATTTTGCGAATGAAATTTCTGCCATCAACAACAAGAGGAAAGCCAGAAGCGTTTTGTAAAAATAATGTTACCAAAGATACTATAATAACATGAAACTCTTTTTAGCTCGATTGGCATCGTTATGATCAAATTACTTAAAATCCACGGTAGACGTGAAACATAAAACACTCGTTCACATTGGTTATTATTTTGTTTTAATTGAACATGTTGATGTAAAACATTTTGATTATACATCATTTTCTTAATATAAGGTAGGTATTTTCTCAGAAATGAAGATTCCAATTGATAAGTAATAAATTAGTTCTGGCGGTAGAGTTATTGTGGTTTCACTATTACTGAACGCCTTTAAACCATATTGACAGCACGCAAGTTTTTTTAATTCATGTACCAACAATGCACTAAAGATGTATTAAGCCAGGCACCGTACCCTAACTCCTACTTAAAAATGTGAAGCCTTTCTCAGTGGGCTGCAGACACTTTGACTATTTTATCTATCTATCTATCTATCTATCTATATATATATATATATATATATATATATTAATTGATCTATTTATCTATATATCTATCTATCTATCTATCCAGCAGCTTATATCAGGGTACTCTGGTCAACGCGTCCATTATTTGGGTAGGCCAAATCAGCTATGGGCCAGGAAGAGGGTTGGACAAATATATAAGATTGATACTGATATGAATGTCATAAAAATCTTGTCGCGTATGTCATCAGATGCTTTCCTCCAGACGCATGTGGCATACACCCGTACACCCTAGGCTATATGCTAAGCCCGTATGTGCCACTGGCGATCGCAAAACCAGTAAGAAAAACTTACATCGGCAATGTTGACAACACGATATCATAGAATAAATTTCTTGGCCCCAACATAAAACTGAACATACGAATTCTGTATTGCAATGAAATACTGTAATACTGAGAGAGCCACGCCGAGTTTCAAAACTACTTTGAAAGAACAAGAAATGCAAGTGCTATATTGGTGAAACTTATATGTGGTTTCAGTACTGGCTCTCCAATTTTGAAAGCATCACATATGCACTCCTATGATACAGCCGTTACGTCGTGTTAATGCCAACTATAGTTTAGTGCCATTCACTGAAGTTCGTCGAGGTATCATAAGCCAGGTCTACCATCTACAGAAACACGAGCGCTACATATCACCTTACCATTTCTGATGTTCGTAATACTCATGTGTGTGTTGTCATTGATACGCAACAGTTAGCAACTGCTTGTACAAAACATATGAGATTGTTCAAAATATGTGTGTGCGTAAAACATTTGTAGATATTATGAGAGTCGTTTCGTAAGGTTTGCTTAAATAGGATACATCACAGTAACCATCCCTTCACATATGCTTCCCATAACGTCGATTTCCGTGGTACACGGCTACTGCCAATTTTTAGGCGCGAAGCTCCTAATAGTCTTGGGTAGTCTGTCCCTCCAGACTAGCCAACACAGCATATCCGCAGACAGACCGACAAACAAACAGACAGACAGACAGACAGACAGACAGACAGACGAACGCACGGACAGATGGACGGACGGTAAACCGGCGGTTCACCCCACTCATCATCATTCACTTCGTGAATATGGTGCGTCTTTATATAGTTCCGCAGTTCACGCCAAAAGCTGTTTCGTTGGTACCGGTTGCTTGTTTCTGAGGCAGCAAAGTTCCACACGCACATGCCCCCGTTGCCAAAGTTATATTTACTGGCAAAAATTAAATACCTAGCGAGTCCCATATTCTAGCGTACGGTGGTACTGTCAACACGAATAGAGCAAAATTTCACGTGAATGAGTAACAACGTCGTATCATGACGTTACGCGCTAAGATATTTATTGTTGCCAAATCATGGGAACCCCTGATGACTTCGCAAGAAGTAAGTACAACTTATCTGCGACATCACGTGATGTCCAGATGGCTTTCTGGCTCGCCAGGGCAACAACGAAGTCTACGGAGAATGTCAGTTATTGAACAAGTGCCTTTTCGTGGCACCCGCTTCGCTTGTGGTATGCTCAACGCAAGTCACAGGGAACCGACGAATTCTATATTGACGGTAGTTTTGCGAATACGACGGAAGGCAAGCACTGCAATAGACTTACCAGACTGAAAAAAGGGGGTGATAACCGCCAAATTCATGACTTTTCTGACGTGATTGTAACAAGCGTCGCTTGCAAGCTTGCCCCGAAGAAACATGTATGGGTCAGTAAACTCGACCAACTGCCTGTAGACGCTCCAGGCTACTAAGTATTGTAGGCCCTTTTTGCCCATCGACTCGTTCTTGAAGAGTTTCACGAGCAGTGTGAGTACGTGCGGCTCAACAAAAATTTGGTCTGGTCCTCCATATATGGCATTGGTGTACCTAGAAAAAAAGGTGTGCCATTCACCTGTCCAGAAAAGAGAAGCAGAGGTGAACAGAAAGTTATATTGTTGATAGTTATAGCACGAAAACAGAACGATGACAAAAGGACAAGAAGGAGATGAGCGCTCGTCTCCTTCTTACCCCTTTGTCACCGTTCTGTTCTCGCGCTACAACTATCACCATGTCATACCAACTAGTCCGAATTGCCACACTTCTAAGATATACTGGTGTCGAAATGCTGAACTGTCACATTGAACTGCACCGGCAATACAATTCACACTCTACACTAACGGGTGACATCTTCGAGAAACCAAAACACTGTAGACACATAATCGAATATTACATACTATTGTTTTCCGTTGTCAAGTTTGAGCTCAATAAAATAATTTTGTATGAATTTTCGTACTGTAAAGACGACTAAAAATGTCTACAAAACGGTGTTTCTCTTCAATTATTACGAATCCGTGTAACTAATGGATAGGTAATAATGATAATTATAGTGTTATTATTATTATTATCATATAAATATACAACAGTAAACTCAGAACTCTATGCCCCAGGGAGCCTGTCTGCTACGAGATATGTCTCTGTTTCTTTCAATGCAATATACTGCGATCACTACCGAGATAACATGACAGTGCATTTCACAAGCGAGCGCGATGATGTAAGGTGCTGGGTAGATCGCGAGAGAACGCTTTGTGTCTCGAGTAGAGTTGGGTGGGGTGAAGTCCGAAAAAAAATTAAAAATATCATAGTGAATATTTTTTATTTGAGCCCTTAGAAATAAACACCAATGCAAAAAGAATCGTTGTAGTAAAAAGTATCTGCTACCTCAATATTGCCATGTTTCACCATTATAAACATTATTTCGAAAATAATATGACATGCGCCAGATATCGAATTTTCCAACAACCTGCAGGGCAAAACGAGACGCTACGTTGGACGATACTATACAGTCTGAAAAAAAGTTATTTTGTTTTAGTTTTTGCCCTAAAAAACTTGAAATTCCCTCCGTGGGCACTTACGCAGTCCTAAGAAGCCCAGTCCTTGGACAGCACGCGTTGAATTTATACAGGAGCCGGTGTTGTGTTGCTCCGAGACTCTTTGCAGATCAAACATCGCCAGTTTTTGTTTGTGACAATTTACATTTTTGCGAAGGCTCCCACCTCATTGAAATAATCAACTATTTGGCGCCAGATATCTTTTGACGTATCTGCTTCACCTCTTTTTGCCATTTTTATGCAGATATGCTCAGACGTTTTATGGCTTCTATCTTTGTTCACCAGGTATTGTGACACAATTTTTTCTAGCGCCTGTATCTTCTTTCCAATCAGGGAATCAGAGAAAAATCGTTAATACTAAATCCTGAGACGTGTTTGCGAACGACTTGACTTGGAGCTTCCATCAATTTTTATGCGTCTCTTGAGAGCATCCTTGAGAACACGAAAAAACATCAATGCAGTGAGAATAGAGGAAGTCGTGTGCTGAACGGTGGTCACTTCTATTTTATGTGGATTTCCTTCCAGTGATTTCTATGTGATATTTCCGTGCATTTACGAACCTTCCTAAATGAATAAATTTGTTATATGATGTGTGTAATGGAATAGTTCATTTAAGACACTCTTTAAGGCAATGGCTGCCTTTTCTGCCGTGTTCTGCCCCTGTTACAAGCCAGATCTGAAAAAAAAATTGCTTTGTTTCCGTGCACAAGAAGAGCCAAATTTTTTGGTGTTATGTGCTCGTAGTCAGGAGTAACAAAAAATAAATATTTACGTTGCTGTACTGACGAAAGAGTAGCTTCATGCATGGATCCGAAAAACCAACCGAGAAGAATTTCACCCCTTTTTGACGGGTCACGAAAACACTGACACTAGTCGCGTAGTTTTCCCCGTGCGAATGCTGTGAGCAACAATCAACCTTTACAGATTAAAAGGTAGGCAACAGCCGGCACTTATCGCTGCAAAAGGGAAACGAAAAACAGTAGTTTTCGTGTTAGCTACAGAGGCCAGCAAAATCAAAATGCCGAGGTTTACCCACGTCTCAAATTACCCCTCCCTACCCTATACCTCACAAGACAAAGTACACATTGAAAAGTTTTTTGTTCTGACCTGGAATATTTTCTATGCAAAACCAGATGAATGCATACTCTGACTTCTGGCAACCACACATGATATTTTTTTCCGTGACATGATATTGTTTCCCGTGAGTGATTAGCGTATCAGTTCCAAGTAACTTCATGCTTACAATGTCCGTAGCAGTCATCGTAAAAGCGTTGTGCAGGCCAATATCCTTGCATTATCTATGTAATATACAAAACTGTAGTTGCTCTAAATATGCGGTACAATAGGTTACTAAAGTGCTGCAGAGGTATTTTATCGCGCTATGTGCCAGTAGCCAACAGCCAGTCACTTTGCCCGCTCAGCATAACGTATTTAAGTTATAAGATGCTGCAATGGCGACACGTGTCTGCCCCTGTCACCAGCTTGGCTTCGTCGTTATAAAGAACCGAAATAGCGTCATCACTTGTCGTGAAGTGGGATATATTTTGAGCCAGGATGGCAGCAAAGAAAGTTTCGGAGAACCTAAACGAGCAGGCAAAAATGCTTTCATACCTGGTGAAATGTATGGACTAGTCTCTCGGCCGATGTTGAAAATAGTCATGTAAACTTGTTCAAGTTTAGGCAGGGTACCGCAGGTAGCGTCTACTGCAGTAAAAAATAAGAGACGTACCATTTCATAAAATTCAGGAGAATTTGTTTTCATTTGTTCGAATGGTATGCAGACAACAAATTATATCGCCCAATTTTAAAGCTAAGGATGTGGTAGCGCTAGTTCGTTCGTAGGTTCAGAAAACACTTGTATAGTTCTCGAAGATGATAATACGTTGAAATCATAGAACACGCACACTCGAAAAATGAACACTCACAACAGCGTTGATATCTTCAACGAAAAACATATTTAAAACTTCATAAGGCCAATCTTACTAAATGATTACCAACAAAATGCACATATGTGGCGAGACCATCTGCACGTTGGAATTCTGTAAGGGTCCTAATGTACCAATCTAAGATTGTGACACTGCTGTGGCATCATATGAAGAGTCGCGTGCACCGCAGTTTTCGACCAATGCCAGTGTCCATAACCACTATGGGGCATATTAAGTAGAAAGAAAAAAAATTGGCTGCATATCCACGGAGTGAATGATGGAGAGTGGGCCGTTTTTTCAGCTCCCAAGAAACTTGCTCAATTGTGCCCGCGTATCACATGCGATGAGCAAAAGGGCAACCAGAAGCAGCACACAAGACTTTTTAGGCGCTGCGCACAAGGCGTGGTATATGAGACTCCCCTAGGCCATGGCAAGTTCTATATCGGTCAAACGGGGCGTTGAATTAATGAGAGACTGAAGGAGCATGCCAATACTTTAGGCAAAAGTGATCATGCGCATCTTCCATCGCACTGTAAAGCCTGCGGATGTCTGCCAGTGTTTGAAAAAAAACGGTGATTTTTGGTAGGAGCAAAAAACAAACAGCTAGAGAGTGCTTGGAAGCCTATTTTATCAAAAAGAGAGGACCCGATTGTATCAGTGATACATCTATTGTGTTGTACGCAACAGAAATGCATCTTTTGGATAACTTAGTGCCTTGATCATGATGCTGCGCGATGTTTGTTGGCTGTGCACGCATGCGCGGTTTTGTCTTCTTTCCTGTGCGTTTCCTAGACGGTCATTAAACAGTTGGTAGTTGGCGCTGTTCTGTCTTCTCTCCTGCTCTTCCTGCTTCACAATATGTTTTTGCGCCTCAGTCTTCTGCACCATGTCTTAGGACACTTTCACAGTGCTGAAAGGAGACATGCGTATCATTCCAATGGGACCAACCCCCTCTTCATGAGCGAAGTGTATCGCTGAACACATTTAGAAGTTCAGGAAGCGTCCAATTTTCGTACACGAGACGGGATCTTAGTAAAGTAGGCCATAGGCGCCAAGCAGTCGACGTGGGCGTCTTGCTGTAGTGCAGTGGAACGCACAACCTATCGGGTAAGAAAGCAATATGGAGGCTAGGCTGCTCAGAATGGAACGCGATACGTGGGTCTTTCACTTATGCTGGTAGGCGGGCTGTGGCTAGGCTGTGACCAGGCTGCCGGGAGGGCGGGGGGGGGGGGGGGGTAGGTTGCGTGCACGCGTTAGTTTACTGCGGGGTCCTCACCGCCAACGAACCTCTTTTATTCAGTGGCCTCAAGCGCTTTGCGGACGCAGTCTGTCATAAGATAGTAATTGCGGCCGGCGTTTGCAAAGGTGATGCGGACACAACTAAATCAGTGAAAAATCGTCGCACTGTTGTTGAGCCACAGCGACCAAAGCAGCTCCCTCTGGTGAGTGGTTGGTGCCGATACAGCTTCGCTGCCGAGTATTGATTAGTTGTAATGGATTCTTTTTCGAAATTCCGACCGTCTCTCAAGACCAGCAGTTTTGCAGAATGCATCATTAAGTACTATTTTTGAAGCATTCTTAAGCGCTACCTTTCGTTTAGATACGCAGTCTTGTACGAATTCAACAGTTGTGTTCTACAGCGGTTGTTCAAGTAAACTGGGCATCACATTTTCCGTGGAAAAGCTGTATTCATTACCAGTTTTTCTGTTACAAATGCAAAAAAAAAAGTCTCAGAAGGTACTGTTACACCTGGTGCCATTGACAATAATACCTGGAGATTTAGGTCCAGAAACCAATTCTCATAGTGTTCGCAAGCGGTTTAGTATCAAATGCGAAGCGTTCCTTAGCATACTTCTGCGGCTTTGAGTCTATCTATCTATCTATCTATCTATCTATCTATCTATCTATCTATCTATCTATCTATCTATCTATCTATCTATCTATCTATCTATCTATCTATCTATCTATCTATCTATCTATCTATCTACCTATCTATCTCTATCTAACTGTCTCTATCTATCTATCTATCTATCTATCTATCTATCTATCTAACTATCTGTCTATCTATCTAGCCGCCAACGACATTTAGCTTTCCTGCCTGTCTCAATACTAGTATCGATACAAAACTTGGTATGTCAAAACATGGATGCATGATGAGCATAATTGACTAGTCATAACATGAAAATCGAGACGACAAGTATGTCATGATTTAAATTTCGTAGTCTTGCTGCTCTTGCGGTGGTTTCATTCACATGGCCTTTTGCAAAGCTGAAATGGTATGTCTGAGATGACTGCCTAGCGAACATATTGACAGATCCTAACGAGGAAGCCATGACAGGCATCTCATGATTTTCATGTTATGACTAGTTATCACTGCAAGCCACGCTCATGGTGCGCTCGCAGTCGCTTCGCTAGCTTCACGTGTACCCAATTCGGTGCTACGTGACGTCAATGAATACCGAATGTATATGACGGAAAACCTAATCATGATATGCGTGTCATGAAAAAATTGGCTACATTCTACGCCTATATCTCCAGCTCCACATATACTAAAATTTGAGTCACGTGACCTGAATATACGACAAAGGTAAATGGCACGTCTAAACAAGATAATCATGATATGCGTGTCATGTGAAACAAGATCGCATGCTACGCTCATAGCGTGCTCGCGGCCATTTCGCTAGCCCCACATATACCAAACTTGGTATCAAGTGACGTGAATAGACGACTAAGGTAAACGACACGTCCAAACATGGTAATCATGATATGCGTGTCATATAAAACATGACTATCTGCTACACCTTAGTGTGCTCGTTGCCGTTTCACTCGCAGCATGTATACGAAATTCGGTAATACGGTACGTGCATGGACCCCGAAGGTAAATGTCACATCCTAATATCATAATCTTGATATGCGTGTCATGTGAAACATGATTTTATGCTATGCTCATAGCATGCTCATGGGCGTTTCTCTAGCTCCACCTATACTTAATTTGGAATCAGGTGACGAGAATAGGCGACGAAGTTGAATGACACGTCCAAACACGATAATAATGTTATGCGTGTCATGTAAAACATGACTACCTGTTACACTGATAACGTGCTCGTGGCAGTTTCACTCACTGCATATATACAAAATTTGCTAATACGTGATATGGATGGACGACGAAGGTAAATGGCACGTCTAAATAGCATAATTGTGATATGCGTGTCATAACATGATTACAGTCTACGCTTATAGCGTGCTCACGGCCGTTTTGGTAGCTCCAGATATACACAATTTGGTATTACGTGATATGAACAGAAAGGTGAATGACACTTCCAAAGATGATAATAGTTAATTTCCTCCTCCTCGGCTAGCTTCTACACTACCTAAGAAGGGAAGGTGTTTGAGGTTCGGAATGCACGCCCCTCGATCACCCGAGCGCCCAATGTCAGCGCGAAGGAAGAACCGTAGTTCGGTGAATAGACGCTTTAATGTAACACTCAGGCGTCTGCCCGGGTCCAAGCCCAAATCTCCGCTCTGTTTTTCTCAACCAAACACCCTCTTTCTAACTCTCGGTTTAACAAAGAGTCTCCACACAAGCCAACAACTCGTGTGGGCTCGCATCACCATAACCAATCGGAAAAACACTTTCATACCAGGCACCGCATTGCAAACAAGCACGTTAAAAATATAATGTGCGAAAAGATAAGTTCTAGGCATGCCACACTCTCTTCCATGCCAGGCCAACCTCCGTCGGTAGCCATTCTCACGCTCCAGATCCGCCAGCTCTCTCAATAAACGTGGCGTCGTCGAGGCTTCCTCAAGAGCGGTGAGTACGCAGTCAGGCTCTGTGCGCTGACAAGGTGTGCATGCGACAGGGACGCACCCCGCCATCCTGCAACACACCGTAATGAATTATAGAGGGGGAGGATAAGCTCGTCTACGTGCCGCCACTAGGTCTCGGTCATCCGAGTGGTCGCGCGCCTGTTTCATTCTCAATGGCACACGTGCATGCCAACATGACTTACTCAGATGACCAGGTTTGACCTGATTCTTGCAAGACGTGCTTCCGATTAAGCTTTCCCCTTTAGTCCCAAACTGGGGGCAACCTTAACAGCTCTACCCGTGAACCGCGTGAAAGACGATGCCTCCATGTTCGAATGCGCGGGGCCTCCGCATTCGCTTTCGCGGACCCGATCAGCGTCGTCAGTTGACGCGTCGGCTACTCCTCCGCGCTCTGCAGCAGCCGCATTAGTTGCGCTACACACAGCACGCCGCTGATGGGTGCCTCGTACAAACTATATTCATGGCATGGAAGTCACGCACGGCCTAATTTACGTCCACCTAACAACGTTGTTCTCATATTAAGTGACATATCAGCCTCATCATTCGTGCTTCGCATATGATCGATTCGCACAGTACGTGGGATCTGCCAATTTTTCGCACAGCTGGGTCAGAGTTTCCTGTTCAAACATTGTAGTTTAGATCACGTCAGAAAAAATAAAAGACATAATTTTTTTCAGCTATACAAAAAACTTCAGATGTTGCACGCATAACGGTCTTCGGATTGCAGGTATCAGGGAATTAGTGATTTGGTAGAGTAAGTAGCATTGCAGACACGCAGAAATTCAGCGTGTGACCGCAACATGATTTGGAAAAAAAACGTACAACGACCCTAAGCTTTGTTGTCTTTTGCGTTATGTAACTCTGCTTGCGTGTGAATTCGTAGCAATAATGGCATGTTGTACACAAGTGTCATAAGGAGAAGCACAAATATATGATGCTATATAGTTATTAAAAATAAAATAAATAAATGCTTAACACTATATAACCTGTTTACCACGGGGAATTAAGCCGACAATTGCGTATCAAAGGGCACGACCTCTTTTGCTTGCTTCTGGCATCTTCCTTCTAAATATTTCCCACCAGTCCCTGTATGCATGATCGGCCCACCGAGTGGCTCCTAGCAATCTAGCAATCAATGTGTGAATCTTCCTTCCGGAATGTTTCGTTAGGCTTTAGTGTGAAGCTAACAAGTATCTATACACAATTTAAGGAGGAAAGTGCATGCCATATACGATCTTCCCTCTGATGAGGGTGCATAATGGAGCTATGGAATGGTTATAGTACATATCGGTTTAGAGCCGCACAGTTTTTGATGTCCGTATAGCAAGCGGAGGGCAATTTTCTCATCCAAGACAAAATAACAACAATTGCTTTTGGTGGTGGCTTAGAGTTTGCAGAAATCATAAAGCTTCACCGTAGGCACTCTTAAATGTGGCCTAAAAAGAGAATTAAAAATAGTAAAACCAAAATCAACTCACAGTGGTCATTGTATGCTTTTATCTTAGAGGCCAGTTGCTTGCCCACAGGAGGCGTCGCGCCATACATTGTCATAACTTTGATGTAGTCTTCCAATGCGCGCTTTTTTCGTGATTCATACAAGTATAATTGTTCTCTACTGTAGGAAAGCTGTAAATAAACAAGCCATAATTGCTCGCGGGTCATGTCAAGCCTAGATACCGGTGAAAAAAGTTTTGACGCGTAAAATAGCTGAGACACCCAAAATTTGGCGCAAACAGTAAACAGTATCAATTTTTATTTTCACCATTTGTAGGTTCAACCAGAACTTTTGCAAAAAAAACTGGATCTTACAGAAACTTAAGTCAGGAAACGTTTAGGGTCTTTATCGCCATTAATAACGTGCAGGTACACCCATACTGGTTTCATATCGACTATACTAATTTACAAAATAAAGATGAATGACCACAAGCACAAGGTTTTCTTTGTTTTCCATGTCTTCAATATTTGTTGGTTTATTTCTTATTATGAAGAATTGTATAAAAAGAGATGCATCGTACTTAAATCTTTCTTACTCGTAGTTGCCTGAAGTAACTTTCAGAATTTGGCTGTTTCCTTCGTCACGCATACTTCCGTGCAACTGCGAATATTTTTTAAACTTTATCACCATTCTTGGAACAATCGCTGATCATATTTCACAGAGAAAGTATTGTGTGCTGCGTAGGCTCATGTATGTTTCATTTAGGATTTTAGCTGGACGAACAATATATGCCAACAAATGCTCCAACACAAACAAGTCAAGCCTCATTGTTTAGGTGCAATGAAAATGCCTGTGTACGGGGACAGCAGCATTTGGGAAAGCCTGACATGGCACGCTGAGAATTAAAGCAGGACAACATATCTAAAAGTAATGTCGTTTCCTCAGCGTCCGAAGTCCTGTCTGCCAGCTCTACATCACTTCCCAGGGTTATCTTTTCGCCTGGCATTGCTCAGACTCAGTGGTTATCATCTTGGTGATTTATTCTTGGGTATCAATCACTACTTCTCAATGAAATATTGATTTTGTTTTAGTGTAGTCACAACCAGAGAGTTTGTGTTGAAGATATACAGGGGAATGCCATCGTTCGCTTTAGCGCTATCCCTGCCCGACTACGCCTAGATACTCATACGGAAACCACGCATGGCTGTACGAATACATTTTCCCTTTTACATCATTCTTAAAGAAGTCTGTGACCGATAACCTTTAATTTTGTTTCCAGAAGGAGAAGAAAAGTACGTGTATTTCTCGCACTAAGAGCTCCACCCATCTCCTAGTAAATTTTGTTATACCAGGATTCCGTGCCACGCTTAAGGGCTGCATGTTGGCCGCTGGAGTTCTACACTCTTTCTAATGTTAACCTTCTGTAACTCGACTTGTCTGCGCTGAGTTGCGCACAGGAGCCTGACATTTCGAGAGTTGTGTTTAATCTGCATTCCACTCTTCTTAATTATATGGGAGCCACAATTTGATCAGTGCCGCAAATTTTTTATATGTTGCTTTCAAATCCTTCACGAAGATGACATTCTGACCAGTATTTTTTTTAATGGGGAACTCTTCGGAGGCATTTTGAAAATGACAAAAACATTTAGGTATTTTCATTCAATGAAGACATCTACAAAGGCTACCCAAGCTCGAATGCTTTACAGCCTGCAGCTTCACGATGATATGTAATACCCCTTTCACACGTGGCAACTTAAGTGCACTTTCAAGGAGTGTACTAATGCTCACAAATGCCATTAGGGCGGTTCGATGCAACACGTGAAAGCGAGGTGTACTTTGGAAATGATGATGTGGCAATTGTCTGTTTGTAGCGGAACATATATTTGGTACTTTTGCGACCATGTCTCATCATCGAACCACGTTGTCTTCGCTGAAGTAGCACAAGTGGCACATGCCATCTTAAACGACAAGACAACGAATGGCCTACACATGTGCAAGTGCGCCTTGAGGTAAACAATGCGACGGACGCCGCCATTGCAGAGCCTGTGCTGCCGCATCCCCCTAGCGGATATGGCCGCAAACTGGCCGAGGGTGAGAGCAGCAAGGATCTTTCTTTAGTTATGACTTGTTTTAATACATATCAGTATCTGTTATAACGACAACAATAGTTAAAAATGGTAAGAGTTCCACTTTAGGCAACAGCCTATTCTGTGCAAGCCACTGGCAATGAGGCTACACACTTCGTGGCAGCAAAGTGTGTTTGGGGAACACACTTTCCGGCAAGTGTTCTTCGCAGCGAGTGTTACTTAACTTGCTCGTGTGACAGCGCGCGAATAACACTCGCGGCTAAGTGCACTCGCTCGAAGTGCACCTAAGTTGTCACGTGTGACAGGGGTATAAAACTCCGAAGTCATACACAGACTAGGTGCGAATGAATAGTGATGTTATTTGCTAGACTTTTGAAATCAATAGCATTGCGTAAATATTGAGCTTAACACTGACTTCAGGCCTACATTGTAGCCAAAAATTATTAGCCCCCCCTAGCGGCTCTATCTACATGAAGTGCAGTATTTTCTCGAGGTCGCATAATAATTCTCCAAGAAGCTGCGGTGAGATTTCACTGCTAAAGCGAAAAATGTACAGAGAGTTGCATATTTTTCCTCTCCATAACCATACAACTTCCTGATTACCGACGGTGCATATCATAACGACGCTGTTGGTAAAGCCACAAATTGTCGTGATTGATATAATTTGATATACGGGGTTTAACGTTCCAAGCCATCATTTAAATATGAGAGACCAAGCAGTTGAGGGCTCCGGAAATTTCGACCATTTGGGTCTCATTAACGTGCGGCGAAATTGGAGCACACGGGCATACACCAACAAATCGTCATGCGGTCTTGCCCTCTTTGCTATATGATGTTATGCAGAGGCAGACTCACTTACCTTAATAACCCTCTTCTTGTTCAGAAAGTCTTTTTCGCCGAATTCAATAGAAAGCACAACATGAATTCCGAGGTCGAGAGAGCCGCGCACCATTATCTCAGCCGGTTCGACTTTTGTCAATCTCGTCTCGTTCAATAGATCCAAGTTGAGTGACCTCATCCATTCGACAAGATACTGGGTCTGGGATGAAAGCAGTTCAAGAGATGAAACAATTCACAATTTTATGGCACATTTCGCGTTGTATCTCAATGCACCTCGCATTAGTATAGTTAACATGAACAATCGGAGAGACGCAGCTCTGTATGCTCTGTTTATGAGACAACTAACGTGTTCCAAGGTGACATCTGGCGAGCTAGTCCACGCTTCCCTGATCGACTATGGGAACACAAACATCCTTTTCACTCAGTCAAGCACTAAAAGTGCGGTGTTTGTGCGCGTAGTCTAACTAGTTTCCATTTTTTGAGCGAAATCGGAATTCCGCTTCTCAGAAAATTTAACGTCTTAAAAAAAGGGATTCTGGCATATATACTTCTGTAGGTTTGCGCGACAAATAAAAGTAATATTATTGCTATAGCTAATATATAGACAATCTTGGGTGGATTTCGCCGCCAGCATCAGCGTCGATGTGACGTGCCGTATATGTATACGTATCTGCATATATGAAAAAGCAAGAAAAAAAGAAATCAGGAAAAAAATACTCCAGCGCACACAATCGAACGTGGTACCTCGGCGTCGTGAATGCGAGGCGACTGAGCTACCGAAGGATACCTCTTTCAACGTGCAGACGGCAAGCTATTTACACCTATCACTTACTGCTGTTGGCGGGCTTCTCGGGGGCAAACTATCGTGTTTTCAGCATTATCAGCAAAATGACGCATTGAGCTCGCGGGGCCTCTCATCTATCACGTGTACCTTGGCCCACGGAAAAGAGGGGAGTGGAGGATCTATCACGCGCCCTTATCTCGAAGTGGGGGGGGGGGGGGGGGAGGGAAGGATCGTACGTCTAGACTGGTTTGGACTTCACCTGCAACGATGCTGTTGCGCTTACCGGGCACACAAAGGTCACTTCAATCATTGCAGTCTCCGTTTGCGATAGGCGTGGGCTTTTCAGACACAGCGAAGTAACAACGGAGGCGCTTAGTCGCGTTCATCCGTACCTGTGAGTACGTTTCGTGCGTCATTTGTGCGAGAGAAACGTGGGGCATTTTTTGATCTGCTTGCCGTTCTGCGTGTGACCTTCTAATTTGTTGCAATTGCGTTCATTGCTTCGCCTTTGCGTGAACACTTGGACTTTTCTGTTATGACGCTCCTATTTTGCACTCTCGCAACTTACACTCTGAAGAGATATTGTAAGATTGTACAACCATCATAAGATTGTGCATGATAGATGTATAATGTACACATGTAAAATAATCTTTCGCGATAAGAAGAGCTCAGAGTTGCCACTTGTTTGTGCTGTACATGTACTTTAACACCGTACACATAATTTACGTTCTTGTGTTTACAATTGTGAATGCACTAGCCCAGTACTGAATTCAAGCTACTGCCCAGGGGGCGAAGCCACTACAGCATGAATGCAAGTACGCAAGATATCAACTATATAAAATCCGGTGACATGCTAGGAATATTGATTTCACGCAAGAAAGTTGGAGAACGCAGCATGTGACAGATGTTCAGCTTTTAGTCAATGGTTCAAAGACGTATCGATGCCTTCGGGCAAGTTGAGAAGCTGCCCGCAATATCGGGGGCTCAATGGGGGACCAGTGCTGGATAGGTGGCGCGCCGAAATATAGCACCTGGCGGAGAGTAGCGACACAACTCAGCCTCTCGCGCACGCATGACCGACTGCAGTGTACCCACAGAGAAATATACTTTACAAAAAATGGCCACTGGAGCCTTTTTGCAGCCCAGCTGAAAAATGGTCTGACAAAGCACTAGATGACGTACCCATCTACGCTTTTACCTCTTTGTTAAGACATGTATTAGGCTTCTCAGGAGGACATTGAATACCAAATTTCGGCATCAATTTTTCGCAAAGAAGAAATCCTAATAATTTGTGCACTTTTTCACATCCGCACTACATCATGTTTCGCTGACGACATTTAGTGCATCACAACAAACAACAGTAAAGTATGACTAGGAAGTGTGGCCTTTCTGCATTTGTTTTGCCCAAAGAGGCACATTCATTTGGTTTAGATGTACTGTACATGTATTCCCTTTGTGGAAGCATGGGTGTGTAGGCTAGTCGTAACGGGCACTCGCTTTCAGAGTATGAGGGTACGGGTTCAAACCCCAGCATCGAAAAGAAAAAATAATGCTATTTTATTTATGATGAAGACATTATCGCGTCTGACCAGCCGCTTGTGACACTGAAAGCAGAGCAGTAGCTGGGCCGCGTACCCCTACGGGAATATCCACTCTCAGTACATTTCTCTATGGTGCACCACTCTGAGAGCAGGCTCGTGCGCCGCTGCCGCGCTTCATTTTGGAACGAACAGCTGGAAAAGCCATTGCGCCCGTAATACTGTACTGTGGTTTCGAAAAATAACTTTGTTTGAAGGCTACTCTCACATAAACAGTACTAAGAAACGGAGAGAAGCCCTGCAAAGCGGACTGCACCTATGCGTATAGTATCGAAAAGACAATGCTGTGCTGTGATGGCAGCTCCTTCTTCCTCATTTTCTGGTTGCGTGCTGGGTATTAGGCGAATGCTATTGGTGGCTGACATGCCCCCATTAATAAGTCCGTGCTGCGACGATTCCACGCTGCCAACATATGCAGTAAACTAAACAAAAGCAGAGTAGAAGGTAGCTGCGTCAATCTTTTTCTGGCATCATTTGCACGCCCTGTTCGTGGTGTGTATGCACGGGGACGTTGGTCAAGCAAAGCGCCGGGGAAGCATAGCACGTGTAGTTTCGCACTGCTATTCTTGAGGGCGTGGGATATATTAGCAACCACGGCGGCCTCACTTCGATGGGCGTCAACTATAAAAATAAGGTCATGAACCAAGATATATGTGCGCATAGAAGAACCACAAGTGGTCACAGCTTTGATACGCACACTACAGCGTACCTCAAACTGATATCTTGTGTGACACATGAAAGCCTAGCAATCCCTCCCTCACATCTCCTCCCATTCTACGCCACTACGACCCTACGGCTCCGACGGAGGTGCACACAGACGCCAGCGGTGTAGGCCTCGGCGCTGTCCTGGCGCAGCGCAAACCCGGATTCCCTGAATATGTCGTAGCATATGCAAGCCGTACGCTCACGAGAGCTGAGACAAACTACACCGTCACGGAGAAAGAGTGCCTGGCGATCGTCTGGGCTCTTACAAAGTTTCGACCGTATTTGTATGGTCGCCCATTCGATGTCGTCACCGACCATCATGCACTATGCTGGCTTTCATCATTGAAGGATCCCTCAGGCCGTCTCGCCCGTTGGGCTCTTCGTTTACAAGACTACGACATCCGCGTGCTGTACCGCAATGGACGCCAGCATGCTGATGCCGACGCCCTCTCGCGCTCCCCTCTGCCTGAAGGTGATGTGCTCTGCTCAGTATCCTCGGCTGCTGTTTCTGCCATTGACGTTGACATAATCGCTACCGAACAGCGAAAGGATAATTGGATCGGCCC
Organism: Rhipicephalus microplus; assembly: GCF_043290135.1. NCBI lineage: Eukaryota > Metazoa > Arthropoda > Arachnida > Ixodida > Ixodidae > Rhipicephalus > Rhipicephalus microplus. The sequence goes on from NC_134702.1 coordinate 113,973,746, forward strand.
GCTGATCGACTTGCTCTCTGATCCATCCGCAACGCCATCCACACGTGCATTGCGTCGTCAAGCTCGCCATTTCGCCATTCGTGACGGCCTTCTACACCGACGCAATTACGACGCCGACGGCCGGCAGTGGTTACTCGTGATACCCCGCAGTCTGCGGTCAGAGATATGTGAATCCTTCCATTCTGATCCGCGCGCACTCTGGGGTATTCAAAACTTACCATCGCATTCGACAACGCTACTTCTGGCGCGGGATGTACCGCTATGTGCAGCAGTTCGTTCGCTCTTGCTTCACTTGCCAACGCCGTAAACCGTCAGCTCACATGTCGCACGCCAGTCTACAACCGTTACCTTGCCCTGACCGTCCCTTTGGGCGCGTAGGTATCGATTTGTATGGACCAATTCCTCTGACGTCGGCTGGTAACCGCTGGGCCATCGTTGCCGTTGACCATTTAACGCGATACGCCGAAACCGCCGCTCTCCCTGCGGCTGCTGCGCGCGATGTTGCGTCCTTCCTGCTGCATCGATTTATACTGCGCCACGGACCACCCCAAGAGCTTCTCAGCGATCGAGGCCGTGTCTTCTTGTCGGAAGTCGTCGAAGCCATTCTGACGGAGTGCCATTCTGTCCACCGCAAAACTACTGCTTACCACCCACAGACGAATGGCCTCACCGAACGCTTTAACCGCACCCTCGGCGACATGCTTTCTATGTACGTCGCTGCCAACCACACTAATTGGGATAATATACTGCCCTTCGTCACCTACGCCTACAACACCGCCCCTCAGAGCACGACTGGTTTTTCACCTTTCTACTTGCTGTACGGAAGGCACCCGTCGCACACCATGGACACGATACTCCCGTACACGCCGGATCCATCTGAGTGTACACCTATTTCCGAGACAGCCAGGCTTGCTAAAGAGTGTCGCGAGCTTGCCAAGACTTTTACGACGCAAGAGCAAGAGCGGCAGAAGAGTATCCGTGATGCCAGCACCACTTCTGAGCCCACGTTCCTTCCTGGTGCGCTTGTATGGCTCTCGATTCCGACCTCTGCCGCTGGCCTCTCTTCCAAACTACGTCCCAAATACGAAGGCCCCTACCGAGTCATCGAGCGCACCTCACCCGTCAACTATCTGATCGAACCCGTTGAACAATCTTCGGACATGCGCCGCCGTGGGCGAGACATCGTCAACGTGGAGCGCCTGAAGGCTTATTATGACCCGCTCATAATAACAAGCTGTTAGGTCGCCAGGCGGCTCCCTCTTCGACCCCGGGGTAATTGTAGCGAAGCCTCCGAACTATGAAATGGGTCGAACTCTTGAGTACCTTCTAGTGGGGCTACCCAACAAGGACGCCGCTCGCACTGAGAGCCCGTGCTTGGCCGTTACTGTCGCCATTGTGCTTGCTCGCTGTGGACCGGCTATTAAACGCCTTAACAATTGATGTTGATTTGACACCTTCATTTGAGAACGACACAAGAAAGCGGAAAATTTGCAACTGTGTTGTTAGGCAACCTACGTAACGCGTGAAAAACGAAGACATTTGATACTTCTCTAGCAAGGCATACATTCCGATGTTACTTAGCCACGGCAGCCAGTGAGAAAACGCTTACCGCATCAGCTGGCCCCAGAAAGCTGAGCATCAAGTAGTTCATTGCTTTGTTTGTAACAATATTCTTGTATTTTGCTCAAATTAAGTTAAAATGAGGCATCTCTGCATCGAGTCTTTACCGCAATAGTATCTTTTATAACAGCGCAGAGGCGTAGACGAACGTGGCCTCGCCAAGTCTTGTGGACAAGGCTGCTTTCATTTACACGCAACTGTTCATCAAAAAATATGTATATACTACCTGCCTATCGTATCACTCACTTCACACGGTGGCATTGAAGGTTGGTTATGGTGGTGATATAGATGGAGGCATAAAAACTTAGTTAGTCCTAAAGTGCACAACACGGCGCTCAGCGGGCCAGATGAAAAAAAAATACATAGGCCGTATGTTGCTTAATACGCTTGTTTTATTTCCGGCAAAACGCCGTTCAAACTCGACTCTTTGGCCAGGGTTTCCACTGGTGGCTGTCTTCACTATCGAATAATTATAGCAGACACGTGCCGTTCGTCAGACAGTAAAATGACAGCAGAATTTTGCTCGCCTGACCAGTTGGTTGCAACGCCGCTTCCTCTTTCTACGTCCTTCTTTTCCTCTATACGCCCTCCCTCTTTTTATATAAGGTTGCACTAAAATACGCAGCACTACCACCAGCACCGTTTTGTTGTCTTACGGCGAAGCTCGCACGCACCGCCTCTACCAGCGCGCGCTCTCACCGGCAAGGTGGTCGTGGAAACTCCAGTGCTGGTTCCCTATAAAGACGCCGGCTACACTGCGATGCTCATTTACTGACGTAAGCCAGCACTTTCGTAGGAGCACATACGTTTGTTTCAGTGCCACGGCGTACAAGCTGCAGTGCTATCAACTGCAGATCATAAGAAGCTGTCGTAAGACTCTTCATGGAATCCTCGACAACAGCTTGAGAAGGCACAGACAAGTGAAATTTTTGTTATTGATTCAATTGGCGTTGGCCAATAATACTGCGCGATTTGGCGTTGTCCGGACATGGCATTGGTATAGGCCAGTTTCGTTCCGTAGATTTAGGCACTGTATGGCTTTCTAGTAGAATACTTGCAGATTGCCTGGAATCGATTCCAGCTCGATCTCCGATTTTTGTTTTTGATATCATCAGAAACTGGCGTCTATCCAGAACGCCACCTTACCAGCACTGTATTTTTCATGACTCGAACTTTTCACAGTGTTGTGTGACGATTTCCGTAGTCTAGGCTAATATAAACTACGAATCACCTGCGGTACCTACATACTGTTATGCCTGCGAGTCCACAGCGAACGTCCATGCCTCTGAAAAAGGCAATCTGTGTCAAGGCCAGCCCGCGAGCCCGCCTGACGCGAACAACTCAATGGAGTCATCACGCGGCGGCGCCTTTTTGCCGCGCACGCACAATGAGTCACCTCAGCCAGCGAGCCCGTCGAAGCAATCGGCGACTTCCTGTCTGGCGAGTCTGACGCAATGCGTGGCGACGTCACTCGTCCTTGGGTGCAGCCACGTGCAGCGCAGCGGCTCCAGATTCGATGAGATTGACACGGCCCAGCGGCGACCCCATTAGAGGATCCTGACCTCATGACCAGCGGCGCTTCTGGTTGGACATTTTGTTACTCAAAGAATCCACACGGTGCATACAAAAGAAGCCCTGCGGCGCGTCGCGAGCACCAGACCTATGTGTTAGAGAGGAGAACTGGGCTCTTCGGGTCTCTAAGCTGTCGGCCCCAGTGCCGAATTTGTAATGCCTCTGTATATATGCTGTACATAAACCTTGTTTAACTCACCGTCATCTGGTCCACTCGTCTATCAGCTCTGCGCAGAAGCAGTTGCGAGCTGAGAAACCTACGCTACCAAACGGCTATTGACCTTCCGGTGGAGTTCGAAGCAGGGGCGCCTTCGGGACCGTGTTGGCGTCGCCGTCTTTCGTAAACAGTGGTTGCAGCGGTGAGATTCGTGGCGCCCTTCGTAACGTCGTTGGAGGCGCGCTTCGTAACAATACACACCATCGAAAAAGGTATGTAGGTATGTGCGCACAAGTATGCGGAATAGTCTTGATGAACTACACGATGAATAGGTGAAGTTATTCACTTCATAACCTGTCACTCATGTTCGCCATGAAGTCCTGTCTTCCTGTGCCGTTTTTTTTTATTTTGACAGGACTTATATGATGGCCATGACAACGCCATGATGAAGATGGCTCTGTAGATAGAAATGGTGAAAGTGTGTATTGTTGGCTTAGAAATACTTCGCAATTAAAATGCCGATGGGACTTCTAGCTTTTTAATTGCGAATCATTTCTTAGCGAAATTTCGCGACTTCGATTGTCTCTATCTATCTATCTATCTATCTATCTATCTATCTATCTATCTATCTATCTATCTATCTATCTATCTATCTATCTATCTATCTATCTATCTATCTATCTATCTATCTATCTATCTATCTAACTAGCCACGCATGTCTTTGTAGCTTTTGTAACGGTTTCGATCATGTTATCGGTACCAAAATTTGTATGGCATAGCATAACTATATTTATTTATTTATTAGAATACCCTCAGGGCCCGTAGGGCATTACAGAGGGGGTGGGTACAACATATATAACACACAAGAAAAAAAGACAAAATAAAGAAACAAGTATCAGATGCGCAAATCAGGAAGGCAACATAAGTCAACTAAAAATGTATAAGAATTCAAGCACATACAAGACAAAGATAGATAGTGGAAACTGCGTATAGTTACAAGCATTGCTGAGAAATTGCAGTCTTGAATAACAAAGGGTCAGTTATTGATACAACGGAAGAGCATAAGCGACTAGCCATAGCATGAAAATGATAATATCCATGTCATGAATGTCATGATTTATAATTCATGGTGTTGCTACTGTTGCAGTGGTTGTATCAGTGGTATGGTATGATATGACTTTATGGCGAACATAAATGACAGACCCTAACGTAGGAACCCAATGCATGCTTGTCATGTTAAACATGACTACATGCTACGTCCATTGTGCACTCGCAGCCGTTTAGCTAGTTTCGCATATACCAAAATATGTGTTAGGTGACGTCAATGTTTGATTAAGGTATATGACTGGTGCAAAGATGATAATCACAATATGTGTGTCATGTAAGAACATGACTAGATGCCACGATCATAATGCGTTCGTAGTAATTTGACCAGCTTCACATATAGGAAACTTGGTATCACGTGACGTGAATGGATTGCGAAGGTATAAGATTGGTGCAAGCATAATATTCAATATATGCGTGTCATGTAAAACATGACTACATGTTACGCTCATAGTGCACTCGCAGCCATGGGGCTAGGTTCACATATACTTAATTTGGTGTTGCGGGAGGTGAATGGATGGCGAAGGTATATGACTGGTACAAACATGATAATTATGATATACGTGTCATGTAACAACATGACTCATGATGTGCCATGCTTATGATGTGGTCGCAGCGGTTTCTCTAGCTTCACGCATAGCAAATTTGATATTGCGTCGCGTGAATGAATGACGATGCTATATGGCAGTTGCAAACATGATAATATTGACATGCGTGTCATTTAGGAACATGACTACATGCCACGCTCATGATCCGCTCATGGGCATTTCGCTAGCTTCACATATACCGAATATGTTGTTACGTGACGCGAATGCATGACCAAGGTGTATGAGACGTCTAAAATAATAATGATAACATGCGTGTCACGTAAAACATCGCTACATGCTGCACTCATAGCATGCTCGCAGCCGTGTCGGTAGCTCCACTCATACTAAATTTGATATGATGTGACCTGAATAGACCGCGAAGGTAAATGACACGTCTAAACATAATAATCATGACATGGAAGTCATTTACGGCATCGTTTAGGGCTTCTTCATAACGCTGTGCTGATTTTAAAGTGACATGTCAACCTTTCTTATTCGTGATTCGCATATGATCAATTCCCACTGTACGTGGGATCTGCCAATTTCATGAATCGCTATCTTCTAGCACTTGACACGGAAACACTAAAGCTTTATCGCTAGCATTCTCGCTCTTAAAAAGACCAAAACAAAACAGGACGCTTGAGCACCTCCTTTAAGCCCTCAGGCTTCATCGTTAGCATCCAGTTTCTAAAAAAAAAAGGAAAAGCAGGACGCTTGAACTTCTACTTTAAGGTCATCACACTATAGCTTAACGGGACCAAATTCACATCGCTTTTCAACAGCGCCACAATTATTGTGCACGTAACTTTGACTGCTTGAAACTATCCTAAAAGACGAATTGCAACTGCAGTGCCAAAGTGCCCACCTTTATCAAAATCGTGAATACCCTCTAGGCATCCGTAGGGTGCCAGGAGTATACCTTCACAGCTGCACTCTTTGCAAAGAGCGATCAGCTCAAAACCTTCGCATCGCTGCGCATTTCAGATGTTGTGACAACTGGTGAGATTCAATGATTCTGCCACGCAATGTTGAATGCGTTAAGCAGCTCCTCCCGGTACTTCACACTTTAAGGGCTTTTTATTTACAAAGCAGATTCAAACACTGGCATGGCTGCGTGCCGAAACAGCTACTTGCTGGCAAAGAAGGCTCCTTTCAATTCTCACTTGGACTTTAGCCTTGTGTTTTATTTGTTTCAAAGTATCGCAAACATTCCCTCATAGACAAAGCTGAGTTTTAGCTCATAAGAAGAGATGACGCTACCAACAGCGCACTTTCTGCTAAACGATATTTTTATGGCCTCTGAAAAAAAAGAGCAGCAATGCTTTGTACGAGGTAAGCAATTTTGACAACACTGATCATCCACAGTTTGTGCAACTATGCTATTTCTGCTTCATATCCCTGTCCATTTAGGACGTGGTTATGGACAAGAAGGATACTCAATGACACGTGCATCTGCGCACGACCAAGGAAAATGGCGCCTTTCCTTCATGAAACAGTTGGCATTTTGAATGTAAGCTTCGGTCCCTTGTTTATTGAAGACACGCGAATCCAAAGCAACACATGTATTGGGAGACAGTATCAACATTGAATGACCGTGAGAGCACCATTTCTTATAATGATGCTTGCATATTACTTGTCGACCTAAAAGGTATTTATATGAAAGTAGGTTTTGAAGTTGAACGTTCACATACACTACGCAGTGTTGCCGTTTATATTAAGGTATAATTAGCACTTACCTCTGGCTCGTATGACGAAACGAAATTCAAACATGCATGGTACATCGCAGCCGCTTTCTGCCACGAATTTTGATTAGATTCTGGTATGAGCGGAACGATGAGACGTATAAAGGTGAAGAGGCGAATAGAATCCTGAGTCTGGAAGAGCAACAGGAAAATATTACGAGGTCTTCATGAAGACGGCTTTTTTATTTTAACGTTCAGAATAAGAATAATTTGTTTAAACACAAATTAGCCAGTACTTAACCAGTACATACATGAGTAGGTCCCGTAGTGACGAGTGGGACCTCATACCTATGATAACATGGTGAATCATATCGTAAAAATAGCCACACGTGCATATAACGAAAAAAGGTAGCCTTACACTACCAAGAAAATATTTCAAAAATAGTCTTATAAAAAATCATTGAATGTGTAAAGGATATGGGCCCCATCCATGAGACTAAGTTGAACAGGGTAGTAGGTGCAGGAAGATATAAAAAACACGCAAAAAGCTAATGCCTTCAAGGTTAAAACGCGATAGCTTAATCAGCCCGCTCACACACTGCCTTCACACGAGCTGCGAGGAAATAAATGTTTTTGCACGCAGCATTAGTCTTTTGAAACTCTGCTACGCTGCTACTGAATGTACAGTTGCACATTGTTCCTACGCCACAGATTTTTTTCTTATTTGCCGAAGTGCCACATATTGGTCGGTGCGGTACCACATTCCCTTGCGCAGTTGCGGACTTTGTTATGGGTGGGCAGCTGAAAACTGCCCACTGGTAATGCAATCCAGTTGTTTAGAAACCTGATCTGTTTCTAGGATTCTACCAAGGAATAGTACATGCACTGAGAATACTTCTCTTACTAAATGACAATCATAGTAAATGTTTTGCCAAAGTACGTCTACTCAATTAAGTGAATATGTGGTATAGCATCTTCTTGCTACGCAAGCAGTTCGTTTTTGATTCTCATTGGGAACTGATACTTTTTATTATTTATTCCATTTTGCTCGATTTTTAGAACACATATTTTTTGATCAAAAGCAGTGATTCCAACAATAACGTAGACGTTGCGATTTCTGCAAAATGAGCTATTTGGCTCTGCCACAATAAAAAAAAACAAGACCGACTTCATTTAACATCGAAACCTTTGAGCATTTAGTAATAATAGATGAGACTGTTATGGATTCTCAAAAGCAAGTGGTAAGTAAATAACGACCGGTGGCCCTATGGTGTGAACGTTGGTTAAACTGAAATTAGTCTTGTTTGTAAGTCTGGTATTAATATTATTGATGAGGCATGTTTTTGGTAATAATGCAATTACAGAAGAACCTATATTCCGTATACCGAGGTACTCATACATACTTATTCTTTAGTCATTGATAGCATCATTTTTCAGAACATGTCGATTTGGGCTTGATAGTGTCACTTCCAAGCTGCCAACATACTGCTTCATAGCAAAAAAGTACTTAACAAAAACATTTGCTCTAGAAGTGGTACATGCTTGCTGTACGCAAAAGCGGACCGTGTTTCATAAAAATTACACCACCCTGCTGGATAAGTTTCACTGTAGGGAACCACTGTAAATGCCATTTTTACCCTTCTGCAGAAATCAGAAGACCAGATCTGCTAGCACTCATTTCATCAACCACTTGATTGCTTTGATAATATAGCATCCATAATCAATTTAAGAACATGAGGTGATGTTGCCAAGACGGTCCGTTGCTATATACGCGAAATGTGTCGCAAAAGTGACAACGTGCGATGAGTGTTGTTTCACACGTGACAGAAAAAAGGACAGTAGTCACTCACAGTGAATCACAGACACCACGACTGCTCTTTTTATCCCTCATCGAGTATAAAAGACACCGAGCAAAAACAACCACCGTTTCCTCATTACAACAACTCATTAACACAACAGCGTTTATGACATTCATGTAGTAATGTCGAGAAAATACTGGGCTCATTGCTTTAAAGACCGAACGAAGATAACAGTGAACATATCTAGATCTTGCAGAAGTTTCGATAAGAGGACAGTAAATCTGTAAGAGCAGGAAACGTTTTTATGGTTTGACCTAATTTGGTAGAACAACTAGTGTAGCTCATTTGTCGAGTCTCTTGAAGTAACTTACCACTTGCACCTGAGGTGCGCATGTGCATGTTCGTTTACACTTGTCTTTGCAGGTGGCTGTCTTGGAGAATGCACTAAACCTTTATCGACAAACTCGTAATTACTTTTTCGCCTATGTGTGCATAGGGTACTTACGTCCAACATTTCTCAATGTAAATAAAATAAATTTTCGAATCCTAGGTGGTCGTTTTCAGTGTTGATAAAATTAACTCATGGGCACCATATCATGTCTCTGTTGATGATGTGCTTCTAATAGCTTGAGTTCTGTGGTCCTCGTCAAGATGAAAAATGTGAAGGTATTCAGAGAGAAACAAATCGATGTTCAGTTTTCGACCAGCCCAGAGGTGCATCAGTTGATTGAACAGTATGGGCGTTACTGTAACTCTAAGTGTTATTCTTTTATTCAAGAAAATCACACAAAAATAAGCGCATTGAGCTTGCACCATTCGGTTTCAGTGTTGGAAAAGTAAAGGATAAGCACTATTCAACTAAAGTTACTTAGCTACCGGTTTTGCACAGTCATTGCTGATACCTGTATTTCATAGCACGTACATGAACAATAAAAGCACCTTCTCAGAAAAGATATAGCGTAACGAGATTTGGATATTGCTACGGGGCGCCAGAGATGAACATATTAGAAAAGAAGGCGATGTTTGTTGTTATCTCGTGCAGGTTGGGCTCCATCTTGTATGCCTGCGTGTTTATTCGTTATGTATTTATCCGACGCATTTCTTCTGTAACAATTTGTAATATTCACATCATAATAGTAGTAATTTTGTAGCTTCCTAATTATCCTTATATTTCTACGCATAGGTGAAATACAGTCGCATTTAAACTAAAATAATTGGTTGTGCGCCATTTTATTGTGGTTGTGTTATTGTTTTCTTCAGCGGGGTGTCAATTTGCGACCTCAAAAAATCCCCATCACCAATCAGTCAAAAAAAAAACTAAGCCGAAAGAAAAAGTTTTAAATGAAATAATAGTGCATTTACATGGTTCCGTATTGCTACAGCGAAATAGTAATGCTCAATGCAACGGGTTTGTATGCGTAATCTTCAGTCAAGTTTATTTTGACACGCGTACATCTAACGCTTTATTGTGGCAGGATATAGCTTACTAAATATGTTTCATCAGTTGCCTACCACAATACACAAGCCGAGCGTAAATATTCCAGAAAAAAAAACTGAGAAACGAGGGCGTTTGTTCTAATCAGTAAAATGCACAAGCTTAGTTGAGACTCGAAGACAGAATGGCTGGACTAATCTTTACAAAAAGTACAATGTCATTTTTTTTAATATAATAGTAAACACGTGAATGAAACAAGTGGCCATTCTGCTCACATACTTGGGTAAACTCGTCGTTTCCCCTGAAGGTATTGCAGACAAATGCGTAGAAATCCTGGCACGGATCAACGCTGTGGTCGAGTTTCGCACGTATCCACTGTCCCAATGAACGGCAGCGACAGCCTCCACATGCAGTGTCAGGTCGAGCATAGGACGGAATTTGATGCCGTGTTTCGGGTAATGCAGTCGTCCCTTCCGATCGAGGCACTCGCGATGGTCGTGTTACATCGAGCACCGAAGATTTGGGAACGTTGAGGGTAAACATTGTGCCCGTCTGGTGGTGAGGGACAAAAGTACTTTAGTACAATCGTGAGCCAGCGATTTATTTGCTTACTGAGTAGGATACTTCTATCACAAGCAGCATTTTATTAAGCTGGCAAATCATCGAACGACAGTAAATGCTTCAATGAACGGGCGCTCTTACAGTAATAAAAATTACTTCACAACCTTTATGTGACCAGAAATAGTTACTGTGAATAATGATGATGTAGTTATAACACATTGACGATAAGAATTGCATCAGTAGAAAATGGTTCTGTGCACCATTGTGTATTTTCGCAAAATCTCTCCGCCAGGCTTATATTCTTTCAGCCTTATTGTTACCGTCCCGTGTTAAGGAAAATTATGACCTAGCATTTTTTAGCAGTGTAGAAAATCACACAAGCTTTACAACTGCTTAAGAACCTGCTCAAGAAGGCGGAATCGACTTCCAGCCCCGGCAATGGCATTTCTCAGGAGGCGAAATCTGAGATGTACCCAAATAAGATTTAGCGCACAATAAACAGGTAGTTGAAATTTGAAGAGTCCTCTCCTACGGCTGTCCCCGACTATAAATTCGTCATTTCGCCACTCATTACCCTGACAGCTATATATTCAAGGATATTTTTCCGCATACAAAAAATTAATCAAGCAGGTGGGCACAGATCTACGTTGAGGTCTCCCTACAAGGCAGGAATTTACTATATAAGAATACTTTGCATTGGTGTATAAATTTAGTGTCGGAGACTGCACTCTCTAAGCGCATTCGTTTTCGTTGTCTCTACAACTACAATACCAAGAAACCCTGGCGCACTTTGGCGTCAGCGTTAGGAGTGAGTCTGTATAAAGGACAGAAGTGATAACATAGGGTCACGCGTCTTTTGTGCCCCGCCGCGGTGGTCTAGTGGCTAAGGTACTCGGCTGCTGACACGCAGGGCGCGGGTTCGAATCCCGGCTGCAGCAGCTACATTTCCGATGGAGGTGGAATCGTTGTAGGCCCTTGTTTTCAGATTTAGGTGCACGTTAAAGAACCCCAGGTGGCCGAAATTTCCGGGGCCCTCCACGACGGCGTCTCTCATAATTAGATGGTGGTTTTTGGACGTTAAACCCCACATAGCGACGCGTCCTTCATTTTATGTAAGACAAAATGCGCGCATAGGCTGCAGAATATCTCTCTTCAAGCTGAGAGTAAACGCGTTGGTCGTCTTTTGCCAGGTCAACGCCCCACCGGGGTGAGCACTCAGGTGCAAGAAACTCGAAAAGAGGTGGGTGGAGTGGTTCTGTTGCATGGCTTTGGCAAGAACACCGTTCTTTCAAAATCCCTGAGTGGTCGCATGCACCCCCATTTTCAAAGGCATTAGGAAATGGCTGATACATTTGTGTGTGCGCAGTAAACAATTTGCAAGGGAAACAATTTTGTTAGCTACAGAAACAATGCCTTTTCTGTAGCTAACAATCTCGCACTTTAGGGGAAAAAAATTTAACTAACCAAGCACCCATATCAGGTGTCCTTGCTGCGTTAGTTTAGTGGTTACGGTTCTCTAGCGCTCACCCCAAGTTTTCGGGTTAGGTCTTGGGCGCATCATCGCGCTTTGTCGAAAAGGAAATTTTTAGAAGCTGCGATGTTAGTGCACGTTAGGGAACACCAAAAGGGCGAAGTGTTGGAGCCCTCCACGCTTTTTGATGCCTCATCAAAACGGTAAGTTGTTTCAGCGGCATGATAGCTCGTTTGCTTTTAAGCGGTAACAACATTTGACTGGTTGATAACCTTGCATTTGGCCTTGCAGGACACATCTAAAGTATTGTTCGAACCTCGCAACAGATGCATCTTTCTGCAGCTTTTGGGAATGCGACCACTACACCTTGCAAAACATACCTGATTCTTTGTGTTTAGCTTACATATGTGTTTTTTTTTGCAAGGTACGTCCCGAGCGCTTTTTTACTCCTGTGCGATAGCGACAAGAATTTAGGACTTACACACTGGTGAACAGTTTACTACTGTTCGGCACTTATGTGATGCTTACCGTGGTAGGGACCTCTTGCGATTGGTTGACGAACATGAATCGGAGTAAAAATAGGCAGCAGATTAGGCCTGGTCCAGCAGCGAGCAAAGAGACCAGGCAGAAGCTCATCCATTGGGTAGCCTGAGCCTTGTCAGTTTCCTGATCAGGAAGTTGTTCGTTCCGTCGTGCGTATGCTTCGAGATCCTGGATAATTATCCTCAATTACCATGAGCACCAGGTCTAACAATATGAATGGCATTTAGATGGATAGATAGATTGACAGATAGATAGATAAAACGATAGGTAGATAGTTAGACAGATAGATAGATAAATAGATAGATAGATAGATAGATAGATAGATAGATAGATAGAAACCGAAATAAAAATTCTGAAGAGCTATGTACCGAAGTCGGCGGCCGGGGATTCAAACCTGCGAACGTCGGACACCTCTCTGTGGCGCGTGTCGAGTAAGTGAACACAGTCACGCAGTGCACGTCTTTCAAGATACTAATAGTAAACTGATAATACACCACGTTGTCAGCTATTGGTCGAGTTGCTTCCCAGTGTTCAGAGTCATCCCCCCCCCCCCCCCCCCCCCGTAGTATGGTGAAGGGAGATGCCTTCAAGTTCGTTAACCCGCTTCGTAATTCCCCGTAGTTCACGTCAGACCTCTACTCAGTTTTACTGGTAATCATCAGTCATGCTTCATATCTTATCTCTGTGTGTGTAGATTTGCAAGTATTTTGCTATCACTGTAAAGCGTGCATTGAAGATATAGACCAGGAGAGATAAGAAAATATATAGAAGGGAACTGATGGTCTACAAGAGCCAATGTAGCGGTTAGCTGGATTTATATAGTGGACTCTTGCAAGGTACTGCTGAAAAATAAAGCAATAATTACCAGCTTCGACTGCTCACGCTCACATGTGTGTGTTTTTCCGTGTGCCTTTGTACTGCCGCAACGCGCTGCGTGACCTCTTTTTCTTTCTGTTTATTCGTGCGCTTGAACAGACAGTGACCTTCTTCATCAAACTTTCCTGTTTGTTGCTATCGCATTCATGACTTCAGCCTTGCGGTATAACTGAAACGTTTTCGTTCTAAACATTGCATTGAGCCTTCCGTGGCCCTTTCGAGAACTTTTTTGCAACAAACGCATTTTTAAAGACTGCCTCTCCAGCATCAGAGGCATTCGAAGCATTTTTCACTTCGCCTTGCTAAGCACTGCCTTCAGAGTTGCTTCATATTTGACCAATCTATGATGTATTGTGATGACGTCACCATGCGACATGACGCCATTTTAACGGTAGAATGACATTTTCCATGGAGTATGCCCGGCTTTCATGCGAGTACCATAAGATTAAAATTCACACGCATGCCGCCCAGTAATAGAAATCCTCCACACATTATTCAACAATGTCTCGCAAAAAAAAAATACCGTTCGGTAAGGAAGAATCCGGAGACCCCTCTTGTGACGTCATTCATATCGACAGATTCGCTTGTCTAAGCTTGTCTGAAAAATATAGACCACATTACCATGATAGAGTAGAGTCCACGTGGATCTTACAGAAGTACAGGTGCTTATCTTGGTTCTCGGGGTCTTCGCTTGGTACTAGTTAAAGTAGCGCCTTCCGATATAGCGTATCGAACACGAACGATATGGTTCAGGAGGCAGCACGAGTGGTTTAGATGATGGAGACTGCGCCACTAGATGTCCCATACCCACTAGCACAAAGGTCACTATGGGGCTCGTGCATGCGTTAAATATGATGTAAGAATACTGTAGTTAATTTTTTCACCGTTGTTTATTTGTTTCATTTGTTTACCTAACGTTTCGGTGTTCCGAGCATGACCACATTCTATTCACAAAAATAAATGTGACTTTTCGTCTTTCCCTTCCTTTCCACAAACATATTCATTTACATCAATTGCACGTTCTTTGTGCCATTCACGATAGGTCGGTAGGAATACGTTTTAAGGGATAAACAAACTGGACTGTGTTTTCATGCAGGCTAGCCCAGCGCTAACCATCGCTTTGTACTGCACTAGATAGTTTCAGTTTAAAAATTGCCATTCTTTGCCTAAACAGGCAGGTGTGAAGGCATGCTTAGAGACCAAGTATTTTTACCAATTTTTGAATGGCGAAGATAAATGACTGCTGCGGCAGAGCAGTAATTACAGTGCTCGAATGCTGAACCAAATATGACAGGCTCGATTTCCAATAAATATGTGTGTAATACTGAATGAATTGCTTTTGGGATAAAATAGAAATTTCTTTGACAAACTTGCACGCACGAGACGATATTATGGTACTTGTGTTTGTATTTAGGCGCACTTTTTATACGTATTTGTATTCAGTATCTTGTCTCGCAGTTATCAAAGTGCGCATTTAGTTTTGGTCCAGCGTTTTTTCGTGTCTTCTTTTCAGCGCTATATTAAAAGTATCTTTTCTCCTCTCAAACCTTTATTGACAGTTTCAACCAGTCAATTTTTTGTGATATACTGAGGCAATACTCCACTAGAAATTCATTTATGGCTTCTTACACTCATTGCACTTAACTGAATTCTGTTCCTCGCAATAATCCTCCTGATCACTAAGCGTCGTACCGATGGACACGCGGCAGATGCAGAGAATCAAAGTTTTCCATGAGATGGGTTACCTTTTATGCGAGAGCGCCCTTCATCAAAGCATTCACGGCCAGAATATCTCCACAGTGACCCACCATTTTGTTTTGCAGAAGGTCTATATTATCCCATGCCACCGCTTCCAGCAACGCGAGGTGCACTTGCGCTCAAAAAAGCTATTATTTAGATGGTAGCAAATGTCTCCGTATTTCCTCACATTGTGTGTTAACTTATTTTACGGCATATCCTGGCAAGTTCGTCAATACTTCTTGTGTGAATTTGCACATAACAAATGAAGATATCATATTTATCTAGGAATAAAAAAATATAACAAACCCCAATACATAGGCGAACTCCTGCAATTACTGTAAGAGTGAGCCACAAGCCAATTGATGCATTAAGCTCTTTGTTTCCATGCGCTTTGAGGCCGACCCACCTGATTTTCCGTAGGAAACTTTTCACAACCGCATTCGGCATAGCCTGCTGCATATAAGTTGCAATAATGTCCTAAATTGTCAGGAATTAACAAGTCTTGTTTGATTATGTTTTGCAATGGTCCCCTTCCTCAACTGTTTCAATAGATTTTCTTTTTTGGAAAAGTTTTAAGCACGCAATAATGTGAAGAAGAACTTCACAGTGGTCGCAGTTATAGGCATGCATGCTCATATTTCGGTGTACTTTAAAGAGCGCCAGGTTGTCGCCATTTCTGGAGCCCTCAACTACGGCGTCTCCTATAATCATATGGTGGTTTTGGGACATGAAATCTCGCGCAACATATTAAAATAACAGTTTTGGCATTCATTTACGTTGCCAGGTTATGTGCCTTTCGAAATAAAAACAACTTTAAGGGTCGATTTATTTACTGGGTTTTTGAGGATACGACAAGGAAAATTCGCTCAGTCGGTGGCTTGTTGGCGCATTAGGATCGAGCACCCTTTGCCCCTAAAGAGACACAGACATGCATTTACAAATAATACAAACAACGCCAAAATTATGTAAGTTTAGCGGGTGTATCTCAGTGCTTATTTCATATGCCGCATATTTTGCCTCGTATAATCACGGCCATGGAGGAGTATATTGAGTGGTTTGGTGCGTTTCGCAATGCATTGATCACAGTGGTTATTCTCGAATCACAGGCGGTACAGACGTCGTAACCGGGGCCAAAGTGCCGCTAGAGAAACTCCCGCCAAAAGCGGGTGTTGGCCCCGGTGAACGCACTCCCGTGATCATCACGTTGACGCCGCTACGCCACTTGATCGCCATAGGCACTGCGCCGGGTCACCTATAACAAAACGCAATAGGGTCCCTTTTTTCCTTCCACGTATTATTTGTATGCTCAAATTATATGGGTTATGAAGCTTGGTACGAAAAAACTTCGGAAACCTATTCCCATAAGCATCAACACCCGCCGACGATTGAAGTGGGATGGTGACGAGGGGCAAAGTTTTAAAAACTAAAAAAAATTAATTTTATTCAAGTAGGCCTAAGTTTAGACAAGTCAAAGTTAACTATAATTTTATTTAAAGGTTTATTTCACACCTGGCTAAACTGTTGACTGCCTCCATGTTTGGTCGAGTGCCATAAAAGGGGGTAGAGGGTATTCAAGCGATCTGCCATCAGTGCTTGTGTCTAGCACGGCACATTGAGTGGTCAACGAAGCATCGCCAACTTTTTAAATGCGAAGCATTTCTTGGAGAACTTCAGTGACCGAGCGTATCTATCTATCTATCTATCTATCTATCTATCTATCTATCTATCTATCTATCTATCTATCTATCTATCTATCTATCTATCTATCTATCTATCTATCTATCTATCTATCTATCTATCTATCTATCTATCTATCTATCTATCTATGTATCTATCTGTATATCTATCTATCCATCTATCTATCTATCTATCTATCCGCCTAAGACTTTCACCTCTCCTAGCTGCTTCGATAATCGTATCGATACCAAACTTGGTATGGCATAACATGACCGTATGAAGAATATACTTGACAAGTCATAACAAGAGTATTGAATTTGTATGTCATGAATGTCATGATTTATATTCCATGGTTCCGCAGCTCTTGCGGTGGTTTCGTTCACATGGCATGTTGCAAAATTGGTATGGTATGACATTATTGCATAGCAAACACAAGCGACTCCCCGTAAGATGAAAATCATGACATGCGTGTCATGTAACAACATGACTACATGCCACGCTCATGATGCCCTCGTGGCCGTTTCGCTAGCGTTACATGTACGAAATCTGGTATTATGGGACGTGAATGGATGACGAAGGTGTTATGCTGGTGCAAACTTCATAAATATGATATGCGTGTCATGCAACATGACAACATGTTTCGCTAGCTTTGCTTATACCAAATATGGTATTACGGGACGTGAATAAATGATGGTCTGTGACTGATGCAAACAAGATAATCATGCATGAGATGTGTATCATGTGAGAACATGGCTACATGCCGCATTCAAGGCGCCAATACATTTCGACGTAACGCGGTGCGCATGCTCATCGGCGTTTATTTCGTCGCGTCACGACCGTGTTGCCACGCTAGGCGGGTGCCGCTCTGCGTTGTTTTGACGCATGCGCGTTTCAGCGCGTCCGGCGTCCCTCTGTCTCGAAAACAGGGAGACGCAGTGTTGTCTGGGTAACGCATCGGTGCGAAATGCAGCATGTCGCATTTCGTGCCGGTTGCTGTCAGGCCCTGCCGACGGACGCTGGTCGCGCATATCGCGCCTGGCGTCAGACTATAGAGTTCTCGCGTATTGCTTACGGAGCGTCGCTTCACCCAGCGTGCGCGTGCGTCAACGCTACGTTGGAGTATAATGGGTCCTTCATAATGCGCTCGCGGCCGTATTGCTAGCTCCACATATACCAAATTTTCACTACGTGACGTCATTGGATGACTAATTATATGATTGGTGCAAACATGATAATCCTGGCACGCGTGTCGTGTAAGAACATGACAACATAGCACGCTCATATGTGCTCTCGTTTGTTTCGCTAGCTCCACATATACGATTTTGATATCACGTGACGTGAATAGATGACGAAGGTAAACGACAAATCAAAACATGATAATCATGACATGTAAGTCATGTAGAATATCATTTACCTCAACTTCTTAATGTTGTGCTCACCTTAAAGTGCCATATCAACCTTCCTCTTTCGTGCTTCGCATATAATCGATTCCCACTGTAGGTAAGATCTGCCAATTTTTCTTATTTGTTTTTGAGCAGTCAGCTGCCGTCTTAGTACGTAAATCTCAACAGTGGGAACGAGCCACCAAGTTGTGGACACATGGACTTCTATAGAAGGTACTCTATCAGTTTACATATACCTCGTTCATTCTCTGGTGCGGCGCTGTAGTAAGCGCTTGATATTGCGAGCTAACTTGGTGGTGTGGTTTGCAAGATGTGCCGACCACCGACCGGCACTTGCGTAACCGTACACAATTTTGCGCGGATTGGAAGGCTGCTTGATTGTCGGTATGAAGTTGCCACAAGAACTCGGCTTGCCGGGCTTGTTTTTGTGCCAGGACTGCACCATGAGCCCTGAGAGTACGAGCTCTTTCACATTTGCACTATCGGCACTCTTCCCGAGTTTTCCGTGGCATACCCGCGTGGAACATTTCATTAGAAACTTATGCGCGCGTGCTCGTTGCCGCGGCTGCTGGGAGATGGGCGGCATCACTCACAACGCAGCCAATGGTATGCTTGTTGGGTTTGACGCTGGGAATGACGTGAGTGAAAGGACAACCAGTGGAGACCAATAATCACACCACTGCCGCGCTGTTTTCGTTTTTCATAGTTACTTTCAGCTTTCACCATAATGAACATTTTCTCAACAGCGAGGATTTTTTCGTTCAAAGCGCTTTTTGCTTCTCTTTTAGAGGTGGCGGAGCGCCGGTTATGGAAGCCGATATGTCAATCTGAACAGAATAGTTTCAAATTCATAAATTGAATTTTAAAGTGTTTCAAGAACATATCGCTACTTTGTAAAAGTCAACCTGTAATTGGTATGCACTTCACTCATCTGAACCTCTCACCTCCTCTTCCTGTGCCTGAGCCAAAGTCTCAAAACAGTATGCACAAAAAGCATTTCGATATCTTTGTTAAACTATCAACGGGTGCACAGGCAGATGTTTATTGCCGAGCGATAAACGCGAACAAGAGCTGTGGCTGAATTGAATCTGGGGCTTGCAGGCGCGCTGGCACGCTGCCAGCGTGTACTTGCATGTCGTATGCCCCGCCGCGGTGGTCTAGTGGCTAAGGTACTCGGCTGCTGATCCGCAGGTCAGCAGCCGAGTACCGTAGCTGCGGCGGCTGCATTTGCGATCGAGGCGGAAATGTTGTAGGCCCGTGTGCTCAGATTTGGGTGCACGTTAAAGAAACTCAGGTGGTCTCGATTTCCGGAGCCCTCCACTACGGCGTCTCTCATAATCATATAGTGGTTTGGGGACGTTGAACCCCACATATCAATCAATTGCATGTCGTACACCACAGGAGTGTTAGAAATTCAGCACTGACAACAAGAAGCCCTTTCGGCGAGTTAGTGGGTACAATTCACCGCGGCCGCCCCGGGAGGTAAAAATTTTGTAATAACTCGATATGTCCTAAAATATTTACAAATAAACAATACGAAGAGTTCGAGGTATACAGATAGAGGAAAGATCCTTTAAGACCGAAGAGTGCAGTTTTCACGTAGTCCCGTAGGAGCTTATATAACACAAACGCACCATTCTTAGAGCTCGGACATGTTCATGAGGTGAACTACACACCGTGAGTAGAATTGTGCATGTACCATCCTCATGATGTGCTGCGCTGAACACATCAATCTACACAACAAATTACGAAGAACACCGAAACCCTTACTAAATGGGTCGCGAAAGTTGGAACGAAAGTTTTTCGGAAACCTATTGCGACAGACATCCACAAACGCGTGACGATTGAAACCTGACTAGGTAAAGAGGGGACAAACAATCATACCTAAAACTGCGCAAGATTGTTTCTTGAAATCGTCGAAATTTTATACCTGTCAAAGTTTACTATAAACTTTCTTTACTGTGTATATGAAACCTGGTTATATGGGTTATCGCCTGACATTTTCTTCGAGTGCTATAAATGGGGCAGGTGGGGGGGGGGGAGGCGTATTCAGGCAGTTTGCTATTAGAGCTTGTGTTTAGTTCAGCGAGTTTTTTGGATTAGCGAATTCCCAGATCAATGGGCAACGTTCACGTTTCCGCGGTTTGCGTACCTTCAATAGTGTACTTATTTTGCATGTTCTGTTTACTGGTGTGACATTTCTGAGCTGAACTAGCTCACAGAATGTGTAGATAGCCGCTCCTGTGACTGCCGACTGCTTTCGCTGGCGCACGGCCGGCATGCCCTCGCCTTGGTGACGGTCAACGAGACACGCTAAGAAACGAGACGGTTTATACAACGGCTACCAAGCTATAATTTCAAAGTTTCTGTCTCACTCCAGCGGTTTTTGACCATTGAGCAGCGTGAGTTTGCGAGCTGTTATGCTATTGTGCTCGTGAACATACGTATCACATTCTCCTCTGCGAAGTTTTTTGTGGACATTGTGAGTACGTCATTTGGATATTAAAACAACTTTGCGTCCTTAAACTTTTTTTGTTTCTTTTCTCTCCCGCATGAACTTAGTGAGCCTCAAGGCGAAATAAAGACGCGTAATAATACCGACACATGAAAGGGTCAGCAATGAAAGAAAATTTCGATTTCGCGCCATGTAAGGCAAATGCGCGACTTCGCTACCACTTCACGTTGTGCTGTCATAGTTGATTTTTTATTTTTTGTTTGCTAGTATTTGTCTCATTATCACGTACATGGCGACGATGGCAACAAGCCGCTGACTACTGAGCCTATGGGCTTCAATGGAACTCACACTTCCAGTTTACATATACCTTTGAACAGTTGCTCAATATATTTCTTAAGCCGAGAAATAGTTTAATCTCTCTTCTGTGACGAAGGAAACAAAGAATGCGTACGCATTCAGGGTACTCATGAGGTCAGCCAGGTTTTTGTTATAGGTGCGTAGTACAAGGTCTTGTGCTACCGATCGAAGGACAGCTTGAATGAAAGAGTCAAACTAACTAATTAGTACTATAATGTGCTTACTTCAAAACCTAATTGAAAGTGCAACTGATTTTGGTCGTATGTGAGAAATAAGTGCACTGATTTTGGGGGCCGGGTGCTCTAATTACTGCACTATCAACGCTCACGCATGGTGCTTCCCAAATGCACCTTATATTTGTTGCGCCTGCTTCCTTTGATATTAATCTCGCTTGGAGCTGCATGCTGTTGCCGTCTGGTGCGGGTGATGTGAAGTACTGCATCACGACGAGAACGTGCCGACCAGTTGCCCTTAGCTGCTTTCAGCGGGAAACAGTGCAGCGATAGACAGGCTAGTGGGAAGTGGAACAAAACAGGATGCTCATGGCTCAAGTTTGAAACTCTGCCTTTCGCAATTCTCTAGGCCTCTGTTGTGTACGAATGAATGTAGGTACAATTTGCTTCATTAAGAGCTTCCAATGAGCGTTCTACCCTTCAAGTGGCGATGCCTTCAATTCATAATGAATACCATTTTTGTATTCATGTAAACATCAGCTACGAAAAGACTGAAAGTGTCATTTTTGGCATTTGTCGAAGGGTTGAAGATGTGCATTCACTTTTTTTGTTGCGTGAATGCACAGTAAATGGTAATATCATTTCCATACAGAAAAAAAACACAGTGCAAGCAATTCCTATGACGAAGCGCTCAACCATATATGATCGTGAGTGATTGATTGGCTGAATGCCCCTTTTATCCTGGCGCAAATCATCATGAGGGATCTGCCTCTAATGATGCTGATGATGATGATGATATCTCAACAACCGCTCATACCCACGCAGAGGAATTCCACATACCTCGTAACAGTACTGATTGTTGGCCTAGTTGATACTTCATCAGTTGGTGTTTACATACCTCGTCGTTGTCCTCCATCGCTGCAATCATTTTTCGTCGCTTTTGTTGATTTCGCATTGGGCCGAAATCTCCCACAGTTTTGTTGTGTACGCCTCAGACAACTTGTGCTGAAAGCATCGTTTTTTGTTTATCAATAAATGATTTGATCATCCACCACCGCTCCCCCCCACGGAATGGTTTTTTTCTGCACCTAAGGTGATTCACACTTCCTCCAGTATAGGAAGCATTGCAAGTTTTCTACGACTTATGTGTTTGTTTTGCGCTGATTACGATTTCGGCACCCTTACCTTAGGACGTTTAAAGAAAAATTGCCGGAGTGAAAGCTCTTGCAATAAGGTATTGTATGGAGAACTTTATTAAAGCCCTGAAAATCAGTCAAAGACTTATTCTGGCTGCTCCCACGACGGGAGAGAGAGGCCAAGCCCCTCTGCCGCGACACGAACCATCTGGACAGTTTTTAGTTGGTCCGCCAGCGCGTCACTGTGCAGCATTTACTGCCACCACTGTTGACCGTGAGAAGCCGCACCAGCCATTGCCGAGCAGCGCCAAAGAATGCGTCCAAAATTGAGCAAGCCCCCACACCTACTACAATAAATCTAAACCCCGCATTCCGGAACAATTTTATTCATGACGACCCGGTTGGAGTACGTCAGCGTCTGCAGAAGACACAATATAACCGCCTGTAGCTTGTTAAGTCGAAAATGTTGCTAGGGGAATTCCCCGCGCTTTAGGTAATAATGTTTGATTGTATCGTTGTACGTGAACAGCTGGTCCCTAAACTCCTAAGCGGGAGATGCAGCTGCCACAGGGATTGCAAGGCACACTAATCTTTAGACCTTCCTGTGCGCCACCTTATTAAGGTTACGTGGGGCTCCCTCCAATGACCCAGTGTGCGCCGGAAACCAAGTAATGATACGCGGAGTGATGTCCTTACCCTGCAGCAGTCTGTAAGCCGGTTCGATAACAACTACTCCCAAGAAGGCTTTTTGCAAAGCGAGAGTTGCTAAATACTAAAACCCTTCCCGAATCAATTAGAGCTAGGGCAATAGGATTATTTCAACAGGATTATTAAGTAAACCCAGCCACAACAACATATCCTTTAACGCACTCACAGGCAAACTGAGCGCGGCCTTAACGGCTTTTCAATTAAAGCTTCCATTACGTCTTTCTCCCCGTTTTTATATTTAGCATAGCAGCTACGTGCGAAAAATGGCACAGAATAAATGCCTGAAACAAGCGCACCGCATCTTCTTCTCCTAATTCTCTCTGCCTGTTAGAGATCATTCGGATAGGTCTTATGGCCTACTGTGCCTTCTTGGTAATACGCTTAATAGTTATATTGTTCGATTTATTTGCATCAATTACAAAACCAAAGATCCTAATTGCTGAGTATGCTCACTAAGTACTTGATCTGAATGCAACCCTAAAAGTCTGCCATACTTTCTTCTCAAAGGGGAACGAACACAATCCTGTCTAAATGGGCACTCGCTGTAGAGAAATGTTGTACTATTGACCGATGAACTACTTTTCGCCAAGCATTGTCAGGTGCAGTCTTAGGACTATTTCTTGGGCCGCATGAACAACTGCCTGCCAGGCTTCAGTAACCTGGCCTGGGCCTCTGTGGACTTCTGAGGTTGTATCCGACTATTACCTAATGGAAGCATTCCTGGGACGGGCGCGTGGAGAAAGTGTAGCATATACATACACTTTCTTTAACACTTTGCCACATGCGAATAAGGAGCAGTTGTTGCGGAACATGAAAAATTTTATTAGCCTGAGGCAACAGGTACTTGAACCATCAAAACAACCTTGAAATGTAACACGACTAAACATCATTTCGGAATTCCCGAACAGCACACTACAGCACAACGGAAATGGTGCATACGCCCCGCCGCGGTGGTCTAGTGGCTAAGGTACTCGGCTGCTGACCCGCAGGTCGCGGGATCAAATCCCGGCTGCGGCGGCTGCATTTTCGATGGAGGCGGAAATGTTGTAGGCCCGTGTGCTCAGATTTGGGTGCACCCCAGGCGGTCGAAATTTTCGGAGCCCTCCACTACGGCGTCTATCATAATCATATAGTGGTTTTGGGACGTTCAACCTCACAAATCAATCGAAATGGTATATACAACTCATACAGCAAACACGAACTTCTATGTAAGCACGTCTCTACAAGCAAGGCTCCCAGTGAGATCATGTGACATATGCATAGGCTGGCAAACTTGCTGATGAGCCGATGGGCTGAGCGTGGGCCTTGAGACCATTTAGGTGTAGTCGAAGAAAAAAAAAGCAGAGTTTGAGCATGAGTTAGCTGATTTGACCTTGAGCGTGCAACGAGCTTATTCTAGTGGGATGGAGTATGGGTAAGGGTTCATCAGTCAGAGCCCAGGTGAGCGTTTAGAAACTTGCAGAGAGTGCGAAATCAAGCAAGCTCTGAGAGGGAAATTTTTCTGCTAATTTAAGTACAATAGTTCTGACAACCTATGGACGTATGAAACTTACAAGGATGACGGACGCTGTGCTAAAAGGTTCGGTGACATCGCGGCTTGAAGTCGAACGTACAACGTGTATAGAGCTTCATAGGGTCACGAAGACGCAGCAGTGCCCAATGAACAACACACAGTCAATACCCTACTGCAGCATTTCTCTATGAAGCGAAGCAAAACATATCTCACAACAGATGTGCCCAGTTGTAAATATTTCCTGCGAGTTGAAATAAGTGTTAACCGCAATGTTAAAAAATGTAGCCGTTAGGAGGCCAAACAAATGCAGCGAGGCTACCAGTCGCGGAAATAAAATTACCCTTCCTTTCAGCTCGCATCGCTGGGAAAGCATCAAGTACTGGGGATTGCCTTGGCTTGTCTGTCATGTGCAATGCTACAGTTTTTCTGATTGTGCAACCATAATGGTTTACGTCTTTGAACTAGTGTACTCTCAAGTAAGTTACATGTCAGAGTACATTGCTGCCTACTTGTGGCGGAAGAAAATTACATCAGGTAACACGGTACAGAATGAATAAAATGTTCATTATAGGGTAATGCTCCAAGAATTTGTTTTCTTTGTTTTTTGTTTTGCAATGTCTGGAAAGATGCCGTGCATGCTGTCATTTCAGGAAGGAGGTGACCTGCTGACCGCCATCTTGAGTTTTTTGAAAAGTGGTTTGCCTTAGAGGCCGAAATGTGCGAAAGAGAGGCCGCTCTCGAAGAGAGACGCCTTAGCATTGAAGAAAGGAGCCTGGCCATTTGAGAGCTGGAGCTGCAGCAACGAATGTGCGAGTTTGAGGCAGCACAAGAGGAGCGGCGTAAGGAGAGGGCTGCGCTCTTGCAGCGAAACCAGCTTCTAGCAAACGCACTTACGGCACATGTCGACAGGCTGCATAATTAATCGTTGTGTTAAATATCACTTTTTTAAACCCCCCCCCCTTTCAGCTTTAATCTGTTATGACTGCACGAGTTATGTGTCATAGTGGCCCATGTTAACTGTAGAATGCAAATAACTTTCGAGAAACTCTGCATTGTGGAATAAAAATGAAAAATGTTGTTTGAAAAGTGTGGAAAACTGATGTCACGCTGTTTCCTTTTAGTTCGCTAAGCATATAAATTAAACGACATTTTAAAGACGCTAATTGCTGTGGTGACATGATAAAACAAAACGTGAAAGAAATTGTGTCCAAATAGCATTATGACAACTGCAAAAAAATTTCCAAACACAAGAAATTGCCGTAAATTGCGGGTCACGAAATTTTTATTGGAAACGGAAAAATGAAGACTCTTCTGCGTGACAATGACGCGTTGTCTAAGATCTCTTTCAATATTGGAGCCTGAAAATCATATTTAATCTGAGCATATCGCTTTGGTGAAGTCCTCAAACAAAATGGAACAGTGAGGAGGTGGGTAACAGTTTCCTGAGGAATGATCTCTGCAGCTTTCTCAAGCCTCCTTGAGCCCTTCATAGCTAATTTTGGCCTTCTTTGAGTACATCTGCCTCTGTGGCTTTTTTTTTCAAGAAAAAATCCGGCAATCCAACCTATAAAAATAACCAGAAGCGAAAATGTGTGATTTTGTTAAGAACTCTCATTTTTTGTATCGCATGTACCCTCAATGGATCACTTTACAGCCTGTCGACAGGTGCTTTAGGACGTTATGCTTACTGTATTTAGATAGTGTATTATAAACTTGTACATTGCTGTACTATTTATTGGGCTAAAAGTGTTTCCCAACCCTGTGCAAGTAACTGTCATTGACTATGCCACATTGTTTATTTGTTTAATGTTCTCTGTTAGTGACCTATGTAACTTCCTGTTTTACATTATCGCGCTAGCTATTGTATGTATTTGCTGATGGGCTTCAACGCACATGTGTAGTCAGGACTAAAAGGGGTCGTGCCACAATATGTGTGGCTTGCGCGCTCTTTGCTGCAAGCTTTAATTATAGCTCCAATAAGCACAATACACAAACAAAGATTCAATTATTCTCGCTATATAATTTGTTGTCGTTTTTATGTGCGCAATTTTGAGTTCCTGTATGTGGGGACCGAGTTGGGCACGTAGCAGTGTAGCTGTCCTACTCACGCGATCACAAAGCTTTGCACGTGTCATGCTGAGTATGCTCACTGTCGCACACATGTTGCGCACAAGCACCTGCAAAACAAACTCGCCACTATCTAGCGCACTGTTCAATGTTTCATGTTGTCGAGGGGGTGCACTTTCGTTTAGCTAGGACGGGACGTCGTTCTGTATAATGCTATTGTGTTTTCGCTGATTTCTTTAACATTACGAAAATTGTTCTTAATGTTAATGTGCATCTGTTCATTTCTGTAACATTACGTAAATTATACTTATTGTTCATATGAATACATATCTGTTCATTTATTCGACGTTATATAAATTGTTCATATTTTTATTATGTGTGTGTTCAGTTGTTATACGTTACATAAATTGTTGTTATTGTTATTAGGTATATCTTAATTTGTTCAATGCTACATAAACTGTTTTTTTTGTTATTATGTACAAGGTCATTTGTTGTACGTTACATAGGTTGATGTTATTGTTATTATGTACGTGTTCATTTATTCGACGTTATATAAATTGTTCCTACTTTTATTATGTATGTGTTCATTATTTCTACGTTACATAAATTGTTGTTATTGTTGTTATGTATATGTTCATTTGTTCAATGTTACATAAATTGTTGTTATAGTTATTATGTATGTGTTCATTTGTGCTATGTTACGTAAATTGTTCTTTTTGTTATTATGTACGAGTTCATTTGTTGTACGTTACACAAATTGTTGTTATTGTTATTATTTTGTGTTCATTTGTTCTATGTAACATAAATTGTTCATTTGTTAATATGTACGAGTTCATTTGTTGTACGTTACATGAATTGTTTTTCGTTATTATGTATGGGTTCATTTGTTTGACGTTACATAAATTGTTCTATTTGTAAAGTGGCAGCATCTATTTTTGAGTAATGATGAAGGTTCTTGCAACCAAAAACAAACTTCTGAATTGGTTCTCTTTGTTTCTCTATCATGGCTTTTCATTTTTTTTCCAAGACGTCATGTGTGCATGGGACAGGGTGCTGCAGAAACGTTTAACTCTAAATGGTTTGCAGCACTCTTGGTGTGCCTACACTGCAGCGAAATCACCAAATAATTAAATTCTTACAGCAACCAATTTATCCCAAAGCCTACACGATATGAACATGGAGTCCAATTCGTTATCTTCCTATCATCATCGCAGAGATTTTCATGGATTGGTCCAAGAATAACACGTATGCCACCAAGTGAGCACCAATTTCTTTGTTTGCCCACCTCATTACATAGTCATGAACACAGAATTTTCTAAATTGCTACACCGCTTGTTCGACAAGTCTGCTTAACACATTTCCCAAAGCGAGTACTGTTGTGGCCACTGTCCTTCACAATTCGTTGCATGGTAAAAGCAAGCTTTTCTTTTTTTTCCGCACCAAGAAAACTGCCTTCCCCACAAGTCTTTCAACAAACACACCAGCTCATCAGGCTTCAAGTGACAGCATGCACGAAAGTGCTTGCATGCCTACAGACATTCAACAGACCATATCTGCTTTCGCGTGTATCTCTAGTGCCTCCCACATTAGGCTCACTATCAGCAACATGTTCGGCATTTTACAGAGATACTGCCTCCTAATAAACAACAAGCACTTGTTATGCTTAGGTGCAAACCTGAAATCATCTCCGCATTTGCGCAAGGCACACGAACAGGCAGCTGTAGTAGCACAGCACAGCGTCTCGTAATTCGTGCTTGCATATTTCGATTTCCTAAACAAGTTGCGACGAAAAGAACGCTTCTTTGCTAAACATAGTGTAATGCGTCAAAAGCATAAAACATCACGTAACGCTAAAACTATTGCTAGAAATGCCATCTGCTTGGTGCGTCGCAAGAGAGTGCAACTACCGGACACTGCACATACCACACATGAAATGTCCGTTCGTACCCCTGAACAGTTTCTGACTAGCAGCTTACTTGAAAATCAATACACAATTGCCCTCACCGTGCAAAACATTGCATGGAAAAGCACAATGAAATGAGTTAAAGTAATTACCGAACAAGGCCACACTGAAGCTGAACATGTCTAACTAACAGTCCAGTTCGAAAGTAACAACAAGTACTCCTCTAACAGCGGTGGCCGAAGGCCAAAAAACATGCTAGTTTGGCTGCCGTACAAACACGTGTTGCAGTTTGCAAGCAATGTCACCACGCAGTACATTTTACCAACATTTTGAAGACCAATTTTTATATTTTTCCTGAAATGAACAAAAGCAAACTCGGCTATCACCTTTCCGATCACCCACTCAACGGCCTGCCGAACGGTGCTCATGCCCTCGTTGAAAAGCTGTTGCTGCTCAGTGAGGGAAGCGCCGCCATAGAGCCGCATCAGCAGGGGCCGTAAAAGATACGCTGAGTCCCCATAAATGCAAAACAGGCACCAACGCATAAGGCGCTGCAGGTTGCTGTAGAGGCTGCTTTCTCCCAGGATGCCTGTGCACACACACATGCACAAAACAAGAAAACGTTTGAGTTGCAGGTTTGCACATTATAAGGTTGCAAATGTACGTCAGTGAAACATGTCATCACAGCACAAAGTTTTCTTGACAGTGCAATGTTTTCTACGTGACATATTATCACACACGTTAATCTTTGCCAGCCAAAAAAACGTGCAAACATAGGCATGCACAGTGAGAGTGCGACGGCAGGGCTCCGTAAGAGGCAGGTGCTTGAATTTTAACATTTGCATGGTAACGACACTAATGTCATCTTTGCTAGTCCCTGCGATATTTACATGTTTGTTTTAGCAATACTTCACTCTCTTCACATTACGCCCATCCCACACTCATAGAGCACCAACGCTGGAGTTGTACCGTCTGTCAGATATACTACAAGCCTTCGGCGCTAGGGAAGCAACAGACCTCCACTAACCAGAGTCGTGTCTCCTGCAGGATAAGGGTCATCCCGCTCGCACACAATACCGTAGGCCCCCATCACTGCCTGGTACTTCACGACGTGCGACCGCTTGTGACCGGAGAAGTACTCG
Organism: Rhipicephalus microplus; assembly: GCF_043290135.1. Taxonomy (NCBI): domain Eukaryota; kingdom Metazoa; phylum Arthropoda; class Arachnida; order Ixodida; family Ixodidae; genus Rhipicephalus; species Rhipicephalus microplus. The sequence goes on from NC_134702.1 coordinate 114,003,427, forward strand.
CTTTGGTCGACAGATGGACGGCAGATCGGTCGTGCAGTGCCGTCGACAAAGCCCCAACAGTTGATCAAAGTGGCGCCGTGGTTGTGTACAGCCTGCATGGGTGAAATGAAATGGCCACATCACGTCAAATGTTACGCTATTACAACGCCACCACACTTCGAAGTAACTTAAAGCTCGATTATTAGCAAGGCAGTTTCTCGAACACTCATTCAATGAGGTCAACTATCGCTCTTTCGTGGTGCTTATACATCACAATATTTGTTCAAGCTCACCTGAGAAAACACGTTGAGGTTGTCAAGCGTAAGCCATGTGTGGGTCGTAAGGTTGTCGAGCAAGTGCCCGATAACACGATCGACGTGACCCATCACTTGGCTGACAACGCTTGGCATGGTGCAAGTTGCCCGCCCAAACAGTGGTTCGAGGTCGCACCACCGGTTCGGATAGGTGAGCCGTCGCAGTGTCATTAGAAGGGCCTCCTCGCCAAGCACGATGACACCCTGCGCGCTCCGCATGACCTGGGGTATGCGCAGACCATCCCTTAGTTGTTTAAGATGCTCCTGTTCGAAACAGAACCATCGTAGGAAGGTCTGGGGGTCCAGGGCACTGGCGTTGATGAACCCGCCATCAGACTTGTACGTGCGTGGTCTCGGTATCATGGGCACTTCGAAGAATAGGTCCTCCAGATCACTCCGCGACATGTCAAAGTAAGCCTTTTCATGGTACGAAACGCTGCGACACAGTCTTCGATGCCAAGGAATTTTAGCGGGAAATGAGACAGCCAACGTTTCACCAAAAACGGCAAGAAGAACCCCTTAGAATTGGATTACATTGGCTCCGTTTGGGGCTGCGCCTCTTCCATTGAAAAAATTTTCATTCACTGGAAACACTTCGCGCGTACTAATTTTATTGACAATAAAGCTAGATATATTTTTCAATTACAACTTGTCTGGGCGTGCATTTTCTTTACAGTTTGGTATGATGTCGCTGCGATCATGCGTTGCGCTTTGCAGCAGGGCAAACGCTACTTTAAAACTCATATGGCGTGCGTTACGCCGGCAACACCCGCGCCGCTAGCCAACGGTATTCTAAAACTCCCTAATGAATGCCGGACGGCACGCATGATAAGGCTTGTGCCATGCGCTCCGCATTTCGCGTTTCATTTGATGCCGATAGTACACTGGTACCTACAGCGTCCGCATCGAGATGACCAAGCCCGCCCCTACATCCTATCAATTCAAGCTCACCGCGGTATGCTCGAGTATCGTGGTATGCGCAGAGTGTCATGTTGTGGCTACTAGATAAGGTCATGTTGTGGCTACTTGCACAACACCCTTCTGCCAACGATGTGGCACCTCCATCCATACATCTGAGGATTCTGTGTCCAAGTGAAGCTCTGTAATGGAGACCACGTGACGAAAAATTGCTTCCGTTCCAAGTCATACGCAGACGCAGCGCAGAGCATCTCACAGTCGCTGAAAGAATTCCCAGAACTAGGAGAGTCTCCTTCGAAAACGAATAACTAAGTTAGAACTTCCAGGTACATGGAAGTTTCGCAACGCAAAACCAAACCACGACAACAGAAGATTCCAGAATATTGGAATGACGACAGCACAACCGAGACAAAATTTCATGACGCCAAGTCGGAATACGCCAGCGGATTTGATGCCGCGTCGCCATGCACAACGAGTGACAACAAAGTTTCTGCGCTGACTGGTGGACGCAGGGGGCGCCGACCAGTGCGGACGCGAGAAGATTGGCTCCCGTTTCTGTTAATGTTTTCCTTAAGATTTTTGTGGTGCCTGTGCTCGAGCTGCGTTTCATTCGACGCAGTTTCTTCTGAGGATCACGTCGATACCAGACTTTTTTCGGTGAGTGGTCCTTTTGCTGAATTATTGGAACTTTTCTTGTGGAACGCGCCGCGGCTCGGCTAACCCTACCGGGCTCAGCCTAGCGTCGACGGCGAGAGGCGGGAGAAAAGGGGCAACATGCCCGAAGTAGCGATGGTGGAAGGAGAGGAAATCTCTCACGAAGAAGCCAATCGCCCGGGTTGGACGACAGCGCTGGGCAGGAACAAGAAAGCTCCTGTAGAAACGCCAGTTTCCGCGGGCAACGCATCACATGTGGGCTCGAAGGGAGGCCGCCGCACGGCAGCCCCGCAAGGTGCAATGAAGCGCCTCGCAGCTGCATCGAGGCTCCCCCGGCTGCCGAGGGACCACATACGAATTATCGTCAGGCCGAGGGACGGACTTGACGTCAGAAAAGTAAGCCAAATTAGGCTCGCACAGGCTATTGCCATGACGGCTGCTCTTGCCCCGGCAGAGACGGAAGGGGACATCGTTTGCCCAAACATCGCCCAGAACATTCTTGTAGTCTCCACACCGGAGCAGAAGAACGCAAACGCCTACGCCGCGATCCAACAGATTCGGATAAGCGAAGGAGTGTACCATGTGGCGGCATATGTCGCGGCCCCCGATAACACCTGTAAAGGAGTCATACGAGAAGTGGACACTGACATCAGCGAGGCCCAGCTCCAAACGATGATCGTCAACCAGCGAAATCCGAAGGCCCTAGAAGCCAAAAGGATCAAGAACACCACCACTGTGGTAGTGCTTTTCGACGGCATGAAGGTACCAAACTATGTCATATGCGGCGTCAGCATGCTGCGCTGCACGCTCTACAAGCGCCAAACCGACGTGTGCTACGCGTGTGGAGGACTTGGTCACAGGGCCGATGTTTGCCCCAACCCCAACAAGAGGGTGTGCAGGGGCTGTGGGCTCGTGTCTCCACCTGATGATCACCAGTGCTCGCCGAAATGTGCCCTTTGCGGAGGCCCACATCCGACGGCGGACAGAACGTGCAAAAAACGCTTTCAAGTTTCTTACGTCGTGCGACGGAGAAGACGACGGCGCCGAAAGCGCGTCAAAAAGTCTCAGCAACAGCTGGTCGAAGAGGACCGGTCAAGGGATTCCAGCGTGGCGAGCGCTCCCAGGCAGGGGCGTTCCGTCACGCCGGCTGGCCGCCGGCGCTACCGCTCCAGGGGCCGCGCTCGCACCAAAGGGCGCTCTTGCTCCCGGGCACGAATCCAGGAAGTACCTACCTGGGCGGATCGAGCCAAGCCGAAGCCAGCGGCGCCGCCACCAGAGGTAACGCGGGTACCATTGCCAGAGCATAGGGAAGACCCCAGGGTAGCTAAGTTGATCCAAGAGAATGCTTGCCTTAAGGCAGAGATTCAACAGCTGAGGGCTGACCTTGAGTCGTTCCGCAAACATTACTCCTCGCAGGGTGAGAGACAACAGATTCCCCCACCAGGGGACGTGCAGGCGTGCTCGGGAAAACGTAGGGCCTCACCCCCCCAAGGGGAGTGGGATGCTATGGAGACAGAATCCAACAGCAAGGCTCTCGAAAGCATGCAGCAATCGATTAAACAACTGGCTGATAGCATGACTACCCTACTGAAAAGGGTGTCGTCTCTTGAAGGTACACAGGCAGCGCTAGCTACGGGTAGCTCGCCTCCGATAGGCCCGAACAGGGCACAGTCGCCTGCAGGCGCGGTAACAGTCAACCCGACAGGAGATTGGCTGTCTCAGAACAGTAATTATGGCGGGCAACACTAATGAACTGGTCGTCTGGCAGTGGAACTGTGCCAGTTTCAAAAGGCGCAGGGCTCCACTGCTGCACTTTATTGCTTCTCAGGCGGTCAAACCGCACGTAATTATGTTACAGGAAACTCTCGGTGATGCGCTAACTTTCCCGGGCTATCGAGTCGTCTCGGTGCACGAGCAAGGGAAGCGCGGTTTGGCAACCTTGGTCGCAAGAAAGTGCTCCTTTCAAGAACACAAACTACAGCTTGGCAACAGCAAGGCTGAGGTCATTATGCTCTAAATAATCCCCAACAGCTGGCTCAAGAACAGCGTATTCCTCCTGAATGTGTACAGCTCGCCGTCGGACAAGCGGCAGGGGTTCGCTTCGATCATGGCAAAAGCGGTGGCTCTTGCCAGGGGGGCCCCCATCGTGGTAGCGGGAGACTTTAATGCTCCGCACGACGCTTGGGGATACGCCAGGCAGTCCCCCAAAGGCAACAACCTCCTAAAGCCCGTATCTAGCTGTTCTCTTGAATTGATTACGGACCGCAATACCCGACAAGAATTGGCACATCGGTGGTCCGAGACACAACTCCAGACTTGGCGTTCGTCAAGAACGTCGCCGGAGCAGGGTCGCAAAATTTGCAAGAGAATCTAGGTAGTGACCACTTCATAGTGGCTATTACCCTAGCAGTCAATGCAGCTCCCCCCAGGGAATTTAAAGTAACGGACTGGGATGCCTTTCGTAAATTGCGGAAGGAGGACCAGGATGAATACGACAGCTTAGACAGCCTCTTTGCAAGGCTCAAGGAGGATGCTAATGCTGCGACCAAGGTTGTCAAAACGAACCTGAGGGTTGATCGGATGGATGCACGCCTCGCGCATCTCTTAGAGGCTAAGAATTCCATCCTGTCCCGGTGGAGGACGCAAAGGCTCAATCGCCGACTTCGAAAGAAAATTGCGCAACTCAATCGCGAGATCGAAGCCTACTGTATTGAACTCTCCAAACGGCAGTGGAATGAAGTATGTTCTTCGGTTGACGGACAGATGAGAGTGGGGGCCAAATGGAACCTCCTCAAACAATTACTTGATGAGTCACAGTCGAAGGGAAATGAGCGATTGGCTATTGACAGAATCGTTCACAGCCAAAAAGCGAAGGGAGTGTCCGAAAAGGCCCTCCTGAAGAGGTTAGCGGACAGCTATCTTCCGCTGGGCCCTTCCGGCGATGCGGACTATCCTCATTACAGGGGTGGAATGGTGGCGGAGCTGGACGCACCTTTCACTGAACCAGAAATCTGTAAGGTCCTCCACGAGCTCAACGAACGCTCTGCACCGGGCCCGGATGGAATCTCAAATAAGCTCTTACGTAACTTGGATGGCAAATCCATCGAGAAGCTTACCGAGGAAGTCAACAGGATCTGGGAGACGGGGCACGTCCCCGAATCCTGGAAGACAGCTTCGGTAGCGCTTATCCCAAAGCCAGGCAAAGCTCTGGCTTTGGAGAACATGCGACCCATCTCGCTTACGTCCTGCGTAGGCAAGGTGGCCGAACATGCGATTCACCATCGGGTATCCGAGTGCATAGAAAGCAGAGAGCTATTTCCACACAATATGGTAGGATTCAGATCTGCACTATCCACACAGGACGTGATGCTCCTTATCAAAAAACAAATCATTGACAACAACACCAGGGATACTAGAGGCATACTAGCTCTAGACCTAGCTAAAGCTTTTGATAATATATCGCACAAGTTTATGCTTGAGGCAATTTCGGTTATGGGTCTAGGGCAACGGTTCCACGCATACGTTAGGTCTTTTCTCAGGGATCGCAGGGCTACCATTAGGATCGGTCAAATCCAATCCACGGAATTTACCTTGGGAGCGAGAGGCACCCCACAGGGGGCAGTTATCTCTCCTCTACTCTTCAATATTGCCATGAAGGGCCTCTCGGAGCGACTCGCTACGGTGCGCGGGGTTAACCATGCTCTCTACGCGGACGATATCACCGTGTGGTGCATGGGAGGGTCCGACGCCGGGGTAGAACAGGCGCTCCAAGAGGCATTAGACATCACGGAGAACTTTCTAGTCGGTTCGGGCCTGAGCCTGTCATCGGCAAAGTCTGAGTTACTACTATACAGACCCACCCGACAAGGACTGAGGAACCTCACTCCTTTAGAACAGATTCCCATAGCTTTATACACACGGGATGGGCAGAGAATACCCAGGGTTGACTCCATCAGGGTCCTCGGACTCCTGCTAGAGTCCAAGGGGGGCAACTCACGAACTATAGCCCGCATCACCTCCAAGACGGAGAACATGCTTAGGCTCATACTCAGGGTCTCGAACCGCAGGGGTGGGCTGAGCGAGAGCAATCTCCTTCGGCTCTATCATGCATTTCTCATGAGCCACATTAATTATGTCGCTTCGGCATTGCGCTGGTCCAAAAGAGAAGAGGCAAGAATTGATACACTACTGCGCAAAAGCATAAAGCGAGTTCTAGGCTTGCCTATCCACACTAGCACCGAGAAGCTCCTACAATTGGGCATGCATAACTCCCTCTCGGAGGTGATCGAGGCCCAGCAGATGGCTCAGGTCGTGCGACTATCGTCCTCGAGGGCTGGTAGGCGCATCCTGGAATCCATAGGCTGCGGTCCTACGGCGACTAACCAGCGTAATGTAACACTACCACCCTCGATCAGAGGCACGTTTTCGGTAGCTCCACTTCCAAGAAATGTCCACCCACAATACAATGTAGGGCGCCGCATAGCTCGGGCCCGTTCCTTATTAAAATCAGTTGCAAACAGACCGCATCTCGCGACCTTTGTCGATGCAGCCCAGTACGGGCGTTCGGATCGCTTCGCAGTGGTCTCGGTCGATCATAGTGGCACACTCCTATGGTCTGCCTCGGTTAGAAAGGTTTAGGCAATGGTGGCTGAGCAAATCGCCATCGCCATAGCAATGAAGGACCCATCGCGTCCTAATGTCTTTACAGATTCGCGTTCCGCATCTAGGGCTTTCGCCTCGGGCTCGATCTCGCGTGAGGCAGCGGCTATCCTCGGCTGTGAGGGGGCTGCCGGGTTTCACACCATAACATGGTTCCCGGCCCACATGGGGGCCAACGTACATCCTGATGTCCCCAACGCCAATGAGTTTGCCCATGACCGTGCGCGAGGTATCGCTCACCGCGGCGGTCCCGGCGGATTCGCAGGCGGGGACGCCGGAAGATACAGAGATTCGCTACTCACTTTCCACGAGATCATGACTCATGATCATCTATCTCGGAGGACTTTTCCACTTCCTCATCCTAAACTTACGCGACCGCAATCATCGGCCTACATGATGCACCAAACGGGGTCTTTCCCTTCGCGTGGCAGGTTCAGCCATTTTTCGCCCAACATCGAGCCACATTGTCCAGACTGCGGTGAGGCGTATTGCTCATTACCTCATATGCTCTGGCAATGTCCTGCGTTACGTGACGCAGAGTTCAACAAAGAAGAGGACTGGGAGGAAGCCCTTAACAGCGGTGACCTCTTGGTTCAACTTCGGGCTGTCCAGAGGGCCTGCGAGAGGGCGGAGGGCCACGGTCTTCCGGTCCCTACGTGGGAGCGGCCCGCGACTGCTACGGATTCCCCCTAAACGGGGCCGTTACAAAGCAGTTCCTCAGGACCTGAATAAAGTTCTTTGTCTGTCTGTCTGTCTGCGCTGACTGGGGACACCGCGGCGTTGTCATCTCTCTCAACGTCGCCAGAGGAGACCAGCAACGCTGCGGAGAAGCGAAGTGCATCTGCTACGTCTTCAATAGAGGAACTGAAGGCCACAGAAAACGAACAATCCTCGAACGCATCACCGCTGGAGAAAGCGTCGAAAGCACCTCGGGGTGCTGGTCAACCGGTAAAATTGCTCACCAATATCCAACCTCCTGAAACGAGTGCAAGTGGCGACCCTGATGAATGGCCCCCTGCGGGCCTGGAAGGAAGCGTGAAGACAACCCCAACGAAAAAAGTAAAGACGGCGTATTCAAGAAAACCTAAAACGCCTCGCACAAATGCTGTACAGGCCCAAGAATAAGCATCAGAATAGACATCCAGACATTGTAGTAGGCGGTCACCATAACGAAAATTAAGGAGTGACAGATTTTTGAAGCCACACGATCGATATCTTTGTCTCCTGAAAAAGAAAATGGCAGATTCCACATATAGAGTGAATCGATGGTATGCGAAGCACGAGAAAGGTTCATACGTCACTTTCAAATCACCTCAACGTTACAAGCTGGCGGTAAATTATGCCGTACACGACATCCGTGTCAAGATTATCATGTTTTGGTGTGTCGTTTACCTTCTTCATCTATTCACGTCACGTGACACTAAACGTAGTATATGTGGAGCTAGCGAAACAGCCGTGAGCACGCTATAAGCGTGGTAGGTTGTCTCGTTCTTACATGACACGCGTGTCATGACTATTATGATTGCGCCAGTCATATACTTTGCCCACCAAAACATTGGCGTGACACGTGACACCAAAACATTGGCGTCACGTAACACCAAGTTTGGTGTATGTGGAGCTAACAAGTGGCCGCCACCACATCATGAAGGACCCAATATACTGCAATGTAGCGTTAACGCGTGCGCACGCTGGTCACAGCGACGTTACGTTAGCAAAACGCGAGCACTCAATAGTCTGACGCCCGACGCGACCGGTGCGACCAGCGTCTGTTGACGTGGCCGACGGCAACCGGCGCGAAATGCGACGTACTATATTTCGCGCTGATGCGTCACCCAGACAACACTGCGTCTCCCTCTTTTCAGGATGGAGGGACGCCGGACACGCTGAAATGCACATGCGTCAAAGCAGCGCAGCGCGGCACGCACTTGCGAGCATATGGCAGGACCGGTGCCTGTCGTGGCAATGCCGGCGTGAGGCGACGAAATGAATGCCGGCGAGTACGCGCACCACGTCATGTCGAAATGCATTGTCGCCTTGACTGTGGCATGTAGTCGTGTTCTCACATGACACGCATCTCATAACTATCATGTTTGCACCAGTCACATACCTTCGTCATTCATTGACGTCACGTAGTACGAAATTTCGCATGTGTGAAGCTAGCGAAACGGCCACGAGCGCATCAAGAGTGTGGCATGTAGTCATAAGGTTACATGACACCCATGTCACGATTATCATGTCTGGATGTGTTATTTACCTATTCGGTCAGTTCTCGTTGCGTAAAACCGAGTTTAGTACATCTTTATAATCTTTATTGCACTCATATCTTATACAAAATACGCACAAATTTTATGGTCCCATAGCCAAAGGCTAGGGCGGGTCCTAGCCTGTGAAGCTAGCGAAACGGCCGCGAGAGCGTCTTGAGCGCAGCATGTATCAATGTTGCTACATGACATGCATCTCACTTTTATCATGTTTGCACCAGTATCATACCTTGGTCTTCCATTCACGTCCCGTAATACCAAATTCGTTATAAGTGAAGCTAGCGAAACGGCCGCCAGTGCATGATGAGTATGGCAAGTAGTCGTGTGTATATGAAGCGCATCTTATGATTATCTTGTTTGCACCAGTCACATACCTTCTTCATTCATTCACGCACCGCAATATCAAATTTAGTATAAGTTACGCTAGCGAAACAGCCGTGAGCGTATCATGAGCGTGGCATTTAGTCATGTTGTTACATGACACGAATGTCATGGTTCTCATGCTGGTGTCTGTCGCTTGTGTTCGCCATGCAATCATGTCATACCATACCAGTTTTGCAACATTCAATGAAAATGGAACCACCGCAAGAGCTGCAGAACCAGCGAATGTAAATTGTGACTTCATGACATAAATATGATTTTCGTGTTGTGACTAGTCAAATGTGTTCTTCATGCAGTCATGTTATGCCTTACCAAGTGTAGTACTGATACCGGTATTGAAACAGCCAGGAGAGCTAAAGGTCATAGGTGGCTAGATACATAGATAGACAGATACGCTCGAAGTCACCGAAGTTCGCTAAGAAATGCTTTGCATTTAATACGTGTTCTCCCGACAAGTTGTCTAGAGCCCCAAACTCTCAGCGTCACTCCAAGCCTAGTAGCTCAAGCAGTGGAAGTGATGTCATCACCTCTGGAACATCCAAAGAGACCCCAGTAAATTCACAAAACCAAGATCCATCACCTGTTGCGGGTGAGGACGGTATGTTTTTTTATTTTGTGCTGCCCACATTCATTTTTTTTGCTTCCTGTTGCCTGTACCGTTGAAATACTTGCTACCCAGCCCTACAACCACTATTCGTTTGTTGTCTCTGATGCACGCAAACTGTCTAGTATTTCATATGTTTCTGTCAATCACAATCAAACCTTCATGCACTAATTTGTGAGTTCTCTGCTGTGGCGGCTATGCCCTGTTATAGTAATTACATCATGTGAGTTACAATGCATGCTGCGTGTACTATTGCTGTTATTATTGGCGTTGCTTACTGTGTCCGTTCTACCTGTGCGCGTGGGTAAATTGCAGCGCCAGTCCTTCGAGTATCATTACGTTGACTTCATCTGCTGCAGCTTGACACAGGAGAGGCCGTAGAGGCCTCTTACTCATTGCTTTTATGAAAAAATGGATTGCTTTGTTCCTCCTAAACTTATTTTAAATGGGCAGGCTATCTTTCATGACATTAAATGTTTGTGGTTTGAAGCATCTTGTCAAACAACAGGAGATAATGAACCTTGCGTGCTCGCTCACTGTGGACGTGCTTTTTTTGCAAAAGACTAACTTTCGAACGCGGCATAACGTCATGACCATCCGTACTAGCTTTTCGGTCGAAGCCTTCTTCTTAACGCAGTCGAAGCTACGTGGCACCGGTGTCGTGTTTCTCAATTCGAGGTTCAGGCGGGGTGCGCATTGCCTCTTCAATGCAGAAGGCCGAGTTATCACGGTGGACATGTGTATTGACAGCCAGAAAATTTGATTCACCAACCTTTACGCGCCCGTGAATAGGTCTCTTGTCAATGACTTTCTTAAAAGGGCCAAGTTGTTTCTGCTAAATTCAGCACCGTGCGTGTTGCTAAGTGATTTGAACTGCGTTTTTGAATCGATTCTAGATGTTCGAGATCCTAGTCAAGCACGAAGCACATTCCATTCGAAAGAGCTACAGAAAATATGTAGAGAGTCGAAGCTTGTGGATGCATGGACAACGCTTCACGGGAATAACTTTGGAGCTGCGCGCGTTCAGGGTATGTCTCAGAGCAGGATTGACGGAGTTTATATTCTTAACGGGCTCGTTGCAAGTTGAGAGACTTGCGATGTCATTTCTTTAGCGCCTGAACAACGCAAGCTCAGCGACTACAAGCCAGTGCTGTTCATCTTGAAGGCCCAGCTAGAAAGACATTGCTACAAGTTGTGGCAAATGAATTTATCAATCTTAAATGAGGAAGTTTCGGCATCTGTAATACGCATTCATATTTATGCGTCTTTGGAAGACACGCCGCAAATAGCGCACACAGCATGGGAGCACTTGAAGGCCAGATGGCGTATGATTGCGCACGAGGCAGGGAAAAGGTGCCATTCACGTCTAACATCACAAATGAATGAAACATTGAGGCGTATTGAAGTCGTTTAGCGCGCAGGTAATCTAACCGGCGCAATGCAAGAGTACATTGGCCAAAAAAAAGCTAAATATGACCTCTTGCTGAGGGCAAGTTTCGGGGCTTTTACACGCGCAGAGGAACTGCACCTGCCTACGAATGATTTAGGCAACTTGGCATACGCACAGCGAGCAGGGGTGAGCAAACACCAGCCCAGTACTCTCAGCGAAGCACGGGCGGAGTGTGGGAGAATCGTCCCAGATGTCAAATAAATCAATGAGGTTTTTCGGGCACATTTTGAAAGGCTCTCCTCTGGAGACCATCGCTCAAAAGACAGCAACCAGCATCACAGAATCGCAGACTTTTATGAAGGCTTGCCCACACTCTGTCCTGAGGCACCTGATATGATCTGCGCTGAGACGACAAAAGATGAAGTTTTGCAATTTCTGAGGAAAATGAAGGCTACCACTGTTACAGGTCGAGACGGAATACTGACGGGGTTTTGTATAAGTTTCTTCGACGTCTTAGGCGAGGCACTTACTGACATGATCAACGGGTTCATTGTTGATGGGCAAAAACTGAAGTCTTTCGGTGAGGGCCTTGCAGTCTCGCTGCCAAAAGAGGGCAAGGATCCTGATGATGCACGTTCATGGGGGGCCGATTACCCTCCTTAACACGGACTACAAACTTGTAGCTGCGATGCTTGGCCTGAGGCTAAAACCTTTTTTGCCCGATATAGTGTAACACGCGCAAACGTATGCAGTGCCGGGTAGGTCGATTTTCTAAACACTTACTCTGATAAGAGATTTGTTCTACTATGCCAACGTTGAAAACGTTACCGGGGCTGTCGTGTCGTTAGATCAAGCTAAGGCCTTCGACATGGTCGAACATGACTACTTATACTGCGTACTTAGGATGTTTGGTTTGCCTGAGCAGTACGTCGGCTGTATAAAGCTTCTATACATCTACATGACTAGACGACTCCTCATAAATGGTGTGGAGACAACAAGCTGGCCAGTAAAACGAGGTGTTCGCCAGGGATGCCCAAACAGACCGGTGCTCTTTGTTCTTTCCATAGATCCTCTTCTTAGGAAAGTGTTAATGTGCCATAATAATCCGGGCTTTCTAATGACAAGTCTGGGGTCAGTTAACATCAAAGCTTATGCTGATGACATCTTTGTGTTCGTGTGAAACCAAGCCAGTTACCAGGCTTTCTCGGAGCTGTTTGAACAGTATGCCAGTTTATCGGGTACTTTCCTGAATGCGGAGAAAGTCAAAGCCCTTCGTTTCGGTGGCTTTCACGGCTCATTGCCGGGAGATATTTAATACGTGGTTGCCGTAAATGTTCTCGGGGTATACTTTCAAGGCAGGGAGGTGGCCCAAAGAAATTGGGAGGATGCCGTACATAGAGCCACGCAAGTCTTAACGTGTTTCACTGACTTTAATTTATCACTTGACGCCAAAGTGACGGTGGTGAAAACCAAAGCATTCGCATATGCTTTTTATAACGGACACATTACACTAAAACCCAAACTTTTTGTGAGCCACCTTGCGTCAATAATTGGAGCCTTTCTATGAGACGGGAAGACACCAAAAGTTCCGCAAAAGCTCCTGAAGCTTTAAAAAGTTGTGGAGGACTCAGTCTGCCAGATGTTGCAACATTCAAAAAGGCACTTGCAGCTAAAACAGTTCAAAAGTTGTTTCAGTACAATGTTTACTCTTGTCATGGTATATTGCTAATGTGGACCGGAACTCTTGGAACCGCATTCGCGTCGGAAAGGTATCGGGAGCCTCAAGCAAAATACCCACATGCCTTTTATAAAACAGCAGAGGGTCTCAAGCGTTCGGTTGATGGTGACGCCGCCGAAGAATACTTTGCAAAGCTTGCACCCGCACGCATTAGCGAAATAATATTCCGTTGCTCTATTACTGACGAGTAAACACAGAGATGGATGCCCAGCAAGTGAAATTGCGGAGAAACCACGTACCGGAAATAGCTCGAGAGTTTGATTAGCTGTGGCAGTGGTACGCGTTGCCCACTCGTCAGAGACTATCAAAGTGGGGCGTCGTTCACAATTACCACTGCCCCAACTGCGGGAAAAGGGAAACCATTCACCACACGATGTTTGAATGCGTAGCGCCCAAAGGCGTGTGGCACGTCATGCGTCGTTATTTCAGAATGTCGATTCCTTCGGGCCAACAGCGCAGAAGGGGCTTATTTGAACAACTCACACAGTTCGTCACAAGGTTCGTCTTTTGGCGTCGCCGCTGTATGGCCGAAGCATGGTAATGATCCCAACGAGCTCCATACCCAGCGTTACAGAAGATTAGAAAGATCATGGTTGAGTATTTTACCGAACAGATTAAAATGCAGGGTGAAGAAGCCTTAATCACAAGGGGCCATGTACGTTCTTTAGGGGCAAAGCTCCTTATAGTGGCAACCGTTTGTCCCTTGTAGCCGTTGTAGTATGTAACAAGTATAACATTTTGACCTCCAAGGTGGTGCCGGTGAGTGATTCCTTCTTTGCGTTGATGAACAATAGTGCTCAATGTACAGGCCAATGGCTGCTAATGGGGAATGAGAGACCGGAGCATTCGGCTTTTAGTTAACGCGCATGCTGCGATCCCCATTAGCAGCCATTGGCATGTACAATGAGAACTATCTGACACGAAAAGGTTGCTACATTATACTCGCTGGGCGTAACCTCCTTCGTTTTAGAAAGGTTTAGCGAGCATTGGCCCGCAGTACCATACAGTGAACTAGTATATACCATGAACTCGAGGTGGTTAAAGGTGGGAAGTAGACCCGAAGCGCAAGCCGTAAGAAAATGTGCGTGTGCCACCTCCTGTTTATACCTTGAAATGTCCGCTGGATGGCGGTGCTTCTATGTGGGGAGTATATGATGAAAAGATGCGAGATGGTAGTACTTGGAGTGTTGAATAGATGGACGAACGGACACACAGACAGATGCATGGATGGACGCTCGAACGGACGCAGGGGTGGATGCATGGACGAACGCAGGGACGGACGCACGAACAGACGCACGCACGGACAGGCTGATGGACGCATGGACGATCACACAGACGGGCGCATGGACGAACGGAAGCAAGAACGAATGGACGGGTGAATGTTTAGCCCCAGTCTCCATCATTCACTCCGTAGATATGCTGCCATTTTTTTTGTAAACCTCGGATTGCGAACATTGAATTTCCTTTACTGCCGTTTAACTGGGGGAAAAATCGCTTCTTTCCGCACGTAATATGCGAATCTGTTCAAACAATTGCTCTTCACGTTTATTTGTCTCTTTGTTTTCTTGAGTGATTTGTGATCTGTGAGGATCTTGAAGTGCTGAGTGTTACATTCTGTCTCTGTTCTGTTGTTTGTACACGCCACTGAATTGATTTTGTTTCGCCAGACAGTTACCTGAAACGTTGTCACCAGTTTGCAATAAAGATACCTGTCTTAACCACTGAACCATGATATTTTATGATGCCCCTAGTAAGATGACGGTAGCAGCCGTCATGTTGCCAGAGGCACGGCGTCACTTCTCGGCATTGATTTTCACTCCAGAAAAATTTTTAACCTCCTTGCATTAACCAAACAACCATCATGTGATGATAATGCACTGTTTTCGAAATGTTGAAGTAATAACGTGGTAACGATGTTTTGCGCAAGTTGTGTTGACACCATGGACACTCAAATTTCGCGTTCTAATAGCATCTAAGGCTTCGCTTTGATCTATTGCTGACTCGGTCATACTGTCAGCCCCGACGTCGCTAAGCAGGCCGAGAAAGCGTTGAACACTTCGCTTTAAGAGATGTAAATACGTAAGTGTCATTTCACTTCACCTATGCCGATTTACGAGAGTGATATAAGTCGCTGACAAAAGAGCTTCATGTCATATTATGAAGCCCCACTTTGAATGCAATTCTGATTTAATGAAAGCACTGAACTAAATAATTATAGTGATGGAAGAACAACACTGCCATACAGAGATACGTTTCCAGTGGGTATTGATCATAGTTTCCAAGGTCTGAATCATTATAGAAATAACTCGTAGCGATTGACGTATGCATGGCCGTTGTTCGACCATCAGTTCATAAATCGCTTCACTTAAATGACCAGTTAGCAGAATATGTAGCTCACCTAGAGATAAGCAATATTATTGCGACTGATGCTTCTGTGTCAAAAGAAAAGGCTGGGGTTGGCAACTTCTCTCCTTCTTTGGACTGGTCCTTTTCGATTCGACTCCCAGATTCTATATTCATTGCAGAATTATTAGCTGTTGCTCTTGCCTCACGCAAATTGCCCTCAAGCGAATCATTAGCAGTTATCATTACAGATTCGTTATCAGTTTGTAATGCACTTTCTGCGGCAGCAATTGCAGAGCTGATGCATACGTTTCGGCATTTAGTACCGAAAAACGTAAAAAAAAACTGCATTTGCTATGGGTACCAGGCTACCATGGATTATATTGGAACCAAATGGCGGACTCTTAAGCAGCAGTATCCCTGAGTGGGCCCACTAACCCAGTTTTGCCAGATATGGCCTACGTGACAGCGCTAAGCTTTCGAAAGGCTTTTCTGCAATGGGGAATAGGTGAATGGATAAATTTAAATATGTGGAGAATTTGAGGTATTGTTGGAATGAACAGTGGTGTGTATCTCGCCAGTTAGAGGTCACTTATGTCAGATTGCACTCTGCAGTTCCACAACTAACTTATTACATTAACAAAGCTCGATTCAAGGTGTCACCGCTGTGCATTTTTGCAATAAAATTGAAACAATTGAACATTTCTTTTTTATTCTGTCATCGTTACTCTTATCAGCGAAAACGATTTTAGTAGCCGCATTGCAAAAGCTAGGAATACAAGTAAATCTACCAGTACGTTTATCACTTGGCGGCACTTCATTTGGTTACTGCCACAGGGGTACATGCTCCACTGTGTTTGATTACATGAACGCAACTAAATGATAACCGTGCTAGTGGACCCTAACCTTTTCAGTTCTTTAGTTTATAATTCGTAGCGTAGTCTGTCAAAAAAAAGAGATGGCTTGACCGCTTGCTCAGCAAACATTTTTGTTTATTGGTATTATTATCTCTAAACGAATTTTTCAGATTGGCTTTTTTTTCATTTTAGTTTCATTTAAGTATCCTGCCGCCCGGTTCTTCGCGCATCCCTCTCTGTGGGTGAGCGCCATTCATCTCAGGTCATCAGCATCAGCATCGCCTCATTTTTGCACACACGCGATCATCGCCTCTTTTTCCTGGAAAGTGCCTGGACACTACGCCATATCATGGTGACATGACGGCTCTCATTGCTTATTCCTAGTGCTTATTCTTCACGAGCGCTCATTGGAGATATATATGATTGATACGGGAGGTTTAGCCTTCGAAAACTACCATATGAGTATGAGAGACCCCGTAATGAAAGGCTTCGTTAATTTCGGCTAGCCTTGGTTCTTTACACCTTACCCAATTCTGAGCCCATGGACCTACAGCACTTTAGACTCCTTTAAAAATGCAACTGCCGCAACCGGGATTGAATCCTGCGACCTGCGGATCAGCAGCCGATTACCTTAGCCACCATGCCACTGCGGCAAGGCACAAGCAATTATCTTTTTGACAGTTTATCCTTCAAACCACTCATTCATTATGACAGGTCGTGGAGGACCACTTCAAATGATATGACAATTTTTATTGAATGATAACATTTAAAAGGTATAGATGAGTAACAGTAGGTTCCCGAGAAGGCAACAGCATCGCAGAAGGTAACCACGAAGAGGCCTTGCAAACATGCGAATTTTGAAGCTTTGATTATACTATGAATTCCTGTAACTTTCGGTTTTTATGGTAGTAGAAAACAGCGTGTGCCTGTAGCCCTGAATAAACAGTCGTATAGCAGTATTGTGAGAGCTGTTTCTCATGCAAAGAAATTCAATCGGCATGACTTTCTTCGGAGAAAAGTGGGCAAAGTTAAAAATTAACGAGGAACGCTAGGCTGCCGTTCTGGTGAAGCGTAGGATGATTTTCGTGCTGATGTTTCGTTGAACTTTGTGTCAACACATTTGTCAATACTTATTATGAAACGACGTTACAGAATATAATACGCTTTATAGAAATTTGCATAACAAGATATGTGCACCCTATTGACATGTATGAATAACCATATGGACTTAAGGAAAACTTACAGATACCGTTTAGATAACATCTTTCCAAAGTCGGGTGGAAGCGACGTTGTTCTACGACAACTTGCATTATTGAGTGTTAGCCAGCTCTCAGGCCGTTCTCTTTGTAGAAACAATGAGCCCTGGCCAGATGAACTGCACTATTTACTTTAACCTATAAATGAATGTTCCTTTACTGAGTTACAAGGAACGTACACTACGAGAGCGGCACTATTTAGGTGATTTCTGTATTTTATTTATTTGTCTTTTATTTACGATGTATCAGATCTAGCTTTCACTCAACACACTTCAATTACCACTGCTCGTATCTTCCGCCTCCGGTTCAAATGACTTATTGCTGTCTAAATTATTCTAAACATGTCTTCGCGGGGTGGCCCATGAAACATTATGTGGGCCCTCAGTACTCTATGTCACAAGTGTTAACATATGCTATCTTCAGTAGCGCTAAGCGTGACGCATCGCGTTCACACAGATCCGCTCGTGAAATACCAGGTTGTTACGCGTGACTCGAATAATAGTTAACGTTCATCAAGAAGTTCTCTACATCATCAGAGACCACTGAATAGGGAAATATTTCGCAAGTTTCGCTTCGCTTAATTATCTCAATAGGGGACGGATGCAAACTCTACTGGATCACGTCTTTTGGACCGCACAAGACCTAGCAAGATTGGCACTGCCCATGGAAACTTTTTACGTGCAATGTCAATGTTGTAAGATATTGTGCGTTGTAAAGTTTTTTTTTGTTCTAAATGTAGCTACCAATAAACTTTCTTGTTGCGGAGCGAATTCACTTTGAGAAGTTAAAGTTCACTTCGGTTACAGCATCACAGCTAGAATAAAAGTGGTGCATGATGATATACATCCCTAATGAGCAATCTAAGGACACAGTGTGCCAACCTCAAGGATTGTCGTTAAAAGGTCTGTCAGAGGCACAGGCGCGTCATGTTACTGAAACTACCCAATCATGATGATTTTGACTGCGGTAGTTATGGGTCGAATAAGTAAAAACGCCAGAAAAGGCTGAAAGATGTCGAATTGATCTTAACACTGTAACTGTCAACAAACCAAAATATGAAGTAATATTTAAGCCCTCATTTATGTCTCGTTCATGGGACATAGAAATGAATATTGAATTTTGGGGGCAAATCAACTAGTCTGGTACTAGACCGAAACCGTCCTGCGTGCCACTGGAAGACACCTCGTATACGAGACATTGAGCGAAAAGAAAATGCAGGTGGTTGCATTGCCTTAGGATTCACGCATCGACCATCGTCATATCGTTGACTTTCATAAAATTCATAAGGGGTTACGCAGTTCGTGATTGGGAATAACCAGGTGAACTGCTCTCGGACAGGACCAATTATTAAAATACCAACTTTCAAGCATTTTCCTAGAGTAGTTGTAGCCCAAGTAAGATATTGAAATCCTTGGAGCCGTGGTAGGAGCCATTTTCACACGCAATTCTAAAGTGAAATTTCGGCTTCCCTTTTTCTTCTGCATTCATGACGGTGACAATCACATTTAGTTTTCATCACACAATTTACCTATCCATAATGACTGGTTGTTTCAGTGTCTCTTGAAAACCGTTCAGTGAATGATTCAAACAAAAGGTTGAAACCACGAATGGCCAACGTAGTCTCTGACTTCGTCTGTGAGCATTCGTAAAAATATGCTCAGCTCATTCTCGCTGCGTTTTTAAATGCGAAGCATATCTTGGCGAACTTCGGTGACTTTGAACGTATCTATCTATCTATCTATCTATCTACCTATCTATCTATCTATCTATCTATCTATCTATCTATCTATCTATCTATCTATCTATCTATCTATCTATCTATCTATCTATCTATCTATCTATCTATCTATCTATCTATCTATCTATCTATCTATCTATCTATCTATCTAGCCGCCTACAACTTTTATCTCTCCTGGCCGTTTCTATAATTGTATTGATACCAAACTTGGTATGGCATAACATGACTCTATGAAGAACATATTTGACTAAGTCATAACATGAAAATCATGGCGTGGTTGTCATGAATGTCATTACTTACGTTTTATTGTGCTGCAGCTCTTGCGGTAGTTTCGTTCACATGACATGTTGCAAAACTGGTGTGGTATGGCCTGAATGCAAGGCGAACACAAGCGACAGACCCTAACATAAAAATCATGACATGCGTGTCATGTACAACATGACTACATGCCACGCTCATGATGCGCTCACGGCCGTTTCGCTTGTTCCAGGTATGCCAAATTTGGTATTACGTGGCGCCAATGGATGACGAAGGCACGTGACTGGTGCAAATATGATAATCATGAAATGCCTGTCATGTGAGAACATGACTACATGCCACAGTAGAGGCGCCAATACATTTCGACGTGACGCGGTGTGCGCGCTCGCCCGCGTTCTTTTCGTCGCGTCAGGCCGGCGTTGCCACGGCAAGAGCCGGTCCTGCCATAAACTCGCAGGCGCGTACCGCGCTGCGTTGCTTCAACGCATGCTCGTTTAAGCGTTTCTGGCGTCCCTCCGCCGCGAAAAGACGGAGACACAGTGTTGTCTGGGTCATGCATCGGCGCAAAACGCAGCATGTCGTAGTTCGCGCACCGGTTGCTGTCAGGCGCGCCGATGGATGCTGGTCGCGCCTGGCGTCAGACTAAAGAGAGCTCGCGTTTGCAAACGTAGCGTCACCGTGCCCAGCGTGCGCGCGCGTCAACGGTACATTGGAGTATATTGGGCACTTCATGATGCGCTTGTGGCCATTTTCTTAGCTCCACATATACAAAAATTCATGTTATTTGACATCAATGAGTGACGAAATATATGACTTGTGCAACCATGATAATCCTAACACGCGTGTCATGTTAGAACATGACAACATACCACGGTCGTAGCATGCTCGTGGCCGTTTCGTTAGCTCCACTTATACTAAATTTTGTATCATGTGACATGAAGAGATGACGAAGGTAAACGACACATGCAAACATAATAATCATGACACGAATGTCATGTACGGCATCATCTACTTTAACTTCGTAACGTTGTGCTGATTTTAAAGTGACATATCAACATTTCTCATTCGTGCTTCGCATACCATCGATTCCTTCTCTACGTGGGATTTGCCATTTGGTTTTGTCTGTTTGTTCACGTACAGGCGCATCAGAGCGGCTGTAATGTTACTCACTGTTACACTGCTACTTTTTTACCACTGACGCTGGAACTGCAGGAGTCCGAGGAACACCCGCTATACAATAGCTGGCAGGCCCACGATGATTCTGAAGAGCAACGTAAACCCAATTGGATGACCTCGTTGATGGCGGCCGTGCTCGCTTTGGGGTTAACACTATTGTGCAGCGTTGTCGCATTCGCCTTTGTACAGACCGCACCATCGTTCCGCAACAAAGCCACAACGGTAAGAACTGTGAGAGCGTGCACTATATCGAATGCTACCGTAAATATGAGCACGTGCAGTTTTCCGCTTCCATTTCCCGATGTTCTTACACGGACATATACAGAGTAACTACATGCAGGAAACAAAGAAAGAAGTCAAATTTAAGGTTTCTTGCTTCATTGTTGGATGAAATGTTTATTATAACTAGCAGACCACCATGGCAAGAAAAAAAACGGTTATTGCTATGTGTCCTGATAATGAGGCAAATGTCACGAAATAATTCGACCAAAAGGTGAACTGCCGTCAAAAAAGACAAAACCTGCAACCTTCAAAGTAAACGTGCAATGCTCTAGGAATTGACCTATTGGCATCTATCGGTGTATTTAAAGCCATTCGTGCATTTAAACTGCAACAAGGATGGTAAACGTAGATCACTACTTTTCAATGCTTGTTTGCGTTACTCAGCAAGTGATCAGTTTAAGAGCTGGGAGCTGACCGCTGGTCAATGAAGCCCGGGTAATGACAGGGGTAGGCTATACGACCCCGAAGCCACCGTTTGTGAATATGAGTGACACCATAGTGGAGAGCTTTGGAAATTTCGGCCTTCGGCAACGTTTTACGTTTTTTTAACAGGAACCTACACCATAGTATATAGACCTCAAGCATTTTTCACTTTATGGAAAATACGGCCACCGCGACCGTGATCCCACAACCTGCGGGTCAGCAGTCGAATACGAGAACCAGCAACGCGCTCATTCACAGCGAGGGTCTCATTCTGGCGTCGCTGACCTTGTCGAAATAGAACTTGTATTTTGAACATGGATTACTTGATGATTTCATTCTCTCAGCTTGTAAAATATGTAAATAGAAAAAAATTCGCTGCTCTCTCCAGAAAATCTGGGTGAAGCGTGTGTGTGAGTGTGAGCATCACCACTGTTTGTATACGTGTTTCCGTAGCAATAAAGCATTTCGTTGAAAAGTTGTGCAGGTGCTGTGTCGGTCCTTTTTGTTCTTGTGTTACTCGCCGCAACGTATCGTTTGATGCCTTGCAACAACGCCAGTTTGATCTCTGTCGTGATCTGCAGGCGGACACCAGGGCTCCTCACCATCTCGTAAAAAGTGCGTCATCAAGGATAACAACAACATCTAAGCGAACTCCTCTACTTACAGCCAACGCCTCAGCAAATGCTTTGTTAATGGCCGACGTTCCAGTCAGAGCGGAATGTCAAACGCCGTACTGCCATATGCTGTCAGGCGGGTTACGGATAAAGCTCGACTACAACGTGAACCCATGTACCGACTTCTATAAATTCGTCTGCAATAGCTTCAGTGGCAAGGACGAGTTCGTCCACGTAAGTGCGTATGCCGGTCATAAAAACTGTAGATAGCACCACCTTGGTCCCACTCGTTTCCAAGATATTTTCTATAAGTAGTAAAGAAAGCCCTAACCGTTGAAATGTTTCATTGTCCTCGGAAATAATTGGCCATCGATCATTCATGTGATCATTCAACCATCACGGACCTAAAGACAAATAGTGTGAACAAGCTGATAAGCTCAATACGTTAACAGAAAGACCTCACTTCGCACCTCGCTTTCTTATGTGCATCATGTTGGCATCATAAGCAGGAAACATTCAAAATGAGAGTTCTCAAAAAAGAACAGTGCTTTTTTCACTAGTCAGTTGGTGATTGACCTATAAAATTGATTATTTCAGTTGGAATCGCAGTGTGTGAGAGAGTTCAACTGTGGCGTTAGAGTAAAAAACCTACAGTGAAAAAAAGCAGCCATACTTAGTGTTAATAATGAAACTTTATAATAAAACGTTTCAAGAAAGCCTACTTTACAAAAGAACCCCCATGTACTGAAACCTGTTTTGAGTGACCAATGACAAAATCTGATTTATTAAATTTTGCCACTTTCGAAATGTTTTTAAAATTTATTTACCTACTAAATGCGAATATATCTGTCTATGTCTATCTTTGTTTCTTTATATTTTTTTCTAACTACTTATCACCTATGCATGGAGGCCCTCTTGGGGGTGTCGTATAGGTGACAATTGACAAACACCGATTTACGGATGGTAAGGCATGAGCGTATGGTGAAGATTAGGAACAGGTGAATATTATTATGAATATGGTGACATGCTTATCCCGTATATCAAGAAACTGTTTACTTGAGTCAACTGTGGCACATACCTGTACACAACACCCCAAGGAATTCGGTTATGAGACAAATGTTATTGGCATATCCTGTCAACTGAAAAGTGGCGGCAACAGACTCTTCAAGAATAATGACACCATCGCATTATGAAAATTTTGTCGAGAAAATGCGGAACACGCGTCAGCGACGTTGTCAGTGCGGATAAAATCAAAGGGATAAACAGGTTTCGAATGCATGGTAAGAACTGCAATCAATCTCAGGTATCTTGCGTGGCAGTCAACTGTTTTACCACAGAGCTGCGCAAGTGATTCAAGCTGCTCACGAAATAGACCCTATGAAGTATTGTATGACGACAACGTCGACTCTAGTTCCAGTCTTCATTTTTGGCTTATTTATTTATGTAATAAACGATACCAAACCCCACCTATGAATCGCCAAACAATGATAGACTATTACTTGACCTGAAGGAAATCTGTTAAAAAACTACTTCGTATGCTATGCACTTTTCACCGTAGCATGCTTTATCAGAATCAGAATCAGAAATAATTTTATTTTCCAACGAAATTGTTGGGGGTCCTTCAGGCGAAAAGCTGCGTAGTACAACTTGAATGTGCCTGAAGGCCCTCACATGGCAGCAGTAACACTAAAACCAACATAAATATAGATGTTTAGCATATATTCAAATGTAATACACCATTTTAAGTGAAACTAGGAACTTGCAACATGTTGAATAACACTTGTGATTTCCCACGAACACATGGTACTTAAAAATAACATAGAAATGTGATACATATGTGAGAAGAGATGTGACAGTACTCTGTGATACATAAGAAACAATAGTATTTACAACATTAAGAAAAGCACTGCTATAAATATGACTAGGATGCACAATATGATGATACTTTGTATATTGAAACACTGAGCGCGAAGTAGATAATATAACAGAAAATGCGAAAATATAATAACGATGTCTTTTATATGTTCATTCCGATTTACAATTACAAAAATATCGTCTAATTTGTTTGCGGCTCAAAGAATTCGGATTAAATGTTTCCCCTTGCACTTTATTTACCAACGAAGGTAGGCTATGTCGTAGTGACTGCATAAGATAATTTGTGCGTCTGAATGGTACTAACCACCTGTCTTGGCTACAAGTGCGCGAGTCACTTTTTTTGTATTCGAGTCGTGACGTATGTTTTAGGAAGGATTTGATATTGTCGGAGCCGAAACAAAATGAATATAAAAGTCGGTATTCGCAAAGATTTGTTGCACGTACTATATTATGTTTTTGAAAAAGTTGAGCGCTAGGATGAAAATAGGGTACATTGGCTATTTGTCGAAGTGCGCGTTTTTGAAGCTGAAGAAGTGTACGAGTATCAGCTTTCGTGGTGGTGGCCCATACAAACGCACAATAGCTAAGATGCGATTCAAACAAGGCGTAATATATTTGCAACTTCACCTTCTCAGGAAAAAAATGCCGACAGCAAGACAGCACACCAGTGGCAGATGACAACGATCTTGATATTAGTTCAACGTGATCGGTACAATTCATGTGTTCTGAAAACGTAACGCCTAACACTTTGTATTTTCTCAAAATTTCAATGGGAGCACCGTCTAAGAATAATTCTTGATTGAAAGAAGACTGGCTGCCTCTCGCCCTGAACAATATGACTTTCGATAAAATTGTCATTTATATTTCGATAAAACTGAAATCTGTGCGTTCTGGATTGAATACCAGCGTTACGTCGTACTATAGATATAGAGTTCCTCATGGGCGTCAGTGCGATCGCCAGGACGTCACAGCCTGTGAACAATAGCATAACTACAGGAGAGATGCTACTTGGAGCTCTCCCGCTTTGCGTCCAAATTGTTACTTTCTCAAGCAAGCGCTTTTTTTCAAATAGTCCAAACCTACAGGCAATGACCTCCACCATATTGTCACGTAATTTCGACGGTAATGCACGTAGAACGCTAGCTAGAGCAGGTAAATTTTTATCTCACGAAGTTGTGACTATACAAAGGTGAACTCAGTGTAGTAATACTGGTCGCATAATGCTAGCAGCGAACATGGGCGCCATGCGTACACTATTCTGCTCGTTTGTGGAATGCGCCTTTTCTTATACATGTCCTATCCAATCTCTCAGCGTCATGGCTGGCTCTTGCGTTAGCTATCGTAAAAGTGCGTTACTGTTTCCCTCCTTGTAATCTTAACACACCAATCTGAAACAACCACTAAACTTCCTGAACGCTGTGGCCAGAACAAGCCCTGAGCGACGCTAAGGCCTTACACTGGGAAAAACCAGTCAAACCTTGATAAAGAAGTAAAATCACGTGGTGATTTCCTCGCGTTGCAGTTCATCATATAGTCCACCCACGGCGATGCTGGAGAATGCGATAATGAAAAGGTCATAAAAATGATGCAAATAATTTTGCGTACTTTTAGGCAGAGAATGACAAAACACTGGCGATGCAATGATATCAAGCAGCGAAAGTATTACAATCAGTCGATTAGTGAATTAGTAGGGGTAACACTGGTAGCTTGCAAAATTCGTAGAATGGATTTCGCTTGCGTAGAATTCACTAAGTCTTTGAGTGTGCAGTGTAATGCATGTAGTGTGTCACACATGTACAGTCTTCGCTGAAACAAATGATCAGAAGTTATTGCGGCATAGGCGGCGAAATTGTGAACAGTGCCACTATTGTTTCCGAGCATGCCGACCACGGGAGCATATGTGCTAGTATTCCTGTCGGTTTTCGCAACCGGGAATTACCGGTAAAAAACGAGACATCGCAAAGCCCTTATTTCAGATGCTGAGGCGTCAGACGTTGATTCTAAATCCAGATAATACAACACAGACGCCTAACCAATAACCAACAACGTAACCACGGTTTCGAAACCAACAACGGCAGCCTATAATTGTGCTGTAAGTAAACGTATCAGATGTTATGTAAAAGGTGGGTAATAGCATAAGTTTCTTGGCAAAGGGGACACCTTGGCACTCTAGGACGAATGCTCCGGGTGTTGCGATTTCACCACTTGGGTTACGAGTCACTTGTGCCTATTATTTTATGTTCCGAGTGAAGACAGCTGGCGATAAGACTGGACAACAATTTTTACTAGCAATTAGTTTGGACAATATTTATGTAGAGACGCCATTTCCAGCTTTCAAAAATTTCCACAGCTTCTCAGCCTTTGCCGAAATATTTTAGACAAAACGCTGTGCATCGAAATCACACACGAGTAAATTGTGTTTATGATGTGCTATTTATTTTTGTAAATTTAAAATTTCTCGCAAATTGCGTCCCTGCGGAAACTATTATGAGATTTGTTGGGAAGTGTTCCCGCTTCACGGTACCGCCTATACTTTGGATGTGGCGTGCAATGGCCTTCTTGCACTGTTTTAACAAATAGGCACCAATAAAAGAATGCTTTTATTTCCACTTCAATGACGCGTGAGACCTTGCAGGCGCTGCTATTCGTCGCAACACTTGTAGCGGCATGTGTCATACATGTCAACACGGAATACTGAGTCTGAAGCAAGTATTGATATTTTGCCGAGCCATTTAGGCATTTGAATTAACACGAGTTGCCTAATGTCATCTACTGTTAACAGTATGTCCCACATGCGATTCTTTCATGTTTTGTCCTGTTACATCGTCTACTGATAGCTGTAGCCTATGACGGCTCACGAAGTAGAAATTTCGCATAATGGGACAAGCATCTGTATGGTTCATCCAAGAGGAAACTATTTCTTTTTACCATCTTCTGTATTGAAATAGCAAGGTATTGGTTTTATCGATGTAATTACAGCGGGGCTGAATTTTCATTGGCTCAGACATTGCACTCACTTGTGAGAATATTCTCATAATCCACTTAAAAATATCTGTGGAGTTTGAATAAAACACTGCATTTGTCTTCTTCACAGGTCAAGGAAAGCCTTCGACGGACCACCCTGGAAGATCTGCAGAATACGGTAGTACCACCTTCCAACCAAAATGCTTGGGAAAAGGCAGCTGCGATGTACCAAGCCTGCGTATCTTTCGCATCGTCGTACATGCCTGAGGTAACCGTTTATTGTGAGTTTTATAAGAGGAGCTAAAACATTTTCTACAGCCAGCATTATTTGAGGCCTGTATACAAACACGCTGTCGGTACAGTGATTTCGAAAATGGCGTTTATTCGTAGAAACTATAAAATACCCTACTAGTATCGCTTTTTTTCTATCCCCCATTGTATCTAGTGCAAGACAGGGCAAATTCAAGTAAGTAGAATTAGTACCTAACAAATCGGCCTAGTAAGAGACCACCGATACACCTTCTTCCGGGTGCCATTACACATGAGCCGTTCTCTTAGCATGGAAGTCTGGAAACGTAGTGTTAGGTCTCTACACGCCATTCGATCTCTATTGCTATTGTTTTGGCTATTCTAGCTGCCCCCGGAAACTCTGCAAAGCTGCTTGGCCTTACAAAAGTGAAAAAGGTGATTTGAACATGCAGGCACACGCTATTCCTCTCTGAAGGGATGAGCGTGTTGCGTGAAGCTTATTGATAGCTCGTCCATTTGATGCGCCACTCACTTATATATCGCGAAATCAGGAGAATTTTCTTGAGAATTTCCTATAACATTCGACAGGTATATGTATAAGCCAGTGATAGCCTTTACATCAGGTCTGAATTGTGGTCACATTATGGTCACATTGTGGTTGCATGGTGCGCAGTGCTCCAGTCATTGAAACGGAAGAATGGTCCAGCCTCTCTGGAGTTTGACGCTTCATAAGACAGGTGCGACCACTTTCGAACAACATTAAAGTAGCCATCTTGAAAGGACGGGGCAATATCCCTACAATATGGTCCCAGTCTCTAGTGCGGATGCAGCCGGCCCGCACCACGGGGATTGGTGCACGAAGCCCGTCATTGAACCGAACACTGAACTTGAACGGCTTACTTTTTGTGCACAAGCATTATATTCGAAGAGGAGATCGCCATTGCAGTGGTCGCCACAGATACCATCCACAGTTTCTGCAAATCAAACTTTCGTAGTTACGCATATAAGACATTGCTTTGTGTGTCTACCTTACCTAGTATATAGCAATAATGACAATCCTAGATTGGAATACCAGCCTTCCAGGCTCCTGGTAACTATCACTGATCCTAAGGGTGCGTGCCGCCACGCTGGGCAATGGTATATTGCATGCCATGTTTTAGGATCCTCCACGCTTGCGAGTAAACATCGTATCCGATTCGTCGTATGGTAATGTGGGCTTCAAGTCACTGGCGACTGCAGGACAACGAGAAAGCCGGATTTTCCACCCGTACACTCACTCACCGTGCATCACCGCATTCGTGTTAAGCTCGAAAACCCGCCCGGAAATGTGGAGGAGCACTGGCTTTTTCGCCTCTTCAGCAGTACTGTACTGCGCCTGGTAGTACCGATGCATGTAGGACCGGCGTCATCGGCTACGGGTCCGCACTGTGCTGAAAAATAGGCTGACATCAATCACATGGTATACGAATGCCCGTGCAGTTTTCCTATCTACCCTACTCCACTCAATAAAATTTGAAAGCTACCCTGCACGACTCCTCCTACCTGCAATTCCAAGAGGCTTTGAAAGTGGCCCACCGCAGGAGCTATATGCATCTCGGGGTAGAGTTCCTTCATAGTGGTTATAAAGGGTGGGTCTTTACGACTCGCCCCATCGAAAATACTTTACGTAGCTGAACAAACGCTTATTTTTTGAGCACCATCAACCTAACGAAAGAGACCAAATAACATAGCAAAGCAAAAATATATGATGAAAGACATAGTGCTCCTGCAAACTTGATTTCGCCTCACGCTAGGGTGAAATTCATCATTCCTTCCCTGAAATGCACCTACTGACCATTTTTGCCGATTAGGTTCGCACGCAATTTTATTTTCTGCTGAATTGAGAATTTCATTGTCAACAGTGCTCGAGGTTTATACGGTCTTGTTACCACATACATCTATCTGTTCATCTGCGCTGTTACACTTGCTTATGTCTGGTGCAGATGGGATTGTTCGCTGTCATTTATTTTTTTACCAAAAATGTGCTCTTTTACGTTTTTTGTGCTCGTAGAAGAAACTATTAGCATTGAGACAAATATCCACTTTCCTGCTGCTTGACAGAGCTTCTACCACACGTACATTGCGAAAATATGCATTCACAGCGTGAACATTCAGAGAAGCTTTACAATGAACACAAGAATCATTCGTATATTACTGCCATCTCACGCAGCGTGTAAATAACATAATACAGAATCTAATTAAAATAAGGGCATATTACACAAATAGATTTATTCAAAAATGTGTCAGTTGCTACCTTAAAATCATTAATTTCAACATGTTGTCCTAAGTAACATGATACACTTTGCCGTAATATACGTCGGCGTGGTTCATTGAACTAGACGTTCCACTTTTGTTTTATTGACAGAAAAAGGACCTAACAATTTTCTTGATGTCTAGTGTCTCAAATTTGTTTTGTATTCTGTGCTGGGCATGTGCGAGAAAATGGGTAATTGTGGATGAAATTAACTAGAACAGTCTCTTCGGGGTGCTAATACTATGCTCACACCTCAGACAGGTGAGCTGAGGAGCTGGATGATCTCGATGAACTTGGACCTCTACAACCACACGACATTGTCGAAAGTCGACTCAGTCGAGATGATGGTTCGAGGCTCTCTTGACCTCGGACTGTATGTATGCTGTAAATATCGTTCGGGCAGAGGACCTTCATAGGCGACAGGCGTCACATGGAGGTGCGTGCAAGAATGGTAACTTAACGTGAAGCAGTTGTAACGAGACAAAATCAGAATGCGTGTGCTCTTATGAGCAACGCTGGAACTATATTTGTAGACATATGTGCTAGTATTCCTGCAAATCAAACTTTCGTAGCTACGCATATAAGACATTGCTTTGTGTGTCTGCTTTACCTAGTATATAGCAATAATGACAATCCTAGATTGGAATACCAGCCTTCCAGGCTACTTTTTTAAAGGATAATTCAAGCTAGAGTAAGAAGATTCAGAATCGATGCTGAAGGTTTGTCAAATAGCCTCTATAAAGTTGTAGAAAATAACCAGATAAATTTTACAGCAATAGGAACATGCAAGTCTGCGCCAATTCACAACGCCTTTAAATGATGTACTACTGGCATTGTCTTGTTGTTGTGGCTACTAAGTAACGCTTGAGTAATTATGCCGGGAGGAAGAGAATGCTATTGTGAAGGCTGAGCACTCGTGGTGCGCATGAGTGTTTAGAAACTTGAAAACAAAAATGATTCATTTGCTCCGCTCACTGCAAAGTATATTTGTGCCGTTCAACCAATGATTATATTATAACGAAGTCCATAAAAGTGACCAGGCTGACGTGAGAAAAGTGTACAACGCTTGACACCTTCAGCATTCATGAAGGTTTGCAGGGCCCTCTGAGAAATTTTGAATTATTGCGGAGAACCATTGCAGATCCTGCGTCAGAAGGACCAGTTGGGGTTATTCGACGCAGGATATTCACTGGCACTTAAATTTGCGTCTTCGTTAGTGTTATCACTGATCACATGGAAATGTTTTTCTGTTGTTTCTCCTAGGCAACATTATGCTATGTTCGCCGCAGCTGGCATACATCTATGACGTAGGTTTACTCCTAGGTCCAGAAGAAGTCTTGCTCTGCGCTATTTCGATATGTCTAGCGTTGGTGTTTCGTTGCACAGTAATAATTACAGAGGTCTCAGTGATGGGTTAAAATTTATATTTATATCTTATCGTGTCGATATTTCACAATCTAATTCTGTTCCAGGACTACCGGTCAATTTTTGAGAACAGAAGACAATAATTACGAATTTTACAATAATGATAACCGTGCAGTTGTTGTTATACTAAGTGAAGAATGAAATTTAAGTAAAAGGAATGTTATTTTAGCGCACAGTGATTTTCCCGGTAGGGGGACTAAAATTGTTCTTAAGAATTTGCGTCTAGACAGCGCTGACCTTGTAAGATGTCTTTTAGTTCATTTTTTGACGACTTCCCTTCAAAAGTTTCCGACAACCTTTTCAAGTAATAATTTGGCAACATTGCCTTGAAAGCTCCTAAAGAATGAAGATATATTGATAACATGCTTGGAAAGCCGTCAACTATGGGTGAAGAAAGCTCTTTAAAGAAGGTTACCAGTACAAAAATTACGTGGGGGATTCCTAACAGTAAGACAGGTTGATGTTGACAAGGAGATAGTACAAAACGCAACACATATTCAATTCAGCTCTAGTAATGTACGCGATGTTAGTCTTAACTCGAAATAGAGGGAACGACATATATTTATTACTTTAAATGTGACTGTGAGGTAACAGAGAACGAAGTGGGTCATGGACAAGTTGTCTAATGTTGATGTATTGTTTTTAAATTTCAACCCTTTTAACACTCGTTTTCTGGCATGTTCTACAAGACCACGCCGGAGAACGATTGTTAGAAGCATCAAAATTAAGGAGATTTCACGCCAAGAAATTATTTAGTATAAATGCATGGACCACTACTACATACCAGTATTACACGATGGCTGAATAATAGCTGCTATTAAGAGCTTGTAGTTTAGAAATGAGTGCAATGGCAACATTGGTAAATGCTTCGAGAAGGCGGAAAATTCTTTGAAAAAAAAACTAAAAATTAAAGAAATCACAGAGGTGCCTAAATGAACTTTTTAGATAAAATTGTCTAAACTGTTAGAGCCATTGAAGAATATGACTACAGAGTATACAAAAGTGGAATCGTCATAAACGAGGAATGAAACAATCTATTGGCTGCAGAATTGGTTGCACCAAAAATTTTGGCAGTGTCTCAATTCTCATAGAAATGTAGTTTCCAAGGTAATCTGAACGGTTCAGGTAATCTCTAGTGTGACGCTTTAGTATCACAAACACAAATATCCATAAGGCCGAAGAGCCTCAATGGTTACCGTGATTTCGGCTGTAAAAAATGGCAGTAGAATGGTTGCTTTACTACTTCCATATAGGTATGTATGTATGTATGTATGTATGTATGTATGTATGTATGTATGTATGTATGTATGTATGTATGTATGTATGTATGTATGTATGTATGTATGTACGTATGTGTGTACGTACGTATGTATGTATGTGGCTAGCATCTACTACATATTAATATTCTGCTACCCCACGCCAGTTCGGAATGTCTTCTGTGCACTCCGATTCGCTATTGTTTATTTTCTGGCTTTTAGAACAAGGTTTACTGTGTACGCAGCATTTAATTGTGCGCCATTTGTTACTTCAGACACTGATAGCATCAATCGCGATCCCTTTTTGTCTACTGGGCTACGCGTAAAACTTACAGCAATCTGAATAGTAATCAGACTAACACCGACAGGAGTAATATTTTACTTTATGATTACCGCTTGAAACATTGAGATTCTAATCATTGCTGATTTGCTTGCGTTCTCCTCCGTCAGTTGCGGCGGTTGCATTTTCAAAGCAAGTGTACCTATGCTCACGCCATTTTTGTTGTTAACATCGCTGACGTTATTGTTATCATGTTCACTGGTAGATGGGCTTTAGCAAAGAACAAGACGAGTGGCTGCAAAAGAGAGATGATAAAGGATTCCTGCAGAACATGGGCGACTACTCATTACTCTTCCTTATGTATGGTGTAAGAAGAGGGGATGACTACGACCTCGCTGCGATGATGGTCAGATACGAACAAAAACGTGAGATAAATTGTCCACTTCTTTTAGTTCTACTAAACTCGATAAATACACAATGCTCTTTTCATGAAGCTACTGTATCACTAATGAGTTTTTTTTCATTCAAGGTGGAACACTTTTCGTTATCATGGTAACACACAGCAGCTCAAACATGAAAAAGCTAAAACTTTTTGTCCAACTTTACAAACTAGGCACTGTTAGTTACCACAAATAAAATCTAACAAACTGTGCTAAATTGACATTCTAAGGAGTACAAAACTTAAGGTAATTTTGATATGTTTCCGCCCTATTACCAGACCAAATCATTAGTGTTTGTATTTGGTGGTATCAGAAGTATTTGTGTAGCAGTTATGAATTTTTTATAGCACTATTTATTTTTGCTATTAAGGTAGGAAATTTGCAAAGCCTTGCGCAAAGGAGCACAAGCTGCCTAGAGTACTCGCACCCCCCCCCCCCGATTCTTCTCGCTATCATTTCGATGGCAAAAACGTTTTTTAGGTTACACTTATGATAATCTTCAACAGAGGGCAATTATCATTGTAGGTAATTTCAAGAATTCCTCCTGTGTCGTTCAGCTCCACAAACAAAAGGAATAATGAAGACGCCAACTATACGCCATTGAATGCTTCAAACTTCATGACGTCAATTGTTTTTGGGTACGGCGGCAAAATACTTTAAGTGCAAAATCAATTCTTATCGAACGCAAGCAACTTTAAGCGTATTTATCTATCTATCTATCTATCTATCTATATATCTATCTATCTATCTATCTATCTATCTATCTATCTATCTATCTATCTATCTATCCCCAACCTTCTATTCTCGTGCCATTTCACTTTGCGTTGATACCTACAAACACCAGTAGTGCACAACATGGCCGTATTGCAATCACGAATATCAAAGCCACAAACTAAAGCTCAGGATATACCTGGAATGCTTTATAGTGCACTGCCATTGTGCTCTCTCAGCCGTTTTGTTAGCTTGCTATATGCGACATTGCTGTGTTAGGACGTGAGTATAAGACGAACTCAAGTAAAACTGTTAGCGAAACTTGTGACATGCTCATCAAGTATACATCACGATTCATATATTAAAAGAGAGGACAGAATATGCATTAAACTTACAAGAACGTACGTTAAATTAGCATAGTACATATCAGAATTCACAAGCTTGCATGCATGCATGAGAAACATGCGATACTGAAATGTCTACGCCATAAATGGTTCGATTTGTTTCATAGCCAAGCAATGCACCTTACGCAGCTCCTCACTGACTTCTACGTCGTACATTGTTTTGCCACAGTGCGTAGAATCTGTGAGAATATTTTTTGTTGTCAACATGTAAAGTAGGCGCGGTACATATTGAGCATGCACTTAACAACATTTCAATGCACGTATACAACAAAACCAATGACAATCATACTTTAGGGGCGACGCTCCTTCGTTCGTTCCCTCGTACGTATAGTACTAGTAGCCATTTCTCTTTAGTCTTAAGAATTGCTCATTAGATTGCGTGTGTATATGTCTTTGGCAATAATATCGCTAGATGGCGTTAGTGATTTTCGTATAGCTGACAAATAAAGCTGATAGATGGCGCTGCTATAAAAAATTCACAAAATGTCAACGGAGTGAATTACGATGACTGGGACGAAACTTCTGTCCGTCCGTCTGTCTGTCACACTGTATGTCACACAGACAGACCAACAGACAGACAGACAGGCAGGCAGGCAGGCAGGCAAACGGGCGGGCGGGCGGGCGGGCAGGCGGGAAAGACGAAGGCTTCGCCCCACTCATTATCATTCACTCCGTGGATATGCTGCGATTTTCATTACTAATTCATAGATTTCAACCAACTAGGTTGATTTTTATATTATTGTATTTCAATCATTCTGCAGTTTTGGACGTCGTAAGAAGAGTACGTTCCGAACCTGACAACCCACGGTTCATGTTCATCCATGAGCTCGGAAATAGGACAGACCCATACGTTTTTTCAGGTAGGCGTGATTTTTACTCAAGCTAATATGCACATTGCACAGGTTCAACGAAGGTAATAAGGAATGTTCAGCAAAGTTTAGTGAATATAAAATGAAGGTTGTTAGGCATTGTATCAGCGGTCAGTAGAGCGTTTCAGTCTGCACAGTATTCGAAAAAGCATAGCCTACAACTAAATAACGCGGGCGGAAACTGGCGGTCGGACAGGCGCTACCGGCTGTCGAGGGTTAGGAAAAAATAGAAAACGCATAATGTACACCCTTCATGATTTGAGAAGTTGCCATGGTCGCACACTAAGCCTACGAAGTCGGTTATTTGTGTGTTTCTCTGAAAAAAAACAACGCCAAACCGGAACGAAAATTTTTGTAAAAATTAGCACATGAATCTATCCAAATAATAGCACTAGCTGGAAGCTTAAGAGCTACAGAGTGCACAACGACCTCTTTATATATCCGAGGTGGCTGATAACTGATTCTGGCTCTGCAGCCAAGAATAAGTGCTCGAAGATTGCGTAACCTTGGCTATGCTGCACGGAACTCGATAAAGACTGCAAGGTGGAGCAGTAATTTTTTGACGCAAGCATGAATATCTGCAGGTTTTCACGGTCTTGACGAATAGAGACTGTCGGTACACCTATTTAAACTGAATTTACTTAGATAGCTTCCTGAAATATTTTCTAGGCAATATATATGGAAGAATGAGTATCTAGTTTAGCATCGCGCTGGCATAGGAGATTTTTTGACAAATGAGATAGGCAGCTGTTCCGTAGAGCCGGTATACCACTCATAGCCAAGTATGTGACTATTAGGTATGCGCGGTCAACAAAAGAAGCCAGTGTAGCACTATTCAAAGGTTACTCACTCTCTGTATTATTTTATTTCTGACCAGATAATTGGGTGTCCTATTTTTACAAGTACACAAACGGCACCTATGGGCACTTCGACTTGGTTCAGCACCAACCTCATACCACCGCAATATTATTGGCCCTGCTCAAGAGTCAGTATGTGGGCATAAAAGGTTTGCGATACTTGGTCGCCTGGAGCATCTATCGACAGCTGGCTGAGTTCACGGAGCCATATTTATTTCGAGGGGATAGAACTGCCAGTGACGCTTGCTACACCCATGTCGAGACACCAATGCACTTGGCGAACATCTCGAAGTACTTTAATGACGGTGCGTATACTTTTTCGAAGCTAATGGGATGTGTAAATTGCTTATCGATTCAAGACATGATGAATGTTTTCTTCTTTCGCCGCATTCAC
This sequence comes from Rhipicephalus microplus, assembly GCF_043290135.1. Classification (NCBI taxonomy): domain Eukaryota; kingdom Metazoa; phylum Arthropoda; class Arachnida; order Ixodida; family Ixodidae; genus Rhipicephalus; species Rhipicephalus microplus. The sequence continues at coordinate 114,039,289 of NC_134702.1, forward strand.
CTTTGCATTTGTCCGTGCTCTAACGATAAAATTCGGACGCTCTGAGGCATAGTGTACAGTTCCTCGTATTTATTATGAGAGAAAGCCTTGTGACATCACAACTTGCGTCAGGAACTATATTGTCACGACGTCAAAACAGAGGTCTTGCCGCAAAGATTGAGACACCAGAAGCAGGTCGAAATTTTTAATTAGAACGCGCAAGCGAGCTCTTCTTTTTCGTCCATTTTGTAGTCCTTCGTGCCACATGCACAACTGTCATCGTCTTTCTTGAGCAAGCCCGTGACATTTGCCTTCCTCCGAAAGAAGCATCGTCCCAATGCGCAACTTAGGTGCTTTACCCGGCGTATGAAGTGGTCGTACGAAAACGGTAACCGGGAGCTAATTAACAGGATATATACGATTTCATACGCACGACGTGCACGACTTCGGGCAAATGCTTTTGGCGCTTAGAACTACAATCAGTGTCGGGAACAACTTCGTAGTTCACGTCGTTCAAGCGTCGCGTGACGCTGTATGGACCAAAGTGTCGTCTTAGCAGTTTCTCAGACAGTCCACGTTGACGTATCGGAATCCAGACCCACACTTTGTCGCCTGGTGTGTAGCTAATAAACTGGTGTCGGGTGTCGTAGCGTTGTGCATCTTGATGATGCTGATGACAGATGCGCACACGCGCGAGCTGTCTGGCTTCTTCGGAACGTTGAGTGAATTCTTCGGCGTCTACATGGATGTCGTCACACTCATGCGGCAACATGGCGTCCAATGTTGTCGTGACTTTGCGACCATAGATCAGACTGAACGGTGTCATTCCAGTGGTTCCTTGTCGAGCGGTGTTATAAGCGAAGGTCACGTACGGCAATATCTGATCCCAGTTTTTATGTTCCGTGTCAACGTACATGCTGATCATGTATGTGAGGGTCCTATTGTGGCGCTCCGTCAGTCCGTTTGTCTGCGGATGGTATGCAGTTGTTCTCCAGTGAGCTGTACCGCCGAGTTTGAGAACCGACTCCAAAAGCTCTGCGGTGAAGGCAGGTCCTCTGTCTGTGATCATTGTTGTCGGAGCGCCATGCCGAAGGACGATGTTTTCGATGAAGAATTGAGCGGCTTCTGCTGCTGTGCTGCGCTACATAGCTTTAGTCTCCGCATAACGAGTAAGGTAATCAGTGACCACAATAATCCATCTGTTTCCTGTTGTGGAAGTTGGAAAGGGACCCAGGAAATCTATTCCAATCTGGGTGAACGGCTTTTCTGGTGCTTTGACTTGATGTAAAAGACCGGCTGGCTTGCTGAGAGGCGCTTTGCGTGTTTGGCAGTCGGTGCAAGTTTGCACGTGATGGTTAACAGCAGCTGGTAACTTTGGCCAGTAGTACTTGCATCGTAGTCGGCACAATGTTCGGGTGTAGCCCAGATGACCAGAAGTTGCTTCATCATGACACGCTTCCATAATTTTCTTTCGAAGAGAGGCAGGCACGACGAGCAAGTGCGGGTTACCGGTTAGTGAGAAGTTTTTCTTATAGAGAACATCGTTTCGCAAGCAAAAAGATGGCAGTCCTCTAGCAAATAACCGCGGCACATCTTTACGTCGTCCTTCTAAATATTGAATGAGCGGTAACAGCTCAGGGTTGCTGCGCTGCTCTCGTGCAATAGTGGCCGTGTTGACAACTCCCAAGAATGCCGCGTCGATGTTTTCGTCATCAGGAGCGACAGTTTCCACCGTGCGAGACAGTCGGCGTCGGTGTGCCTCTTCCCAGATTTATAGACGATGGTCATGTAAACTCTTGAAGCCTTAGGCTCCAGCGCGCCAAACGATCAGATGGATCTTTAAGGTTAGTGAGCCAGCACAAAAAGTGGTGGTCGCTAACAACCTTGAAGGAGCGGCCGTACAAATACGGACGAAATTTGATGACTGCCCACACCACGGCGAGACACTCCTTCTCGGTGGTCGAGTAGGTCTCTTCTGTGCGAGAGAGAGTTCTGCTGGCGTAGGCTATCACTCTTTCACAGCCGTCTTGCCACTGCACAAGAACGGCACCTAGACCTACATTGCTGGCGTCAGTGTGAAGTACTGTAGGGGCGTCCTGATCGAAGTGCGCCAGGACTCGAGGTGTTTGCAGGCGTTGTCGTAGTTCATTGAATGACATTTGCTCCTGTTCACCTCAAAAGAAGGGGACGTCCTCACGTGTGAGTCGTGTCAATGGCGCCGCAATAGACGAAATGTCCTCGATAAATCGCCGGTAATAAGCGCACAACCCTAAGAAACGTCTCACCTCCTTTTTGTCACGGGGTGCAGGAAATTGTGCTACGGCGTCGATTTTGGCCCGGTCAGGTCGAACATCTTCGTGACTGACGGCGTGGCCTAGGAATCAGAGTTCGTTGAAAACGAAATGACATTTTTTTCTGGTTTTAAAGTCAGGCCGGCCGAGCGTATGACTTAGAGTACGGTAAATAAACGGCTGAGATGTTCCTCGAATGATGCGGAGAATACAATAACATCGTCCAGATAGACCAAGCATGTTTGCCACTTCAGGCCCGATGGTACGGTGTCTATGAGACGCTGAAAAGTGGCTGGCGCCGAGCTCGTAAAGGGCATCAGGCGTCACAAAGGCCGTTTATTCAGGATTTCTCTCGTCGACTTCTATCTGCCAGTAGCCGCTGGGGAGGTCCATTGAAGAGAAGTAGCGCGCATGACGCAGCCGATCGAGTGAATCGTCTATGCGGGGCAGTGGATAGACGTCTTTCTTCGTGACTTGGTTCAACTTGCGATAATCAATACAGAAACGCAAGCTGCCGTCTTTCTTCTTGACCAAAACCACGGGGGACGCCCAAGGACTTTTCGAAGGTTGTATGACGTCATCCACGAGCATCTTCTGTACTTGCTTCTGAATCTACTCGCGTTCTTTCGGAGCCACATGGTAGGGGTTCTGTCGAATCGGTCGTGTGTTGTCTTCAGTAATGATGCGGTGCTTGGTAAATGGTGTCCGCTGGACCTTTGACGTTCGTGAAAAGCAGTCTTCTAATTGGTGTATAAGTCCAAGCGGGCGCTTTCTACCCAAGGGCGGTAGCGTGAAGCAGATTTCCACCGACAAAGTTGTCGAGGCAGGGACTGTCGCGTCATCTGGTTGCAAAGCACAGCAATCCCCGGCTTGGTGTATATCGTCGAAGTAGGCAATTACAGTACCCTTCTGGATTTGATGGCACTCGTTGCTGAAGTTTGTGAGGAGCACTTCTGTCTGTCCACCAGTAAGCGTTAGGATGCCCCTCGCGATGGAAATGCTTTGCGTGAGCAAAAGAGCGACTATGTGCTCCACTATCACATCTTTATAGGAAGGGCACCCACTGGACATAGACACAAGGCAGCAGGATCTCGGTGGAGCGTCACATCGTCGGCTATTCGCAAACGGCCGCGTAGTTCGTCGCTGCGGTCGTCGACATACGTATGTGCGCAAAACGTCCCTATACGTTGAGGGGTGTTGATAACAGCGCCATGATCTCGAAGAAATTTCATGCCCAAAGTTAGCTCTTTACAGCAGTCTGGCAACAGGACAAAAGTGGCCACGAATCTAGAGTCCCCAATGCGAAGTCGAGTGGTGCATTTACCCGTGGGAGTCATCAGCTGATCACCAGCACTCCTTATGTGCGGCCCTGTCCATGGTGTCTTGACTTTTCTAAGGCAGTCGGCGAATTCTTGTCGCATAATTGAGAAGTCGGCGCCAGTGTAGACCAGTGCTGTAACGTGATGTCCGTCAATGAAAAGGCCAAAATCAGCACGTACAACTTCACCGGCATTAGTTTTCGTCGTCGTATTCGTCGTCGTATTCGTCGTGGTTGTCGTCGTATCTTTTTGCGATGATAGGGGAAACTTTTCGGTGTCTAGACGATTGGCAACCTTGCCCCCGGAGGTCGCAGCAGTTAGTTTCCCCGGCGCGGGCTAGGCGAACGGCCTCTGGTGACGTCCACGTAGCTCTGAGGGAAGTCACGGTGATGTACAGGAGATGGAGATCGCCAGCGACGCGGTGTAGTTGGTTGGCCAGTCGACAGTTGATCGGCATCGTGGGCACGACGGTCTTCAGAGCGGAAAGAAGCGGGACGAGAAAAGTTCCTGAACCCGGAATCGCTATGACGATAATAGCGGGCAATGCGACCTGACTCTCCGTAGCGGAAGCAAATGGGTCGACGGTCGGCCATGCGCCTTGTGGTCGTCTTGTGGTCGTCTCATAAAATCAGAACTTGTGGTCGTCTCATGAAATCCCGTTTCCTCCAAGGTACGGCAGCGGGTCGTGGCTAGAAGGGTGTCGCCACAAATGACAGTGGAGGACGACGGACCGCATCAGCGTAGGTCGCTGGATGTGGCTCAGTATTTGGCGCGGTTGGTGTAACGACTTGCCTCAACTCCTGGCGGACGATTTCGGCAACAGATGTGACGGCCGGTTGGGTAGGAGGGACGAAGAGGGCCCGAAGTTGCTCACGCAGTATTTTTCTAATCATTTGTCGCAGGGAACTTTCACATACGGCAGTGTTCTCAGCTGCAGCACTTACTGTCGTGTAGTTCGGCAGGTGGTCAAAGTGTCGGTATTGTTGTCGCAGTGCGCGCTCGATGACAGTCGCCTCTCTTATGAATTCATCTACTGTTGTAGGTGGATTTCGTACGAGGCCCGCAAACACTGGTTCTTTGACACCCTGCATTAGTTGACGCACCTTCTTCGCCTCGGGCATGTCAGGGTTAGCTCGTCAAAACAGACGGATCATACCCTCTGCGCACATGGCGGCTGTTTCGTTGGGGTTTTGCACGCGAGCGTCAATCAGTAGCTGTGCGCGATCTCGTCGGTCCGTGTTTGAAAATGTGGCGAGGAGCTTTCAACGGAAATCTTCACAAGCTTGGAAAGTAGCCTCGTGCTTCTCGTATCACGTACGAGCGCTATCTTCCAGGGCGAAATATGCACGGCCAAGTTTGTGCTGTTCGTTCCAGTGGTTAGATACAGCGACCCGTTTGAACTGTTCGAGCCAGTCCTCGACGTCCTCGTACTCTTCCCCATGGAAAACTTCAGGAACGCGAGGGTGTTCAAGAGTTACTTGGGAGGGAAGAGGTCTGCAATGGAAGGGTAGCCGTGGATGTGGTAGGAGCTGCCATGCTGGTTAGAGGCGGAACAGGTGTGGACTCCGGACTTAGGCCTAGTAGGCGCCGACTGACTCGGTGCACCGGAGCCGTGACGAAAGGCTGGGTCTCTGGACTAGGTGAATGGGTCCGAGCAAGACTGTCCTGCATCCGGTTGTAGACCCCGGAACTCCACCAGTGTCACGACATCAAAACAGACGTCTTGCCGTAGAGATCGAGACACCAGAAGCAAGTTGATCTTTTTTAATTAGAACGCGCAAGCGAGTTCTTTTTTTTCGTCTATTTTGTGGGCCTTCGTGGCACATGCACGACTTCCATCGTCTTTCTTGAGCAAGCACGTGACAATATGATGCTGAGAAAAATTGCCCGCAGCTTCCCTCGGGGGAACACTGAGGAGGATGCGGAGCATATAATTGGTTAACGGGGTGTTAAAGTGCGACTTACTTGGGTCGATGGCTAAATTGGTTAACGTGGTTGTAGGAGGGGGTGTTAAATGAGTGAACACGTACACACGTATGCGAAAGGGCGGCGCTGGTCGAAGGGACGTCGATCATTGTGTTTGTGGATTCGTTGGAATTCATTTCACCGCGACCTTGGACGTCGACGCGCCGTACAAACCAACCGACGAGCGGCAACTGAGCGAGCGAGCGCCGACCTTGAGTATATATACAGCGCGATGGCGCATGCACTGTCAGCTGTCGAATGTTCGAGAAGGGGGAGAAGCGCAACGGCGCATGCGCGCGCGTCAGCTGCCGATGTTCTCGAAGCGCGACGGCGCATGCGCGCGCGTCAGCTGCCGATGTTCTCGAAGCGTGACAGCGCATGCGCGCTACATTATACAGCTAGCGAATGTTCGTGAAGAGGAGAAGCGCACGCGGTGTGTAGAGGAGGAAGGGTGCACAGATGGTAGAGGAGTGAAGCGCGAGCGGTGTGTAGAGGAGGAAGGGATGCACAGATGGTGGAAGAAGGAGGAGGAAGCTTGCGGACGGCGCCGCACTACAAGCCTCGAGTATTAGATGCTCCGCATCTAAAAAAACTGACAGACGGTCCACAAAGTCAGTGCTGACGATGGAGCGAAGCTCCTTGGATGAGTATGTAATGTTTTTGAAATGTTCATTCTATGGCTGTGATGGTCTCAGACATTGTTTCCTAAAATTAGCTAGAGGGGGCTCTGGTGCTGCGATCGTTCAGAGACTATGGAAACGATGGGTAGTACACGAATTTACCGATTTGTCTAGTCTTCGTACTTGCAGGTGGCGAATCGTACCTATGGCTTCGTTTATTGCTGTGTTTCGGTTGAGTTTCGAATGAAATAACGAACTCTTTTGAACTTCGTTACCCTATTAGAAAAGGTAAGCCTAAAAAATAAGGTGGTGAAGCGTGAGCGCTGAACTCTTGCTAATTTCGTGCCGTGAGAAAACAGCTTTACGCCACACGAATACACACGGAGCAAGATGCAGACCAAAAGTACGAATATTAGACAAATACGTGTATTACCCATCATTTCCATGCTCACTGAAGTACCGTGCGTTGCAGCTCCAATAGACGCTAGCGCCTGAGTTACCTCTGGGGTATATTAGGAAACTTCATAATCTCAGGTAGCTGCCAGGGTGCTCTATAGCAGGTCTATGTCAACAGACGCCGGCTGCATTGGTCACGGGTCACGTCGGACGCTACAGAACTCGCGTTTTCTTCCGTAGCGTTGCTGTGCTCAGCCCATGCAGTAGTGTTTTCCAGTGTGACTGCAGCGCCAGAACGTAATTGTTAACGGAGAAAAAACGCAATAATAGGCTGAGGTCAGTCAAAATGAAACGTGAAGCCCACGTTTCTCTGCCCACGTGAGTGAGTGGATGCGTGCCCCTGACAGACAATGTCAGCGAACATAGAGTTTCATACAATATTACCTAGAGAGGAATCTGGCGCTTCGATCATGTAATCTCATGGGAATTGTCGGAAGTACAGGCTTCAGATTGAATCGTGTTAACCAGTGAACTGTCTGCGGATCTTTTTTTGTAGTTTCAGTTCTGTTCTTTGCATAAAGTGGGTAGTGGGGTGGGTGCAAAGAACTGAAGCTGTGCCTTTGTTGTTCAAAGAAGGTGAAAACTGCTACGCCTCTGAACTTACTGCAACGCTGGAGCTGTGTAAGTCGTGTTTGACAGTTTCAGCGATGCGTCGTCAACTCACCGCTGCGCATAGATGCAGCGTCTCATGCCAGTGCAGGGTGTTACGCCGAGATCACGTTTGTTCTTAGTGCTTCTTGCCAAAACTCGTTGAAATCAACTGAAAATTGACGGCGACATAGAGTAGACACACCGCCACGCTCTTCACAACAAAACTCGACTTCACAACAAAACCAGAGGTGCATTGGGGGCAGACCACTTAAACAGACACCTGGAATCGCAGCAGACAAAATGTTTAGTGTTCCTTACTAATACTTGGCTGTTATTTTTATAAATAGATATTACATACATTGGAGGAAAAACAGAGTATGTTTGTTTTTAAATGTTGTAAGAAATAATTCATTGCATCTTGATGCCAAATATAGATCGCAATGGCAAAGTAATGCATACCCTGGTCGAGATTTTGTCGAATTTTGTTGAAATTTGTCGAGGTTTAACTTCTACCGCCTCGTCACAAGAACCGTTTGCGTACAAAAAATGAAGCAAGTTTCAATTTATTATAGTTAAATAATTATTTCATTCACATGCGGAAAAGAAGCGTCACGAGTCTCAAGAACGAGATTCATCCGAAGCCGATCCGAAGCCTGCACTTCCCATCATTCCCATTCGGATACAAGCGCCGCTGAAGGAGCCCGCGTAGACACGAGCGCAAAATTCCACTCTAGCTATTATTGCATGAAACTCTATGTCAGCAAACTTATGATGGGCTAGTGCTAGCAACGCAGCTCCCTCTGGTCAGTGAACGGTTCTTTGTAATTCACTAGAGCTCAGGGCTTCCAATGTGGCAAGACGCGTGCATCGCGTTTGATATCCGTGATGCACTGCCCAGTGCACAGTGGCGCTGCGTCTAGTGTCGTAAAGCAAGATGTCGTTCGTTCAACGTATTTTGATGAAACTATAATTTTTTTTGCTATCTGGCCATGCGTAGTTTTGTGACGTCCTCTTTGTGACAAAAATACATCATTATGGTGTAGGTGAGCAGCACCGTAACGCACCTTATTGATAACAATAAGGAAACCTTAACGTGATTTCAAGGGTGGGCATGACACTTGGTCGTCACGTATGAACTGTGCACTTTCATCTATGCTCACTTTTTTTTAAATCTCTTGATTGGACAAGTGGTGTTCTGTGTCGGTAATTTCCTTATGCAAGAATGTCTTGTAGTGCGGATTTTAGATTAGTTATCAAAATGCATCTTTGAGTGCTGCGAGGATGCCACGGAGACCGTGTCATGGCAGTTCCCTAGACGACGGAATTCTGATATAACTGACAATGTGGCAGGAGCAACAGCGTATGGCTACAATGTTTTTATTATTGAGACCATCTTGGTTCGTGCTGCCTGAATGTCATTATCAAAGCACGTAGCACAAATTTCCCGATAAACTACCCTGATATGTTTCTTTATGTATGGAACAGTGGGGTCCCTGGTCTTGGAGCGGCGTACAAAGATCATGGTGTCCCACATTCTCGATATCTTCAAGCAAGTAATAGCGAACTCCTCATGGGTTGGCTGGGAACCTTTCGAAGCCATAAGGACAAAGCTGGATGACATAGTGGTAAACGTGGGAGATCCAGGAGACCGACTAGACAGCGAGTTCATCGAGAGGTTTTTCGGTGGGTATTCAAAAGATTCCGCACTCTTAAATGCGAAACGAAAGACGAGAGCAACGAGAGTTTGTAGGTTGCTTCTTCCAAGTGGCGAGTAGTTTCAATTAGGCAGCTTTATTTACCAAAGTCCGAAATATGCAAGAAGATAATGGGTGCAGTTGCACGCGAAAAAGGCATTTTCGTTCATAACTCTGAAAGCAAGGAGTAATGGTAACAAGGTGAGAGCAGACTATACTTCTGATGTTCAGCTTAGCTCGGCAAAGTGATAACGCTGAGGTCGCGGTATCGCATTCGCAGAATGCTTTCTACACAGCGTTTACATGTGAATATAATCAGTATCGTCATACTGCGCTTGCATAGGTGGCAAAATTAACGTGGTGGCGTCCAGCATCAGCGCGACCATTTTCGCGTCCCATGGGGTGACAGCATTTCTCTCCCACACTGAACGCGCGGCTACTTTACAAGCGTTCTGTAATTTGCTCACATTCCTTTGCAACTGCTGACTGCTTTTTCAAAACTTGAAAGGCTTTGGTTAACTTTAAGAAAGGGAAAATTGAAAAAAGGCAAGCTTCTGTACAGGACAGAAATTGTACGTAATGGTAAAGAACTTGCATCTGCGAACGGAAGTGTATAGGCAGGTCGGTGTGTGTACTAAACACACCGCAGCTCCATCGTGGACTATGAAATTGACAGTGAAGGGTGCTTTTAATCAATGGTAATATTTATTTTATTCTGTCTCCTTTTAAAGCTCCCTATAAAGAGATGCGCCAATGACGCGACGTGCGACTGCAGAGAAGGCAAGTGCGCTGCGCCAGAGGCCGTGCACCTGCCGAAATTCGAAAGTAAATCGAAACAAGTAATACCGAAGTCACATCGGAATCATGTGCGAGGCAGTCGAAACTATCATAAAACAATATTACTCCACAAAACAATAATACTGTACAAAAATATTTTAGCAGGACGTTTCTTGTTATTTAAATCTAACGAAAATAACATACAACCATGCATAGCGCGAAACATGCACACCAGCTTGCAACATATAAACTAGGAAGCCAATGCATCGTGAACGAAAGCGATATACATTGTTGTCAAGCCTAAAGAACGCGGCAAACGCATGTACATATTACCGTACTCCTCAGCGTTTATATGAGCGAGCTATACCAACCTTTATGTTAGGACAAGGAAAAATTGTTGGGCGGTAGGCAAGGTATTAGGGTGCGTCGATGCGCGCGACCCCACTCAGGGTGCTGCCACCTTTGGTACTGCTCACTCCGTCAGTGCAGTGCCTGCAGCGTTTTTGCCAAGCTCTAGAGCTCACGTGCCGGCTTTTAGGGGCGAAGCTGCTTATAGTTCCTACTACTTATAGCTCCTACTACTTTCTCTTAACTCCTACTACTACTACTACTATAGCGGCACCTGTTCGTCCCTCGTAGTCGTAGTAGTAGTCTTAGTGTGTAACCAGTCTTACATTTTGACCTCCCAGGTGGTGCCGGTGAGAGAATTCTTCTCTGCGTTGTTGAACAATAAAAAGTTCGCAACGTGCGCGTTAACATAAAGCCGAATCCTCCTGTGTCTCATTCCCCTTTAGCAGCCTTTGGCATGTACATTGAGCAATATCTGGCAGGAAGGGTTGCTACTTCATACTCACTGGGCATAATCTTCTTGGTTTTAGATAGGTTTAGCGAGCGTTGGGCCACAGTGCCATGAATACAGTGAACTAGTACACACCATGAACTCGATGTGGTTAAAGGTGGGAAGCAGACACGAAGCGCAAGCCGTAAGAAAGTGTGCGTGTGCCACCTCTCGTTTAGACCTTGGAATGTCCGCTGGATGGCGGTGCATATGCGGAATATATGATGAAAAGACGCGAGGTGGTGGTACTTGGAGTGTTGAATAGATGGACGAACGGACACACAGACAGATGCATGGACGGAGTCACGGATGGCTGCACCCACAGATGGACGCATGGACGGACGCAGGGGTGGATGCATCGACGAACGCAGCGACGGACGCACAGATGGAAGTGTGAACACACAAACAGACGCACGCACAGACAGGCGAATGGACGCACAGATGGTCACACAAACGGACGCATGGACGGACGGAAGAAGAAACGAATGAACGGACAGATCCTTCGCCCCACTCTCCATCATTCACCCCGTGGATTTGCTGCCATTTTTTCTGTATATTTGGCCTGAATGTTGAGTTTCTCAGTGCTACAATCATTCCCTTTGGGTTAGGGGCAACTACGCGTCAGAGCAAAACCTGTCTGCAGCGGGAACAATAATAGCGGCTGCCGCACATGTATTCACTCTGAGCCGAGGAGTGGGCAACGAGGCAGTGTTCAAGTATATAGAAATGAACGCATTTCCTACGATATTCAAGTGTAAGTTCTGCGATTTTCTGTCGGCGCACTATCTGTTCTATCAACGGTGTTAGTAAAATACCATGAAAATTTTAACTATATCTACGTGGAACCTAATCAGCGTGAAAACAAGTACATCTGCCCAGGGTATAATTACTGGGTATATAGCATTTAAGGCAGCTCTAAATCAACGTTTCACTCCAAGGGCGCCTTCCCTATGGTGAGAAAAACATAACAGCTTGTGCTGAATAAAAAAAAGCAAAAGTATTACTTGTCACAGCGAATGTTGGCGTCTCTAGCAAGCAGTAAAACTTCGTTGCAGGTGAATGACTGTATGCACTGCGTTAATCTTCAACACAAGAAACCTCGCAGCTGCGAACCTCAGCCGTGAAACAACTGCTAAAGAATAAATGTTAAAAGAAATGGCATCACATCCACGAGGTGAATGATAGAGAGTGGAGCGAAGCATCCGTACGTCTATCTTTCTTGCTTCCTTCCGTCCATAAGTTCGTCCGTGTGACCGTCCATGCGTCCATCCACCCGTCCGTGCGTGCGTCTGTTCATGCGCCCACACGTCCATCCATGCGTCCGTTCCCGTGTTCGTCCATGCATTCACCCCGGCGTCCGTCTATGCGTCCATTCGTCCGTGCAGCCATCCGTGCGTCCGTCCATGCATCTCTCTGTGTGTCCGTTCGTCCATCTAGTCAACACTTCAAGTACCACCATCTCGTATCTTTTCATCATATATGCATCCGTCTGTGTGACCGTCCATGCTTCCGTCCGCCCGTCCGTGCATGCGTCTGTTCGGCACGTCTATTCATGCGTCCATCCCTGCGTTCATCCATGCATCCGCCCCACCATCTGTCCATGCGTCCATCCGTCCGTGCAGCAATCCGTGCGTTCGTCCATGCTTCTGTCTGTGTGTCCGTTCGTCCATCTAGTCAACACTCCAAGTACCACCGTCTCGCATCTTCCCATGATATATTCCGCATATAGAAGCACCGCCACCCAGCTGACATTCCAAGGAGTAAACGAGAGGTGGCACACGCACACTTTCTTACGGCTTGCGCTTTTTGTCTACTTCCCACCTTTAACCCCCACGAATTCATGGTATATACTAGTTCACTGTTGTCTACTTCCCACCTTTAACCCCCACGAATTCATGGTATATACTAGTTCACTGTATTCATGGCCCTGCTGCCGAATGCTCGCTAGACTTTTCTAAAACCAAGAAGGTTAGGCCCAGCGAGGATAGCGTAGCAACCCTTTCTTGTCAGATAGTGCTCAATGTACATGCCAATGGCTGCTAATTGGGACTGAGAGACAGGAGAATTCGGCTTTAAGTTAACGCGCACGCTCCGAATTTTTTATTGATCAACAACGCACAGGAGAAATCTCCCACTGGCGCCCCCTTGCAGGTCAAAGCGTAAGACTGGTTACGCACTACGACTACGACAAGGGACGAACAGGTGCCGTTTCTAGGAGCTTCGCCCCTAGAACTGCTAAAGTACACGAAAGAGCCCGCACGGATGCTGCCACCAACCGCGGCGTTCATATGCTCATAGCACCCCACAGACGCGCACTGCCTCGAGGGGTGCTCCCGTCAGGGGAGAATTAGAAGCTTGGTGTGTTCATACCTCGGAGCTAACAGCGCATTAGCCCAAAGTAACGAAGTGGAAATTAAGTTTTTTTTTTGCCTTTACAATGTTTTACTCAACATTTGCTTAGCAACTCCGTTTTCTTCGCTTAAGCTCTATTTCACCCAAAGTTACAATTGGAAAGCGTGTGCGGGTGCGATTGCCAATACTTATAGGAGTTTGAAAGTTTCATGTAAATGCAGTCAAGTGTGAACACACCGGCCAACTAAGGTGCAACACAAAGCACTCGTGTAGTTTCTTAGACATTTTCTCTACTGTCGAGCTATATTACATTTGTTGTGCCGTTACGCTTTCAAATAAATATTGATCATCATGAATCAAACATGCCTTTATCACGTATATAGGAAAGTGACGCCGTTGGAAACCCTCACTGACCGCTGCTGCTTTTTACTCGCTCCACAAATGTGAGTGCGCGGCGTGCTTTAACCCGCAGCCACAATTTTTCTGGTGCCGGATGCATTAAATTAGTTGGGCGACAGCTAGATTTTCGGCAAGACACCTTAGCTTGAATAAATACATCCACTGACGACAAATTGCTGGACATTACCTTTTCGAAGAGAGCGTCTTGACAACCCTTACTACGACATCTTAGTGTGAATAATTGCCCCTTTTTAAATAAATAGATCTACTCTGAATAAATGTGTATATACGTTTTTTTTTCTTCTGCGTATGCTAAGTTGAAACAGACTGCATTTGCCATAATGACGCTGTTTATTCTCCAATAGGTCATTTAAAGGTAGGCTATTTCGGTTGTGTTGTCACCGAATATAGTGTCATCTAAAAAAGCCAACCATGAGTTACAGAATCACTGGTACAATTAAACAGCTATGGCTATGTCATATTTCAAAACATCGCAAATAACGACAGCAGAGCAAAATGCGCGAGAAAGCCATACAAAAACACTATCCACTTCAGAGGAAACTTACTCAAGACAAGTCACAGGTTCATGCCCTTTATAGAAACCACCATTAGTGAAAATTCATCCTCTTCTTCGATTCGGCTTTGTGGCTACAGCAAGACAGCAGCGCAGGCCATACTCCATTTGTACAAGCGTCTTGTGCAGTGCTGCTTTTAAGAGACAAGAAAATGCGATTGCGCTTATAATTCCCCCCAATGTTCGCAGGCAGTGTGGTCGACTGTTATTGCCATAAATTTTCTTAGCACAAAGGAAGCTTAATTTAATGCTTGTACTGAATGTTTATGTTGTTGTTACAACATCTTTTTGTATCTTTATCTACCATTATTGTCCCTATACTAAACCCTTTGGGAGAGTTCGTTTTTTTATTTTACCTGTTACGTAGTAGGCGAACGAAATTCGAGCGAAACCTAATTGTTTAATGCCTGCCGCAGCACCTTTGGGTGATGTACCAGTCACCGGTCTTTTTCGTTCGTGGATAAAAGCATCGTCGGTAACCGCCCACTACGCTTGGAGCGACCAGAAGACTCCGCTGTACGACGAGGCAGATATCACGGCTCGTTACTTTCACAACTACAATATTGTGACAGTACCATCAGCCTTAATACACTGGCCGTTCATATTCCCTGACGGGCCCATAGCAATGAACTATGGTGGACTTGGAATGGTGAGTGTACACTCTTTCTTGACAGAAGCACTGAGTAATACTCTGGTTTGACTTTCTCTCATATTTAAGGAAACACTGCCAAGTTTCTGAGCACCCAATAGGTTTTCTGAAAAATAGAAATCTGTGGCTCTGGTTCAATTTCACACTCATGTCAGATACATGCCACTTCAGAGTGTAAGCTTTTTATGATGAAACTAAAAGAATGCCTAGGATAACGAAAGTTCATATTTGAGTTAACAGAGATTTTGTTACAAAATGGGATCATCACGTCAGTTGGGAGCGAAGACTTCCCCTGCGTGTTTTTGTCAGTGTTGCCCCTGCGATGCCTTTCAGCAGAACAGCAACGAATGCGGCTTGCATGTGCTTCTACCAGAGCCTCACATCGAAGACTTCTGCCACCTACAGATTTCTTCGTTCACTCTCAAGTGTCGAGGTTGCTTCACATCAGGAGAATTCAATCGCGTGGATGGTCGACAACCCCACAGAGTAGCTGTACAGCACGCATAAGTTGCACGGACTTGGACCAGCAAAAGCAAGTCCGCCAAACATCTTGTGAATTGCAGCCTGCGACAACGACATTTACGTTCATATAACGTAAAATGGGCACCAGGCATTTGTGCCACAATACAGGCAAACAATAACGTTCTGAAATGCTAGAATAGGGCTCTCTATAGTGAAATTTAAAAGAGAAACCATAGCGCTCCAACAAAGAAACTACTCAACCTATCATGAAAAAGCATGAAATGCACTGGCCATCATTCAATCAACCACTGCCATGATGAACAACGCCAATGGTAAGTGGTCGATGTTGATCTCACTTAAGAGTTTATCTAATGTGTGATGTGTTGTTAGTTTATTTAGAAAGAAAAGCTGTATTTGAAGCATTTCACAAGGCAGGCGCCTTATTCAGTATGATGCATTGTATGACAAGCATTGTTGAGATTTTCGTGATTAGCGTTAAAATTTCTTTCTAGGCTTTCTGGGGCAGCAGTTCTGCGATTGAGAACCTGAAATATGCAAGTAAGAAGAAGGTACCTGGTTCGGGACTCATATTGAAGTATTGAAAAGAATAGAAGAAAATTGTTGAGGCAAACGCTTGCGTACAGAGCATGAGCCAAGGAGAGCGGCTGAGGTGAACGCTGTCCAATCTAAAAAGGACAAAACGTTTCAAACTTGGCCGTATACTACGTTTAGAGGCACCCGCAACATTATCAAGGGCTGAGCGACTTTACTAGAAGAGAATTGTGACGTAAATGAAGGCGGTTACTTGATCCGACAGTTTTTTTAACTCCGTTAAAATAGTGCCGCGATAGCTTTCCATCTTAAACGCTTTACCTTTGACGCGTGTATCGGCACTACATCATCAACGCGTCAGTGATTAACTTATGATAGTACCTCGTCTTAATGAAAACGCCCCTCGCTGATAAAGTGAGCGCATCAGTTGGGACCGGTGTAGTATTTTCGCTTTCGGCACTGCTGTTCTGTTGTGTCTCTAGGGCGCAGGTGAGCCTATCGAAACGGAGTTGTTGCGGCTTGCCCCTCATGCAACCTTGCACGTATTTTCATAGCTGCGTCTGTGGGACAACTGGTGGAACTGCCGGGTATGCACCAGGTTCCTGGTGCTACTGCTGCATGAAACAACGAGACCTCCCAAACCACCAAGTGACTCGCAGTAGCTGCCATCTACAAGGGTTGCCACCAGAACTCGGAACACTATCTGAGCACACTCGACAGAAAATAGAATCCTCGACGTTAATAATGGGCCAACCAACTAGCCGCACCCACCGCTGTCGCATTGCAGCAGCCGCGAGTGCCTCCAAATTTCTACGCTTCGCTTGTAAAAAAAATTGCGGAAGATTGGCTCGCCCAGTTCCCTCGGGTGGCTTCTCTAAACAGTGGGGATAATGAAATGAAGCAGCGTCATGTTTTCTTTGCCCTCGACAGCCTTTCTATACCATGATTAAAACATGGTTTGAAAACCACGAGGTCTTTTTTACTACGTGGACAGTGTTCTAGACTCATCCTCTAAGTATGTTCACCAACACGAACCGCAAGGAGAGGGCTGAAATTATGCTACCTTTAATTTGGGTGTACGTTAAAGAACCCAGGTGGTTGAAATTTTCAGTCCTCCACTACGGCGTCACTCATAAACATATGGTGGTTTTAAGACGTTAAACCCTACACATCAAATCTTGCGCAATCATACCACTTTCGAGGAGCCAAATGCCTAGCGAAACTGTGTACGTCGAGGAAATGAAGCCCCTCGTGCGGCATGTGGATGGCGGAAGAAAAACGGGTAGGGCTTCTATTGCGGTGCGTGCGAAAGTTCCTTTTCGCTGGCTTAGTATGCAAACCACCAAAAACTGTCACCTAGTTCATGCAAAAGGCATCAACCAAAGGAAAGACCTGGTGCGCTCGTAACCGCCAGTACAACCGTACAACGTCCATAGCTTCTGTAGACCCCCAAGCGATGTTTTAAAACGAGAGAAACTTGCAGAAAATCATACGCGAAGTCGTGTGCGAAGAGCTGCGGCTACTGACCCCATCATCCTCCCAGCCTGCGGAGGCGTCACTGACAAATATGATACGTGAAGGAGTTCTTTGGGGGCTTATCGGCCGGTGACTCACAGTGAATGAAACCACGCTATTAGTTGCGGAGTGGCAGCACGCAGACCAGGAGATTTCGTCAACACGCGCCATGAGCATTACGAACGACGCCAGCGATCACAGTTACCAGTCTACTGCCACGCTTTTTTGGAAGTTTCACGAAAAGCAGACCTCTGAAGAACCCCCGACCAACAGCGTCCAATGTGCTTTCACTGAGCGTAGCCTCGTCACTTCCTTAGAATATGCCCCACCACGGTGGTATCGTTGCCAAGGTACTCGGCTGCTAACTAACAGGTTGCGGGATCGAATACAGCTGTGGCGGCTGAATTTTACAATGAAGGCGAAAATGCTATAGGCCCATGCGCTCTGATTTGGGCGCACTTTAAACAACCCCCGATGGTGCGACACTTCCGGAGCCCTCCACTACAGCGTCTCTCATAATAACATGGCGTTTTGGGGAAGTTAAAACACAGATATCAATGAACATCCTCAAGTTTTGCCCGTAAAGACGCATGGGGCTTCGCGGTTTGGCGCTTAACGCTCCACGAGCACGACCCGGAGAGCGCCACCGCTAAGTTGCATCGTGCTACTACTTGCAACGTGCTGAGTACTCGCCCTCCAGTTCATCAGAATCACCATTGCTGTCGTACAGCTATTTCTTATCGCCAGGCCGTAGCTATGTGGAAGCAGCGCAAGAAAAGTTCCCTAGCCCTCATTGGGGAAACTGAATAAAGCGGCCTTGAGAGGCAAGGTTCCTTACCGGCAAACGGATGAAGAACCTCCACTGACCACAGCTCACGACGATGGTGTCCCGATGGAGACACCAGGGCTGCTACGACGAGAGCTAGCAATGAGCTCGACGACACACCCCGACCAAACTTGAAGCACTTGCACCAGGCGTGTTCGACACCAAGATGGACGTCCAGCTCCAGAACTAGAATGTCTGATCTTGGCATACTTACAGATGACCGTAGTTTGACAGCTTCTAATGAAGTGGAAGCTATCTTTTCTGCAACAACCGGTGCCTTCACAAAGCAACTAAAGAAAGTAACGACAAAATAGGGTTTTCCCGTGATTCGCACTGCCGGCAGACGTTTTGTGTTGGCAGCGGGACAGTGTACAGCACGAATGACTGTCAGCGGTCGTGCTTACCCAGTATGCTTCATTGTCCTGTGGCAATGTTTTCGCGATGTCGTATTGGGCATGGATTCCCTTACCGAACATAGAACAATCATCGACCTTCGTTCAAGACACATCTCTCTTTCTACGAAACAATCTCTATAGTCGAAGACAACTCTAGGGGACCAAGTCATCGTCAGTGTTCTAGATGAATAGGTCAGCATACTTCTGAGGTCAAGCGTCCAAATACATGTAGGTGCAGGTTACACAGACGATATTGAAAGCGTGATTGAGGGTAACGCACAGTTCCTCTCTGACCGATAACTTGGCTACACCAGAGGCATCGCCTAATTGAAAAATGAACAAACCGGCTAAATAGTAGATACTTGCGCTGGTTGGTACTGCATTTTTGAAAGAAATATACTGCCTTAGTTCGCAAGGAGCGTTTCAGAAGGAATATAGAGCAGAGAGATAGGACAGAGCACACACTTACAACCTATTTGATTGCACAGATGGCGGGAATATATATACATTCAAGAGGGTGAGGAGATCACACACAGAAGAAAGGACAAATAATGCCGCATACAACGGACCACCTTTTTCAAGTCTTGAAACGGCAATTTGACTAAAATGATACTTGTATTCATTATCAAACAGATTGAGTGACGGAGCACTTGCACACTCAGTTCCTTCTTTACGAATCGAAGAAGGTTCAAGCCCACACGTGCCCTCTTGTCCCTATATCTTGTCATTACCTCGCATTCATCAAACTTCAGGGTGCTCGTGCAATTCTAACAGAGACATTCAATGTGGCTGCCCACGGATCCGTGCATCGAATATGGGTGCTCCCTAAGGCGATCGTTCAGACAACACCCCGTCTGACCGATGTATTATTGACCACACGATAAATAAATCAAGTACACAACGCCTATAATATTTTCTAAAAACATCTTTGCGTGCTTCCTCTTGCAAACAAAACTTAAATATCCTTCGTAGTTAACTCTTTTACAAGGGGAGCTCAGCTTGTTTTTGACGTGAGGACAACCTTTACCCAGGTTTTTCTCAACAATTATTTTAGGCATTGCGAAACTTGGTGCACCTAATGATTGGCACACAATTTCGGCTTTGTCTCGTCCGGAGATGCGTGCCATGCATTCTTGCCCTGCTTCAAGGCATTCAGAAGTTATTCTACTATGCCTGAGAGCAGGTGATCAGAAAATAGTGGTTTCTTAAGTCTGTTGATTCGGTTGCCAGAACTACTCTGAAGCTGGTGATGACAAGACCTTGAAAATGATGTCATCATACATGATTTGGCAATTCCTCGCTTAACTAGCTTGGAGTGTGCAGAAATAAAGGGTAACAGGGCTTTCTTGGAGTGGTGAGTGTATGGCTAGCACACGTGTTCTGGCAAGAGATAAGCTCTAGGTCTAAAAATCTAAGTCTGTTATTGTCAGATGCAGATTAGTCACGTTCTCAGAAAAAAATGCTGAAACTTTTGTCGACATGCTGCCTTGCTTCACACCTTTCTGCACTAGAAAAGGATAAAATTCATTAACATAGCAGAATATCTTAACAGTATGTGCCTCAGCAAGCCTCACTTGTATGCGTTTGTCATAACGAGCTAATGAATTATCACTGAGGACTGGAGCAAAACATGACCCAATACACATGACCAGTCCTTGAATGTACCATTTGTCGTTTCTTGTAACGAATGTTGACTGCAAATAAAAGTTCAAAAGTTTAAGAAAGCTATCCATTTCGGTTCCTTGCTCAGCAGCGGTGGTCTAGTGGCTGAGGTACTCGGCGGCCGACCCGCAGGTCGTGGAATGAAATTGACGCTTCGGCGGCTGCATTTCCGATGGGGGTGGTAATGTTGTAGGCCCCTGTACTCAGATTTGAGTGCACGTTAAAGAACCCCAGGTAGTCGAAATTTCCGGAGCCCCAACTACAGCGTCCCTCATGATCATATGGTAGTTTTGGGACGTTAAACCCCACATATCAATAAATTATGTCGGTTCCACAATCTCTACAAAAAACATTCTCACCATAGCACTGGATGCACTTTTTCACCACCTCGCACAAAATGACCTTAGGTAGGACATAAAATAGGTCCTTAACGTCCGCGGAAAAAGCACAAGCACTTTGGGGACGCCTATCACGTAGAAAGCCTGAGACATCCTGGGGTTCTCTTATGACGAATGGTTCTTACATGGTCAAGTCTGTAATATGGATTTGTAGATAACTCCGAAGAAGTTTTGCCAGGAGTCACACTGCGATACGTTGACGCCAAAGGGACACAGTTTCTTGTAGGTCTTGTCCGTAAAGAATACAGAGAGGCTTGCAACTTTGCACGTCCTCACTGTTAGGGAAAATGTAGTGAGCTCGTTATCTCAAACAGCTTCCCAGCTTCTCGCTTCACTTTTGTGGGAGCTACTTTCGGCAGTTCTCTGAAGTTTTCGGATAAGCCTGCTACCACCTTTTTTCAGAGTAGTTTGAGAACCATGACAAATCCTTGTTCCTTGTCAGACTGGAGTAACTTAATGTCGCTTTTTTAAGCAGACACAACTTGCCAAATTTTCAAAGTTGTTTCTGTCACGGGTTCCTTGGGCAAACGCTTGACTGTCTGTTAAATGCAGCTCTCAAATTCATCACCTTTTGTTCTGCCCGAAGCTTGGCTGACGCGACTGACCGATTCAGTTTTCTCAAGTCTCAGATGGACGCTGTATTTTGGACGGAGTTCTGAAAGGCACTACATGTCATTGGAACTCCTTTCGTTGCCAAGAAAGACCACTTTCTGCCCCTAAAAGGGTATTTTCGGTTTTTTCATCGAAGGAACTCAGCGAAGGAACCATCGAAGGAACCACCGAAGGAACTCAGCAGTTTGCGGGGCATCCTGCAGATCATGCCGGAACACTTCCTTTGTTTTCTTGAAGGGACCCTGCATCAAGTTAATGGCTAGAAGACAATCGATGAAGAAATTTACCAGGCTTCAAACTTCTCCTTTTAGCATCTTGCACATTATTTTCTTGTGGCCCAAGAGAGTTTCCAGTCCACCCAAAAGGCAAGAAACTTCCTGTGCTGGGTAAGCATTTTTCACGGAAAAAACGCAAAGCCTGGTATTGCACGTTGCATCCACGATCAAACTTATGCACGCCTGTCTCAAACAGGCTTGGAAGGGAAGGGAACGAGCCCACTGTACTTGAAATATACTGCAAAAGAGTGGCTACTTGGGCTGTTTTGTACTGCATTTCTGAAAAAAATATACCATATAGCGCGCAGGGACCCTTTCAGAAGGAAGATAGCGCAGAGAGAAACCAATTTTATTGCACAGATGGCGGAAATATATATACAGTTCTGAGGGCGAGGAGATCACACCCAGAAGAAAACACAAATGATGGCGCATGCACTGGATCACCTTATTTCAATCTTAAACTGGCAACTTGACTGAAAAGATACTTTTATTCATTATCCAAATGTATTGACTGACGGAGAACCTACATACTCAGTTTCTGCTTTGCGAATCGAAAAGGCTTCATATATTTCGCGTGCACTCTTGTCCTCATGTCTTGCCATTACTTGGCATTAACGAAACTTCGGGGGCCACCCACAATTTGTGCCGAGAGCCACTAAGCGGCTGCCCACTGATTTCCGCATCAGATTTGCGTGCTCCCTAAGGTGATCGTTCACACAGCGTCCCGTCTCAATGGTGTAGTATCGAGCAAATGATAAATAATGCAGGTACGCAACGCCTACGATACATTCAACAAACATCTTGGCGTGCTTTTTATTGCACCCAACACTTGAAGATCGTTTGTAGTTAAATCTTTAACAAAGAGAGATTAGCTTGTTTTTGGCGTGAAGACAACCTTTACCCCAGTTTTTTCAATGATTCTTTTTAAGCAGTCCGAAACTTTTTGCACATAAAGAATGGCAGACACTTTCGGTTTTGGCTAGTTCACAGACGCGTGCCGTGCATTCTTGCCCTGCTTCAATGCAATCAAAAGTGATTCTGCTATGCCCGTTAGCAAGTGGTCCGGAATGAATGCTTTCTTAAGTCTGTTAACATAGTTGCCAAAACCGCTCTGTACCTGGTAATGTCAAGACCTTGACAATGATGCCATCATACATGGTTTGGCAGTTGGTTGCTTAAGAATCTTGGAGTGTGAAGAAATAATGGGTAAGAGGGCTTTCTTGGAGCGGCGTGCGCATGACCAGCACACGTGTTCTGGCAGGAACATGAGCTCTAGGTCTAAAAATTCAAGTCTGTTAATATCAGAGAACTCCGTCGTCAGTTGCAGATTAGCCATGTTCTCAGAAAAATTGCTGAAATGTCATCGAGATCTGCCTCGTGTCACACTTTTCTGCACTCTAAAAGACTAAAATCATTAACGTAGCCGAATACCTTAACGGTATGTGCCTCAGCGAGCCTCGCTTGTAAGTGTTTGCCATAACGAGCTAATAAATGGTCGACTGGAGCTATACAGGATCCAATACACACGACCTGTCTTTGAATGTACCATTTGTCGTTTCTCATGATGAAGGTCGACTGCAAATAAAAGTTAAAAGTTCAAGGAAGCTATCTATGTCGGCTCCACAAAATTTACAGAAAACATGCTCACCATAGCACTGCATGCACTTTTTCACCTCCTCGCACAAAATGTCATGAGGTAGGAACTAACATAAGTCCTTAACGTCCTCGAAAAAAGCGCAAGCACTTTGGGGACACCTATCACGTAGAAAGTCTGAAACGTCCTGGGGTTTTCTTACGGTCAACGGATGCCCAATGATCAGCACTGTATTATCATTTGTAGATACTATCCAACAAGTTTTTGCCAGGAGTCACGCTTCGATACGATGACCCGAAAAGGACACAGTTTTTTGTGGGTCTGGGCCATGAAGAGCACGGAGAGACTTGTATCTAGGCACGTTCTCGCCGTCAGGACAAATTTAGTGAGCCGAGCTGTTTCACACAGCTTCTCAGCTTCTCGCTTCACTTTTGCTGGAGCTACTTTCAGCAGTTCTCTGAAGTTGCCTGTTAAGGCTGGTACCACTTTTTCTTCATAGAGTTGTTCATAGAGTACATCGGGCTCTTTTCTCTTCCCTGCCTGTTCGAGACAGGTGTGCATAACTTTGATTGTTATTGCAAGGTGCAAATCCAGGCCTTACGCATTTCCCTGAAGAATTCCTACCTATCTTCAGAAGTTTCACGTCTTTTAGGAGGACCGGAACTTTCCTGGGGCCACAAAAGTGATGTGCAATACGCTAAAAGGAAAGTCTTGGAGACAGGTGAGTTTCTTCACCGATTGTCTTCTTGCCATTAATCTGGAGCAGGGCCCCTTCAACAAAGCGAAGGACGTGTTCTGGCAGAATCTGTGAGAGGCCTCCAAGCTGCTGAGTTTGGTGGTCCTTGGTGATTAGGCTGCCAAAGAAAAAACCAAAATCAGCCGTTTTTGGAAAGAAAGTGGTCGTTCTTGGCAATGAAATAATTTCCAATGACAACCAAGTTAAGTGACTAAGAAAGCTTTTTTTCCTTATCACCTGCTCTTGGGCATAGCATAATCACTTTTGAATGCATTGAAACAGAGCAAGAATGCATGGCACGCATCTCCGGACGCGCCAAAGCCGAAAGTGTCTGCCATTTCATGTGTGCACAAACTTTCACACTACTTAAAAAGACTCGTTGAAGAAACTTGAATAAAGGCTTCTTCCTGCCAAAAACAACATGAGCCCCCTTTTGTAAAAGATTTAAATGCGAAGGATCTTTAAGTGTTGGGTGCAATAAGAAGCACGCAAAGATGTTCGTTGAAGGTATTTTAGGTGATGTGTATCTGATTTTTTTATCATGTGGTCGATACTACACCAGTTAGAAGGGGCGCTGTCCTAACGATCACCTTAGGGAGCACGAAAATATGGTTGGCGGATTAGGGGCAGCCACTTGGCAAGTCACTGTGTGAATTGTGGGTGCACTCTGAAGTTCGAATAATTCCAAGTAATGGCAAGATGTAAGGAGAAGAGGGCACGTGAAATATATGAAGCTTTTTTGATTGACAAAGCAAAACTGATTGCGTAAGTGCTCCGTCAGTCAGTCCTTTGGATAATGAATACAAGTATCTTTCCAGTTAAGTTGCCAGTTCAAGATTGCAATAAAGTGGTTTGGTGCATGCACCATTATTTGTGCTTTTTACTCTGTGTGATCTCCTTGCCCTGTTAACTGTATATATATTCCCGCCATCTGCGCAACGAAATTGGTTGTAAGTGTGCGCTCTGTCCTATCTCTCTACCCTATCTTCCTTCTGAAACGTTCCAGGTGCACTAAGGAAGTATATTTCTTTAAAAAAAGGGCAAACCGACGTGCTTGTTCCAAACTGCCAGCAAGGCACTCCGACACCTAAATAAAGACGCCATGATTTGTTTTTTAGACGAAATAGGCGACATTCCAGACACGTTCGCCATCTCTGACCAGTTCATTGAAGACTCGTTCAAGCAATCGACTAAGGTTGCATGGCGGGCTTGTTGGTTATTCATGTTGTTCGAGGTATAGCGCATCTAGGACGGGATAGAGAAGAAAACACAGCGCCGTGTATGTGTTCTGTGTTTTCTTCTCTGTCCCGTCCTGGATACGCTATACCTCGAACAACAAGTCCATGCTAAACCAGGCGGCGGTATTTGACATCAACGCTGACATTTCTTGTGACAGGCGAACTCGGACCCGCATTCTCCTAAAAACGTACAGCGGCTGTTTTTCGACCACGTCAAGGTGGCACAGGCACCCTTTGCAAAGCCAAGCATGGGATCGTAACCAGTGAGCACGCCCGCCCTCTCCGCCAAAGCCCGTACTGAGTGTGGCCGCGAGAAGTGAAGCCATTCGCAATCAATTGGACAAAATCGGCGAAAGTGGACGCTTGTTTCAACTAAATACAGGACAATTTACGGCACGTAATCACGTGACTGTCAAGTAGTGGACTTATGTAACAGTTTACCATCTGTTTTTTTTAGTTATCATAGATAAGATCTTTATATTATTCTGAAAAAAGTAGGATTGCTCTTTCATCCACGATGAAGCGCTTCTTGATGAGTATGTACGCGCATTTGTATTTCCCCACTTCCAGTTTCGACTTCTCCTCTCTAATTGTACTCCACTGTGTTTCAAGTATATGGTTCGAATAACGCGTTCTATGCTCTACCACTGTTCAAGTTTATAGTTGCATATACTGTGTACTCTTTATAGATTTTCATTTTGAGTTGCTTACAGCGATGTTTTTATTTGTGCTGCATTTCGTGTATTCGCATATTTAACTGCTGTCCTTGTTTTCTTCACGTGCCGGGCTATGGGCCTAGTCAGAAAACAGTTACGTCTGCTTTCTTTTGCCTGATCTCGGTGGCATGCAACTGTAACATGCCAGAATAAAATATAATATTAGAAATGGTTCGCGATGACACCATTCAGCCTTCGAAAAGCCTTTAGGCAACACTAGTCGTCACCGTGAAGAAAAAAGATGGATGCCTTCGGCTGTTCGCTGAATATCACAGACTGAACAAGATAACGAAGAAGAATGTCAACTCGCTCCCAAGGACAGAGGACGCCCTAGGCCGACTCTGCCTTGACAAGTAATTCTCGTGCATGGAACTCTAAAACGGGTATTGACACACTGAAATCGATGAAACGTACAAAGACAGAACGACTTTCATTACCCAAGGTGTGTTATTCGAGGTTATGTCACGCCATTTGGCCTTTGTTCCGCATCGGCAAAGTTTCAACGAGTGATGAACATGATGTTGGCAGGCCTGAAATGGCAAACCTCCCTTGTGTATTCTTACCACGTTGTAGTTTTCGCGGCAACATTTGATGAACATTTGCGCAGACTGAAAGTTGTACTTTGTGCCATCCAGTCTTCAGGTCTCACCCAAAATGTCGAGAAGAGCCGTTTCGCATACCAGGAGCGGTTATTTATTGGCTACATCATCGTCACTGGCGGTGTGCGACTTGATCTCCAGGAGACTACAGCTATAGAGCATTTTCCGTGCCCGACTTACAAAATAGGCATATGAAGGTTTCATTGCTTGTGCGCTTACAACAGAGCGTTTGTGACAAACTTTTCATGCATAAGTAACGCTTTGACCGAGTTGACAAAGGCTGGTGCATATTCGCAATTGGAAGCGCCGCAAGGAGAAGCCTTTAGAGAACTCCAGCGCCGTGTACAGTCTCCTCCCATCCTTTCACACATTGATGACAGTGACCAAATAGAAATTCATACCAGCGCAGGCAATATGGTCATAAATGCAGTCCTCGGTAAGAGATACGATGCGTTTGAGAAAGTGATCGCATATGTTAGTCGTTCACAATAAAAGTTGGAGATCAATTATTCAACAACTGAGGGGGAATGCCTAACAATCATCTAGGCGATGCCTTAATTCTGACCACATATCTACGGCTGGCCGTTCAAGGTTGTGAGCGGCCATCACGCCCACTGCTGGCTTGCCATTTTGAAAGACCCCTCTGGCCGCCTCGCTCGATGTCGCTCTATGGGGTCTTCGTATCTAGGAATTCGATGTCACCGTAACATACAAACTGTGAGAAACCATTCGGACTAAGACTGCTTGCCGAGGGCCCCTGTCAATGACCCTCGAAGAATTATGACGACAATGACAGATTCCACAGGCCTATAGGCAGCAGCGCATTTGCGCCACACCACTGGCACTCTCAGCTAAAGCATCTTCATGAATACCTGGAAAGCAGAATTTCATCCCCTACTGCGCCTGTGTAGCAGGGACTCTCGTCCTTTTGTCTACAAAAGGGTATCTTCATAAAGAAGAACTTTGCGCCTAACAAGACTTCTTATCTCATTGCCGTTCTCAGAAACCTTCGAGAACAGGTATTACGGGCTTCCTACGTTGAACGGACAGCCGGGCACCTTAGATATTCGCACACCCTTTTTCGAATACAAAAGAAATTCTACTGGCCTCGACTACCTGCAGAGGTTGTAGTGGTACGTAAAGACCTGCCGTGAATGCCAAAGCAGAAACAAGCGCCCGACCAGAGCAGCTGGATTGCTGAACCTCACACCACGCCCAATCGAGCCTTTCGAACGGATTCAAATGGACCTTCTAGGCCCCTTTCCGACCTTAGGTTCGGGTAATAGAATGGCCATCGTAGACACTAACAACGTGATCTGTTAGGCCTAAGCAAAATCCCTACCGAACGAAACAGCACAGGAGGTTGCAAAGTTATTTGTTAATTGCATCTTGTTGCTACATGGAGCACCCAAGGTTTTAATCGTGGCCCAAAGAACAGCGTGCACAGTGGAGCTGCTGCGAGCTATTCAACACCACATTCAAACCAGCCTTCGGAGCACCGCCATGGTGGTACGTCTAGTGGCTATGGTACTCAGCTGCTGACCTGCACGTCACGAAATCGAATTCCGGCTGTGGTGGCTGCATTTTCAATTTAGCCGAAAACGCGGAGGCCTGTATGCTCAGTTTTATGTGCACATTGAAGAACCCCAGGTGGTCGAATTTTACGGAGCCCTCCACTACGATGGCTCTCATAAACATATCGTGGCTTTTGGACTTTTAACGCCACTTATCTAAACACCCTCCGGAAGACGACTGTGTATCATCTAGGAGAAACGGCCTCGAGGAACGACATAGGTAAACGATCGCTGGCCTGCTCGCCATGTATGCCAATGCAAAACACTGAAACTGGGACAGCCTCCTTCCATACGCCGTATTTGCATACTACATTGCAACACAGAAGAGTTCGGGGATGACACCATTTATCCTCGTCTATGGCAGGAAGGCAGCAACAACGTTAGGTACTATGCTTTCAGATTTCATAGAAGAGAACTGCGACATCACCGCATACCTTCAACGCGCAAAAAAAAGTCACAGCTTTGCTACAAAGGCGAAGCAATGAACGCGATAGCAACGATTTGAAAGGCCACGCGCAGAATGGAAAGTAGATCAAAACAAGCCCCGCGTTTCTAGCGCACTAATTACGCACAAAACGTACTCAGAGGTACGGCTGCACGCGAATAAGCATCTCATTTGTTACTTCGCTGAGTCTCAAAAGCGCGCGCTTTTCGCGAACGGGGAGTGCATTGATTGCAGTGACCTTTGTGCGCCTGGTAACTACAGCAGAGACGTTTACGTAAAGCCCGAGGCCAGCCAAGGCGTACAATCTTTTCCTCTTCACCACCGCTAGATAAGGGCGCGCGAAGAAGCGTCGCTCTTCTACTCTAAGTCGGGCAAAGTATGCGTTGAAGATTTGAGTGGGCGCCACTGCGCGATATGGCGAAAGGCGCTCGTTGGTCCATATTTTTGGTAAGGCCAACAACACAGCAGTTGTAAATGGCAGATAGAAATAGCTTGAAGCTTGAACGGTGAAGAATGTTCTAAGGGGTGGCTGAGTGGTTAACGGCTTGCTTTCACGTTCGATTTCGCGCCGGAGTGCTTTTTTCTGGATTTTTTTCTTTCTTGCAATTTCATATATATATATATATATATATATATATATATATATATATATATATATATATATATATATATATATATATATATATATATATATTTCTATCCTTTTCCATCTAACTTTTCCATCCTATCTGAAGGACACTTCTCATTTCCTCGCTGCTCGCTGACATCATCGACCTGAATATACCTGCTGACTCATTTCTGGTAACATTAGATGTTGCGTCACTTTATACTAATATTCCCCACAAAGACGGCATTTGTGCAGTAGTGGATGCTTATAACGACTCATCATGTGACAAATCTGTTGATAGCTGTACAATAGCCCCATTATTAAAACTCATCCTGGAGCTTAACAATTTTCAGTTCGACGGTGTTCACTACGTACAAGTTAGTGGCACTTCAATGGGTACCAAAATTGGTCCAAATTACGCGAATATATTTATGGGCCAATTGGAAAATCATTTTCTTTCAGCGCGCAGACTACAGCCATACTACTACAAACGTTTTATAGACGACATATTTTTTATCTGGCATCACGGCGAAGCGGAATTAATGACTTTCATTGCAGACTTTAACAAGGTTCATCCATCCATTTCGTTGTCACATTCGTACTCGAAGGCATCCATCTGTTTCCTGGATGTAACAGTATCCCTTTGCGGCAAAACCTTATCTACTAAAGTATACAGAAAACCCACCGACGCTCACCGATACCTTCATTTCAAAAGCACCCATGTAAAACATTGTAAGACGAGTATACCCTACAGTCAAGCACTTCGTTTCAAAAGGCTGTGCTCTGAAAATTCAGACTTTGCTGAAAACTGTGATAAGCTTCGTGATGCCCTAACTGTACAACAGTACCCGCCTCAGATTATCGACAATGCGATTATGCGCGCCGATGCAATTGACCGAAGAGCGCTTCTAAAATCAAATAAAGAACCTGCGCACCGGACACACATCAATTTAATTCTGACACATTCTTCATCAATTCCAAATGCTAACGCGATCCTCAAAAAAGCACTACAACATACTAATGCAGAGCAATCGTCTCAAAGACGTCTTCCCGGAGCCTCCACGAGCAGTTTACCGCCGAT
The DNA here is from genome assembly GCF_043290135.1 of Rhipicephalus microplus. Classification (NCBI taxonomy): domain Eukaryota; kingdom Metazoa; phylum Arthropoda; class Arachnida; order Ixodida; family Ixodidae; genus Rhipicephalus; species Rhipicephalus microplus. The sequence goes on from NC_134702.1 coordinate 114,069,080, forward strand.
CGAGAAACCTACGAGACATACTTACGTCATCCAAACTATCAACGCCAGCCCCAGTGGGGTGTCACCCATGCAACAAGGCACGCTGCAAGGTGCGCCCCCACATGACCACGTCGCGTATTGTTAAGAGCTCTGCGTCGAACTTCACTCTCTGGATAAAAGGCAATTTCGACTGCGACACGAGCAATGCAATCTACTTGCTCCAATGCTCCTTGTGTGACCTCCAATATATTGGTCAAACAGAGACAGCTTTCCGGTTGCGCTTTAATAATCACCGGTCACATGTCAAGTGTCTGCCTAGCCTTCCCCTGTCCAAACACCTCGCTACCCCAGGCCACTCTTTCGACAACATAACTGCCAGAATACTCAAATCTGGTTTTAAATCGCACTACGAAAGGGAAGTTCGTGAATCTTTTCTTATTCATAAATTTAACGCCATAGCGTCTGGAATAAACGGAAACCCAGGGAGGCTTACGTTTTTACCGGCAAATCAGAAAAATCAACCGCCGTAGCCCACATACACGTTTGTCCACTGCCGTGATTACGTTGCGGTGTCATTGGTGACACATCAGTTAGTTGACCAGAATGCATGCACACTCTGTTACCACATTTGTGACATCAATGGTGATATTATGCTCATGTATATTTCATTGACAACGAACGTAACTTACCATGGCATTGCCTTTTTTTTGTTCATTCACAAATGTTGCGATATCACAAGTGTCCATCATATCATTTGTATCTATGCTTTCAAGTCACCTTGCCCTACCATATTCTGTATAGCGCGCTGCTGCTCCGCTATCAACAAAATGCTGCGCATGTCTGAATATCTTTTTGTTAATATGTATGTCAATATTGCTAAGAGTGATGATTCACAATTGGGGGCCCCCATGCTATGTCTTTAGGAAGTGCATGTTAGTGTAATATGCACGTATGCCGTATGCCCTGACGAAGGCCGGTCCCCGGCCGTAACGTTGGCAATAAAGCATCGTTTTTCGTTTGCTCGTTCGCTTCTTCTGGTGACTTATATATTTATATATATATATATATATATATATATATATATATATATATATATATATATATATATATATATATATATATAGTCTAGTAGATCCTCCGTGAGCGGTCACAACGTGGTTTATTTCGACGTTTCGGCCTAGAGTCTGGCCTTCATCAGGAATAGATACATCAGGAACAAACTGTATCTATTCCTGATCGAGGCCAGACTCTAGGCCGAAACGTCGAAATAAACCACGTTGTGACCGCTCACGGAGGATCTACTAGACTATATGCAACGCTACGGCCACTCTACCACCATGCCTGCCTAATATATATATATATATATATATATATATATATATATATATATATATATATATATATATATATATATATATATATATATAGGTATACAAATACGGTGCATGACATCGACGCCGAAATCGACGCCGACGCCAGCAGCGGCAAAATCCAGCTGAGAGGGTCCGTATAAATGCTATTGTAATAAAAGAACGACAACTTGCACGCCTGTGCAATAAGGAGCAACAATGCACCTAAGCTTGGCGTTATAATTTGTTCCGCCACTACAGGTAATAACAAACTGGTGAACGTGTGTGGATTTAGACGCATACCCGCCACCGATGACTCAGCAAAAAAATAATGTACCCCTAATTTGGACATCACAAGTTCATAGGTCTTGATAGTGAACTGGATTATGAAGTTGCCCCTGATGGGACTGCACCACAAAGGCGTCGCACTCTCTCAGAACATGCGCATGTCGTGCGCCTGAAACATTATTACTCCCGACACAATGTCTTACTGTTTACCATGTCAATTGTGAGCTTTGATCCTAATTTAGTTTTCATGCGTTTTCATATCGGACGCCGTTCTCGATTTTAAACGCGAATTCTTTTTTAAGCATTCGGTAAATGCCTATTTAGGAATCCAGCATTGCCACTATAAATTTTCATCTTTATCGATTTACTTTCAACACGTGAATCGACACTGCATCATGGATGATCTACTTATGGTGGATCTGCGTCTTACTTATAACGCCCCTCACCGATAAAGCGGGGGCACCAGTTGGAACTGGATTATAGTTTTTACACTATTGGTACTGCTGTTCTGCTGTGTCTTTCGAGGGTAGGTCAGCTTACTGAAATAAATAGTTGTTTTGGCTTGCCCCGCATCCTGCCTCGCACGTCCCTTCAATGCTGCTCCTGTGTGTCAATATTAGGGCCCCCTAGTCCTTCAAACTTGTATTCAATAACGCTGCTTTTTTTCTGCTATAGAATGATGTCACTTCAAGCGGCTACTTTGGTAAATTTAGGTAATTTTGCTGTTCTCTAGGCTGTAGTTTCAATAAGCACATTTAGGGCTACTATGTCATTCTGCCATTTTTCTGAAGACTCGACGCGGGGTTTTCTCGAAACAATATGCACCTTTCTGTCTAATGACGTTATGTGGGAAAATTAGCGGAAACGTGAAATAAACGAAATCCTGTGCCACACGAACTGATGCCAGGACTTACACAAAGTAAGCTGCGTTTAACGAGCAGACCTCTGCCGACAGCTCTCTGTCAAGCACCGACGATGGTATTGTGCTTCATTCCACCAATGCACACACTCCAGTATTGTTAACTTCAATTAAACTGATAGACTATATATAGCCAATAACGCACATTTCATTTGTTCATTGATTTGTGAGGTTTACGTCCCAAAACCACCATATGATTATGAGAGACGCCGTAGTGGAGGGCTCCGGAAATTTCGACCACCTGGGGTTCTTTAACGTCCACCCAAATCTGAGCACACGGGCCTACAACATTTCCGCCTCCATCGGAAATGCAGCCGCCGCAGCCGTGATTTGAACCCGCGACCTGCGGGTCAGCAGCCGAGTACCTTAGCCACTAGACCACTGCGGCGGGGCCACATTTCATTTGTGGCAAATGGGCGAAACTCTTGTAGGCTTATGCCACAGGAGCGAAAGAAAGACACGCCTGAACGATAACCGATGCCAGCCAGGAACGCGAGCCGTGGCTTCACGTGCCACGGCCTAGCGCCTTCTTTATTTTCTTCTGTCGCCATCGCGCGCTCTCCGGTTTGCGCGCCGCCCGAACGAGGGCGCTACAGGGCCCCCCGTGTAGACTGGAAGTCGGAATGTGACATGCCGTTTGTGGTGTTCCAACGGAAGATCAGTCGTAGAATAGAGGCTTTCTAGGCGGTCTCCAGGTACGCCGGCCTGAGTCGGTCCAAGCTGACTGTCTCTTCACGGCCGTTCTGAAGTAGAGTGGCAGTTTTGGGGGTGCGGTGAAGGACGTGGAATGGTCCGTCGTAGGCTGGTGTCAAAGGTGGTCTGACCGCGTCATGGCGCACGAAAACATGTGTTGCAGTGGCCAGATGAGGGTGGACGAATATGGTCTTGTGTTCGGAAGGTCTGGGTGGAGTGGGCCGGAGGTCTTGAACGCAGTCGAGGAGGCGTTGTAGGAATTGCTGTGGCTGGTCTGGTAGCTTCGTTGACGTGAAGAAGTCTCCCGGAAGCCGTAGAGAAGTGCCATACACCAGCTCTGCTGTTGAGCACTGCAGGTCTGCCCGGATGACAGCTCGTAAACCTAAGAGCACCAGTGGCAAGGCATCAACCCAGGTGGCTCTATTGAGGCGGGTAGTCAAGGCGGTCTTCAGTTGTCGGTGAAGGCGTTCCACCATGCCGTTGGCGCAGGGATGATAAGCCGTGGTACGGCAATGTCTGGCTCCGAGGATGCGATTAAGGCAGGTAAACAGCGAGGACTCAAACTGACGTCCACGGTCTGTTGTCACGGTGCCAGGACAGCCAAAAACGGGATACCCACGTAGAAATGAAAACGCGGGCAACTGTCTCGGCTGTGATATCTTGAATTGGAACAGCCTCTGGCCAGCGTGTGAAGCGATCGACCATGGTCAATATATAACGGTACCCCTGAGACACTGGTAGAGGGCCGACAATGTCTAGATGAACATGGTCGAAACGACGGCCGGGTGGAAGGAAAGGTTGGGGCGGCGTCTTAGTATGACGGGAGATCTTTGTCATCTGGCAGGGCAGGCACATGCGCGTCCAAGCGCGCACATCACCGTTGATTCCGGGCCAGACATAGCGCTGGGTGAGAAGACGCTGAGTAGCCCGAATGCCAGGGTGACAGATGTCGTGTAAGGAGTGAAAAACGGTGCGTCGTAATGAAGCGGGAACGAAAGGGCGGGGAAGGTCAGGTGAGACATCGCACCACAAGCGCTCAGATGATAATGGATGAGGCACCAGGCGTAGTCGGAGAGAACGAAGGTTCTCCCGAAAAGCGGCAAGCTCTCTATCATCCTGCTGTGCCGAGGAGAATGAGGCCCAGTCGATGGTTGGCGGGGGAGATTCAACCGGGGCTATACGAGAAAGGGCATCTGCGGCGGTGTTGTCAGCTCCTTTCACGTGGCGGATGTCAGTCGTGAACTCCGATATATAAGCCAGATGGCGGAGTTCACGGGGCACGTACTTGGATGAGTTAGTGCGGAAAACATACGCCAGTGGCTTATGGTCAGTCAGCACGTAAAACGAGCATCCTTCCAGGAAATGCCGAAAGTGCTGTATTGCTGCGTAGATGGCTAGTAGTTCCCGTCCAAAGACGCTGTAGCGGGTCTCAGCAGGAAGTAGCTTCCAAGAGTAAAACGACAAGGGTCTCCACTCGGAGTTAATGCACTGCTGTAAGACGGCTCCGACGGCCACGCTGGATGCGTCCACCATCAACCGAGTAGGGGCGTTGCTGCGTGGATGAATAAGAAGCACGGCGTTAGCGACCGCTTGCTTAGCAGCAGCAAAGGCGGCCTGGGCCTCTGACGACCAAGGAATGGCGGAGGACGGGCCGGCGGTCGACCGAAGGAGGTCGGTGAGCGGTCGTAGCAGTTCAGCACAGTGTGGTATGAAGCGCCTGGAAAAATTCACAAGCCCCAGGAATTGGCGTAATTGGCGCAGTGTTGTAGGCTGAGGATAATCCTGAATTGCTTTAACGTGGGACCGGAGAGGGCGTATTCCTTTGGATGATATGTGATGGCCCAAGAACTTGAGCTCAGATGCGCCGAAAGTACACTTATAGGCGTTCACAACGAGGCCGTACTGCTGAAGACGTTGGAACAGAGCGCGTAGATGGTGCTCATGATCTTCAGGTGTGCGGCTGGCGATGAGGACATCGTCAAGGTACGCAAACACAGTAGGAAGACCCCGTGTGACCTCAGAAATGAACCGCTAGAAAGCTTGAGCCGAATTGCGGAGTCCAAAAGGCATCCGCGCGTATTCAAACAACCCAAAGGGCGTCGTGATGGCGGTCTTAAGTATGTCGGCGGGCTCGACAGGAATCTGGTGGTACGCCTTAACAAGGTCCACTTTGCTGAAAATTGTGCAGCCGTCTAGGCGCGATGTAAAATCCTGGATGTGAGGTAGAGGATAGCTGTCGTGGACAGTCTTGGCGTTCAACGCTCGATAGTCCCCACAAGGACGCCAGTCACCAGGATCACGCTTTGGCACCAAATGCAGCGGGGAAGCCCAAGCGCTTGACGACGGGCGGATAATGCCGAGCTGCAGCATGTGGTCAAACTCCCGTTTAGCAATAGCTAGGCGGTCTCCGCACAGGCGGCGTGGTCGAGCGGCTGCCGGTGGACCCCGGGTGACGATGTGGTGTGTCACCGTATGTTTAGGCGGCTGAGTGAGGTTGCACGGTTTAGTTAACTCCGGGAAACTCGCCAAGATTTTTTCGAACGGTGAGGAAGGTATCAGCATGCGGATGGCCATTGGAGCGATGTCGGACAGGACTCCCGAGATGGAGAGACGAGTCTTACCATCTATGAGGCGGCGCCGCCGCACGCTGACGTCCAAATCGAAGTATGAGAGGAAGTCCAAGCCGATGATCGGTTGAACCACGTCTGCGATGAGGAAAACCCACCGGAAAATGCAGCGAAGGCCGAAGTCGAGGGTTAGAGATCGGAGCCCATACGTTGCTATAGACGAGGCGTTGGCAGCACGAAGCACTTGCCCCTGTGATTTTGAACGATCAGCCTTAGTCGGGGGCACAGCGCTAATTTCCGCGCCCGTATCTATAAGGAACCTGGCGCCCGATAGCTGGTCCGTGACCATGAAAAGGCGGCTGGGACGAGAAGGGAGATCACACGCCGCCGTCAGTGATCCCTGCAGGCGTTTCCCTGCCACGAACATGGGGGTGTACACTTCGTGGCTCGGTGTCGGAAACGCCGATGGTACCAGCAGAGGGGTGGAGGGCTGGGACTCCGAGCATCTCGTGTGCGTGGAAGAGATCGACGACCGGAACGAGGCGAACGAGTCTCCTGCAGGGGGCTCCGGAGTGCGGCAATGGAGGCGGCGAGTTCGTCGATGCGGGCCTCAAGGCGCGAAATCGCTGTGTCTGCTGGTGGTAAGACAGCGTTGACAGATGGGGAGGTCGCTTCATGAACCTGATCGGCGAGCTCCGCCAGGCGGTCAAGATTGACGTCGCCGGCCGCCGCGAGGACGAGGCGGATTGGCTGAGAAAGGCGTTGGAGGAAGAGCTCGCGAAGCAACGCTGAGTGGGCAGAGACGTCGTGTTTCCCAAGAAGCTGTCGCATTCGGCGCAGTAGTTGGGAGGGGCGCCTGTCGCCAAGGTCCCCCTCTGCAAGGAGCTGCTGTAGGCGGACGCGTTCCGAAGGCATGAATCGTTCCAGCACCTTGGTTTTAAGGTGCTGATATGGCGTAGTGTCCGAGGGGTTGTAGAGGACGTCGGAGAGCTCGCTAGCAACGTCAGGAGGAAGGACGGAGGCTACGTGGTAGTAGCGTGTCGTTTCTGAGGCGATGCGGTACAGGGAGAATTGCGCCTCGACCTGATGAAACCAAACTTGCGGGTCCTGTGGCCAGAAAGATGGGAGACGCAGTTGCACGGCCGAGACGTCCTGCGGACGTGAGGCTTGTTCGGTTGAGGGTGCATTCGAGTCAGTCATTGTCTTCGTCCGAGGTCACCACTTGTAGGCTTATGCCACAGGAGCGAAAGAAAGACACGCCTGAACGATAACCGATGCCAGCCAGGAACGCGAGCCGTGGCTTCACGTGCCACGGCCTAGCGCCTTCTTTATTTTCTTCTGTCGCCATCGCGCGCTCTCCGGTTTGCGCGCCGCCCGAACAAGGGCGCTACACTCTAATCGTTCACAGAGCATCAGCTGCGCGCCAAAGTTGGCTCCAACTATTCCCGAATCTTCGGAGTTAGAATGTCCAGCTACGTTTTTTGCCGGGTTGTTCAGATGCACCGATGTGTGCTACATTCCACACTTGTGATGTAAGTTTCGGTGGTTCGAAACGTTCATGATCGAGACTTGCAACAAGGCTTCCGGAGTAAAAGTGGAGGTTCGGCAGTTGCACCAAAAGAATGTGCCGAGAAGATTTTTATATATCGTTAGAAGGGTTTTCATATACCCACGAATAGTTCTTACAAGAAATATTAGGGTTATCGTACCTCTCTGCACATATGTAAATACAACGAACACGTAAGTAGAACGAACACGTAAATTGGCGCCATCAAATTTTGACTAGCTTACCCTTGAACAAATGATATGATTGATTTTGCACTTCTCTTCATCTTCGTTGCATTTGCAACGCACATATCATTGCCCGTTCTTCAAGATGGTGTACTAGCTCTCAGGCGAAAGCTGCCTCTTTCCGAGAAAGACAGCCTAATCATAATTGAATTTTCTATTTATTCTAACTACAAAGTGTTGATCTAAGCGTGTTTCTCCTACAAAATATTGCGCATAGATTCGAAATTAGTCTACATGTTTTGAAAACTGCTTATCTTACTTCACCGACGTGTCTCGACCATAAACTCTTGGTCTGACGGACTTTGCGTTGCAGGTAGTCGGGCATGAGTTTATGCACTCTTTGGGCGTACTAGCTATTCAGCGTGCAACATGGGCCACGAAAGATTTTCTAGGAAACTACACTGAAAAAGTGCTCTGCCTGCGGAGATCCAACCAGTCTGTCGTGAGTAGACATATATTTCACCACACAATACTGCTTCTCGCAAACACATGCGAAGAATATATATATATATATATATATATATATATATATATATATATATCTTTTTTGAGTTCTGTTTTTGTTCTTTGTGCTTTTTTCCGAAGGGAAATTCTTGTTGTTGCTTGAAGCCCCTCCTTGTCATTTGTGCAACCACTGTTATTAGTTTCGATGTTATAACTTGCCTTGTATTGTTATTAGTTGCTCTGTAGTTGCTCTGTATTATGGCAGAAGTATCATCCACATGCATACTTTGTATGTACCCTCCCTTTTTCTATGCTCCGTAATGAAGCAAGTAAGGTAATTTTAAATAAATAAAATATATATATTTATACACACACACACACACACACATATATATATATATATATATATATATATATATATATATACATACATATATATATATATATATATATATATATATATATATATATATATAGGCAGGCATGGTGGTTGAGTGGCTGTAGCGTTGCATATAGTCCAGTAGATCCTCCGTGAGCGGTCACAACGTGGTTTATTTCGACGTTTCGGCCTAGGGTCTGGCATTCATCAACTACTTATGAAGTGACCACCACGAGAAGACCCACAACGAACAAACCTCTGCTTGACTTACAGCACAAACTTCCCCAATGTAAACAAAATCCTTAAACGACATTACAACATTCTGGAAAGAAGTGAACGTCTGAAACGCGCATTCCCATCCGCTCCAGGCGTCGTTTACCGACGACCACGTAACCTCAAAGACACCCTTGTCCACTCCCAAATTAACACATCACCCCCAATAATTCATGCCGCCCTTATTTAAAGCCACGATGTCTTGTATGTAAGGCGATGCGAGAAACAGACAAAGCAACCAGCACGCAATCCAAGTTTTCGATTAACATACGAGGAAACCTAACATGTGTTTCCTCTAATGTGGTATACCTACTCGAATGCAACGTGTGTGGTATGCAGTACATCAGACAAACAGAAACACCATTTAGGATTCACTTCAATAATCACAGAGCCCATGCGAAATCAGCCCCAAGTCTACCTCTATCAAAACATCTCAATCTTCCCGACCTTGCATTCGACAAACTATCAGTAACGCTCTTAGAGACGGGATTTAAATCAAATCGAGAACGTGATCAACGAGAGTCATACCTTATCCACCGATTTAACACCCTCGATAGAGAAATAAATGAGAATCCTGGTACACTTGCAGCAATTAAAGCATTAGAAAACAATAACGGCAACAATGAAAATAGTAACTGAGTTCACGGCACTGCAGCTGCGAAGGACACTGGACAACCCAAAACAATTCCAAGTGTAACTACTCTTCCTAAGTGCAGCTGTCGTCTGTTTTCTGTTTTATTTTACTACCCAATCAATTGTGCCATGCATGACATGCCCAACAGCAACCCTGTGCACAGCAGGGAGGCCCCCACTACACGCGTAATCCAGAAGCGGGCAAGGAATTCGCATTGCGCCCGCTTGCCAGCCTCTACCGCAATACAGGGCACCCCTCTTTTTACGACGAAATGTTGACAGGGCGCCGAGTAGTTAAAGGCTTAGAACTTCCTAAAATGCCCGCTTACCAGCCTCTGACACAATACGCGGCACCCCTCGTTCTACGACGAATTGTTTACGACACTCCGAGTAGTTAAAGGCTTAGGACTTCCTGAAAAAGATAGTTAAAGGCTTATGACTTCCTGAAAAAGCTCTTTTTTGCCCCACACCGAACCGCCAGTGCCAGGAGGCGCCGTCTGATCGGGAGGAATGCGTTAGGGAAAGGAAACATACACAGAACGCTGACATCAGAAAGGTGAAGGGGAGAAGGGGGAGACAGATGAAGGGGGAGGTGGAGGGAAAAGTGGAGGGGGGAAGTGGAAGGAAGAGTGGAAGGGGGGCGCCCAAGGGGAGTCCACCGTATAATATGTTTCTCTTCTTCTTCTCTTTGTTTTCTTTTTTCCTTTTTCTCTTTTTTTTCTGTCTTTTTTCCTCTTTACTTACCCTCTGATTTGAGATTGTATAAAGCTGAGCATTAACAAACTGTATCTTTAATCCTGATGAAGGCCAGACTCTAGGCCGAAACGTCGAAATAAACCACGTTGTGACCGCTCACGGAGGATCTACTGGAGAATATATATATATATATATATATTTATATATATATATATATATATATATATATATATATATATATATATATATATATATATAAATATATATATATATATATATATATATATATATATATATATATATATATATATATATATATACAATATTTATGAGATCCAACAGATAGTAATGCCAAGGAATGTACAGGGGAAGTCATTAGAACCAATGGAATGTAAATAAGAAGAAAAAAAAGTGGATCAAAAATAACCAGCCGTGAGCAGGAATCAAACCTACGACCTTCGAATAACGCGTTCGATGCTATTCGAAGGTCGTAGGTTCAACTCCTGCTCACGGCTGGTTATTTTTTCATCCACTTTTCTTTCTTCTTATTTACATTCCATTGGTTCTAATCACTTCCCCTGTACATTCCTTGGCATTACTGTCTGTTGGATCTCATTATTATTGTGTTAAAACACGAAAAAACGAGCCCTTAGGTATACACTTCTTTACCTTATATATTGCTACAGGGTGCCACAAAGGAACATTGTAGAAAAGAGGATGATGTTTAGGGCGAGCTCGTGTAGACCGAGCTCCATAATGTATGCCTGCCTGTTTACCAGAAGTAAAGGCATTTTTCAGACGCCTTCTCACCGTAACGTTTAGGTGGAGAGTGCGAGTCTTCCCAGAGTCAACAGCACGACGTTCCTTGGCTGCCTGTGCGATGCCTGATCAAGACAAACACGAGGATTCTTCGGAGACTACCCCAACCGTGCTTCGTCCAACTACGCAGCAACCAACGGCACCGCATCCAGCTGCTACTAACCGCACCGTCGTCCTGACTCAACCGCGTGACCCAGGCACATTTTTGGGCAGTGACAGTACTGACGTGGAGGAGTGGCTTCAGCTGTACGAAAGGGTGAGCGCTCTTTACAACTGGGATCCGACGCTCATGTTGGCCAATATTATATTCTACCTTGATGGTACAGCTAAAGCTTGGTTTTCCAACCACGAGGAAGATATCACGATTCGGGACATCTGTAAGCAGAAACTCATCGATCTCTTCGGCAAGCCCATCGGGCGTCGTCGTGCTGCGCAGAAAGAACTAGCGTCCCGACTCCAGTCCGGCACCGAGTCGTACGTCATATACATACAACATGTGCTCGCCCTCTGCCGGAAGGTTGATGACTAGATGCCGGAATCTGAAAAGGTCGCGCACATCCTCAAACGAATCGCCGATGACGCCTTCAATCTCCTCGTATTTCGAAACTCATTGACCGTAGACGACGTTATTAATAAATGCCGACGCTTCAAAGACGCGAAAAGTCGCCGTATCACTCCACACTTTTCGCGTCTTCCCAACACGGCTGCAACATCAACCTGCGAGGACGCCCGTTTGGCACCACCCCTGCTGCTTCCGACAATATTGTGCGCATCGTGCGCCACGAAATCGAGGCAGCATCTCCCCTTTCTGACCAAGTCCAGGCCCCTGACGACTCTCGCGCCACGATTTCTTTGATCAAGAGTGTCGTACGCCAGGAACTGGCCAACGCCGGACTTCAGACGCTATGCCCCGTAAACCGACCTGACTACCGACTGCCCAGTACACCTAATATGTCCCGCGGACCGAACAACCGCCCACGTTACCGGAACCCGCAGAATGGCGAACTTCCGATGACAGGCCGATCTGCTTCAACTGTGGACGAGTCAGCCATATTTCACGTCATTGCCGCAATTCCTGGGGTTGGAAGCCATGGTCACATTATTCCAACACCCGACGCCCACCTGCTGGCTCTCGGATGCCGATCTGCACGGCACAAGATGATGCTTCGCCATCCAGGCCCGCCCAACCAAGCCGCTCCCCGTCGCCCTCTGGACGCATGTCCCACTCAACTAACCGACGTCACTCCCCCTCACCCTCCTACCACCAGTCCTCGGAAAACTGACAGGCGCAGCTCCTAGAGGTGAGCCTGCTTTGACGACCCGACCCGAAATTCCTCTACACATGATACCCGGACACAACAGCTTGATTAAAGTAAATGTTGACGGTACTTCTGTGGCAGCACTCATTGACACCGGCGCTCACATATCAGTCCTGAACTCCAGCCTTTGTGCTCGACTCAAGAAAGTGCTCGCTGCTGCTCCGATCACTCTTGTCCGAGTAGCTGATGGTGCGACACCAGCGGTCACCGGGATGTGTGCCACCCGCGTCACTGTTGCTGGACGTCATACCACTGTTCAGCTTTACGTACTGGACCACTGCCCACATGACATCATTTTGGGACTCGATTTTCTGTCGGAGCATTCCGCCCTAATTGACTGTTCTGCTGGTGTCGTTCAGCTCGTCCTACCACACGCCGTTGATCCTCCTGATCTTGCGCCGCCAAAGCTATGCTCCGCCGACTTTGTTCGTCTATCTTGTCTTGCTGTGACGTATATCGACGTCTCTTCTGATCCACCTGTGGCTGACGGCGATTATGTCATCTCAACTAATCCTACAGTACTCTGTTCGCTCAATGTTGCGTTCCCCCACACCAACATCACAATGAAGTACAACGTGGCATGTATTCTATTGTGAACTTTGGACTTTGCTCTGAAGTGCTGCCACGAGGAATATCCCTTGCAACCCTTGCCCCGGCCGGCGACTACCACATATCGGCCTTAACAGAGGATACACCGTCATCTGCAAGTATTCAGTCACACAGTACACTAGACTACATAACTGGAATGATTGCCTCTGATCTCCCGGCCGAGCATGTGTCTGCGCTTCGTGACCTTCTTGCGTCGTATCAAGACGTCTTTGATCTCTGCGACCGACCCCTAGGTCAAACGACCGTGGTATAGCATCGGAACAACACCGGTGATGCAAATCCAGTACACCGGCGACCCCATCGGGTTTCCTCTACCGAGCACCACGTGATCCAGCAAGAAGTCGACAAGACGCCTGCCCGAGACATCATTGAACCTTCTTCAAGTCCTTGGGCTTCGCCCGTTGTGCTAGTGAGAAAGAAGGATTACAGCTGGCGCTTCTGTGTTGACTACAGAAATCTTAAAAAGGTTACAAAAAAGACGTGTATGCTCTGCCACGGATAGACGACGCTCTTGACTACCTTAGTGGAGCAAATTATTTCTCTTCCATCGACCTTCGTTTCGGGTACTGGCAGATATAAGTTGATGATCTGGACCGTGAAAGGACGGCATTTATAACTCCCGACGGGCTCTATCAGTTCAAAGTAATGCCGTTCGGGTTATGCAATGCCCCGGCTACATTAGAACGAATGATCGACGCTCTTCTTCACGGTTTCAAGTGGTCGATCTGCTTATGCTACCTTGATGACGTCATTGTTTTTTCGCCAACTTTCGAAACTCACCTCGAGCGTCTCTCAACAATTCTTTCGGTTTTCCGCTAAGCAGGGCTCCAACTGGACTCGTCGAAATGTCACTTCGGCCGCCGGCAGCTTACTGTCCTTGGACACCTTGTTGATTCTTCTGGTGTTTGTCCCGATCCTGAGAAAATCCGCGCCGTCAAAGATTTCCCTGTGCCGACCTCTGCGAACGATGTTCGAAGCTTTTTGGGCCTTTGTTCTTACTTTCATAGATTTGTGCGGAATTTTGCTGACGTCGCACGCCCGCTCACGGAACTACTAAAAAAATTCGACTTTTGTGTGGGGACCTGAACAAACCAGAGCATTCGTTGATCTGACGAGTAGACTTACGACGCCACCGATTCTCGGCCACTTTGATATATGCGCTCCAATGGAAGTGCGTACCAGCGCCAGCGGCCGCGGAATCGGAGCCGTTTTGGCACAACGACAGCATGGCTGCGAGCGCGTAATTGCATACGCTCGCCGTCTATTATCGCCAGTAGAGCAAAATTACTCCATCACAGAACGCGAATACCTCGCGCTCGTCTGGGCAGTGGCTAAATTTTGGCCGTATTTGTATGGACGTCCGTTCACGGTTGTCACTGATCACCACGCCTTATGCTGGTTGTCGTCCTTAAAAGATCCTAGTGGACGTCTCAGCCGGTGGGCTCTATGGCTACAGGAATATTCCTACACGGTTGTCTACAAATCAGGTCGCCACCATGAGGATGCTGATTGCTTGTCGCGTCACCCAGTAGACCCAGCAGACCTTTCTGAGAGCAATGAGTCTACTTGCGTTTTGGCACTGTCCGCGTTTAGCAACATCGGAGATCAGCAACGCCGTGATCCTCACCTCAGAGATATGATCTTTCGGCTTAGTGGTCCCACAACTCCTCCGTCTCTCCGTATGTTCCTGCTCCAAGATGGCGTCTTATATCGCTACAGCATGCATCCTGACGGACCTGAGCTGCTGTTGGTCATACCACAACATATGCGTCAGACTGTTCTTGCACAGTTGCATGATATTGCGACAGCTGGTCACCTGGGAGCTTCAAGAACTTATGACCGCGTTCGACGTCGCTACTTTTGGCCCGGTATTTACCGATCCGTCGGCCGTTACGTCGCCTCATGCAAATCCTGTCAACACCGCAAAAAAACTAGCAACTCTTCCAGCGGGACGCCTTCAGCCCATTCAGATCCCATCTGAACCATTTTATAGGGTAGGTGTTGACTTACTAGGACCGTTCTCTTTATCGGCCAGCAGAAAGAAGTGGGTAGCAGTCGCCACGGATTACACCACTTGGTATGCCATCACACGGGCCCTTCCTACCAGTTGTGCGACCGACGTCGCAAACTTTCTTCTAGAAGACGTCATATTAGATTACGACGCTCCGTAATACACTCTTGCGCTCTTACATAATACACTCTTGCGCTACAAAGCACAAGTTCACAACGGCGTATCATCCTCAAACCAACGGGCTCACGGGGCGGCTAAATAGAACCATCATGGACATGCTCGCCATGTACGTTTCTTCCGACCATCGTGACTGGGACTCCGCCCTTCCATTTGTAACATTTGCCTATAATACGTCTCGGCATGACACTGCAGGTTTCTCGCCATTTTTCCTCCTGTACGGACGAGAACCTACGTTGCCTTTGGACTCGCTCCTTCCATCCGTTAGCCACACGTCAGAATATGCCCGCGATGCGATTTCTAGAGCTATAGAGGCACGTGAGATTGCTCGCCGGCGTCTGAGCGATTCGCAGGAACGACAACGACAGGTCTACAACGCGTGCCATCGTGATGTTCACTTCAGTCAAGGTGACACAGTCCTTCTCTAGACGCCGTCGCGGCGAGTTGGCCTGTACGAAAAGCTGACTTCACCCTACTCAGGTCCGTACCATGTGGTGCGCCAAGTCACCGACGTGACATATGAAATAGAACCTCTTAACGCCACCAGCGCGCGATCGTGTTCTGACGTTGTTCACGTCACTTGGCTGAAACGATATTACTCAGACCAACCAAGCACCGATACAGTGCCATCGCCGCCGGGGGTGATGCTACGGGGTGCCACAAATGAACATTGTAGAAAAGAGGACGATGTTTAGGGTGAGCTCGTGCAGACCGGGCTCCATATTGTATGCCTGCCTGTTTACCAGAAGTAAAGGCAATTTTCAGACGCCTTCTCCCCGTAACAATATATATATATATATATATATATATATATATTGAGCGCTAACTATGTACTTCATCTTCATCTGTATGACCAAACTAATGTAGTGATCATCATCGTATGTCACGCGGGCTGGCTCTCTCGCTCGTGCGTCTGGATTAAAAAAGATAACCTGGTTGCTAACGTGGTCTCATAAGTGGTGGAGCGTGCGTTGGTTCCCACGTCCTCCTGCTCTACCCGTCACCCCTGGAGCTCCGGTCTGGTCGACGGTTGTGCCCTCAAGCAACAGCGATGGCATAACACAACGCGTCCGCTGCTGCAACCGCTCCTTCTCAGCCACTTAGGCTTCACTACACCGTGAGTACCTCTCATCGAGACCCTCCGGTATTTTCCGGCCTTCGGAAGGAAGACGTCGAAGAATGGCTGGACATTTATGATCGAACCAGCATTTGTAATTATTGGGACGAGGCGCACAAACTGCGCTACGTTCCTTTTTACCTCGATGGCGTCGCTAAAACCTGGTATTACAACCACGAGAGCGACTTCTCCAATTGGTCGGCCTTCACGGGGCATCTCCGTCAGGTATTTGGCACGTCTGCAGGGTGTTCTGTAGTAGCGAAACAGAAGCTCGCAACCCGCATCCAGGGGGACGACGAATCGTATACGTCCTACATTGAAGATATTCTGGCTCTCTGTCGCCGAGCACAAAATGACATGACGGAGGCCGATCGCATCCGACATCTACTGAAAGGAATCAACTCTGTGGCCTTCAATGCTCTCGTGATCAAGAATCCGACTACCGTCCGGGGCGTCATCACTACATGCCAACGCCTGGACGCGCTTCATTCCATGCGCCTTCCACATGCCTCCTGCGACGCTCGCTTTACCAAAGAGCAATAACTGCGGGCCCTTATCCGCACAATTGTCAGAGAAGAACTTCATGGCCTTATTCCAGGCAACCCTACCGTTGCGTGTGTCCACACACCTCCTTCCAACTTGCGAGAGATAATCAAGGACGAACTGGCATCAATGACAAGCGCTGCACATGCCCCGTCTCCTGTGCGCTTCCCAGTGCCTTCGTACGCAGAAGTTGCACCGCGGGCCCCTGCACCAGTTCCAACCGTGCCTGCGGACGTCGGATGTAACCATGTGGCTGCGATGACAACGCAAGCGCCAAGGCCACCACGCCACTATTTTACATGGCGTCCTCCACGCCCCATCTGCTTCTACTGTGGCATAAAGGGTCATATATCCCGTTTCTGCCACCACCGTCAGCAGGATGAACGACGTGGTCACTCAGCTTACGAGAGACTTTGCCCCGAGACCCGATGAATACGATCCCGCACCGTATCCATCCACCTCCCGTCAGTCGCCCTCCCCTCCATGGTATCGTGCTGGGCCTCATCCTTCTCGTTCATCTCGCCGCCGTTCTCCGTCACCGTTTCGGCGTACGTCATCACCCCTGCATCCCACTCCGATCTCTCTGGACTCGGAAAACTAGAAGGTGCAGTTTTTGGAGGGGAAACTGCTTGTTGTCAGAACGTTACAACTCCTCCGTCTCGTCCAGCTAATTTACTGCCTGTTTGTGTGGAAGGTGTTTTTGTTGACGCCCTTATAGACACTGGAGCCGCAATTTTGGTAATTAATCGTGAATTGTGATTTCTCCTGCGTAAAGTGCAAACTCCTTATGCCGGTCCCATGTTATGCGGCGCTAATGACAGTCCAATTCGCCCGACCGGGTTGTGCACTGCTCGTATTCTCATCGATGGCATCCGTCATCACATACAATTGACTGTGCTGTCTTCGTGCGCTCATCAGATAATCTTAAGCTGGGAGTTCTTGTCAGCGGCGTCTGCTGTAATTTCGTGTGGTCGGCCCCTCATTCGTATTACGGACACTGAGCTTTCTTCTGCTGCCGACCTTTCGTCGCCCAACGTTGTGACAGCTGCGGATTTCCACCTGCCTCCCGGACAAGAACGTCTCCTTACGATCAAGTCACGAGACATTCTAGATCGTGACGCTGTGGTTGTTCCTTGCCAGCGCTGCATATTTCAAGGAATCACCATCGCATCGTGTTTAGTGCGGTTCTCCCGTGGTTATGCAAGCATCACGGCCTGCAACACAACGCCAGAACCACTTAGTTTGCCAGAGGGGACCACTGTTGCCAGCATTACCGAAGTAGCACCGCTTTGTGTCGTCACTGGTTCATCTGCTTCGTCATTCTCAAAGTGTATGCCAGCGGAAGATGCATTTCCTGCTCTCAAGCCCACTTTGTGCGAACATCTCAACCCAACACAAACTGATGCCTTGCTAGCGTTAATAATGAAGCACAAAACTTGCTTTGACGTTTGTTCCAAAGGTCTGGGTCAAACAACAGTGACCGCCCATCGTATCGACACCGACGGATCCCGTGTGATTCGCCTCCGCCCTTACCGCGTGTCGGCTTCTGAACGCAAGCTTATAGAAGAATAAGTCAACGACATGCTCGCGCGCAACGTCATCAGGCCTTCGACAAGCGCATGGTCTTCTCCTGTCATACTAGTAAAAAAAAAGGGATGGCTCAGTACGGTTTTGCATTGATTACAGATCACTGAACAAAATCACTTGTAAGGACGTCTACCCAATGCCTCGCATTGACGACGCTCTTGATACTTTACAAGGTGCCGAGTACTTTTCAAGTCTCGACTTGCGCTCCGGTTATTGGCAGATTCCAATGCATGAGTCTGATAAAGAGAAGACTGCGTTTGCTACGCCAGATGGTCTCTGAATTCAATGTGATGCCTTTCGGCCTGTGCAATGCCCCAGCCACATTCGAACGGATGATAGACACGGTACTGCCGGGATTAAAATGGAAGACCTGCCTTTGCTACCTGGACGACATTGTCATCTTTTTGTCCAGCTTCTCACAGCAGCTGGAATGGCTAGACGAAGTCCTCACGTGTTCATCTAAGGCCGGTCTCCAGCTCAACACTAAGAAGTGTCGGTTTGCCAGTCACAGCATCAAGGTATTAGGTCACGTCGTCAGTAAACATGGCGTTGAGCGCGATCTCGACAAGGTTGCTGCGGTACTGCACTTTCCTACACCTACCACACAGAAAGATCTCCGCAGCTTCCTTGGCTTAGCGTCGTATTTCCGCCGCTTTGTACGTGATTTCGCTACTATTGCGGCTCCTCTGCACAAACTTCTGACCACGAGCGCAACCTTTGTCTGGTCGGATGACTGCGAAGCCGCTTTTGACACCCTCAAGCGATGCCTCACATCATGGCCAGTGCTTCGCCATTTCGACCCTGCAGCACCTACTGTGCTACACACTGACGCAAGCGGACTTGGCATCGGTGCTGGCCTTCTTCAGCGGAACCACGCTTCCAAAGAACAAGTCGTGGCCTACGCGAGCCGTACTCTGTCACCTGCTGAGCGAAACTACAGCATCACTGAACAAGAATGTCTCGCCATCGTGTGGTCCATACAAAAGTTTCGTCCTTACTTATACGGCCAGCATTTCACAATAGTGACTGACCATCATGCTCTGTGTTGGTTATCGTGTCTCAAAAATTTGTCGGGATGCCTTGGCCGTTGGGTACTACGATTGCAAGAGTCTGACTACAGCGTCACATATAGCTCAGGCTGAGAGCACCAAGATGCCGACGCTTTGTCCCGTTGCCCACGCTCGCAAAGCGCTGAAGTGTCACCTTCCATCTGTTCGTCACCGCCCGCCAAAGTGACCAAACAGACGGCTGCTGCTTCGAAACAGTTGGTTGCCTCGGCGGACCTTCTTTCGTCCACAGATCTCGCCTCGCTCCAACATGCCGATACCTACTGCCGCACGATCATCGATCGGCTCACTGGCTTATCGCGTGCTCCAAACAGCCGCCTACGCCAACTCGCCCGTTTCAAGCTTCAAGAGGGAACATTATGTCGGCAAACTTACCGTCCTCTCGGTAACCAATGGGTTCCCGTCATTGCTCGATCACTTCGTCTGGAAGTCCTACAAGCGTTTCATGATGATGCGACAGCTGGCCACTTAGGGTTCCACAAGACCTACGACCACGTCAAAGACTCGCTGCTTTTGGCCTGGCCTCTCCACTTCTGTCGCCAAGTACGTCGCTTCCTGCGCGTCATGCCAGCACCTAAAACGTACCACGTCTCTTCCCGTGGGGCCATTGCAACCACTGCCGTGCCCGTCCACTTCCTTTGAATTTGTGGGCATAGACTTCTACGGACCTCTTCCGCTTACGCCAGCCGGTCACCGCTGGAATGTTACTGCCGTAGACCACTTTACTCGCTACGCGGAGACGGCAGCTCTTTCATCTGGTGCTACCTCTGAAGTAGCCGATTTTTTCCTTCGCGCCATTATTTTACGGCATGGCGCACCGCGTGTGCTCCTTAGTGACCGTGGCAAGACATTTCTTTCACATGTCCTTGCTGAAGTCTTTAGGCCTCTAACACCACCCACAAGACCACATCAGCGTATCACCCAGAAACTAGTGGTCTGACTGAGCGTTTTCATCGAACTTTGTCCGACATGATTTCTATGTACGTGCAACCGGATCACAAAAACTGGGACACAATACTTCCTTTCGTTACGTTTGCATATAACACTGCCATACAGCGTACGAAAAATTTCAGCCCTTTTTTTCTCGTGTATGGCCGTGTACCGACTTTTGTTCTGGACACCACCTTTTTGTCCACATCTTCCAATCCATTTTCATCTCTCCCGGAAAAGTTCACCGCTCGCGCCGCTCGCTGCCGTGAAATCGCCCGCGCCAACACTGCTGCCATTCAAGACAAGAGAAAAATCGACATTGAAGCGAAGCGTCGAGTTGTTGTGTTCCGCCCAGGCGACGAAGTCCTTTTGTGGACACCTGTTCGTGTACCTAGGATCTGCGAAAAATTCCTTCACCGATATCTCGGTCCATACACCGTCCTGGAACGAACATCTGAAGTCAACAATCGCGTTGCTCCTGTCAACGCGGCTCCTGATCATCGTCGCCGCCACACCGAGATCGCCCACGTCTCTCGACTGAAACGATATATTCGGCGTCTCAACCCTTTTTAACTTGCTGCCCTCTTTCGCGAAGGGGGGAAAATAGTGTGAGCGCTGACTATGTACTTCATCTTCATCTGTATGACCAAATCATTGTAGTTATTATCATCGTATGTCACGCGGGCTGGCTCTTTGGGTCGTGCGTCTGGATTAAAAAAGATAACCTGGTTGCTGCCGTACCGGACGTGGTCTCATGATATATATATATATATATATATATATATATATATATATATATATATATATATATATATATATATATATATATATATATATATATATATATATATATATATATATATATATATATATATATATATATATATATATATATATATATCTACAGTGGTTAACTGTCGCCGACGCCTCGCGAGTTATGTGGGTGGTGATACGGTTTCCTCCCAGCAGTTCAGTCACTTTAGAGAGGGCGATCAAGAAATGGTAAAACGCAGCCTATAAAATGCTTCAGTAATTCACCTCAGTGTATTTTGAAAAGTTTCCGCTACAGGCTTTGTGTCAAAAGCATCGCTGTGAACTTACAATCACCGCAGTTGAAGGCTAATTACTAGGGGGTTTCTCAAAAAATATAGAGCCTAATTATGCTCCTTCGAGCTAAAATGAACACACACACACACACACACATATATATATATATATATATATATATATATATATATATATATATATATATATATATATATATATATATATATATATATATATATATATAATGATTTCTAACAGACAATAATGCCAAGGAATGTATACGGGAAGGTATAAGACCTGACTGGGATGTAAATGTTAATAAGAAGAATGGGTGAAAAGATAACTTCCGTAAGCAGGATCTGAACTTGCGACCTTCAAAATGAAGGGGTGCGCCATCTGCGTGAAGCGAGTTGGCGGTTTTGGTATTATGTAGGTCGTGTTGCCGGCAGCAGATGGGCGTGTAAGCCGTTGAAAGAAAGTCCCATCTTATTATTATCTGTTGAGTGCACGAACTAGTAACTGCTAATTGCACATGTTGGAGAAGTCCATCAATGTAGACACGAACAGTGCACATGGCAGAAGGTCGGATGGCGTCCCTTAGAGCAGCGAACAACGTAAGTCCATGGGTCCATCGTAGGGCGTAGTAACTTTGTGGAGACGCCCACAGAAATCTCTGTGAATGACTGAGAAACTAGCACAACTGTCTATTAATGCTTTTACTTCTATGGCTTCGACCGAAACAGATATCATATTATCAGGATGTTCTGGAGGAATTTTTTTCACTTCACTAATGCAGCTTTTTCCCCAGAAGCTGTGTAATTTAGTTTTCCGACGACGGTCGGCGAACTGAGAGGCTGGTCGAAGTGGCGATGTAGAGCGACGGAGGGGGGACGCCAAGCGATGCCTGGCACCACTGTAGCGAGGAGCCAATTCAGGAGTTTCTGATGGCGAGGAAGAGCGACCGTGAAGCGCGGCGTAAGGATGGTGCTGTAAAGTGATTGCTGTGGCATAGTCATCCCCTTCTTAAGTGTCAAACCCACGACGCTTGTCTCGCTGACGCTTGCAACAGACACGTGCGATGTGTCAACGACATCCGCAATAGTAGCATGTAGGTCTCCTCGGGCGCCATGATTGATAGTAGGGTTGCGTGTTTGGGCTGGGGACTGTGGAAGCCAGGTGCGCTGGCGCTGTTCGTGCATAGTAAAGCTGGGTTTGCGCGCTGGGCGCCAGGGACGCCCGATGGGCTACCGTCGTCGTCGGCGGTATCAGTGGAACGAAGGCTGGAGTAACTGCGGCGACTTGCGCGTGAGCCAGTGGGGCTTTCGGGACGTGAGGCTCTTTGCACACATTACCAGGTATAGCCGCCAACTTCTCCTTGCCGACGTCCCCATCCCGTAACATTGTACTGGAGGTGTCAGAAGAAAACTGACGCGCTAAAAACTGAGCGACTGCAGTTCTTTTTGCATCATACTGCGGATCATGGCTCGTAACGAGGGCTCGTAAGTAGGGTTGTCAGGGATAGCTGCAGGAGTGTTGTACAGATGCAGCCGTGCGGATTCGAGCTCGTCCAGGCACTGGCACATAGCTACAATGTCAGCAACGATGCTTAGGCTCTTTACGACCAAAGAATTCAAGGCAACAGGCCCCATGCCTTTAAGCACATGGCGCACTTGCTTTGTCTGGCGTGGCGAAGACTTGCTTTTCAACCACCAGATTGACATGCCCAACTGGAACTTGTTCAGAGAACATCTGCGACAAGTCTTCACTACTCCGGCAGTTCGAGCTAGTCTGGCGAAGAAAACACTTGATGGTCGCATACAACAACTAGGCGAGTCTTATGACCAAAACAGACAAAGTGCGCCATCTGCTCAAAGGCTTAGGGCCTGTTGCTTTCAATGCTTTGGTCGTAAAGGACCCAAACACCGTATTGATCCAAACACCCAACCCTACTATATATATATATATATATATATTTAACAGAAAGAAGTTGATACTTAAGAGCCAGTTTTTCCGTGCTTTGACACAATATAACATTGAGATCTAACAGACAATATTGCCGAGGAATATATAGGAGAAGTTATGAGACCAATTTTAATGTACATGTAAAGAAAAAAGTGGGTGAAACGATAACTTTGCCGTGAGCAAGAACCGAAGTGGCGAGCTTCGAATAACGCATTCGATGCTCTACCAATGAGCTATCATGGTGGCTAGCCCTCATGCCAATTTATTGGGTTTATATGTGAATTAAACATGGGAGTGTCAGTCAGTGTCACCCGTAGCCCTGGAGGCAAGTGTGGCATGCTCTTTATGAGCCTGTTTGTCTTCACGTAGCACGTGAACCTATTATGTTAAGTAGGGAAGCATTCCCCGGGTTAACACCAAGGGCTCATATATCGGCCCTCCAAATCGCACCAGAAAAGAACGAACAGTTTTGAATTGGTCTTTTTAGTGCGCCAGCGGACGCTGTTTGTGGAACTGAAAACGAGGCAGAGCCAAGAGTAGGTAACAAAAACAAAATAAATTTTCAGATAAGGCAGGAGGATCAACACACAAAAATGCACACTCCTCAGTTATGAAATACAATACGACAAAACTCACAAAATACTGCAATAAATGCTGTAGGCCCGTGTGCTCAGATTTGAGTGCACGGTAAAGAACCCCAGGTGGCCAAAAATCTGCTGTCCTCTAGTTCGGCGTCCCTCATAAACATATGGTGCTTTTCAGACGGTAAACCACACATATTACTCCAATATATCACAAAAGAATGGGCTGAAATACCAACACAAGATGCACTAATAGTAATGGCCAAAAACAGCAACACATGCTGCAGTGCATTGTTATGCTTTAACTGTCACAATGCAGACTAAAATGTGCCTCAAACGTATTCCGTTCAAAGTTCTGAAACAAAGCTTCAATGCTTCTCGTCAAGCAAATACCCAAAATTCAGCGCCAGTTATCGTCCCACTTCGTCTGAGATTTCTCTTTCAGAAAACTCTCGTGTCGTCAGATGTCTGCACTCAATAAACAAAACTTCTTCGCCAGGAACACGTCGGCCACAGATGCGCTGTGACTGCAGAACTGTCTTTAACTACGGGCGGTAAACACAGAATTTTCTTGCTTGTGAGACAAGCTTTCACCCACAGGTGGAAAACACACTTCTTCGTCTCTGTTTGGTCACTGTAGAACAAGCCTTCGCCGCACGGCGAAAAACTATTTTCATCTCCTTATCTCCTCATGCGACTCCCTCCCTTGCTGGCCTATATGAACTAACCGGTGGGTTCTGGAAATTTTGATCCGTGTCATCAGCAGGGACTGTAAAAAGAGCTGGGATTTTTTATATCTTTACGCAACTGTGCAGTACCACACTCCTTTTCTTCGGAGTGTTTCCAGAGATCGCTCGGCGTTAGTTGCGAGGAGGTTGGTCGGCGTGACGGTGACGTTTTTGACGGGGAGAACAGGCGCACGCACGGCCTTCTTTGGTGCTTATTCTCTGCGCCGGCTTTCGTCACGTCTGACCGGTGCCGAGATTTCACGCAGTGGTTGGAATTTGGAGGTGCATGCTTTGTTGAGCACTCGTTTGTGACACTGTCCCCCCTCCCCTTTAGGAATATTTACACATAATATCCTAAACAAAAAATTGAGCATGAACAATCACCACACAACATAAGTTCATAACACAGTTCATCGCTCATTACACATTACATTCACAACAGAACAATCATAATATTTCTTATTGCAAAACAATTTTCAACACGTGAAATAGAACCAAAGGCACGTGAGTACAACACTACATTAGCAATTTAAGAAATTCAAACGTACAAGGGTTCTGCCATCAAACAACTTGCAATCATATATCAATGACCTCGCATCACTGCAACAGACACTTTCGCTCAATCAGCATTCATAAATTTGGAGATATCATAGTATTGAACAACTCAATGAGGTTAAAACGGCCTAACACATTCTAGTTGACCCTCAACACCTATCCCCTAAGCTTCATGTCGCGTTTGCGCCCTTTGTTGCGGGACTCGCACAAACTTTTATTTTTATTCTTTCTCTTCTGGCGACCAGTTTTGAACGACGGTTTCTGACACCTTGTCACGCGGGCACTTGCGAACACCATTTAACTCTCTCGGCCTTACGGCAAGGGACATGCGGCCCGTGTCACACGGCCACTTTAATGGGAACGGAAGTAAACGGAGCACTTAGCAAAAAAAGTTCGGTGATCTCTCTTCGCAGCTGAACGAGGTACTTTCTTCCACACTAGTCTGCAGGTCAAAAATATTTCGGACACTACCTTGCCGCAAAGAAAACATTAACACTTTTTGGTTAATACTGAACGTTCTTACGTTGCAGTATTCATTCATAACCTGCATTTCTTCACATATACAAACACACGCCAGAGTGCAGTGACTCTCCACACAGATTCCTTCCACACTGTGTGCCTTGGTAGTTGGGACGGGCTTTATCGTCCATGCGAGTGTTTTTTCTCATCGGCACGTTCGCGTTTGCCCGAAACAGGAATGATCTACAGCACTGCATCATCGCCGCTTGCTGAAGACACAGCACGGTATGCAGAAAACAAAATGTGCGCTCATGAGGCAAAGAATCACAAGAACTTTCGTAGACAAACTAGTCGAGCACAGCGCGTTTTTGTCCAGCGTCACTGCCAGCAACGCTACAATTAAAGGAGTACTGGCACGAACACTTTTCAGATTTCTGCCGTTAATAAAAGCAGTGGTATCAAGGACCCAGGAAACAGTATTCTGCTGCCTCAAAACGCATTGAATGTTTTTTATTATCGCTTTTTCTAAACCTACTTTCGGTTTCGATTTCGAAGGAGTGGCTTTACAGCGACGTATCAAGTCAGGCTTACGTATGCCTCAGCGACGTGGGGACTGAGATATTCGCTGAAAATCGTGACGTACCAATGCAGCTCTGTCGTCTTCTAGAAATACGGACGCTTGTGTGTGGGCTCTGATGCTGGGTTTGCATCGCGATGTTGTGCTGAAGCAGCGTAGAGCGTGGGCACAGCTTCTGGCTCCAGATATCGCTTTTTTGGCAGCGGGATGCCAAACTCAAGAAGGTATCGATGATTCCCGATCCGGTAGCAGTCGGGGTCAAAATGCAGCGAGCTAATCCGGCTTCGCTTGGCTGGCGTCCAGTCGCAGCTGTGGTCACGGCGCACAAAATATACCCACACTTGACCCACCGCTGGGTCATTCGGGAAACTGTGCATACTAACGTCACCCCCGGCCTTGGAATCACAGTCTTTGATGGCACAAGGAGTTGGCGGCATCGTGAAACAGAGATGCGGTGATCGGAAAAACAATTAAATCACGCTCACATCGTTCCGCATACAACGGAGGTCTCTCATCGCTCGATCACTGTCGATGTTACCACGAAGCGTCGCAGCGAAATGGACAGCGCACAGCGAAACTACCGATGACGCCGGTCAGTGGTGCACCACTAAACAGGCAGTCGAGAAGTTGCGCCGGTCGCACTCTCTTCCATTTTATTTTTGTCGTTACCCCAACTCGCGCGCATTTACATGACGTCATTTTCTGTGCACCTGACTTGAAACGTCAAACGCTGCGCGTGATGGTGGAGCTGCCTTGCAAGAACCAGGGGATGAAAACTTTAAATTAAAATATTATGTTTTACACGTGTTTCTGATTTTGGTGTGGTGAGAACGTTCACACTACATTTCAAGAAAACGAAAAACGTCCGTTTTGCCGCACCTCAAAATCGTGTCACTACTCCTTTAAAGGTTGTGTTTTTTTTGCAACAAATTTTCATGCTTTTTTCGCTCAGGCCTACCTAATTGTGTGTTTTTGTTTACGCCACATAACAAAGGTTTGAAGAAAAATTAACTATAGATAAAATAAGAATACTTCTGCAACGTTCGAACCGCACAAGCTGAGCCCTTCATGGCAACTTTGAGAACCTTCTAAGTGAATTGTTACACTGCTACAACGACATCTCCGTCGAAATCCCTAGGAGAAATTATCGTTAGGGGTGTTTAACGGAGTTTGGTGGTGGCAGTGTGACAGCAGTATAAGGTGGCGTCTCTACCATTGTTCACAGTTTTGATACTGTTAAGGTGTCAGCACGTTCAACCGGTCGATGCTGGTTCTTCGCCAGCTCTTGCAGGACTTGGCTTTGGGCCTGCCTAGCCGACTTTGACAATTTTCACTCTTGGTTGATGGTGGTCGTTTTGCTGCAGTCTCATCTCCATGGCTTGTTTTGTCGAGGGAAACGATGACCTCATGGCCCTTCGTTTGCACCACGGCTTCAACTTGAGCTCGGGTGAAATCTTTCGCGGGATTCTTCTCCACTGTATCTTGCGGTTCCTGCGTTGACGAGGGCTCTATCTTCGATACCTCCTCTGAATCGCTCGGCCATCGCGCTGCATCAATGTTCGTGATGATGAGGTCGCACAAGCGGTCGTATGCACAGGGGGTGGTAATGCACATGCCAACATTTCCGCCCATGTAAGGTGTCTCAACCTCAATCTCTGCTTCAGGAGGCATCCGAATTGAACTATCAACTAGGCAAACTGGCCTTGTTTTTCCTGGTAGCTTTCCGTTACGTACCTAACTCCTCCGCACGAGAACAGTGGTGCTTCCTCTGTCTATACACGGTCATAACTTTTAGGGGTGAAGCTCCTTTTAGCGGCACCCGTTCGTCCCTCGTAGTCGTAGTCATGGTCGTAGTGTGTAACCAGTCTTACGCTTTGACCTCCAAGGTGGTGCTGGTGGGAGATTTCTCCTGTGCGTTGTTGAACAATAAAAAAATTCGCAGCGTGCGCGTTAAGTAAAAGTCGAATTCTTCTGTCTCTCATTCCCTATTAGCAGCTATTGGCATGTTTCAGTAGAAAACGTTAGTAGAAGTAGAATTGTTAAAAGCCGACTTCTGCTGTCTCTCATTCCCAGCAGCCGCCATTGTTCACCTCCAAGGTAGTGCCTGGTGAGACCCCCTGTGCGTGATTAAACGATAAAAACTTTTGTTCAAAAAGACCGCCAGGGGGCGCCGACTAGTGCGGATGCGCTGATTTCGGCTCCTGCTTTTTTCAATGTTTTGGTTGGTTTCTTTCGTCGAAACCGAGTACATTATGTGGCAAACGACGCAGTGCGTTACGAGGACTTGACCAACACCGGCCTTTCTACGGTGGGTGAGTTTTTCCCCTTTATGAGTGTGTGCAGCTCCGATCACGCCACGGCACAGCTAACACTAACGCGGTAAGCCTAACCTCGGCGAGGCAGCGCAGGTAGGCCTAGGCCTAACCCTGCGACCGCGGGCGCCTTAGCCCAAGATGGAGATCGTGGAGGGAGAAGAAATCTCTCAGGACGAAGCAAGCAGCCCCGGCTGGATGGCGGCATATGGCCGCAAGAACAGCAAGGGAATAAGAACGGCGACTACTACCCGCGAACACACCCCAACGCGTGGCGTACGAAAGAGCGGTGGCCGCACCGCCGCCCCACGGAACGCGTGCCAACGCATCGTCGCCACCTCGAGGCTCCCTCAACTTCCGAGGGACACGTATCGCATCATCGTAAGACCGAGGGATGGTCTGAATGTGACCAAGGTCAGTCAAATACGTTTCGAGCAAGCCCTGGCCATGGCGGTGGCCCTGGCTCCAGCCGAAATTGAAGAGGACACCATTTGTCCCAATGGCACTCAAAACATTTATGTGGTGTGTACTCCTCATGAGATGAATGCGTGCGCGTACGTAAAGGCGCAGCAAGTCCGATTGGGCGATTGCACGTACCGGGTCTCTGTGTACCCGGCTCCCCCCGATGACACGTGCAAAGGTGTCATAAGGGGTGTCGACGTGGATATCAGCGAGGCTCAGCTCCGAGCACGAATTGTGAACCAGCGTAACCCAGGAGCCATCGAGGTCAAAAGAATCAAGAACACCACAGCTGTGGTAGTATTGTTCAAGGGTGTGAAGGTGCCCAATTATGTGTCCTGTGGCGCGAGCATGTTTCGCTGCACACTATACAGGAGACACACGGAGGTCTGCTACGGCTGCGGAGGTTTGGGACACCGTGCTGACGTTTGCCCTAATCCAAACAGCAAGTGGTGCCGCACGTGCGGACAGAAATCACCAACGGAGGATCATCATTGCACTCCAAAGTGTTCGCTAAGCGGAGGTCCGTATCCCACTGCAGACAAACATGCAAAGACAGATTTCAAGTCCCCTACATCGTCAGAAGGAGACGACGCCAACGCCACCAGCGCTCCGAGAAGACGCAGATGGCCCTAGGAATGCAGTCCCGTGACTCCAGAGTCTCACCTTGCGTCTCCGGCACACCCAAGAGAGGCCGCTCCATCACGCCAGCTGCGCAGCGGCGCAAGAGCCGCTCGCGTTCCAGAGGGCGTTCCGCGTCTAGAAGGAGAATCCAGGAGGAACTCACATGGGCGGATCGAGTCAAGAAGACGCCCAAGACCAAAAAGGTAACGCGGTCGGCGTTGCCGGAGCATGATGAGAAGAGTGAGATTGAACAGTTACGTCAGGAGATTGCCAGTCTCAAAGCAGAGCTACGCAAGCAGACAGCTGCGAAGGCCATTTCCAGCAGAGTCGAGGGCGCGAACGTGGCGGATAATGCCGTGCATAAAAGTACGCAGGAACCCAAAGTTGAGGTCAACAAGGCCAAGCGTAAGGCTCCACCTCCAAAGGATAAGAGCGACTCGGAGATGCAAGTGGAAAGCTCGCAGAACAAGATGCTAGAAGAGTTACTTAGGATTTCCAAAGAAAATCAGTTAAGCAATAATCAACTCGCGCTGCGCATGGGAGCACTTGAGAGTAAAGTAGGAGCCATAGAAAATAAGGTAGCCGCACTTGAGAATAAAATGGCTATTAAGACCAGGCCAAAGGTTCGTACACAAGCTGCAGTTAATGATGATGTGGGGGTGACCCCGCAGGGTCCATAAAACTAAAACTAGCAAAATGGCGGGAACTCAAAATAATCTAGTAATTTGGCATTGGAATGCGCTAGCTTTGAAAGGCGCAAGACCTCACTGCAACACTACGTTACAGCTCAGGCAGAAAGGCCCCAGGTAATTTTGCTACAGGACACACTGTGCGACACACCCACCTTCGCTGGTTACAAATCGTTGGCGGCAAGGGGGGAGTCCAAGAGAGGTATAGCTACGCTGGTGAGCAAAAAGCTCGCATACGTTGTACATGACATTCAGCCAGGTCGTGGCAAAATGGAGGCGCTTTTCATTGAGGTTATTCCTAACAGGTGGCTTAAACAAAGCGTGTTCATTCTAAATGTTTACAGCCCACCATTCGATCAGAGACAGTCTTTCCACTCCCTGTTTACGAAGGCCGCTACACTCGCTAGACAGTCACTGTTAGTAATCGCGGGAGACTTCAACGCCCCACATAACGCATGGGGGTACATCAGGCAAACGGCTAAGGGCATAAATCTAGCGCGGGCAGTCGATGACCTAACGCTAACAGTCATCACCGATCCCCGGTATCCCACAAGACCGGGCACTTCGGTGGCTAGAGACACAACCCCCGATCTCGCGTTTATCAAAAATTTACAGCAAACAACCTGAGATAACAAGCAAGAAAACCTGGGCAGCGATCACTTCATCATTAGTGTTACCATTCAGGTCAGAGCCCCCCAGGCCAGGGAATTTAAAGTGACGGACTGGGATGCTTTCCGAAAGCTCAGAAACGAGGACACGGGCGAATACGACAGCTTCAGCGAACTTATTCAGACACTCAGAGCGGACGTTGAAAAGGCCACAAAAACTATTCAAACCGAGCTCGATGTTCCCAGGATGGATCCGCACCTCGCACATCTCTTGGAAGCCAAAGCCTCCATCTATAGGCGATGGAAAACACAGAGGCTTAACCGACGGTTACGAAAGAGGGTTGCGGAACTTAATAGGGAGATCGAACAGGACTGCACCGAGTTAGCTCGGCTACAATAGGATGAGATCTGTTCAGCAGTCGATGGACGTATGCGTACAGGGGGGAAATGGAATCTTCTTAAACACATGCTAGATGACACGCAGACCAAAGGCAATCAAAGACAGGCACTGTGCCGCCTGATTCACACACACAGACAAGAGGGTGGAACGGAAGAAACGCTCTTAGACAAGGTAGCGAATAGATATCTCCCGCTAGACACAGGACGCTCAAACGAATACCTGAAATAGAATGTGACACGGTAAAAGAGCTCGATGACCCCTTCACGGAGTCTGAAATTAGGGCCGTCCTTCACAACTTGAATAGCAGGTCAGCCTCAGGACCAGACGGCATCTCAAACAGACTGTTAAGGAACCTGGATGATAGATCAATTGAGATGCTAACGAAAGAGGTCAACAAGACTTGGGAGAGTGGAAGCGTGCCGGCAGAGTGGAAAGCGGCCTCGATTGTGCTTATTCCGAAACCGGGTAAGCCCTTAAATCTTTACAACCTAAGGCCGATATCGCTAACCTCCTGTGTAGGCAAGGTAGCGGAACATGCGATCCTCAATAGGATCTCGAACTACATAGAACGTAATGAACTATTCCCACACAACATGATCGGCTTCAGGCCTGGCCTTTCCACACAAGATGTAATGCTACTTCTTAAGAAGCTTATTTTCGATAACAGCACTAGGGATGTTAGGGGGATCTTAGCTCTTGACCTGACCAAGGCCTTTGACACCGTATCTCATCGCTTTGTCTTGCAGGCCACGGCCAGCCTAGGTCTGGGAGCAAAGTTTCAGGCCTTTGTTAGGTCATTCCTGATGAATAGAATGGCTACCATAAGGATCGCTCAACACAAGTCAGACGAGTTCACCTTAGGTGCCAGAGGCACTCCCCAAGGGGCGGTCATCTCCCCCTTGTTATTCAATATATTCATGAAGGGCTTATCGGAGAGGCTCAGATCCATGCCCAATATAGGCCACTCGCTTTACGCGGACAATATCACGGTCTGGTGCCCCGGAGGATCACTCGCAGAAGTAGAAAATGCGCTGCAATCAGCCCTAGACGAAACGGAGTCCTATCTAGAAGGCACAGGCCTCCAACTCTCTCCAAACAAATCAGAACTGTTACTGTACAGGCCGGCCAGGCAAGGCGTTAGGAGACTTTCACACCTCGACCCAATTCCCATCTCCCTTTTTGCAAGAAATGGACAGCGCATTCCACGAGTAAATTCAATCAGAATCCTAGGACTACTGATTGACGCGAGAGGATGTAACGCTAAAACCCTGACGCACATCACGGCCAAAACCGAAAGCATGCTGAGACTTGTTGCTAGAGTATCAGGACGCAGAAAGGGACTACGTGAAGCCAACTTACTTCGAATCCATCATACCTTCTTAATGAGCCACATTAATTATGTAGCATCGGCGCTTACCTGGACTAGAACGGAAAAAAATAAGCTAGACACTCTCATCCGTAAGAGCATCAAAAAGGTGCTAGGGTTACCAGTAACCACATGCTCTGACAAATTAAGACAACTCGGTATGCACAACGAGATTGATGAAGTGATCGAAGCGCAGGTCACCGCCCAGGTGGTCAGGCTCTCGTCAACCAGGGCAGGAAGACGCATCCTGGACGAGGCTGGCATGGCTCCCAGAATGCTTGCTGAACGGGAAATTACCTTATCCCGGGAGGTCCGGGAAACCTTTGTGGTCAGCCCATTCCCTCGGAATATGCACCCGCAATACAATGTAGGGAGGCGAAAAGCCCGAGCACGGGCTATATTACAGAACGCCGCCGAGAATCGAGAATCGACTGTCTTTGTCGACGCGGCTCGGTACGGCAAGTCTAGCACATTCGCGCTGGCAGTCATTGACGGCAACGGGGAATTACGCTCCTCAGCCTCGGTCAGGTTAGCTACGAGCGCAGTTGCAGAACAGGTCGCCATAGCCCTGGCCATGACCGACCGCTCACACACCACCGTGTTAACAGATTCACGAGCGGCCATCAAAGCTTTTGAGTCGGGTAACATAGCGCGGGAGGCTGCCTCCATTCTAGAAAAAAAACAGACCCTGGCAGTCACTTAATCTCTTGGTTTCCCGCCCATATGGGTGCGGACGTTCAACAGCACTTACCTAACCTCAACAAGCTTGCCTATGACCGTGCGCGAGATCTAACGTGCCGCGGCGGCATGGAGGCCTTATGGGGTCAGGATGAAATCCAGCATAACGATCCACTCCTTACGTTTAATGAAATCACATCTCACTATCGGCTAAGTAGAAGAGCCTATCCTCTTCGTCACCCGAAGTTAGATAGGTCTCAGTCAATTACACTTATAATGCTCCAGACGGGCTCGTTCCCCTCTCGGGGCCTTCTTAGTCGTATGTCCACAGACGTTGATTCAAGTTGTCCGGAATGCAATGAAATTTATTGTTCCTTAGCGCACATGCTTTGGCAATGCCCCGCGTTACCTAATGGCGCTCTATCCAGCGAAGCCGACTGGGAAGAAGCACTCCGGAGCCCATCGCTTTAAGCACAAATCCAGGCAATCCAGAGGGCCCAAGAAAGGGCGGAACATCACGGTGTCCCAGCCCCGACTTGGACGCGGCCAGCGGCTTCCGCGGGTCTCCGATAGGGGTTCCCGCGAAAGCTCCTCAGGATCAAATAAAGTTCATTGTCCGTCTGTCTGTTTTGTTCAAAACGCCGTTGATCGATGAAATAAACCAACGAAACAGACCAGATGTTTTCTAAAAGCAAAACGAAAAGACGTCAGATGTTTCTACAGCAAAACAAAAAGAAGACTCCAGCTGCTTAACGAAAGACGCCAGGTGTTTTCTAAAGCAATGGTTTTATAATCAAAACCATATCGATACAGGTTGGCAGTTGCCGATGCTCGTTGCCGTTGGTGGGCGCTCGTATGGACAAGGATGCCGAAAGGTAGGCGGACAGGAGAGCGGCGGCACGCACTCGCAGACAAGACCCTGAAGTGAGAGCACGCGAGGTCAAAGCGCGCCGGGAAGCTGCGCGACGTCGCCGCCAAGATCCTGCTGTACGGGAACAAGAAGTCCCATCGGCAAGACAGCGTCGAAAAAATCCCGCCGTACGTGAACAAGAAACTGTAGTGGCACGTCAGCGTCGGCAAGATCCTTCTGTACGGGAATGAGAGGCCACATCAGCAAGACAGCATCGGCAAGATTCTGCTGTACGGGAACAAGAAGCCACATCAACAATTCGGCGTCGGCAAGATCCCGTCGTACGTGAACAAGAAGCTGCAGCGGCACGTCAGCGTCGGCAAGATTTTTCCCACAGGAATGAGAGGCCGAAACAGCACGTCAACGTCGCGAAGCAGATCTTGAAAACGTTCGGCAATGGGAAGCGGCAGGGAAGCGCGCATTACGCTAGGCGAATTGGCCTTTTTCGCGACAAGTACAGCGCCCTTAGCGGCGAGAGCCAGAAGCAAATTTGGTGGCTTTCCGGTCAACGCGACAGCGTGGCAGCTTGCGCGTTCCTTGGCACCAATTGCGTCCGAGATGGTGCGCCGACAAGTTTCAAAGGCCACGAGCCACCAAAAATGTTTCGGGGTGGCGCCGTCGAAGCATTTCCAGTGCGCATGCGCAGATGGTGCCCGTGAAAAAAGTCCATTAACGCAAGAAAATGTCATGTTATTACTTCCAGGAGCTTCACTCAATTTCATCATCATTCACCTCGTGGATCTGCTGTCAATATTTTTTCTCGCAGTAATTCCAGGAAGCGTTCACATTCTCTTCGGTACACCTGTTAGGAGCGTTGTTATGACAGCACCCAGAATCGAAAGCTCCTCTGCGCTTTTGAGCTTCACTAATTCGTTGATAACATCTTCATTATTGTACTTTTGTGGCAGATACATATAGGCTACTTGGTGTTTTACTCACTTCGTAACGACATGCGTCTGCCTTGCGCCCCATCTGACCACATTAAAAAGAAAAACTGGCAGGTCCCACGTACAATGGGAGTCGAATATATGCCAAGCACTAATGAAAAATGTTGATATGTCACTTTAAAATCAGTACAACGTTACGAGATAGAGCTAAATGATACCGTACATGGCTTCCGTGTCATCATTATCATGTTTAGATGTGTCGTTTACCTTCGTCATCTCTTCACGTCACGTGATAATAAATTTAGTATATGGGCAACTCGCGAAACTCCCGCGAGCATGCTATGAGCAGGGTACGTTGTCATGTTCTTACATGACACACCTGTCAAGATTATCATGTTTGCACCAGGCATGTATTTTGTCATCTATTGATATCATGTAACACAAAATTTGGTATATGTGGAGCTAGCAAAACAGGCGCGATCACATCATGAAGGGCCCAACATACTCCAATGCAGCGTTGACGTGTGCGCAGGCTGGGCACAGTGACGAAACGTTTGCAAAACGCGAGCACTCTATAGTCTGACACCAGGCGCGACCAGCGTCCGTCAGCGCGGCTCAAGAGTGACTGGCGCGAAACACAACATGCTGCATGCGTGATGGAGGGACGCCATATGCGCCGAAACGCGCACGCGTCAAAGCAAGGCAGCACGGCACGCCCCGGCGAGTATATAGCAGGACCGGCGCCTGGCATGGCAATGCCGCCACGACGCGACGAAATGAACGCCGGCGAGCACGCGCACCGCGTCACGTCGAACTGTATTGGCGCCTTGACTGTGGCATGTGGTCATGTTCTAACATGACAGGCATTTCATGATTATCATGTTTGCACTAGCCACATACCTTCGCCATCTATTGACGTCACGTAATACCAAATTTCTCATACCTGAAACTAGCAAAATGGCCGCGAGCGCATCATCAGTGTGACATGTAGTCTTGTTGTTACTTGACATGCATGTCGAGATTATAATGTTTGGATGTGTGATTTACCATTGTCGTCCGTTCGCGTCACGTAATACTGAGTTTGGTACATGTGAAGCTAGAAACGGCCGCGAGCGCATTATGAGCGCGGCATGTAGTCATGTCGTTACATGACACGCATTTCATGTTCATCATGTTTGCACCAGTATCATAATTTTTTATCCATTCACGTCTCGCAATACCTAACTTGGTGTAAGCAAAGCTAGCGAAATGGCCGCCTGCGCATCATGAGCGTGGCATGTAGTCATGTTGTCACATGACACGCATGTTATGATTTTCATGTTCGGGTTTGTCGCTTGTGTTCACCATGCAATCATGCCATACCATACCGATTTTGTCAAATTCCATGTGAACGAATCTACCTCAAGAGCAGTAGGACCATGAAATGTAAATCAAGATATTCATGACAAGCATATCACTATTTTCATGTGATGACTAGCCAAATATGTTTTTCATACAGTCAAGTTATGTCATACCAAGTTTGCTATCGATACCATTGTCGAAACGGCCAGGAGAGATAAAAGTCGTAGGCGGCCAGATAGATGGATAGATAGATAGATGAATAGATAGATAGATAGATAGATAGATAGATAGATAGATAGATAGATAGATAGATAGATAGATAGATAGATAGATAGATAGATAGATAGATACGCTTAAAGTCACCGAAGTTCGCTAAGAAATGCTTCGCATTTCAAACATTTCTTTACACTGGGACGCATAAAGTGGGCTCGGCAACTGATACCGTGATGACCCACTAGGTTACAAAGAAGGCATCGCGTAACACTCTCCGGGGCATACTTTCAAATGCGAAGCATTTCATGGCGAACTTCGGTGACATTGAGCGCATCTATCTATCTAGCCGCCTACGACTTTAAGCTCTCCTGACCGTTTCGATAATGGTATTGATAGCAAATTTGGTATGGCATAACATCACTGTATGAGAAACACACTTGAATAGTCGTGACATGAAAATCATGATATGTATACCATGACTCTCATGATTTACCTTTTATGGTCCTGCAGCTCTTGCGGTGGTTTTGTTCGCATGTCGCGTTGCAAAACTGGTATGGTATGACATGATTGCATGGCGAACACAAGCGACACACCATAACATGAAAATCATGGCATGCTTTCATGTAAAGACATGACTACATGCCATGCTCATGAAGCGCACGCGGCCGTTTCGCTAGCGTCACACGCCCCGCCATGGGGGTCTAGTTGCAAAGGTACTCGGCTGCTGACCCGCAGGTCACGGCTTCGGATCCCAGCTGCGGCGGCTGCATTTCCGATGAAGATGGAAATGTTGTGGGCCCGTGTGCTCAGATTTGGTCGCACGTTAAAGAACCCCAGGTGTTCGAACTTTCCGGAGCCCTCCAATACGGCGTCTCTCATAATCAAATCGTGGTTTTGGTACGTTAAATCCTACATATCAATAAATCAATCGCTAGCGTCACGTATACCAAATTCGGTATTAGGGTACGTGAATGGTGGATGAAATCATGTGAGTGGTGCAAACATGATAATCATTAGATGCGTGTCATCTAACAACACGACTATATGCGACGTTCATGATGCTAAGGCGGCCGTTTTGCTACCTTCACTTATACCAAATTTGGTATAACGGCACATGAATGGGTGACGAAGGTATGATAATGTTGCAAACGTGTTAAACATGATGTGAGTGTCATGTAACAACATGACTACATGCTACGCTCATGTTGTACTCGCGGCCATTTCGCTAGCTAAACATGTACCAAACTCGGTATCACGCGACGTGAACGGACGACAGAGGTAAATGACACATCCAAGCGTGATAATAACGGCATGCGTGTCATGTAACAACATGACTACGTGCCGCACTGATGATGTTCGCGTGACCGTTTCGCTAGCTTCACATATGCAACTTTGGTATTACGTAACGCAAGAGGATGACGAAGCATTGTGACTGGTGCAAACATATTAATCATGAGATGCATGTCATGTGAGAACAAGACTACATGCCACATTCAAGGCGCCAATACGTTTCAACATGACACGGTGCGGTAGCTCACTGGCGTTCATTTTGTGTTTTGTGGCGTCATGCCGGCGTTGCCACGCCAGGCACCGGTCCTGCCATATACTCGCAGGCGCACGCTGCGCTGCGTTGCTTAGACGCATGCGCGTTCCAGCACGTCCAGTGTCCCTCGGTCGAGAAAAGAGGGAGACGCAGTTTTGTCTTTGTGAAGCATCGACGCGAATTTCGCGCCATTTGTTGTCGGGCCGCGCCGATGGACGCTGGTCGCGTCAGGCGTCAGGGTGCTCGCGTTTTGCTAACGTAGTGTCGCTGTGCCCAGCGCGCGCGCTCGTCTACGCTACTTTGGAGTATAATGGGCCCTTCATGATGCACTTGCGGCCCTTTTGCTAGCTCCACATATATCAGACGTGGCGTTACGTTAAGAATGACGAAATATGTGACTAGTGGAAACATGATAATCCTGACACGCGTGTCATGTAAGAACATGACAACATACCACGCTCTTAGCATGCTCACGGGAGTTTACTGAATTTGGTATCACGTGACGTGAATAGATGACGAAGGCAAACGACGCATTTAAACATGACAATCATGACACGGAAGTCATGTACGGCATCATTAACCTCCACATCGTAACGTTGTGCTGATTTTAAAGTGACATATCAACCTTTCTTACTCGTGCTTCGCATATCATCGATTCCTACAGTACGTGGGATCTGCCAACTTTTTAAAATGCAAAGCATTTCTTAGCGAACTTCGGTGCCTTTGGGAGTATCTATCTATCTATCTATCTATCTATCTATCTATCTATCTATCTATCTATCTATCTATCTATCTATCTATCTATCTATCTATCTATCTATCTAGCCGGCTACGACTTTTAGCTCTCCTGGCTGTTTCGTTAACGGTATCAATACCACATTTGGTATGGCATAACATGACTGTATGAAGAACGTATTTGACTAGTCATAACATGAAAATCTTGAGAAGTATGTCACGAATGTCATGAATGACATTTCATGGCCCCGCAGCTCTTACGGTGGTTTAGTTCACATGGCATGTTGCAAAACTGGTACGGTATGGCATGATTGCATTGCGAACGCAATCATGCCCTACCAAATGACTTCAACATGAAAATCCTGACATGCGTGTCATGTAAGAACATGCCTGCATACCACGCTCATGATGCGCTGGTGGCCGCTTCGCTAGCTTCACTTATACCAAATTTGCTAATATGGGACGTGAATAGATAACGAAGGTATGATACTGGTGCAAACATGATAAACGTGGGATGCGTGTCCCATAACAACATGACTACATGCCACACTGATGATGCACTCGTGGTCGTTCCACTAGCTTTAGCAATGCCAAATTTGGTATGACGTGACGCCAATGGATAACGAAGGTATGTGACTGGTGCAAACATTATAATCATAAGATTCATGTCGTTTGAGAACATGGCCACGTGCCACAGCCAAGGCGCCAATGCATTTCAACGTGACGCGGTGCGCGTGCTCGCTGTCGTTCGTTTCGTTGCGTCACGCCGGCACTGCCACGCCAGGCACCGGTCCAGCCATATACTCTCAGGTACGCGCCGCGCTGCGTTGCTATGACGCATGCGTGTTTCAGCGCATCCGGCGTCCCTCCGTCACAAAAAGAGGGAGACGCAGTGTTTTCTGGGTTGAATCTTGATCTTGAACAAATTCGTGCCACCTTGTGCTTGAGAGAATCGATTGACCAATTCAAGCATATATTCAAGCGACGTATTATTCATGTACAGCGACAAGCTCGGGTGCAAAGCTATGATAAGTATATCTCGAATAAGGACCTCTCTAATCTAACCACCTGCTGTGCTGTCTCTGAATGCTCGATCCATCTGTCAAAATAACGGCTAAGTCGTGTGGCATACTATGTAACCGCCTCACCATAAGCTAGTTTTTCCGTCCAAAATTTGTCTCGGACGCCTTCCACAGAAAATATATCGCTTCAGTAAAGCAGCTTTCACTTTTGCATAGTTAGCTGCATCGGTAGGCGTGGACCTTTTGTACACACTAAGCGCTTCGCCCCTCAAACAAGTACTCGAAGCAGTTACCCATTAATACACCGGCTAAATCTGGCTTCTTGAAATCGTCTCAAATCTGTGAAAGTACGCATCAAGTTCATCCTTTCTCTCCGCAAGCGCTACGAGCAGTTTGCTTGGATTTAAACGAAATCGATTATCTTCCCTTTCGCTGCTTTTAAGTTAGCATAGACGGGAGTTTCACTTGGCTACTGCAAATGAAGCCGTTCAAGTTATCTCTTGTGCTTCCGCTGCTTTTCTCTCTCAGCCATGTCCGCTTGCATCTGCCTCTCTTGCGCAGCTCTTTCCGCCTTCAAATGTCACTCTTTCGCCTCTCTTTCATCTTTCCTTCTCTCAGGTTCCAACCTTTCTGTCTCAAGTTAGGCTGCTTTTTCCGCTTAAGCCCTTTCAACCGCCATCCTTACTATTTCGAGCTCAGCCGCCTTTTCTGGTTTGGCCCTATCTTTTATTCGTTTTCCATCTACGTTAACCACTATATCGGCGCCATAAAGACTTATCTTCTCACTGAGGGCTACTTATTTCTCATCATTCGTAGTGTCTCCTAAATAAAAAGCTTGCCTCGTGCATAAAATATCTGCCTAACTGTGGCTATCTAAAACTCTCCGCACACTCGTTAGCGTGAGTGCCTTGTAACGCATACACTCGTTCTCATAGCACTTGCAAACGATTCGAGGCTCTTTCTCCCTACTTTGGACATACAGTGCACCAAAACGTTTCTGTAGCAGAAGTCAGAGTAACTGTCATTTGTCCTTTTATTTGGGGAGGCAATCACCGGGATTAATGAAAGGGCTGGCGTATCGGCATCAAAATCACACCAGTAAAGCATGAACAATTTAAAATAGATCACTTTCAGCGTGCCAGTGAACGCCGGCCGTGGCCCAAAGAATGAGGCGGAGCCGAGAGTTGATAACGAAAACAAAAATATACACTCAAATTAGGTAGAACGGTCAACACACAAACATACACACTAGGCACTTATCCAATACGATACACTACTCACAAGATACTCCGATTAATTCTAATCAGCGGGCTCAAACAACAGCACAACAAGATGCAGACAAAAAAATGGACAGAAACAATAACATGCGCTAGAATCCAATCTTAGGCACCAACTAAGACTCATGTGCACTAAAATGTTAGTAAAACTCATTCGATCCAAAGTTCTCTGAACAAACAACATTCTTTTAAAGTCCATTGCCGGTTGTCGTCCTCCTTAGTCCGGGTTTCTCCTCCAGAAAACTCTCGCGTCGTCAAATGTCTGCACTACCATAACCAAATTTCTTCGCCGGTAAAATGACGGCCTCTAACGCTTCGCGGTTGCAAAACACGCTTTCTCCCACATGCGGTAAACACACACTTTTCTCCTGCTTGTAAGACAAGGCTTCCCCCATAGGTGCAAAACACTCTTCGTCTCTGCTTGGACACTGCTGAACAAGTCTTCGCCTGACAGCGGAGAACTCTCTTCATCTCTTCATGCGACTACCTCTGCTGCTGACCTATAAGGCCTAGCCGCTGGATTCCCGAAATTTCAAGGCATTTTGTCGGCGTGCAAGGCTGTCAAGGCTGTAGAAAATGTCGGACCTCTCTCATAACGTAGTGGAGCTGGGCAGCATCACGCCCGTTTCCTTCAAAATGTTTTGAGAGGTCACTCGGCGATAGATGCGAGGACGTTGGTCCACATGGCGGCAGTGTTTTCAAGGAGAGAAGTGCCCACGTGGCGTCTTTTTATGCTCATTGATTTTGCGGGCTTTTTTCGCGTGTGTCCGGTGCCTCGATTTGTCGCAGCAGTTAGAATTTGGAGGCGTGCGCTTTGTCTAGCGCTCGTTTGTGGTTCCCAGGCCCAACTGCGGATGAGGTCTTCGAGGCAAGACACCTAGACGCAGAAGATCGGGTGTCCATGAACTTGCCCTTTCTTGGAGATCGAGCTCACAAGGCGCTGCTCTCCCCTGGTGCAGCTGTTCCCGATTCCCCCTCCATGGACAGCTTCCCAGAATGCCCTGTGTCAATCATCGTCACAAGCTGCGCCGTGTACTCCTATGTGAAGGCATCCGACTTGACGTCGATTCTGGTTAAGCTATTCCACTTGACAAAGCTCAAGACTGTCTACAACCCAGAGCAGCTGGTGAGCCGGCATCCAAGCTGGTCAGTGCCAAGATGCTTGGTTGCGTCGACTTGCCGCGTCGCGACGTCGGCTCCTTTACTACCCACTGAAGATCAAGCACAAGTCAACTGGCCAACTCGGCTCGATTGCACGTCACAAACACCAGCAAGAGCTACCAGCAGTTCAACATCAGGAATGCCGCAAGAGCACAACTTGGCTCGCAAGTCGGTGCATGAAGCCTGCAAACAATGTCTCTGATGTCTAGCGAGGTAGCTAGTCGGATTTTCACTCGCCCTGAACAGGGCTGGCGTCCCCGTTCATTGTAGGCAGTCGCAGTACTGAACTCTACATTTCCTGCATTGTCGTAGAAGCTGCGAAGAGGTAGTCGTCATGATGGCCTGCAACCAATGCGACCACTCTGCATCAGGCAGTATCTATCAATCGCTGTGTTCATATTGTGGACGTGAATATATTGGCAGCGTGGACAAAACCTGCAACGACCGCCTCTACACAGCCAGTGTCGTCCACCAGAGTATATGAAAGTTGAACACAACAGCTCGAAGTTTAAACCTGACTGACCCCAACGGCTCTCAGGCCCACCTTCCAGGCATGATTTCGGCAGCTACGCGCGCTCCCAGTCATGGCCGAGTATAATCATAAAGAATGGCAACGAAGCTTGGGCTTTCGCGCTCGCCCAGCAAAATGAGGACAATGGCGAAGATAGATTAAGACTTTTAGACCTGTAGACGATTTTCTCATTGTTGAAATGATGAAGAAATGAACATGGGCCTGGAATGTAGCACGTAGGCAGGATAACCACTGGTCATTAGGTGTAACTGACTGTATTACTATAGAAGGCAATGCTCGAAGGGAGGACAGAAAGTTAGGTGGGCCAATGAGAATAAAAAGTTCGCAGATATTGGTGGATCACGCGAGAAATATCTGCTC
Source organism: Rhipicephalus microplus (assembly GCF_043290135.1). Classification (NCBI taxonomy): domain Eukaryota; kingdom Metazoa; phylum Arthropoda; class Arachnida; order Ixodida; family Ixodidae; genus Rhipicephalus; species Rhipicephalus microplus. Next base: position 114,112,296 of record NC_134702.1, read on the forward strand.
TGCTGTTGGCCTGGTCAGGCTGATGATGATTGTCGCCACTCTTCTATGTCACGCGCCTCGTGCATCTTCTTTACTCATCACAGACCATGATGATGATGAGGCAGTTTATTACATGCCGTAGATTCAAGTTAGAAAATCATTTACGTGATATTAGAATTAATTCCTCAATGCTCGAGGTTTTTTACGCTTTTGGAGCCTCTATTTCTGGGTTTGCCAGTGTAAACGTTTGCCTGGCTGTGTGTAATTACCCGATTGATACCAAAGGACCAACAAAGTGATCGATATCACCATCCTTCATTGTGAACGTATGAAGAGCTTGTTTTTATTTATTCGTTTGTTCATTTTTACTCACCTTTTCGGTCTCAGTTGTTATCAATTTCAAGTAAAAATCTTTATACTTGGTAGATATTAGTGAGCATAAAGATTTTGCCCTAAAATTTGTAAGTTTAATTTTATAACCTCCATCACTCTGAAATAGAATAAAATTAGATTAGACTAGTCAACTATTGTCTAATCCCCCACAGTGAGTAGGAGCCACGAGAGGAGGTCTACAAGGACAACAACAACAGCCGGCACTCAGCAACGGGGCTGTCTCTTGTGTCTGTTTCTTCACGACAACATATCATTATTCATTTGCAGTGTGAAAGCACTGCAACTGAATAATGAATACATAAACAGTGCTTCTGTGTAAGTGTTATGCTGACAGCAGTAACGAAAAGAATTACGAAATTTGAGTCAATGACATAGCGAATAAAAGACGCACTATATGAAGAGACAGTGGTAGCTAGGGGCAATGAAGCTTGTCAGACGAGTCACACGGTAATATTAAAGAGTACTCGATTACACGAACACTACAACCACCCACGAGCCACAAATTTTCTAACTTTATTTCAATAGGCAGAGGGTGCTCTTTGAAAAGCATCTTTCAGCGTGAGCCCCTTTACTTGAGCAAATCAATTCACAAGCTTGTTGTATGATCCTAGTTTTTTTACTGAAAGTCTCAGTTACGTAAACCATGCAATTCAGATAATGGCCTTAATTTGCAGCTGTCCTTAGGCCGCCTGCAGGAGACGATTGATGAGATACTGGATTCGGAAAACTTGGCTGACTTGGTAGGAACCAGTATTGCGTACACGGCCTTTACTTTGCTGGACCCAAAAGACGTTGGTTATACTCTACCCGGTCTCGAGATGACATTGGAGCAGCTGTTCTTTGTCCTCAACTGCGTAAAATGGTGTACCACGTTTAATACATATCTAAAGAGATACGCCCCATACCGCTCACGATGCAACGTCCCTCTCATGAACATGGACGAATTCGCAAGCGCCTTTGGCTGCTCACGAGGTGCACCGATGAACCCGCCCGGGAAGTGCTATTTTTGGTAGTAGAGAGAGTACCGCCCTGTCTTTCTTTATCCACATTTTGATCATGTTCATCCTCTTTTGCCTTTTCAACCTAGTCTTCTAACATCCTAAATTAAGATGTAATAAAGATGAATTGCTATATGTAGACAGATTGACCCATTTTGAGAAGACCTATTTCGCAGAAAAATTTTATGTGACAATAAGTATTTGGAATTTCCTGTTGTGATATTACACTACATTCGAGTTCTCATGTACCGAACACACAGAGAGAAAAGTTCCTTCGATAGATTGTATACTTCAACATAATACCATTGTTAGTTGCCATTTTGTCGGTAAGAATTTCGGTATGCAGGTTGGCTTCATAGAAATACACGGGGATATTATATATTTTTTGTTTTATTTGAATACAGTTTGTAATTACGGATGTTGTGGGTGCGAGTGTTTGGAAAGTCGGCTTGTGCGCGAGAAAATCACGGGGTAAATGCAAACAGTTTGCCAACAGTTCATCAATACCTTTGTACGCAGCCTCGCGTAAATGTAAGGTGACGGAAACTTTTAGCACTCCTTGGCCGTTGTCTTGGTCTTGTTTTTCACACCATGATCAGAGTGTTTCTTGAGTTGCTGTACGCAGCGGCGATGTCAGACTTTTTTAGCGCTACAGCGTCAACTAGATTATCTCGCAGAAAGTTCGATCTCGGTGTCAGCAGTGGAGGTGGCGGCGTCTCTCGCTGTGAACAAAAACGTCGTTGAACATGAAAGAAACTTTCAGTTAGATGGAGATAAAGTAGGAGTATGCGAATATTCCGTGTTTTGAATTTGAATTGAATTCGAACGATCAACTTCACATCCACATAGCGAGTATTCAATGTTCGGAATACTTTGACTGGCAGCTTGGAATGCACACATTTTTGGTGCGAAGTGCTCTTACGATGATGTAGAAGTGCTGCGTTAAACAATATTTGTGCCAACACCGCAATTTCAATAGGAATTGAAGAACTGTTTTATTTTTTTTCAGAAAAGTGAAGTTTTTTTGGCTGCACGTTAACAAGATGAGCGAGCAGCGTGCAAAAAAGTTGTTCTGTTGAACTAATATTGTTTTACTTGAGAAACACGATGGTTTCCTTGTACAGCTGGCTTTATGTGCAAAAGAAGGGATAAGAATAAGCTAAAGAGTGGTTACAACGCTTTGTCAGTTATTTTTATCACACTGCAGAAGGTTTAACACCATAAAGAGTGTAAAACAAGTGTACGCAATAAAAGCACCCTTGTGAACACCCTTTTACAATAATTTAAAAATTTGAGGTGTTCGGGAATAAAACGCCCTCCACACACCCCGCATACACCCTTATATTTGGGGTGTTAGGAACAAGGTTACAATTGATTGATTGATATCTGGTGTTTAACGCCCCAAAACCACGATATGACTATTAGAGATGCCGAAATGGAGGGCTCCGGAAATTTCGACTACCTAGGGTTCTTCAACGTGCACATGAATCTGAGTGGAGGGGCCTACAAGGCTACCAATGCACGGCATTTTCGGGCAGATATGCTTATATTGTTAGTATACATTAACAATCTTGATATCAGCAAAGCTCCCACAACTAGCTGCTTCCTGGTCTAGTACTGAATCGAAGCAGAAGGTAATGTGACCCAACACAGTTTTCATTGATAAAGCACGGAAACTACTAGAAGACGAAAGATACAACGGGAGCACCGCTTTTACAATAGAGTAAGGGCCAATGCTCTTGTATCTGTTCCTTTCATCTGTGTCATTAGCGTGATTAGTCAACACTCTAAAAGTGTACTAATTTGCCTGAACAAGGTAATGTTGCGCACATTGGCGTAACCATGCCTGGAACACTCCCCCCTCCCCCCGTCCCCCATAAGATCGATGCTTTTAAAGCTGGAGGTAAAACGTCCACCACCTGTAAAATAAACCATCTGCACAGTTGTTTAGCCATAACTAAGACATCAAGGGGCGATGAGGTCCCTTAAAACCAACACGAACGTGATTTATTTTTAGCAGGTACGTTTCAATTAATTACTGTAGTGATCGTTTCTCTTCATGTGTCGTTAAAAGTGTGTCATGGAAACGAGGAAGAGGACACCAGCCTTACACAAAAATGCAGAATAAAGCCATTTCGGTGACGTTCATACAGCCTTGCTGACAATGACGGGAGCCTTGCTGACTAAATTTCGAACAAGGAGAGCCGAAGCGCATTCTCCAGTTGTATATGTAGGTGTAGATCCTAAGCTCGTGGCTCACACCCACCCTGTTGATCAGCCAAGAATTGGGTAGCTTACGAAAAAAACACGAGTGTATAAAAAATACTGGCGAAAAGAAAATTAAGAAAAGTATTGTTTTTTAATTAGGTTTGGGAAAAAGTTTGATGAAACAGTTTCTACTAAATGAGCGATAAATATATGATATCAAAGAAAATTTTTCAATAGCCTACATAGGTTTACTGAGAACCTTTTGGTATTGAGGTTATTAAGTAAATCTTTTAGACTGTGCAATGAAATCTTGCACGGCCGCGCACACTTTCCCGTTGCTGTGCCCTAGAGTATGTGCACCTAAGAATAGTAAAGTTGACGTTGTCAAAGATAAGCCAAGGTTTCGTAATGGTATTTCTAGTGATACCTTTCGTAATGCTGAAAACTTTCTACAAGAGATAAAGAAGTGCTCCACAGTTTCCTGTTCTCCACAAAAAGAACAATGTGGAGAGGGATTCAAGCCTGCTCCGAACAAACATAAATTGAAAGGATGAATACGGTGGCGTAATCGAGTGAATAAAACTTCCAGGCATCAGTTATGACATGAAGTTTTCCAGGGCGTCATTAGATGGTTAAAATCCAGAGATTTTTTTAAAGATGGTGTAGAGAATTCTCGCATGATCCTTTGCCTCTGAATTCCAGAAGCTACTATAAAGGCTGTTGTAGGGGTAATATTGATAGCTGGTTCGTCTAATGCTGCTTTCGCTAGTGCATCAGCTGTTTCATTTAGAGTTATGCCTCTATGCTCCGGCACCCATACTAATCACACCTGGGTTAAGTAAGTCGGTACTAAAGAGTTCAATTCACATAATGCTTTTGAATCACCGGATGCCAGGAGCGCACGGCTGACCGACAAGGAGTGTGTTATTGTAACGGCGAAATTCATTATAGTTGGCAGTTTTCGAAGGGCCAATGCTAAGGCTAAAAATTCTGCAATAAAGATTGGTGTGAAATCTGCAATTCAGAGGGAAAAGGACAAGTCTAGAACAGGGCAGAATATCTCGCTATGAAGCGTCCATCGCAATAATAACATGTGCTTGCATTCCTAGCAGGTAGTCCTGTAAAGTAGCTCTTAACAATTGACTCGGCAGGTGTTTAGCACTAATAGAGAAATTGTCATCAAAGTATATTTGGAGAGAACTTGTTGAGCTACAAATTGACAGGACCTTCGTAATTTGCGCAGTCAGTGAGTCGAGAAGAGACTGCAAAAACTTTACTTGAGGTGTGTGATACTGATGCCATTGACAATTTAACAATAAACCACGTTGCCCATTGAAAACTGTTTCTTTACGTCTCAAAGGAGATTCAAATGCCCTTAAGTAGGTTTACAGTCAGTATTTAGAATCTAGTGAGAAGTGCGGGAATTCTAGCTTCTATATATAAAGCGTTATTCGGTACAAATTTAGGTAGCCCTAAGCACGTGGGCAGTGCCTGTTTATCCAGAAAAACAAGGGTACGTAGCTCATAGGCAAGTGCCCCGGAATACAAGACACATCCATATTCTGGAGTCGGCCTCACATACATGCGGTATATTGATAATAACGTGGCTAGGCGCATTCCTGGTCGCCTGTTGCTTATCCTTCATAATAATCCAACTGCCCGAACACCCTTTGTCGTAAAATATTTGATGTGGTTTCGCCATACTAAAAGGCAGTCGTATATCACTCCTAGATATTTGATGATTTGAACCTGTAGAATGGTAGCAGGTTTGTATGAGAGAGATATGTATACTGGGTCTTTTATCGGAAATACTAATAATGCAGACTTGTTCACGTTTAGGGATCGATGAATAAAGTCGAGCCAGTAGTCTATTTCAGCTAAGTACATTTGGAGGTTTTGATAGTGAGCGTGAATGTCATGAGTGGATGATAAGAACGCGATATCGTCAGCATATACATACGTCTGAACATTCTCATTGGAATGAATCGAGCTTAATAAAATATAGAGTAGTAGCAGAGAAATAACAGCGCCTAGCGGTACACTTTTTTTCGTGTTTACAAGTAGTTGACGAAACACCATCTTGCGAACAGTAATATGTTCTATTTCCTAAAAATTTCGTTATCCATGCTTGTAAATAATCCGGCAAAATAATTTGTCTCGGACGACTGACTAGTACACATTATTCGACGCTATCATACGCTTTTGTTATGTCCCGGGTAACTAGAGCTGCGTACTGCCCTTGATGCCGCGCCAGATATATGCGACTCTCTAGGTCGATATGCGCTTGCCATATGAAACATCCCTGCCTGAAGCCAATTTGACATGGGCGAATAACCCTTTCTCCATCAACAAATTTCATTATGTGAACATACACTGCTCTCTCTATTACTTTGACAAAGTTGGACGTTTGTATAATTGGCCTCATATTGTCTAAAACGTAACCTTCACTAGGTTTTTTTTTTGAAATATGCATGACTTCGGCAATTTTTCATTCAGAAGGAATCCAAGCTTCTCTTATCGAATACTTTCTTGCATTAAGTACATGCTTCCGTGACTCATTGAATAAAATTTTAGCATTGCTGAAGCGACTTCATCCTGGCCTGGAGCCGCCATCGGAAGTTTTCTCATAATCTCTGCCACTTCCTCAATCGATATTTTGGTGAAACTGTCATTTGATCGTGAGATTACTTTAGGGGGATAAACATTAGTCGAGAATCGTTTTTCCGAAGCTTGAGCTATGCTTCCCATTGACTGCTTCAATTCATGAAGGGATAAAACTAAAGATTCAGGATTTACTGCTTAAGGAATTGGTTTCCTATGTCCCAGACATCCAAATAGAGCTTTTTTGTTATATTACTTCGAAAGAAGTTCAAAATGCTTTTCATCATACCCTGCCTTTGCTTTAGCCATCATTCGTTTAAAGTACCTGTAACGAATTTAAAATCTGACCAGTTTTTATGCAACAATTGTGTATTACCTTCTTCCAGACAGCAGTTCTACGCCTGAAACCCGAGTAAAGTTATCATTCCACCATCGCGACACAGGTTTTTATTCAACTCATTGAACCTCATGTTCCGCTTCGCTACGCGACTCCTGTATTACTGAACAAATGTTCAATGCTTTTTGCTTTATCGTTGCTTCATACAGACTCCATGAATCCTCGCAAGGTCCTTTTAAAAATAGTGTAATTCATGCACGTATGTTCTCTTGTAGGAACAGTTATTAGTAGGCACCAAATGTCGAATGTAACTGGAATGTTACCGCTATTAGTCACAGTGTCAACAGTCGACCAAGAAATATTGTCAATGCCTGATCCCGAAAAGGTAATTCTAAAGATGACGATGGCATCCCTTTGATAAAAGTGGAGATACCTGAGTTTTTACTAGTGAGAGTATTACCCGGCGACCAGTCCCATAATCTAGTACCGCACGAGTCTGTCCTTGAGCCCCAAGTTATGAGATAGGAGTTGAAATCTCCCGCCAACAGGACATTATTACCGCTTATAAAATTTACACTCAGCCAAGGGTTTGCGTCATGAACTGACGGATATTATATATTTGCTATGTGAAATGTTCTACATGAAGGAAGACTGAAAGAAATTACTAAAATTTCCTACTCTGACGACAGAAGCTTGAGCGTTATTTTTTTTTAATTTCAACAAAATCTGGTAGAGAGTAAAGTAAGTAACCACCCCCTCTTGAGAATCGATCTAAACAAAATAATCTGTATTTTTCATGAAAATACTAATTTGGAACTAAGGAAGTTTCTTGTAGCAATAATATATCCGTTTTTTTTTCAGCAATGAGACAAGATAAATCTGTGGAAGCTGTAAAGATAGAACAAGAAGTCCACTGTAAGAGTTATAACGGCTCAATGATGTTCCGGCAAGAGTTGCGATGACTGACTCGGTGGCTACATTTACCTTGTCTACTACTCGGAATGCTGCTGGAGCCGTTGTGTAGAAAGAGATCGAGGGGAATGTCATCTGATCGAAAAGAAGCAGTCCATACCGAACTGCCTTGCCCAGAAGAATTCCTGGACATTGCTGTGATTCTTGATCCCTGAAAGTAAACTAACAAGAAATAACAGATACAAATGGACTCAAAGATATCAAGCTACCCTATCCTCAACAATCAAAACCACCAGAACGAAGCATGAAAGCCGTTTTCAATGTCTCTCTCTTTCTCTATCTGTTTTTTGTGGATCATTTTTTTTAAAATTTATGTTACTTCCCCCCGTACACTATGTCTACTTAGGACAGGTAATAACCGCAGAGCCAAACCACGAGGCTGAAGTAACTAGAAGAATAAGAATGGGGTGGAGCACATTTGGCAAGCACTCTCAAATTACGACAGGTAGATTTCCCTATTCCTAAAGAGGAAGGCTTATAACAGCTGTATCTTGACGGTACTCAGCTACGGAACAGGAACCTGGAGACTTGCAAACAGAATTCAGCTTAAATTGAGGACGCCGCAGCGAGCAATGGAAAGAAAAATGGTTGGTGTAGCCTTAAAAGACAAGAAGAGAGCAGAGTGGATTAGGAGGTTAAGAATATCATAGTTGAATAAGAAGAAGAGGAATTCAACATGGGCCGGGCATGTAGCTTGTACACAGGATAAGTGCTGGTCATTAAGAGTAACTTACTGGATTCCCAAAGAAGGCAAGTGGGTTAGGGGAAACAGAAGGTGAGGTTGGCAGATGAGATTAAGAAGTTTGTGGGTATAAATTGGCAGCAACAAGCCCAGGACCGGTTTAACTGGCGGAACTTGGGTGAGGCCTTTGTTCTGCAGTTGACGTAATCAAGCTAATGATGATGATGATGATGATGATGACTTCCCCAGCAACCGTGCCTCGGTCAAAGCCTTGACTTTGTAGGTAGTGAGAAATCAACAGTGACGAAATAATTTCAGCTGTGGTCTTGCTCCAAAGACTGCAAGATAAATACAAATATATTGTTGCGACGTGAAGACAGAAGTAGTATTTAACAGGTTGAGAAAGTAGCAGCAGGCTAGTAAACAAATCGGCATTTATTTTACTTAGCAAGAATATTTGTCCTGTTTTAAGGAAATGACCAAGAAGTGTGATTGTGGGCAAGTTTTTTTGTTTGTTTGTTTGGATTGTTTGGAGTACTAAGCAGAGTGAGCATGCGTGGCCGTGGTTTAGGAAAGAATTTGAACTGATTTTTGCGGTGCCTTTTGTTGGCAGCCGTGTTTAACATGGGCCACTCGTGATGAACGTCAATTTTAGTTTACTAATTATACATGTGTGGTGACGGCGCCTGTTAGCTCTAAGCATCAACCGTTTCTAAGACGCATATGCTTGGGCCTGTTGGTAGTTCATTCGCTCTCTCTTTTTTTATTGCAGAAAAAAACCGAGAAGGGAAAACAAGGGTGTGGTATTTATGTTGTTATTTTCGGTCTTCTTTCGCTCTTTGCGCTAATACTACCGTAATAACCCGCGTTGATGCATCGGGTGACAGCACAGCATAATGCTTCGCGTTAGGCGCACCTCACGAAGTTTACCTACTTGATAATACATTCAATTTCGTTAAATTTGTCTTCAACGGTATTTTCATTCACCTGCAACGTAGCGTGACACGGCCAGCAGCCGTACCTGTGTAGCAGATCGAGCACTGAAGCTGGACTTGTGTTTGAACGGACCTTTCCTCTGATTATGTGGTCTAATCGCCTACTTTAACAGTGCAAACTCTTGTTTGGGCATAACTACTTACGTTCGAGTCCATTTTATTTTTTTCCTCTTGTTTCCATCGTGTGTAACTTTCATATTATTCAGAATGTTATTAAGAAACGCCTTGCCTTGGCGTTTAACTTTGCTAAGTACTTCAGATGTTGAAGGCGTAGTCGCTACGTGAAGAATAACATTACTTTTTGTTGCACGAAAAACACTCATGTTATACATACTGCACAGTCTCTAAGCAAGTGTTATAGCCAAAATGTGAGACTGGGCAGCATATTTATCTGGGAACACAACAGGCACAGCCACTGAACAGCCTACGTTGCATCGGTAAGGACCTATGCTTTCTGAGCCTGCTAGAATGATTGAAACATATGGCAAGAAGTTAGCAGTATGTCATGCACACTGATTGAAAGTAACATAGTCACTTTATTCCAAATTTTCCAGCCAATTTGACGGTTATGGCAAATGTGTTTGAAAAAAAATTGTGCTGATTTGTTGCACAGAAAACAGTAAACTGCTAGAATATTTCGAAAAGAAAAAATTTTGGACACGTGGTTGCCTTTTAAGCTTCCCAGACTGTTGTCTGAGTGTTGCTTGTGAAAAAAAAGCATTTCAGAAGTACCGCTTCTTCTTTCAATATCAAGTTTGGTTCATGTTAATCAAAGAGGCCTATGTAAGGTGTTTGAAACTCAATAATAATAATACAATTTTTCGGCCACATACGTCTCCAAGAATTGAGCCAAAATGTGTTATGTTTGCATTTTCTCATTGCGATACGGTACTTTGTATGTATATCTGAGCTGTGACTACTTACTTCACAGAAATTATGTTTTGATGAAAAATTATGTTTAGACATTTCAAGCTGTTAACCTCTACGAGAAAAGATCACTCATTTCACAGCATTGTTTTTTTTGCCATATTGGGACGCAATTTGCACCATGTGGTAGTGCAATAAAAAAACCTTTTACCTAAATGCAAAGCAAATAACCAGTTTATTGTGTGCGACAAGTTTCATCATTACAATTGCTACTTTAGGAATAAAATATTTTTGAATTTTCCCATGAACGGCAATAGGGAACTTCGAGGCATCGGCTAACGTATCACCAAATGGTGAATGGGGAACTTCAAGAATTATTTAGGGGCAAAGCTCTTGAAGTCGTGGGTCGTTCCATCTTCTGTTGTCGTACTAGTAGTACGTAGCCACTTCATGAGTTACACAATAGATGGCGATAGTGGTTTTCACAGCTTATACAAAAACAAACAGATGATTAGTGGGGCGAATCGTTTATGCGTGCATTTGCGCTTTCATCCGTCCATCCGTGCATCTGTCTGTCTGGACTTCCGTCTGTCTGTATGACTGTGAGTCTGCTGTCTTTCTGTTCGTCAATTTTAGCGTCAGACTGTCTGTCCATCCGTTTGTGCGTGCGAACGGATGGACGCTTCTCCCCACTCATCATCGTTCACTCCGTGGATATGCTGTGATTTTTTTCTCAAAACATAAATTGCTATGACAAATTTCGCACATGACACAAACTGTCTATTTGCTTTCCATTTTGGGTACAAAGGTTAATTTATTTCGACCACCACATGATGCAACTTGCGTCTCATTATAGACAAAACAACTATTTTGTGAAATTTGCGATTTCCACTCGTGAAGTTTGACAGCTTGAGAGGTCTAAAAGATTTTTCACTCGAAATATGCCTTATGTATATTAAGTGTGCACTCCTCAGATATTCATTCAAAGTGCAGTATTGATATAGAAAAGTGCAGATACAACACATATTGGCTAAATTATTTGAGGCGTATGCGCTCGAAAATGGTTAATAATATTACGAGGTTTGAAACACTTTACACAATTCTTTACTTAATTTGTAGACCAAATTTGGCACGGAAGAAAAAAAGGTACTTTAAAGTAATTTTTTTTTCACAAATACCCAGATGACCATCCGGGAAGTTCAGGAGGCCGCCACGTGACCAGAAAATCACTTCTCTGCGAAATATTCCAGCAGTAAACTTTTCAATGCAGAAAATCAGCGCGATTTTTTTCGAATACATTTGAGATGGTCAACCAAATAGCTGGGACGTCTGACGTGGAATGACTCAATAGCCAATTCTTTCATTATATGATCGTGTCAATCTGAGCCGGTTCAAGAAAAGTAGTATCATTCGCATTTTAACACGTACCTACACACACTTTATATTAGAAGTTACCTGCACTGCATACGTCCTCAATATGCATACCGTCATGTATGTTAAGTGGCATTGTGCTTTTGTTCGATACAGATAAAATAAGTATATGTTGTTGCGCGCTGTACTGCATTCCTTTCATTAAACTAATCGAATGAGGACCATGGTACATCGGCAGAAATATACATGTAGCTGTGTTAATGCATACTTAAGCATGGAAGTTGACATTCACTTAGATTGGTCGATGCATGCAGCTAATGGAATATTATGAGCTTGGAGCTGCACCTTTTTACTAGCGTGCGCGAGCAAGCTAAGAGGGTAATGTAAGGTTCATATCTACGGCATGAACGGTATAGTGATTCTACCACAGTGCGCTTTTGATGGCGTGTATTCCTCAGCATACGTTTTCTTGCATTTCTCACTGCAGTGTAGCCCGATGCCACTGAATATGCTTGCTATGCACTCAAATTATACTTACACATAAGAAAGGAGTTAGTTATGCAGGGTGCATACTGTATGTTGCACTCTTTGTGAAATTTCGGTCATTGTTTCTTGTGTACTGCAGGACTGAAATAAAGTTTTTTTCATTCGATTCCAGTCCTTGTGTATTTATTTTAGGCTTTCGGTATTGAGATTTCTGTACAGCAAAAAACAGCATGGCCCCACTTCTCTCGGAGGCACCAGTCATTTCAGCAGCTGTAGATGATTGCGCAAACAGCAGTGACGAGCTGTGGTTTCGCATTTAGAAGTATACCAACACTGACATTACAATAATCCAAACTCAATTACACTACCTTGTCAAATGTTCTCATTTCTATTGTCAAAAATTATACTGCAACATATAATAGGTTTTAAATGTGACTCTAGAAACTCGTTTACTCTTTTTAAGTGTTTTTATTGTTTTGTTGTCAATCAAGGCTCTACATCTCAGTTGTTTGCCCGACTAGCGCAAATGTTTTTGAAAGTAGTGGGGATTTATTTTATTGAAAACAATGAATTTCTAGTGTAGAGAGAAAACGAAAGTGGTCACGTGAGATATTTCACAACTTTGCAGAATGTCGTCACAGAACTGTGAGTCAGACTTGCCGTTTTTCTATAAATAAACCCACATGCGAACATAAGGGTTTCATTGTTGTTTGTTTCGTCGTTATGTTCAGTTGAACCTTACGCTACTGCTTACTGCTTACACTACTGTGGTGTGGTGCGTGCGTGTGTATGTGTGTATATGTTCTTGGAGCATCCCACTTTGTCCTTTTTTGGCCCAGTCTACCAACACATACATACACTGGTGTTATGCAGCTTGTTCAAGACCACGTCAGCTTATTTTATCAACTTCATGGATGCAGGTATGATAAGTGCAGTGGGTGACACCAGTATCTTCCTTCTTCCAAGGCAGCCGCAGAGAAGGTTCATATATGCTTCTCCCTGAGAACACTTGAGGCTTTGGCCAGTTGGTGATGCATATTTGATGGAACGAAGTGCTATAAACGGCTCTCCTAAACACACAAGACGAAGCGTCCCCTCCTGTGTCTCTCCTTTTGTTGTCCCGTTGAATGCGCTTCACTTTATCATGTATGCTTATCCATGTAACGGCCATCGTTTCAAGGGTGTTTTTCGTGTTACATCCCACTCGCACGGGTATAGCTTCATCCAACACCCATGGTTTTGGAGTGTTCATAACCACCTGTAAAAGTAGGGTGTAACGTTTTTTTACACGCTAAGTTTTCAGGGTATTTCTGAACACCTTATTGTTTTGGGTGTTCCTAAACACCCTAAAAGGATGTAGTGCATGGGACAAAGAATACACCATTATAGGTGTAAAATGTTTTGCAGCGCAGTGTTTCACAATGCAGCTAGCACCAGTTTACAGGATGACAAAATAGGGCGCGATTTCTGTTATGCCGGTGATTTTAGGTACTTTCACACTATAATGAAAGCGAGAACATAAACTTTTTTTGCTACAGAAAATTTAACGACCTTTGCCGCGTGTTTTCAAGACATAAAACTCACTTACAAACTTTGCATAATAACTCGGTAGGCTTTTAACGTAGTGGTAGACTTCAGCGGGGATGGTTCTGCCTATAGGCGTTATGCGCCGAAGAGTAAAAAAAAAAACACTTCCGTTTGAATCAAGTCACTCAAACCTTGTCAAAAAAGTATTGTTTCTTTGTGTCTTGAGAACTCTTTGTGTACATTCAGTGCGCATTAGTCTCCAACAGCCAGGCTAAGGTCCGCAGGCTACCCAGGATTCTTGCTGCTTTTTGTGGCGTACTTATGCTCACAAAAACTGAAATAAAAAATTAAGAAAACAGACGAGTCGGCAGATGATTTACCAAAAACGTGTAACACAACGGCGATGCTATATTTGCATGGAGTATAACACAACCTAAAGAGAGTAGCCACGAGGAGTGGCGTCAGGCTCGCGCTGGCTACATCGTGCAAGCTCTTCGTGTTGGCTGCACCGTGCACCATGCAAGCATGCGGATGGAGGATGACTGTGGTGCATTTTTTACACCGAAAGCTGTTATGAGATCACATCAAGGGTCGCACGCAAAATCGTAGTTCACCACTGTCGGGTTCCGTAACCACTATGGCACAAAATGAAAAAAACTTGATAAATAAAAAAATACCAAAGACACACTGAGGTTTGAACCCAGTATTCGACAACCTATAGCCACAACGATGCCTCAACGACGGTTGAATAAAATCATGAAATGAATAAAATCATTTCCTTTCCCCACATCAAGGCAGGCTTGAGGTGGGGAAAGGAAATGATTTTATTTAGGTAATGAAGCATTTTAGAACAGAAAAGAAATAACCAGGTGTCACACAAATAAAATTACTCAAAGAGTAAGTTGTCGAATGCTCCAGCCCATCGAAAAGCTTGGTCTGCTCACCTATTAACCTTGGCGTATAACCATCTGGTAAAATTCTTCATACCGTGGGCATCCACAACAAAAAATGCATGGAGTTCACTACGATTGTGCAGCAGGTACCACGCTTCTCTGAAGAATGAACAAGAATGGCTCAGTGAATGCCTTCCTACTACACATTTATTTATGGTGTAGTGGGTATTGGGTACTACCCTACAGGGTAGCACCATGCAAGTAGGCTTGCAGCAGCTACCCAAGGAGTGGTAAAAAAGCATTGAAAAGCGAATTTTTCAGCTTTCGCTGTGAAAGTACTGCATATTCTGTGCCAGCCTGAACTTTTTTGTTGTAGTTGTGGATGTTTTTATATTTCAGTGAAATGGTATGGAATGACGGTAAACATGTGTACAAATGTTATACGCAAAAATGTGATACGTTGAACAGTCAGTTATGTTTTAGCAAACTGTTTTAGTAAAGTTATGTTTTACTAAACTTTACACATCTTGTAAAGATGTGTAAAGATGATGTCGATGATACATGGGTAGCCCCCGCCGCGGTGGTCGAGTGGCTAAGGTACTCGGCTGCTTACCCGCAGATCGCGGGATCAAATCCCGGCTGCGGCGGCTGCATTTAGAAGGGGGGCGGAAATGTTGTAGGCCCGTGTGCTAAGATTTGGGTGCAAGTTAAAGAACCCAAAGTGGTTGAAATTTCCGGAGCCTTTTACTACGGCGTCTCTCATAATCATATAGTGATTTTGGGACGTCAAAACCCCACATATCACTCAATCAATCAATCAAATAATGGGTATCAATAAGTTCACTGGTAAACTCACATATAGCAAAATAAGCTGACACAAAACGAAATAACTGGCATCCACTTCAGCGTATGGTGCTAAACTAGAATTAGACGCTGAAACAGCGTGACGCTTGTGTTGGTATAGTAGATATTTGACCATTATAAACAGGACGGGCAGCATTGCACTCGCAATTGACGTTTCAGGAACATCGTGGCTGTGTAGGGTCTCTTTTTATAAAGCGGTTCCGAGACCTGGCGTGGCTATGTGGTAGAATACTTGATTGCCACGCAAAATGCTTGGGTTCAATTGCTGCTGGGACAATAACAGATCATCTGCATTCATTGGGTCGAAGCTCCTAATGTCAGTTTTTTTAACAATATCGCCCTTGAATTAACAACTACCGCTCTCGCCACTGTTATACCTGTGGCACGTACCAGCTTGCCGCGGCCCGTGGTATATTGGTATGTGCCGCAAATGTCTACAGAAACTGGTTTCACGTCGTTTCTGGCGGGATTTTCTTCTTATTCGTGTCATCACCAGACAGGCATAGTTGTAAAACCATATTATGCTAATATTGATCCATTCCATGTTAAGCAGGTGATGAAGCAGGTGATAGATAGGTAGAAACGCTCAAAGTGTCTGCAGTACGTATAAAACTGCTCCACATTAAAAAAACAAAAAAGTGCTGAAAAAGCGCAACTTAAATCTGCCACGGTCTATCTTTAGGGTTTCGTTTAAATAAAATAGCCCGGTCTTGCTTTCGTTTTAAACTTCAGGAAACACTTTTACATCCCGGCGACATCACCTGAATCAAGGCAATGCATGTGGAATAGTTTTGTGTTTCTTCGAGACAATTATTAGTCTTCTCTGTAAAACGAACTGACCGCTTTATGTGCTTTCGGACATCTCTATCTCTGTTTTTTTTCTTGAACTATCAGTAAACTCTATCGTATTGGATATTCTATAATTTCGGCTGTGTTCCGGTGCACTAAAATTAAACTCAATATAAAATTTTGTCGTCCGCACACACCTTAAATAACAATATCAAACTGAGGTTGTCCATAGTTTGACTAACCTTGCGGAATGGTTTATGTGTCCATCGAGAAGCGAAGACAAGATAGCAATTGAAAGGGCGATACAAACAACGCCCGTAGTGATCTATACAATTGCTGCTACCACTTCCGAGGAAGACAGGTGCGAGGAGGGGCTGCACCCTCTCTTCAAGGCAGGGCGATGGTGCACGCCTATGGTGTGTGTGTGTGTGTGAGTGTGTGTGTGTGTGTGTCTGTGTGTGTGTTTGTGTGTGTGTGTGTGTGTGTGTGTGTGTGTGTGTGTGTGTGTGTGTGTGTGTGTGTGTGTGTGTGTGTGTGTGTGTGTGTGTGTGTGTGTGTGTGTGTGTGTGTGTGTGTGTGTGTGTGTGTGTGTGTGTGTGTGTGTGTGTGTGTGGATCTGCTAAAATTCAATAACAGTATAAGTGTCTGATTGGAGATACCTCTTTTATCTCACGTACGAAGAGTCACACTGTGATATGCTTGACCGTGCGCTATCAGACCTTGGACCTATGCCTCGCTTTCACCACTAAAACGAAAGTATGACTAGTTAAAATTATCGTAGTTGTCGACTGCGGGGCACTCTGTTCCGGCTGGTACGAGTATGACAGCCAGTGCACTAATAATCGTGTCACCGAACTGACCTAAAGCGCTAGGGGCCGAGATTCCTGGCCAAAATCTTACTGAGTACCAAAGCCTTGACAAACAACGCGACACGTGTTTGTTATTATTTAATGTAAATGGGCCCAGTAATGGTAGTACCACAACTTAGATTCCTAATTATGTCAGCGCGAGGCAACGAAAATGAAACTTTGTAAGGGGCCAGGGGATTGCGCGAAAATTTTGGCGGTGGTGAAGAGTGTCAACCTCCCCAAACCTCTGGGTATGCCCCTGCTATTGAACCTACAGCAAGTTCACTTGGTGAGTGAAGTTAAATGAAATCGATTTATTTTTAAAATTAAATACTTTCATTAGAAAGATCTCTACAATTGTCTTTGTTAAGATGTTGACTTGTTAAGCTAGCATGTATCATAGTGCGACTTAAACGTCCTAAACAGAGCTTTTTTCCTCGTTATACAAGTCTCTGCGTTACCCTTGAATAGAGGTCGCCTAATTATTGAACACTTTGCATGATCAAACAGCATAACAAGTTAGGAAATCCGCGTCTCCTGCATTGAAATTGCCTTTACGCAAGCTTGCAAGAGTACGCTGAAAAAATCGAACGCCATCGTCGTTTAATTTCTAGTCCAACAAGCACCAGTTGCCACCCCCACGCCCCTGCTCCACCAGATAAACTAAGGGCTGCAGACTGTTTTCTAGAGAAGAGTAACACGACAAGGCTAGCTTACCAAAGCTCTAGGACTGTAGAGCAGCTTACAATGCATTCGTAGCTCTGACCACCACTGAGCTCTGATGTATAATGTGTAAGGCGTGAACCGCCTGCGTTGCTGCTGGTGACACAAGAATGGTAAGGGAGACCCATGAACAGTTCAACGTGTGACAGCCAAGAAATTACAGTATTGCTACCAAGATAATAGATACCGATTAAAATGGCATCAAATATCTGGTTGCGGCACTGTTATTGTTTGCTGTCCGCCATCTTACTTTGCGCTGTGTTGGTACTTGCACCATTAAAAAAATACTCATCATCAGTCTTTCCGCTGTTCAGAGCACAGAGGAAGACGATGCGGAAAAAATTATAGGATACAAACAAACAAACAATATCACGTCTACTCCAATCAACCAGACTGGGTGAAACCGTGCGGAAAGGCTATCATCATCGTCATCATTATTTACAATTATATTTCAGCCAATGTTCTGAAGATACCCCGGACACTTCCTGATTTTTTATAATATATCTCAATTCGTGATATTTCTTCCTCTGGATTTTAGAGGAAGTCAGTGCCGAAGGAGTTGAGGCCACCATGTATAATTGCTTCACTATACTACCCTATGTTTGGTACTTGCCCCGTACTGGGTGCACGGAACTGCTGTTAACTGCCTCCCGAACACTGGAACTGCTTCCCGAAGGTTGCAGTGTTCATTGATTCTGGTCGGCGGGATAGGCTTTTTTATTTCGGACCGAGAGGGCACACCACTTTTCAGCAAGTGTGACCATCGATACTGTACCTCATCACTTGAAGCGCAGTCGTGTGAAACACGGTGAGCTGATTTATTAAGCGACACGCTTACTGAGGAGCAATGCAAGCGTGCAAAGTAGTTTCTGCGAGCAACGCAGCAAGAAAATTTCGTAATGATCTTGAAGCTTTCATGTATCAGTTTGTGTTGATGGAGAGATCAGGTTTAAAGGGCAGAAACAATTATTAAAGACGCAAGCGCGACGTGAGTCCAATTATTAACTGCGAAATCACTCGAACTACGCACAAGGAGGTTGGTTGCGACTTCATATAGTATGTCATTTGTTTTTCTCATCTTATTTTTTTAAAACGGAAAGCGTGTAGTGCTACTGAGACAATTATCACTTTATGCCACACGTCTATTGAACATAAATATGGTATGTCTGACGCCTTCTTTTGTAACTACGTGATCAATTTTCGTGGACTATTTTCGTTCTGGGTGCAGCAGCCGATGAGTTTGTGGTAGCGGCAATCTCGTAGGTCACAGGTGTGACCTGACGAAGGACTTGGTAGAGCCCAGCGTATCGTGATAGTAGTTTCTCACAGAGGCCGACACGTCGAGATGGGAGCCACAGGAGAACAAGAGATCCCGCAGAAAACACGGCATCCCTAGGTCGACAGTCGTAAAGGGACTTTTGTGCTGTCTGCGACGACGATAACCGAGCGCGGGCTACCACGCGTGCCGTGAGAGCACGGGTGATCGCATCCTGAACGTACGAAGTGGACAATGGTTGCCCTGACTAAAGCAGTATGTCGAAGGGCAGTAAGGAATGACGTCAGAAGAGTAGATAAAATGGGGAGTAGACTGCTGTTTCATGACGCGACGAGTTATAGCCGAAGGTGACGAACAGCGGAGCTATGTCCCAATCAGTGTGGTTAGTGGATACGTAAATGGAAATCATATCTGTCAATGTGTGGTTTAGGCTCTCTGTAAGGCCGTCGGGTGTGATAAATGCTGTCTTCTCCCGGTCATGGTCGTCGACCGAATTTTGCCAGTAGCCGGATTAAAGGTCAATGGGGGAGAAATAGTTCACGCCGTTGAGGCAGTCGAGCGCATTATTAATTTGGGGTTGAGGATAAACGTCCTTCTTGGTGATTCGATTCAGGTGGCGATAGTCGACGCAAAAGCACCAGGTATTGTCCTTCATTTTAACTAAGACCACAGGAGATGCCCAAGGACTCAATGAAGGCTCAATGATGTCTTTACTAAGCATTTTCAGACCTCCGCCTGTATAACTTGGCGCTCAGCATGTGACATGCAATAAGGGTGTTTGTGGAGTGAATTGGCGTCACTGGTTTCAATGAGGTAGCTCACGGCACTTGTGCGGCCCAGGAGACGGTTGTAGACGTCAAAGATATCCAGGTAAGAAAATAAAACACCCCGGAGCGCTGCAAACTGGGAAGGTAAGAGGTCGCTGGATATCATTTTGTCGAGGAACGCCTTATATTGTGAGGTGGTGACAGGTTTTGCCACGGTCTTGGTGCCAGGGGTAAAAGAACAAATCGAACATTCATCAAGAGTGGAAAAGATCGGCTAAAGTGATGCCTTAAGGAAGAACTTGGGTCGGTGTAGAGAAGTTCAGAATTGGAAGTAGCGTCGTGTTGTTAGCAACAACCATTGAAGTATGTGGCAGTGCGATGTGGTGCGTAGGGGTCAAATCAATTAGGGGAGCCACCAGATAGTCTCAATCAGGAACGGATGGAAAGGGCGACACAGGAATGTACATAGCAGCCTGCGGCGGTAGCCGCAAAGACTCCACGGATCGTAGCCGAGTGCGACTTGGAGTAAAATTGGTGCACAAAGGCTATTCAAGCCATAAGATATCTGTAGAACAATCGATGTGGGTGAAGTGGGCGGTTAAGAAATTAATTTCAAGAACGAAGTCGTGTGCGCAAGCATCAAGGACTGCAAAGAAAACGGAAGTGTTGTGGCCGGCAACAGTAACGCGGGCAGTGCACATGCCAAGCACCGATGTTCGGCTTCCATTGGCCACTCGAACAAAAGAGAACATAGCAGGTGCGAGAACATTTTTCAGGCGAGATCGAAGTGTTGAACTCATAACAGATACTTGTGCACCAGTGTCAATTAGAGCAGTAAAAGCGTGGCCATCAAGGAACACTCGATGTAAATTGCGTTTTGAATTTGTAGCCGGTGGAGGGTTTTCGTTCCGGAGCTGCACTCCGGAACGAGACCAGGAGCTGCACTCGTCAGTTTTCTGGGGGATCACCAGAATAAGGCGGTGATGGAGAGCGGTGGCGTTGAGGCAACCCTGAGGTGACAGCCGACCCTGAGGTGACGGCTGACCCTGAGGTGACAGCGAGCGGCTAGACCAGTTTCTTTGGGCGATGACGTCAGCGTAGGATGATTCGGAGCGTAGAGATGAACGGCGAGGTGAAGGGTCCTGAAGATGGTCATCTGGAAAAGAACGTTGTGAATAATGTCCACGGTCTTGACGATGGTCGACATTAGGAAAGCTTAGCCGAAAATACTACCTGTTTCGGCAATGGCGGGAGATGTGCCCAACTTAAGAGCAAGAAAAGCAGATGGGTCGTTCATCGTGCGTGCGCCCCTCAGATGGATTCCGGTAGCGTGGTGGAAACCGAGAAGTCGAAGCTGCCGCAGCGACAAGTGGAGTAGAGTGGTGGTCAGCCTTCTCAACGGGAGTGCTCATGGGCTGTGGCGTGATCCTGGCGGGCTGGGGAACCTGGACGCCCAGGTTAGTAAACTCCTGACGTACGACGGCTACAATAAGCGAGACTGTTGCCCAGTTGTCTTGCGCAGGGGGCTCTTAAGAAGCGGGTGCCATGGCCTCAAGCTCCTGGCGAACAATCTTTGTGACCTTGGCAGGAGGCGCGAGTTAACGGGGCGCTGCAGAATCCTCACAAGACGAAGTCGCAGCGGTGCTTGGTAGTCTCGTGAAGTGGTGGGTGATTCGCCTGCTTTTAGCTTGTTCAAATCGTCGGCATTCAAACATTATGGAGTCGACAGTGGAACAGTTCTTACACATTAGTATGTTGATAGCATCATCAGCAATGCCTTTCAACACGTTGTTGATTTTGTCCGCCACGGACATGTTTTTGTCAGTCTTCCGGCACAGTGCAGTACGTCTTGGATGTACGTGACGTACGGCTCCGTCGATGATTGAACACACGAAGCGAGTTCCTGTCTGGCTGCCATCTGACGAGCAATTGACTGACCGAACAAGTCGCGAAGCTTTTGCTTGCATGTGTACCAGCTGGTTAATTATTCTTCATGCATCTCGTACCAGGCGCGTGCTGTACCCCGTAGGTAGAATAGAATATTTGACAGCATAAGCGTCTCGTCCCACATGTAGTGCTTGATGATGCGCTGAATAATGCGAGAAATTCTTCAATGTCCATGCTGTCCGTCCCGGAAAACGTGCCAGGGTCAAGAAGATGGGAAGGGGAAATTAGTGGTGATGGAGCCAGCGTGGATGGTGAGGCCTGAGTGCTGGTTTGAGGCATCGTGGTTGGACAAAGCTGGCGTCCACTGCGGAGTTCCAGAGCTGGGTTGTGTGAGGACCCTGCACCTTCCACCAAAAGATTTTACGGGGAAGATTTATTAACCGACAGCAGGTCTTGCTAACGGCTTAAATAGCGCACAGTCATGCAGGCCAACGGGAAAAACTCGAGAGACGAACCGACAACAACCACGTTATCGTCTTACTCCTTTCGGGTGCCATTTCAGCTGTGCCGAAGCGACAGTTCCTTATACGTATCAATATATATATATATATATATATATATACATATATATATATATATATATATATATATATATATATATATATATATATATATATATATATATTGTAGCGAAGCCTCTGAACCCTGAAATGGGTCGAACTCTTGAGTACCTTCTAGTGGGGCTACCCAACAAGGACGCCGCTCGCGCTGAGAGCCCGTGCTTGGCTGTGACTGTCGCCATTGTATATTCTCGCTCGTTGCCGGCTAATAAACGCCTTAAAGTTTTGGTGGAGAGTGCTGCGATCCCTGTCTATGCCTTTGGAGCTACGATCACGTACCCTGCCATCTACTATGTACCACGACGCTTCTCAGCAAACGCCTCCTCCAATGCCACCCCCTTGTCCCGGTGTCCCCAGAATCCGCGATCCACCCATCTTCACTGGCGCTGATGGCACTGACGTGGAGGACTGTCTCGACATTTACGAGCGCGTGAGCGTCCCCAACAAATGGGACGAGGACGGCAAGCTGACCAACTTGGTGTTTTACCTTGCCGGTGTCGCCAGTTTGTGGTACAACAACCACGCATCCGATTTTGCCACCTGGTCCGATTTCAAGACCGCAATCGTCAAAGTCTTCGGCCGCCCACCTGTTCGTAAGCTGCAAGCCGAGCAGCGCTTGCGTGAACGTGCTCAGGAGGCTGGTGAGTCATTCACCAGCTATATTGAAGATGTCCTGGACCTATGTAACAAATCCAATCACACCATGTCCGAGTCTGACAAGATCCAAAACATCATGAAAGGCATTGACGATGATGCCTTCACGATGCTGCTCGCCAAAAACCCCGGCACGGTGGCTGAGGTCATCACACTGTGCCAGAGCTACGAGGAGCTCCGCCGGCAGCGTTCGATGACCCGACGCTCCCCACCACGAGCTGCAACGCTTGCTGGCTTGGAGGCCAGTTGTGACCAAGTGGCGTTGATGGCAGACCTGAAGTCCTTTATCCGTGAGGAAATCGCGCGTCAGTTCTCGCTCCTGCCCTTTGCCCACCAACCTGCTGTTCAACAATCGGCTACTACCCTTCCCCCTCCCATCCGCCGAGCGATTGAACAGGAAATAGCGGAGGTAATGCCTGCTTACCACCCCCAACAGCCTCCGGCTCCTGCGTCCCTGAGTTACGCGCAAGTGGTCGCCAGGCCGCCCAAGTCGTTCAAGCACCCGCCCCTCTGACCTACGCTGAAGCTGCTGCACGACCTCCGTCCTTTGCAGTGGGTATGCCCGCTACGTATGTTGACGTAACCCCTCAGCCTCAGCTTCAGTCCACTATGCAGCCACCGTTCCGTCCATCGGCCCTTACGACATGGGTGAGACCTACCCTAGTGAACAGATGACGCACACCCGACAACCGGCCCATCAGCTTTGCCTGTGGTTACGCCGGTCACGTAGCCCGTTATTGCCATCGCGTACAGCCGGCTCCGATTTCTTCACCTGTTTTTGGCCAACTCAGCCGTCCTTATCACGAAGAACCGCCGTCTATGTCACCTCGGTCTCGCCCAGGTCCATCTCGAAGATCGCCGTCTCCACGACGTCGTTTCTGTCCCCCATGCGGCCAAGTGCGGCTGCTCATAAGTGGGAAAACTAGTCGTCGCAGTCCCCGAGGCAAGGACTGAGACGCTATCGCAATGTGAAAGCCCTCAGAGCAGCCCTTCGAAGGTCATTGACGTGCTTGTGGACGGTGTTTGTGCATCGGCTCTTATTGACACTGGAGCTGCCGTATCAGTTATGGACGAAAAACTCTGCCGCTTACTTCGAAAAGTGACGACGCCACTTTCTGGGTTATCCCTCCGTACTGCAAGTTTGCACCGCATTCATCCTACAGCAGGGTGCACAGCTCGCGTTGTCATCCAGGATGTTCTGTATGTCGCCCAGTTCATTATCATTCAGGCATGCTTTCGTGACGTCATCCTTAGATGGGAATTTCTCTCCCGCCATGACGCTGTCATCCATTGTGCCGCCGCCGAAATTGAGCTCTCACCCTTCTCGCATTTGACGCCAGAAGACAGTCCCCCGACACTGAGCAAGATTCTAACGAAAGACGATACAACAGTGCCTCCAAACTCGACGACGGCTGTGTCTGTCTACTGCGCTCGTCTCTCCGACACCATTGGACTTGTTTCGCCATCTGACCGCGCTTGCAGCAGGAAAGGGTTGCTAGTACCTTTCGCGACCGTGCAGGTCAACCAGGGCAACACTGCTATTTTTTTAACCAACCCGTCCCCGCACGCTGTTACCTTGCTTCGAAGGGAATGTCTCGGCAGATTGGAACCAGTCGACGACGCACAAGTCCTGGACGTACCCGATGACACGCGTGGTCCCAGGTCGTGTACCATTAATGCTGTTTCCACTTCTGATTCGTCATCTGCTGATGTATTTGGCCCCTCCATCGCTGACAACCTTA
Organism: Rhipicephalus microplus; assembly: GCF_043290135.1. Lineage (NCBI taxonomy): Eukaryota > Metazoa > Arthropoda > Arachnida > Ixodida > Ixodidae > Rhipicephalus > Rhipicephalus microplus. The sequence continues at coordinate 114,136,775 of NC_134702.1, forward strand.
CAGCCGTACAGCGTTCCCAACTTCTGGACCTGTTGCAAGAATATCGTTCTTCTTTCGATGTCGGGCGAAGTTCTCTCGGTCGCACGTCCGTTGTTACGCATCGCATCGACACTGGTGCCCATCCACCTTTACGGCCACGTCCATATCGCGTGTCGCCCGCTGAACATCGAGAAATTAATGATCAGGTTGACGATATGCTCCAACGCGACGTTATTCGGCCCTCGGACAGTCCATGGGCGTCTCCTGTTGTTCTTGTTGCGAAGAAAGACGGTTCTGTGCGGTTCTGTGTGGACTACAGACGGCTCAATAAGATTACTCGCAAGGATGTTTATCCACTGCCACGCATTGATGACGCGATTGACAGCCTTCATGGAGCCAATTTTTTTTCTTCTCTCGATCTGCGCTCGGGGTTCTGGCAAGTACCCATTGCTGACGACGCTCGACCAAAGACCGCCTTCGTCACGCCAGACGGCTTGTACGAGTTCAACGTCATGCCGTTTGGTCTATGTAATGCACATGCGACCTTTGAGCGCATGATGGACACCGTTCTGCGCAACTTGAAATGGTACACCTGCTTGTGTTACCTCGACGATGTCATTGTCTTTGCTCCGGATTTCTCCACGCATCTCCAACGTCTGAAAGAAGTTTTCGCACGTGTGAGCAATGCCGGCTCGCAACTAAATCTGAAAAAGTGCCGCTTTGCAGCACGGCAACTCACCATACTGGGGTACGTCGTGTCCAAAGACGGCATTCTTCCTGATCCTGCCAAGCTTCAGGCCGTGGCCGAATTCCCCAAACCTGCATCTGTCAAAAAACTGCGTAGTTTCGTGGGCCTGTGCTCAAACTTCCGACGCTTCATACGACATTCCGCCACGATCATATCACCGCTGACGAAGCTCCTTGGAAGCAACGGGCCCATCAATTCGTGGTCATCCGAGTGTGACGACGCGTTCGCGAAGCTCCGCCATTTGTTGACGTCGCCTTCCGTTCTACGCTACTACGACCCTACAGCCCCAACGGAGGTGCACACGGACGCCAGTGGTGTAGGCCTCGGCGCTGTCCTGGCGCAGCGAAAACCCGGATTTCCTGAATATGTCGTAGCATATGCAAGCCGTATGCTCACGAGAGCCGAGAAAAACTACACCGTCACGGAGAAAGAGTGCCTGGCGATCGTCTGGGCTTTTACAAAGTTTCGGCCTTATTTGTATGGTCGCCCATTTGATGTCGTCACCAACCATCATGCACTAAGCTGGCTTTCATCATTGAAGGATCCCTCAGGCCGTCTCGCCCGTTGGGCTCTTCGCTTACAAGACTACGACATCCTCGTGCTCTACCGCAACGGACGCCAGCATGCTGGCGCCGACGCCCTCTCGCGCTCCCCTCTGCCTGAATGTGATGTGCTCTGCTCAGTATCCTCGGCTGCTGTTTCTGCCATTGATGTTGACGTCATCGCTACCGAACAGCGAAAGGATAATTGGATTGGCCCGCTCATCGACATGCTCTCTGATCCATCCGCAACGCCATCCACGCGTGCCTTGCGTCGTCAAGCTCGCCATTTCGCCATTCGTGACGGCCTCCTACACCGACGCAATTATGACGCCGACGGCCGGCAGTGGTTACTCGTGATACCACGCAGTCTGTGGTCAGAGATATGTAAATCCTTCCATTCTGATCTGCAATGCGCGCACTCTGGGGTATTCAAAACCTACCATCGCATTCGAAAACGCTACTTTTCGGGCGGGATGTACCGCTATGTGCAGCAGTTCGTTCGCTCTTGCCTAACTTGCCAACGCCGTAAACCGTCAGCCCACATGTCGCACGCTGGTCTGCAACCGTTACCTTGCCCTGACCGTCCCTATGGGCGCGTAGGTATCAATTTGTATGGACCACTTCCTCTGACATCGGCTGGTAACCGCTGGGCCATCGTTGCCGTTGACCATTTAACGCGATACGCCGAAACCGCCGCTCTCCCTGCGGCTACTGCGCGCGATGTTGCGTCCTTCCTGCTGCATCAATTTATACTGCGCCACGGACCACCCCAAAAGCTTCTTAGTGATCAAGGCCGTGTCTTCTTGTCAGAAGTCGTCGAAGCAATTCTGACGGAGTGCCATTCTGTCCACCACAAAACTACTGCTTACCACCCACAGACGAACGGCCTCACCGAACGCTTTAACCGCACCCTCGGTGACATGCTTTCCATGTGCGTCGCTGCCAACCACACTAATTGGGATAATATACTGCCCTTCGTCACCTACGCCTACAACACCGCGAGCTTCGCGGTGTTGTAGGCGCCTACAACACCGCGAAGCTCGCGCCCACGAAGCTCGCGCCTACGCCTACAACACCGCGAGTGTCGCGAGCTTGCCAAGACTTACGACGCAAGAGCAAGAGCGGCAGAAGAGTATTCGCGATGGCTCCACTACTTCTGAGCCCACGTTTCTTCCTGGTGCGCTTGTATGGCTCTCGATCCCGACCTCTGCAGCTGGCCTCTCTTCCAAACTACGTCCAAAATACGAAGGCCCCTACCGTGTCATCGAGCGCACCTCACCCGTCAACTATCTGATCGAACCCGTTGAACAATCTTCGGACATGCGCCGCCGTGGGCGAGACATCGTCAACGTGGAGCGCCTGAAGGCTTATTATGACCCGCTCATAGCAACAAGCTGTTAGGTCGCCAGGCGGTTCCCTCTTCGACCCCGGGGTAATTGTAGCGAAGCCTCCGAACCCTGAAATGGGTCGAACTGTTGAGTACCTTCTAGTGGGGCTACCCAACAAGGACGCCGCTCGCGCTGAGAGCCCGTGCTTGGCTGTGACTGTCGCCATTGTATATTCTCGCTCGTTGCCGGCTAATAAACGCCTTAACAATATATATATTGTAAGATGGCGTCGAGAACACTCAAGAATCTCCTTTTTTGACTCGAGTATGTGCCCCACAACCTAAACTTAACTAGTGATGATGATTATGTACAGATGAAAAGATGGGACGCATAAATAACGCTCACACTTATTTTCCCCGCGCACTTGAGTGGCCGGCCCGGCCGAAACTTAGGCGGGAAAGGTACGGCGCACAAAGGGTTTAAGACGCGAAACGGGGACTATCTCGGAGGCACGGTAACGATGGTCCGAGGAACCCTCGACGGGAGTGACATGGTAATTGACCTTGTCAATGATGATTATGTACAGATGAAAAGATGGGACGCATAAATAATGCCCACAACATATATATATATATATATATATATATATATATATATATATATATATATATATATATATATATATATATATATATATATATATATATATATATATATATATATACGTAAGAAAACGTAGGAAAACTTAGTTGCCTACCTGCGTAACCTTTATCACCCTGTCCATCTTTTTTCAACCTTGCTCAGCAAGTCGCACTACATTGTCGGTATCCATTGATTACGTAGCCGCTCTGTAACGTCTTTCTCATTTTTATTAGTACGTTATAGTTTTTTCTTTTTTTCCCTTGCTTTTACCGGTCGTACTACTCATTCATGTCATGTGCTTTATCTATTATGCGTTTTATGCTTTATCTTTTATTTGTAAACAACGTGCTAGCCACGTGCTCGCTCATGGAAGCAATATCTTCTTACTCGTAGATTAGGTGCCCTTCATATTGTGTGACTTGCATATATATATATATGCCCATATATCGCCTTTCATGCCGGTTTTCATATTTGTATCTTACTGATATGCACATGTATATAGACAGCACTCGCGCCGTAAACTGTATTCTGATGAAGGCCGGACTCACGGCCAAAACGTCAATAAAATCACTTCGTACGTGCGTCTTCTTTCCTATACGAATATATATATATATATATATATATATATATATATATATATATATATATATATATATATATAACGCGGAGAAATAAGACAAAGAGACAACGCCTTTGCTGCAGGCCGGCTGTTCTTTATCTGCTTCCTCCTCGTCGTCTTCCGTCTCTCCCAGGTATGCGCCGAGCACGATCGCCGCTTTGTCATCATTACACTCGGCCACGCTGCAGCTGGTCTACTCCTGTAAGAAAAACACAAACCAATGTCACGTTTGCCGCCGTATGCAGTTCTTCATCCGCGACACATGCACCGCAAAGTTATTCCGTTTTCTCTTGTCTCTGCGCGTATCAGAAGCTGTGGATCGTACTCGCCAAGTGTTATCTCCCAAGCGCTCAGAAATAATGTAAGGGCCGTCGTACTTTGGGTGCAGTTTGTTTGAAGACGATGGCGCACCTCGCTGTAGCCACACCTCATCACCTACACTGTATTTCGGCGCGGGACGGTGGCGTCGGTCGTAGTATCGCTTTTGTGCCTGTTGAGCATGCACAATCCTCCTACGCGCCTCCACACGGATATCGCGACAAAGTCTCTGGCGTGCAGCGGAACGCCCTACTTTAACGGGAGTGTCCAAACCGAACGTAGCATTCAGTTGCGGGAGCTGACCATAGACAATCTCGTAGGGGCAAATTCCTGTGGAGCTGTGTGCCGCCGTGTTCACTGCGTACGCAGCTGCTTGGAGATGATCATCCCAGTCGGCCTCACCTCGTTTGTGATTCTTACAGTACGGTGCGAGTCTAGCCTGGATAGTCTGGTTCGACCTTTCGGTCAGTCCGTTCGCCTGCGGATGGTATGCCGACGCGAAGTGATGGTCCACTCCAGCTTGTTGTAGGTAAGTGCGGAGCTCGCGACTGCGAAAGGTGGTCGACCGGTCGGAGATCAACTTGTTAGGAAGACCGTGTCGCCATTCGAAGCGATCTTTCAGGAATCGGATGACATGGCTAGCAGCAAGCGAAGGCACGGCCGCGACCTCTACGAACTTGGACAAGTAGTCCACAGCGAGTATAATGTAACGATTGCCCGCTGTCGTCATTGGAAGAGGCCCGATGTGATCTATGCCCAACGTGTGGAAAATTGTCTCTGGAGGCTTGATCGGCGTAAGAAGTCCATGTCGAGCTCCAGGACGTCGTTTGTGTTGCTGACAAATCTCGCAACTGGCAACGTATGAACGCACGCTTTTATCCATTTTCGGCCACCAAAAACGTTCTTGTGCCTTGCGTAAGGTGGCTCTGTAGCCAACATGGCCTCCCTCGGGAGTGTCATGGATGGCGCGTAGTACGCTCGATCTTAAGGTGTCAGGAATGACCAGGAGATGACACTCGGTGCTTTTATCGGCCCAGTGACGCCGATACAGCGTTCCATTACGTAAGACAAACTTGGCATTGCGTCCCGCATCGCCAATGGAGTCTATAACGGATGCGAGTCTTCCATCGGCTTGCTGAGCCTTGGTCACGTCCTGTTGAGAAAACAGGATCCAGGTTTCTCGATTTCGTGTGGAGAACTCCTCGATCGGATTTCGCGATAAAGCGTCCGCAAGCTGATTTTGTGCTCCAGCACGGTGACGGATGTCGTACGTATAGTCTTGGAGCCGAACAATCCATCGGGCAAACTTGTGCTTGAGGTGCTGCTTCTGGAACATCCACGCAATCGCGGAGTTGTCTGTTACTACCGTGAAGTGTCGGCCAAACAAGTAGTGGCGGAACTTTTCATCCACACTCCATACTACAGCCAAACACTCCAGTTCATTCGAATGATAATGCCGTTCTGCGTCCGATAGTTTACGACTGGCGTAGCAGATGACGTGCCCACGCCCACTCGAGTCACGTTGAAGTAAAACCGCCCCCAGGCCAATCTGACTCGCATCAGTATGGACTTCTGTCATCCAATCTTCATTAAAGTGGCAGAGCACCGGGCTATGTGTAAGCTGGTGTTTGAGGGTTTGGAAGGCGTTATCCTGCAAAGGACCCCACTGAAATTGGGCGTTTTTCTTCAGTAAGTCCGTGAGTGGAGCAGCAGTTGACGCAAAGCTCGGTACAAACTTGCGCAAGTATGACGCCATTCCTAGGAATACCTGGAGCTGTTTTATAGATGTTGGTGCAGGGTATTTGGCAACGGCGTCTATGCGTTCAGGCAAGGGTCGTACGCCATTATGAGATATCTGATAACCAAGATAAGATATTGTCGTCAACCCAAACTGGCACTTCTCGCGGTTAAGTCGAAAGCCGGTGTTGTATAGCCTCTGCAGAACCGTGTCGAGATTTTGTAGATGTTGTTTTTCTGTTTCCCCGATGACTAGAACGTCATCGAGGTACACGACGCAGGCACGGTCTATCAGTGTGCCTAACACTGTGTTCATGGCACGCTGAAAGGTGCTTGGAGCAGTTCGCAGACCGAACGGCATCCGATTAAACTCGTACAAGCCAGATGGTGTTCGGAAGGCCGTCTTAAACTTATCTTCTTCAGCCACGTTGATCTGCCAATACCCTGCTTTTAAATCTAGCGACGAAAAGAACCTCGCTTTTCGTACGGCGTCAATAGCGTCGTCAATGCGTGGCAGCGGGTACGAGTCTGGTATGGTGTGCTTGTTCAGCTCTCGGTAGTCAACACAGAATCGGAGATTGCCGTCCTTTTTACGGACTAGGACAACAGGTGCTGCCCACGGGCTAGAAGATGGCCTGATTATGCTTGCGGCAAGCATTTCTTGCACCTGCTGGTCAATTAATATCCGCTCTCGTTCGGCATATCTACGTAACGGTATGGACACCGGCGGATGATTGTCGGTAGTAATATGGTGCACTAGCACGCTAGTTCCGGGAAGCTGAGTAGTAGTATCAGCGAAGAGCGATGCGTGCCTCTCGAGTATTGCGGGAAGTGTAAGTGGCGTCGTCAGCTCACCTTGGGATTGCGCCGGAGGCACACTTGGAGCCACAGGATGGAGGTTGACGGTACTTCCTTCCACCGTGAGGCGCACTTCCCCGGAGAGCAGGTAGTCGGCCCCTAAAACCATGTCTGTGGGCAGGTCGTCGAAGACGGGCACCGAGGACAAAAACTTGCTGCCGGCCTCGGTGTTGAGTTGCAGGTTTAGGGCACCGACCGGTAGTACGTCGCCACCGAGACCCCGCAGTGGTGGCTCAGTCCAAGGCTGGAGAGGTTCGGAGGCGTGGCGGCGAAGCAACGCCGTACGTTGAGCTCCGGTATCAACGAGAGCTGTCAGTTCTCCGATGCCGTCGACGCGGACCTTGAGGGTTGGAAGTGGGCGTGATTGATATTGCATCGCTTGAGGTTGGCTTTGTGGGCAGCTTTTATACCCATGCCCGATGCGGCCACACGTATAGCATCCGCGTCTCGGTGAAGCTGGCTCCTTTGGGCCAACTGCAGCCGCCCGGCGATGAGACGTGTCCTGCAACTCCATTGCCTGGCGTACGAAAGTGGAGATGTGGACTGGGTGGTTGTAGGCGGACAAGACGGCTGCGTGCGTCGAGTCATGGATCCCGTCGATGATGTACTGCCTGGCTGCGGAGGAGGTCCACTGTATATCGCAAGCTTGTAAAAGGTCCAGCTTGTCGTAGATGTAAGTCGCGACGTCCTCGGTTGCACCTTGCCGGCGTGACCGCATGGTCATGAAACGGTCGTCGTAAGCGCTCGGAAGCGGCGCAAACGCGGACATCAGGGCCGCGCTCCATGTTTGCCATGTAGCGTATGTACTGCCTTGGAAACGATGCCACGCTTGGGCAGATCCTCGCAAACGTCCTTCAGCGACCGACTTCTTAATCGTGTCGCTCCACGAGTATTTAAGGGCAACCGAGTTTATCACGCTTACCCAGTTGGTAGGGTCATCCTTGAATCCATGAAAATATGGAATTTCGTTCTCGTTGAACGATCCAAAAGAGGCGCAGCCAAACCCGGATGTCTTGAGCTCTTGGGCGAACAGAGAGAAGCCTCGAGAAATGGCCTCGCTGCAGTCATGATGCGGTGCCGCCGTGGAGGCTTGGACGCCGTCCGTGATCGGTGGGGAGTTCGAGAGCACTCGTCCACTTCGAAGTGTAGTGGACGCAGGGATATCGGGGTCAGTAGTTCGCGACTGCGCCATTGTAACGCGGAGAAATAAGACAAAGAGACAACGCCTTTGCTGCAGGCCGGCTGTTCTTTATCTGCTTCCTCCTCGTCGTCTTCCGTCTCTCCCAGGTATGCGCCGAGCACGATCGCCGCTTTGTCATCATTACAATATATATATATATATATATATATATATATAGTAGGAGTAATATTTCAATGGGCCAGATAGGCTTCGTGAAGGTATGGGATATGGAACAACGGGAGCGTTGTCAACAAGAATAAATATATTTATTTCCCAACAGTTTCGGGAGGGGTCCTCCCTTCATCAGGGGATGAGTTGAACTCATCCCCTGATGAAGGGAGGACCCCTACTAAAACTGTTGGGAAATAAATATATTTATTCTTGTTGACAACGCTCCCATTGTGCCATATCCCATGTATATATATATATATATATATATATATATATATATATATTAATATATATATATATATATAATTTTTACTGTTATACGGGGTTTCGTCGGGGTTTGCGAACAAGTGCTACTTGTTCGCAAACCCTGACGAGGACCGGCCCATCCGGTTGAAACCAAAACCGGTGGAGATAAAATTAAGGCAGCCGCTAAGTGGTGTCTTTTCTGTTCCCCCTCTCTCTCTCATTGTATCTATATATATTACAAACTGATTTAATGTACCGGAGCTTTATATTTGGTGGAGCTATGTTGGGTACCACTTCCCTGCGTCATCTTGGAACTTCGTATCAACAGACGCTTCCTTCGCCACCCGTCACCTGCGCTGGAAGTGTTCTCCTGCGAGAGCCTTCAATCTTCAGCGGAACCGAAGAAAACGATGTTAAAGCCTGGCTGTCGACTTTCGAACGCGTGAGCATTCTTAACAAGTGCGTTGAAGCGGAGAAGATAACGCGGGTATTGTTCAATCTTTTGGGTGTGGCCAGTTTGTGGTTCAGAAACCATGCGGGTGACGTGCGAACGTGGCCACTCTCCGAGACTGCAGTTATTGCATTATTTTATTAACCCGCCGTCAGAAAACTCTGCGCCAAACAGCGCCTGCACTCGCGTGCACAGGACACGAGGGAGACGTTCACCAGTTACATTGAAGACGTTGTGAACCTGTGCAGACGCCTCAGCGCTGACAGGACGTAAACTAACAATGTAAAGCTTGTCATGAAAGGGATCAATGTTGATAATTCTCAAAAGCTGCTGGCGAAGAACCCGATCACAATCGGTGACGTTATTAGCTTGGGCCAGAGCTTCGACAAATTACGCAAGCAGCGAGCCCTCGCAAAGCGAGTTCCACGACCAAATTCGGCGCCACTCTCGAGCATCACCAACGTAACCGAAAGCGTGCCGCCTCTGACGAAAATTAAGGCCTTCACCCGCAAAGAATTGCAAGGCAGCTCTCACTGGTGTCCTTCACTCAAGACAAGACCTAAACTCAGCAGTCCTTCATTCGTGACGTCATCCAAGAAGAGGTTGCTGAGTTGCTGCCCTCCGCCCGTGAGCAGCTTCTTGTGGCTACCCCACTTATATATGCCGCGGTAGCTTCTATGCCCACCCGAGGAGGACCAGTGTCACTTATCCAGCGTCCTCTGAGCCGTACTCCTCCTCCTCTTCCTATTTCCTGGTCCAACAATGCTCATGTGAACCCATGGCGAACGCTCGACAATCGCCCCAAATGCTTCGCCTGTAGAAACCCTGGAAACGTCGCCAGGCACTTCCGCCGCCGCGTTCAGACCTTCGATGACAGCCAACGGGTGCCTTACTTCTCACGGGAATCTGACGCGCCTTATGCTCCCTCCATTGCACCGTAAACTCGCTACCACGCTGATTGTCGCCCTCGATTCAAACATCTCTGCTCACCATCCCCTCGTTGGCGATGCGTTGATGACCACCTACCGACGAGGGAAACTAGACAACGCAGTTCCCGAGGCAAGAACTGCGATATTCCGAGTTTGCCCAAGTCCTCGGTCTTCCTCCAGTAATGTCATTGACGTCTTAATCAAAAATGTCGCAACAGTTGCTCTTGTGATTACCGTAGTTGCTGAATCAGTAATCGATGCTGAATTTTGTCGCTCACTTCGTAAAATCACGATGCCTCTTTTTGGATTATCGCTTCGAACAGCAAGTACTCAACCCCTTCAACCGACCACAGCGTGTACCGTGCGTGTGACCATTAAAGACATTGTGTACACAATACAACTTATTGTGCTTTCATCATGCTCCCAAGACATCATCTTAGGGTGGGACTTTTTTTTTCGCGTCGCAACGCCATATTTGACTGTGCTCAGGCGGAGGTTGGATTCTCCTTCCTCGCCGACTTGACCTCCATCGCCCATCAATCTGCCGCTAAGCTTATCGTGAAGGAAGACACCAATGTCCACCCATGCTCTTCGGAATTTGTACAGGTGTCATGCACTGCCATATATGACGAAATGGCCTTGTTCCTGCCGTCTCGAAACTTTGTTACACCAAGAGCCCTTCCGTTGACTTTTGCTGCTTTTGATTTGGCCTGTCGTTTTGGCGCTATGCCCATTCACATTCTTCTTTCGACATCGCTGTCATTCCTTCGTTGCAGGTGCCTTCGTAAAGTCGAACTCATCGGCTCGGCACTAATTTTCTCCGTCCCCGATGAGGTATCTTCAACAGCCCCCTGTGAAGTGGGTGTACTTTTCATGTCTGATGAAGCATCTACGGATGTAGTCAGCCTGTTCATCGCCGAAGATTTCACGCATTCGCAGTGGTCGCAGCTCCTTACCATGCTTCAGCACTTCCGCCCTTCAGTCGATCTTGCACAAGCATCACTAGGCCGTGCATTCACAGTTGAACACCACATCTATACTGGCTCTCACTCACCACTGCGGCAACGACAATATCGCGTGTCCCCTACAGAACGTCGGATAAATGCGGAGGCGTCATCCGAACTTTGCCGAGCCCACGGGTTTCCCCAGTGGTACTCGTCACAAAGAGAGCCGGGTCCATTCGGTTCTGCGTTGATTTTTAGAGATCAAAAAGATCACGCTGAAGGATGTTACCCAGTACCTCCACCAAATGTAAAGGTGCTTTATTGTACTGGAGCTGTTGGCTCATCGCACACAGGTTCGAGCCAAGTCTGCTGGCTCGTGCCTCTGACGCACGCACAATGCTGCTGCCCTTGCGCTAATGTACTTTTTATCGATATACATATATATATATATATATATATATATATATATATATATATATATATATATATATTTGTTAGGGTATGCAAACGCTTTTAAAACGGAGCTTTTATAAGCGTTAACTATCAACAACTATGGTAGCAATTGTGTTAGTCATATGTCTGTTGTCTTGTTAGCCTCGGTCAAAAAGACAGACAAACAACTTTATTTTGGTCATAAAAGGTGAGGCAGCGGGCCTCACCCAGTAGTTGACTCGTCTCATGTCGGAAGAGAGAGGCCATACCTCTCCACAGGCTCTCGATCCCTCTGAACTGCCGGAAGCTGGACGTCTTGCTTACCGTCTGTAATCACCATGATTCCAGTGTTCTTCTCTTTGAATGTCCTGTAACACAGTGCACTGGCAGAGCATGTGACTGAGAGAATAATAGTCACCACAATGCTACCAGAGTGAATCAACTTGGGATGAAGCATGCTCAAAAAGCATTTTGTGGGGCTTAACCCTGTCTGCAGCTTTTGGGGTGTGCTTGCTTGAGACCTGCGGCTCTTATACTGAAAAAACACAGGTTGTCTCACTCGAACTGTATATTTGTCATATCGGCCTAGCGCCTCCTGTAGCCTGTCAAATGTAACAGTCGCGCCTGCGTGTTAAGTACCTAAATTTCGTGCCAATATTTTTTCATTAAATTTGTTAGTGTGGTTGTATGTTTTTCATGTGTCTTTTTTGCGCTACATTATCACTTTCTACTGTGTCCATTATAAAAAAGGTAACCAGAAATGTTTGACAATAGGCCTTTTCTGGGTTCTAGCAGCACCTACAGTGTAGACTGCTGAAACCAAAACTGGTAGCATTTAACCTTCATAACAATCGGTGACGTGCTGATAGGCCATTGTTGGGGCCTTTTTTCGGGGCAAGCATTTGATTGTTTGTGACCACAGATTTTGCTTGGCCCGCAAATGACGTCGCGATTCAGCAACCAAAACTCATGGCGCGTCTCTATGCTGCCACTCAAGCGCGCACTGCCTAACCGGAGAATACCCACGCCTACACAATGACTAAACTTGTAGTCCCAGACGTTTTATAATCGCTAATAATATCACTTGGCAGAGTTGTTCAGAAAGATTTGTTAATTTTCTATTAGTGCAGTTAGGCTGCTGTGCTTCATGAGAGAAGTGCGGTACTTTGTTCGGATACCTCATTGGAGCTTTCGCATCTCGAACAATTCGAAAAAAAAGCCTCTAGTAATAATTGTGAAGTAAGGCAATTTTTTTCTTCGTACCGAGAAAACTTTCTCAGCAGTCACATGTGTATACCTCCGCGCAGGTAAGCTGTTTTTACTCACGAAGAGACAAAAGTTTATTCTCAGTTATTAGCCTACGAGCAATAAAAAATGTTTTTCCTGTGCTGAAGCAAGTTCTCAAGAATAATGTGAGAAACAACTTAATCTCACTTTTGTTAGTGTTATCATCTGTTTTCTGAGACACCAATCACCGAGTTTCTTGTGTTATGCGTTTGTGGATCAGCTGGACGTTAGTGCCGTTACAATAATCCATTCCCGTTTGCTGCAGAACCGTACCCCGACGCACCAATGGACAGATTTTTCCCCACATGGATACAGGCCCTCTTTCACTCTTCTCGCTATATGTGGATTGGTAAGGCGACGACATTGCACAATGAAGACGAGACCACTGCTTATTACAGGGTGGGCGAAGAAATTCTAGTAGTAACGCCAGGCATTATGCGTAGTCCCTTCCTATATCTATACGGACCGCTCTGACTGAACTATGGTGGTCTTGGTATGGTAAGCAGGCTTTTTTTATACTATGTTAAGCAAAGAATATGCTCAACTCTATTGCTTTCGTCACACTACTAAGTTTCAACCCAGTTCTAAGAGGAGTGCAGCTGATACGAAGCAATCGGACATAATTACGTACACATGGGTGTTGCTTATGCACAAGGTGCATAGTGTAAGCCGGTAAATAGAATTTCATCCGACGTTCACTTGACTGTTTCATTAGGTACGGGTGAAACGAGTTTAAATTCATAGCTTCGCATTAGTAGATTTTAGTCTTAACCCTCTTGTCACGTTATTTCTGTAATGTGCTTGTACAGCGCCAGGCACATAATCTCACTACAAGCGACGCTAGTATTCGAAGAGTTTGCATCGTGCGAAGCTTTTCGCATCAAGCGAACATAGGAATAACAGCATTTTAAATGATGCTGAAAGCAGTCAACAAATGCGCGGCTCACTATACTAGAGTTTTTAAGTTTGTAGAGCAGGGAAGGCTTCTTTCAAAGGACACGTGTTCTTATGATTATGCAGACCACAATGGACCTAACCAATACTTCACTGCGGCCCTTTAGCGACTTCTGGTTGGATAGGATCTTCATTGTGGATGCATGAATCACATATATGTGGAGCCAAAGAAGAGAGCATTACATGAATGACAGGCATGTCATGAATAGAACAAATGATAAGGCGTAATCGCGCTGGCTTTATCTCACACCCACTACTTATGATACACAAAAGACAACTGACAGATAATAATGCAACAAAAGTCTAGGGATTGTTACTAGCTATAATTGTACTGTACATTATAAAAATAAAAACTGGATGAAAAGATAGCTTTCCAATGGCAGGGAGCAAGCCAGCGACCTACTGAACTACAGCGGTGGTCACCCCTCCTTTCTCCATATTAGGTAAAATATATACGTGCATCTAATCCTGTGAGAGTTAGTCAGCGTAGCGAGTAGCCAAAACGAGTGCGGAAGAATCTGTTTGTGCCCGTTATGCGTCACGCGGAACGAGATATTACTATGAGCTGGCACCTGAGCAATGCATAGTATGTCTTATTACGAGCTAGCAGCTGACCTCAATGTAATAAAATCTTCTATTATACGTGCCGCCAATTGAACAGAAACTTCGCTCGTTCTCATGGCTATTTATGGTGCTGACTACATCTCTCAAGTTTTCACTCACAAATATATAACCCTCAAAGTGAATGGGGAGATGACCACCACTCTGTCTGGGTTTATAGAGCATCAGACATGGTGTTGGAAAGTAACAGGTTGGGTCACTGCCAGCGGCAGGTGAAGTTCTTTTTCACTTTTCATATTTACATTACGCTTACTACAAATACCATCTTCTATTTTTCTTCGTATCAAATACTGTTAATTATCTCTATTACTGTGTCTAACAAACAAGTAGAAGGAGTAATAGAGTTTTATTCAGCCACAATTCACAGGCCGAGCATTTTGACCGCCTGTGCGACCAGTCGACGCTGTTCTTCTTCGCTTTCGGCGCCGATCCAGTCGAGCCAGGAGGTGATTGAAAGGGAAGGGAGAGGATAATAGCTAGATTGCTTAGCAGTTGGGCAGTAAAACAGGCAGTGTGACAGGTCAGCGTATGGAGAGAGGCAAATAGGACAGCAGGGGTTAGACCTATATTTATAAAGGAAAAGGCGAGAGAGGGTTATCAGGCAGTTAATTTGGATGTGCCATAGAGTGCGAGCCTCGAGCGCAGTGAGTGATAAATGAGGGGGAGGGTAACGACGCTTGTTGAGCCGGAGCTGGAGATATACCTCCTTGATAGTGTGACGCAAGGAGATCTGCTCATCGTTATTCGCGGAACTCTCACTGTGTTCCGAAGGTGTGGGCCAGGGAATGAACGGTGCCCGGTGCAATATATCGCGGGCAAGCTGATGATCTAGCTCATTGCCGTTAATACCTGAAGGCCCAGGAACCCCGCGGAGGAAGACAGTGGAGGATTGAAGAGCAGAGGCTGCTCGCTACACCTCCTGTTGAAGAGCAGGGGGCAACGTGTTGTTCTGTATGTGACGGATGGCGGCGGAGAGTCAGAGTAAATCGTGTACTCGGGGAGAGAAGGGAGGGAGGAAAATGACTGCATGGCGTGGACCATGGTAAGGACCTTGAGCGAAAGTACATTTCGCGGGTGTAAGTATGGCCCACAGGGGTGCGTGTCAGGTGCCATAAAGTGTGGATGGTAGATAACGTAGCAAATAAAAACAAGCCCTTGATTTTCGACCTTTATCTCTAGTAAATGGTATACGTGGCATCATGCGTAACGCATTTGGCCGCATAAAACAAGGGCTGCTCGGTGAGTTTTTGTTACTGTTGTGCAACAATTCAGAATGCCACTTTTGTTTTGCTCTGAACTAGCAAGTATTCCGTACTGCACTTTATTATTGTCTAGCTGCTCCCTGAAGTAAACTCTGTGAGCATATTTCGGCTAGCAGTGCCGTGTTCTTGTGAATGCTGAATTCGTCGTGAGAACTGAGCACTGTCTAGTGGCACCTGGTGCTTGCATTTGTGTGATCCCAGGTAGTTCGGAATAGTGTGTTCAAATTAGGACTTTTTTTAATAGTGTTGGCTGAGAACTGGTGGATAACTATTTGCTGGTCCTGTTCAAGCACGGGCTTGCCCTGAACAACGTCAAGAGTCTGAAATTTAGTGTTTTCTAGTGACAGGACTAACTAATTTCGGCTAGGTGTCAGCTGATGTTAGATAGACAGATTTGTGGCGTTTAACCTCCCTAACTCCCATATGCTCATGCGAGACACATAGTGGAGGTCTCCGAAAATTTCGACCACCTTGGGTTCTTTAACGTGCACCCAAACTGAGAATACGGGCCTACAGCATTTTTGCTTTCATCGGAAATGCAGCCACTGCAGCCGCGGTTTGATCCCGCCACCTGCGCGTCAGCATCCGAGTATCAAAGCCGCTAGACAACCGCGGTGGGGCACGTTATGATGCTACTGCAGTGTAGTATTCGATAGCTACTCGTTGAAGTAAACTAATGTGAGCTGATTTTGGCTAGTGGTGGTGAAGGCGTCACGGGAACTGATCACTGTCTAGTGGTGTCTGATTTTTTTATTTGTGGGCTCTCTGTTATTGCTGAATGTAGTGAGAGCAAATTAAGAGCTACTTTGAATAATGTTGGCTGAGCACTGGCGGCTGCTTGCTAGTTGTTCAGTGATGTTGCCCACGTATAAGAAGTGTTGGGTATGTGAGCTGCAGCTGTTTTGTGTTGCCTGTGTGCTCAAAAACCATGCAACAAACGTTAGATATTGATTGTATGCGACTTCGGCACTTATAGTTCAAGCTTTACAGCATCACTTAGGAATGAGCCAAAGTTCTTCCCTTGTTGAAGGGGCGTCAGTCCGCTGGGGCATACGTCCCTGCGTAACGATTCTGACTTCTGCGTTGAAAAGCAGACTTCCGCGTTTGCAACAGCTCGGCGGACTCAGTGTGCGATTGGTATTAGGTGGCAGCTGGCGTCCTCAAAGCTGCTACGTTCGAATAAAGACTACTACGTTCCAAGTACGTTCGAAAGACTACTGTTGAAGCTACTACGTTCGAATAAAGACATATATTAGCTAAGATTATTGTGTTAGGCTGTAGTCAATTAGTAGTGAACATCACGCCAGCTTTGCGGCGTGATGTTCACTAGCACTGAGATTAAATGTGTTCGTTCTCTTCACAACACCTCGCGCCAAGTCTTACAGTACATTGTAGCTTCGTGCTAGTTGGCTACTCCACGTATCACCGATCGGCAGAGTGCGCAAAATATACCAGTAGTACTCTTCGTTGACACTTCCTCTTTCTTACTGCAGGTGATCGGGCACGAGTTTATGCATGCATTTGATATAAAGAACATAAAGCCTCGTTATTGGACAGAGGAGTTCAGCAAAGAATATACTCAAAGAGCGCTGTGTTTGCGAAAGTCGCATAAATCTGTCGTAAGTAGTTGCATCTTGTTATATTCATTGTCGTGAGCATCATCCACGCGCCAAACTTTCTCATCTCATTATAATTACTTGGAGCCAAGCTGTTGGAACCATAGTTCACTAGAACAGAAAAAAAAGCGCGAGCTTACACACTGCTGCAAACGTTTATTCGGGTGCATTTTTGCGCCAATCAATACAACGATGTAGGCGTCTTTACCGGTAAGGCTGGTGAAGGTGATAATTTTTAGTGGCATGGGAAATGAGTGATGTTCTAAGAGCAGTTGGAATTATTGTGAACAGAATTGGTTGCGCCTCTTGTGGGAGCAGGTCTCAATCATGCGCTTCTGGCAGACTTTTCTTTGAGATCCGCTTGGAGAGCGCCGTAAACATGGAGTTATTTTGAGGGCACACCAATGCCGACGTAGCCATTCTCGAGTAACGTGCCCAAGATTCTACCTTCCCGACATTAAATGCGAAAAAATTTTCTTGCACCCTGCGAAAACTTCAAGGGCTTCTATCTATCTATCTATCTATCTATCTATCTATCTATCTATCTATCGATCGATCGATCGATCGATCGATCGATCAATCGATCTATTTATCTATCTATTTAGCTATCTGCCTGTCTGCCTGCATGGCTATCTATCTATCTATCTATCTATCTATCTATCTATCTATCTATCTATCTGTCTGTTTGTCTGTCTGTCTGTCTGTCTGTCTGTCTGTCTGTCTAACTGCGCCTGGGAGCTCTCGTGATTGCATCCAAACCTTGGGGTACACAAAAGCTACAGCATGGGAGGATAAGAAGATGTGACAATGGTGTCCATCGAGTCACGATATGAATAAATTGAAAGTGTTCTTGCGGATGCCGTTAAATTCTTTTGTTACTTACACGCGTGGCACATAACCGCATAGCAAGGGCCGCGATATTCTGGCATGTGTCACAGGTGTTTGACAGTTTGTATATACAGAGCAACGGCCACAACATAAATTGGTTATTTAAATGAAATGGTGTTGAGAAAAGGTGGCACAGCCAGCGTTGACGAGACGACTGTAAAGAATACGAAGTAGGGCGAAGCTGCGATTCACCTGTACCTCAGCAACAATCATGCTCACTGGAAAGCGGGCACTGGTATTCGAATTTTGCGGCCTGCCCTACTGAAAAGTTCCGTATGAAATCTTACGGAAAATATATGGACTCCGTAACATTTCCTTATGCTACATACGGAAAACTAATGGAGTTTTATGGAAATATACGGAATTTGTATGGCATTTACGGAAAGCTTCTTATGGAGTATATATAAGGATAAGGAAATTGTATGGCGTATACGGAAAGCTTTTTATGGAGTATACAGAAAGATAAGGAAAATGTATGGCATATATGGAATGCTTTTTATGGAGTATATGGAAGGATAAGGAAGTTTTATGGCGTGGATGGAGTGAGTTTTATGGAAAATATGGAAAGATAAGGAGACTTATGGGGCATACGGAGAGTTCATTATGGAAGATATGGGAGGATAAGGAAAGTGTATTGAGTGTACAGAAGCTTTCATAAGGAAAATACAGAATGTAAGGTCTTACGGAAATATACAAATTTTGTAAGGTGCTTACGAAAATGTGCAATAGTGTATGAAAGGAATGTGGATTGTTGAAAAAATGTGGAAACTGTGCAGTTGTTGTCACATTTTCAGCAGGAAATCCGAGCTCTATAAAGTTATAAATGAATGCACAGTGACATATATAGTACAAAAGAATAATGCAGGCTAGTCTGTGTTGTCAGTCACCACTGTTCACCCTTTTCCAGAATGAATACAACTTCTGCAGATGACCAGGTGCTAAAGTCTGTCACACGGAAAATGTGTCATTCACAAGGAATGACAATAACTGTCATTTTACTTGCATGCTGTCACACGAAAACAAATTAAGCAAGCAAAGCATAACTTCAAGGGCTCGTTTTTTGGTAGAAACAATAATAATGAGAACTAAATTCAATGTGAATGAACTTGTCAATATTAATGAAACTGTTCTCATTAACATTGGCAAAGAGAAATGTCATTTTACAATATCGACCATGAGCTTAGCTCTCCTGAGCACCGACAAAAGAAATGAAAATCTATGAAAACTAATTGCATGTAGCCTAAAAATAATTTTTTATTGATAGTATATATGCTCCTACAATATAGATACAGCTATACACAACTTGCCACAGCTTCACGACAGAAACGAGGTAGGGGCAGAGGGAGTGGTCAGAAAAATAATTAAGTATGAGAGCACAACTGATATGTACAAACACATAATGGTGCTTATCATTGATGCACGGATGGTCGTGTATAGAGCTGGGTCCTTTTGAGATGTTCAAAAGCATTGTTTCAGACCACCATGCAGATTACGCTTCAATTGTAGTGCTACATAAGACACAACTTATGGGCCAGCTTTAATGAATAAGAAGATTATAGGTTAAACAAATGCTTTAAATTATATCATATCATGGCTGCATGGACGCATACAAGCTATGTAAAGCGCAATAAAGTGAGGACGCATGAGCTTCTCTTGATGCTTCAGTTCTACATAGATGCTTCAACTGTGCTGCAAAGAAATTTAACCAATGTCTGTGTGTGCAACATTGTCCATTTTAAACTATCTATATGTATATATAAAATTCCTACTCCGAGTTAAGCTACGTAGCACTCCATAACTCTTCCTTTTATTAAGAGCAATTTTTCAAACAATCAACATTATTTATTTTCTGTCTGATGACTTTGTGCTCGCAATTCTTGGTTTGGCTCGATCACAATTATGCAGCCCTTATTTTAGAGGAATCAAAAAACATCAACCAAAATATATTTTTGAACTGCTTCTCGGTGATATTGCCTTCCCTCAACTGCCACAGCTTGAGAGGAGTCATATAGCAAGTCTCGCGCATACCTAGGGCCTACCCTTGAAGAAACTGGTACGGCTGTGAAATGCTCAGTTTTTTCTCAAATAAATTTTTTCGTTTGAGTTTTCTCACTTCTCGAGTTCTTTCACAATCAAGCAGACCCATTATTCCCCTTAGTCCTTAATTTTGTTATATTATGAAATAAATAAAAAAAATTAATAATGAAAATAAAAATACTAATAACTGTTGCGCAAAAAACACAGTCCCACATACGTACTTGAACGCAATATTGCTTTTATTTTGTTTTATAACCTAAGGCATTAGAAAAGATAGCAGTACAATAAAAAAGTTGAAAAAAAAATTAAATTTGGCGGGACTCGAACCTGCGCTACTTAGTTGTGCTCGTGCACGTGAATCGAGTGCGTTAGCTTGCTAAGCTATTCGCGCTGAGGGTAGCGGAGGGGTTAAGTTATGTATATAAATTTGCTCTTCACACGCTATGTGTTGGCATATTTATGTATGATATGCGATCGTATCTATTGTTGTGTGCAAATGTTTTGGGATTGTATATACGTCACATGCTTTTCGCATGTCTTTCAACTATAGATTGCTGCCCCGCCGCGGATGAAAACAAGTATTTTTACACCCACACACAAGCTTGAGCAGTTGAAGGTTGTTTCCCGGGGCTCTCTTGCGATTGAGTCGGCCACCACAGGGAATTAGAGTGATACGCCATTAATCCCTGTATCTAGCTGTATTCCACTTAGTAGCTCTATCGCTTGATGACAAATCGAGCGCGGGGCGCGACGTTATTGCGCACGACCATGCCTCGCGTAGTGGCGACATCAGCTCATTGTGCTGGCCCGCTTGCTTCGATTTGCTTCAGAGCAAAGAAATGTCATACCTTGAAAGAGTGCGTACGGCACTATGTCAAAATGTTACTGCTTTGTAGCCATCCTATTATTCATTGAGAATTGATAACTCTGATATCACTACTGTAGAGCTTTGCGTCGGCGACACGCACCGAACGTGAAACCTACGTCTGTCGTAGACGCAGTAGGAGGCTGTCGTCTGCTAGAACAAAAACAAAACAAAAACCTGCGAAAATATTCATAAGTTGTAACTTGTTTTTTGAATAACAGTTTATCACTTTTAAAATCATTTTGCTAGATAACATACATTTTTTTTCAGTTTATAGCAGCGACAGATGTTTTTTTTTCCTCACACAGATATCCAAGTCAAATCCATTCACAGCTAAAGCCACATGTTGTTTGTCTTTGTCTCCGTGGGTAGCTCTCTCCTGTGTTCGCGCTGCTACACACGAGAGCACGAAATGTTAAATTTACGCAAGGAAGCGCCGTTCCTCGTTCGTGTGATGTGCTAAGATTGCGCCCTATTCCCGCGGTTGTTCGAGTGTGGAACAGGTGCGAGTCGTCCAAGGAATCGGCGGGTTGGGCGGGCGCTCGAAGGACTCCGAGGTGACGGCTGACGCCTGTGGTTGCTTCCCTCAGGACAGTGTGAAAGAAACTAAAGGTAAGGGGGACACTTTTTTATGTAGACCAAATATGCCACTCAGTGCAAGTGTGTGTTGCTGCACTCGAACGAGGCGTCGTGAAACGGCAACCTTACGCGCCTTTGCGAGTGCGGTTGCCGATTCTCTTTGACAACGCTAACGCTAGCAGAGCCATGGCGCATCGGCGCGGCCTTACTGGAGCTCATTCGAGACAACTGCGGCAACATGCATGTGTATGGTGATCGATTTTTTCATATGTGCAGTGTAGTGAGGAAGACGCACACGGCGCTTGCTACGTTGTTGATTAAACGAAGCCTGCAGTGCCATTTGATGGAAAGCAGCATTTTGTTTACGTTCGCGGGCGATACAATTCGTAACTTGGCTCTATTCACCTAGCCAACCGCCTAAGTGGGTTGATTAGCATACGTTCACGGTAGAGCGTTATTATGCCCCTAAACAGTGGTGTGTGCTTGTTAAAAGATATAATGTGTGTGCCTAGTGTAGAGAGAGAGGTGTTCGTGCAATTTGCATATGTACCTGTAAGACGCTTTAGCTTGTAACTAATAATGTACCGGCCAGCACCTACATTGTACGCCTGACTTTGAAGAAAACTTGCATGCACAATGTGAGATTTTGTAATCTGCCAGAGTTGCTTTTTATAAAATAATACACTGCCAGCATGTTCAAAATATGTTTCGCTGCTGTGTGGCAGGGGTGCGGTTATCACGCTGTTGTGTAGTTGCTGATGCAAGCACTTATAGTTTTGATGCGTTAATATTTCTCATCTAACTCATCAGGTGTTTGGCTGTTTCAGCACAAACAAGGCAAAGAGAGAAGGAAGACGGGTAATGACAGGACGAATGCCGACTTTTGTTTGCAGGAGAATACCCATGTTGGTGTATTTATTGTGACAGCCTTTCTGTGTTGCTTTTTTGCCTAATTTATGCAACAACACAGTTGTCAGCAATATGAGAGAGAACACTGAAATTAGCTTTTAAAGATCATGGTGACTAAATGCCTAGTAATTCACAGCACAAAGTAACAACAAAAGACATCAGTATGATTAATGTGGACGAGTACAGTCGTGCATCTAGAAAATATATTGTGCAAAATGTTGCCCAAGTAAGAAACTTCTCTATGTTTGCAAATAGTGTGACGTCACTTCGAGCGCCGTGCCAGCCATTCCCTCCCTCTGTGCAAGGGCTGGTTGGCAAGGAAGTTGTTTGTGACGTTCCTGATAGACCACTGAGATGTATGCGATTCTAAACCTGTAGCCTAATATATACGTAATCTTTTGCACAGTTACATCGCTGCATCTGACACCTACAACTTATTTGCATATTTACATTGCTCCCTTAGGACCTAACACACAAACTTGTTGTTTGCATTGTCACTTCATGAATATCGAGCGGTAAAGGTACTGAGTATATGTGAAACAAGAATCTCTGCTTATTACATGAAGACATATGAGGCCTTCGATAAAACGAGTTATACCTTTATTGGGCTTGCGTACTCGTCGGGGCGATTCATACATGCAGCTTCAGCAAATGGTATCTTCTAGCCCGGTGACCATGCAATTTTTTTCTGCACATAGCGCAAACATCGAGATGTACCCACTCGCAGATGGTCGCGTCAAGTGCATATTTACCTTGACTAAAATGTCGAATCAAGTTTTTTCATCGACCGGTCCTTGCCATGAGTGCTAACGTCTTTGCAAACAAGACACATTGTTATTGACACTGCACACACCACACACAATATTCTCAGTTGAACCAATATTCTCAATACCTTTCAATGCACACTAAATGCCGCAATCAACAGTGCACATTTTTGAAGACTATGCCACTGTTCCTCGCACAAGCCACCACGTGTGTTCACTTCTTCAAGATAAACAGACAGCGTGGCAAATATTTTACCACACAGCTAGATGTTTGCTGACACATACTACAGCTAATGTCGACATTGTAACGTGAAGTGTAAGCTTTGAAAAATTAAAACTTGCCCCAAACACCGCACGACTGTACCGGGCTGAGCCACCAGCGGGAGTGTTTTTCCAGCCACACCTTTTACATGTGCCAGTGACATCATGCTGTGACGTACCTCGGTAGGGGCCTATCGCTGCATACTTTATGTGAATGAGGGTCCTGTTAGTGAAAGCAGGCATTGTTGATTTCGTAACTTGTTCATTCCCAACTGGACCTTCATTTGCACGAGTTGTCTGACTGATATTCAGGCGAACTTTTGTGCAATAAATTATACAGTTGGCAGTCTGTGCTTGCTCCATACTGTTGTTACTGGTGTTTCTTGTTGGAACTTTGCACTGCTCATTACTGCTCACCTACAGAAACTAGCCTATCTTGCTGCTGTTTTGGACAAGATGCAGCTGGCAAGTGCGATAGTGTTCATAACACTAAATTCTCAAGCAAAAATTATCGTTTCATATTCAGTTAGTTGCATTCATGTCAGTACATTATAAGAAATCATTGATTAAACATTAATCCGTGTTCCTTCACATAATGCTCACAACTTTTATATCAAATTGAATGGTGTTTATAAAAAACATGGGTTTTAGCTAAACTTCATGCTCTTTTCTTGAACAGCTGACAAAACGCTATTGGATGCTTACTTGCCATGAATTGGACTGTGTTTGAAATACATTGCAATTCTTCACCGGACTGCCAGTACACTTCATTGGGGGAACATTTATTAACCATGGATTGATTAATTAAGAACGGAAAGAAAGAAGCGGCAGGCCGGGATACTTGATATTGGCATCCGTTTTGCTACCCAGCACATTATCATGCAAACTTCCTATAGAGTGGTTATGCGTCTTGCATGTGTGTCTGTAAACCAAGAACTGTGGGTAGAACTATATTTTTCTTACAAATGGTTGCAGGACTGTGGAGGCTGTAGGGCTGCTTAGGAATGGTGGAATCCCTGGACATGTGTTCAACCTTGCTGCATCAGCTCTTTGGTGTTTTCACGGCATCGTTACAGATGTGTTGGGTGAGTAAAGCAAGCAGGTTTCAACACAAGAAAAAGTATAATATGGCAGCACCTCTTGTGCGTGCCTTACATCCCAAGTATATCAAATATTTATCTTGCACCTTGTGGCCTGTAATTTTTAAAGAGACACTTCTTTTTGCTTTATATTTGAGTCTTGATGCTTCGACAGCAATGTATTTGTGTTTGACAGCAAGTGTTCTTGAACAAATAACTGATCTCAATAATGACAAAACACCCTTCATACTTGGTCCTTAGCATAAGCTAGCACATACCTGTAGCAGATTCAATTATTCATTTTTTGCTGGGATGATAATGGGCAAGTAGCAAAGGCAAGTTCAGATTGGAGTGGTCGGTGACGTCTGTTTAGGCTATGCCATATTGCTTTGCAACCAGAGTTACTTGTGGCCACATATACAATGAAGCCACATGACGTGCATTCTAAATGAGATTACCATATCACATTTCGCTGCATCTTAATGTGTGCCAAACAAATGCAGATATCATTAGCTTGCGTCTATAAAGGGATACTAAACCAACACAAGGTTGAAATTTAGTCGTGGTGTTGCAGCTGTGTATGACTCTACAATGGATGCATAGCCGTGATAATTTGTCTATATGTTTTCGCAATAGTAATGTTACACACATTGTACGATACAAAAGAGGTCCTCGCTTATTTCGCTTTTTTTCGCAATGCTTCTTTCTTGTCTCTTCTTGCCATGTGCTCCTCCTCACTGTACAAGGAGCAAGAGTAGTGGGCACACAAACACGTATTTAAAAAAAATGTTGTAAGGTGAGCACTGAGAAGCTGAACACTTCCGAAAGGCCCAAAGAGGTAAAGGTATTGTTTCTAGCTACTTTTTGGGCACCGACAGCTAGTTGTGCTGCTGCAGTTACAAAATGAGTTAAATGTTAAAAATTAATTGGAGGTGGTTTGGCACCCATAATTGCAGTTACATACAGAACTAGGTTTCAATGCGTAAGCAAAATCTGTTCACTCTAAATCAATCCTAATGATATATGAAATTCAGGAAATATTCACAGAAAAGCTCAGGAAAAG
The DNA here is from genome assembly GCF_043290135.1 of Rhipicephalus microplus. Lineage (NCBI taxonomy): Eukaryota > Metazoa > Arthropoda > Arachnida > Ixodida > Ixodidae > Rhipicephalus > Rhipicephalus microplus. The sequence continues at coordinate 114,162,084 of NC_134702.1, forward strand.
GCTAAGTGGTTGCCCCTTGAACGTGAAGGAGATACCCTTCTTCTGAAAGGTCAATAGACAGTCTAGTAGTCTCGATATTACATGCACTATAAAATATCCTGGTGTGGTGCTTTTCATGCATGTTATAATGAGAGGGGTTTTTAATGGAACTGTTGTAACTTTGCTCTGCGTTGCTGAAATTGTTCACATAGTTATAATACATGAATCACTTTATGCCTTTTGATTTTATGCAAATGGTTTGCTTACCCAGTCGGTTTAACTTGATTTCGATAAAAACATAAATGCTCTAAACTTTTTTTTATTATACAGCAGGTTTATTTTTAAAATACGCGACCATTGATGTGAACACAGTTGGCGGCGTGCTTGATTAATCCTTCACTATCACCACTCTAACTACACCTGCTACAGTGAATAATGTGACAAAAGTAATGGTACTTAACGTTACTGGCAGCATACACTTTTATGTCTCAAAATGTGTTAAAAAGCCTGGTAAAAATGTGTGTACGTTTTTTTTTCGCTCCAACTAAATATTCTGGTCTACTCAAAATAGCTTCCGCTCTTTTAAGGTCCTCAAACTATTAGGTGTTCAAAAGAAGTATCAATGCCATATGCTTTCTTTGTCAGCCTACTCACCACTCTAATAATGAGAATTACCCGACAACATTACCCAGTAAAATATAGGGATGTTATAAAACGTAATGTCAATTCAATTGTCAAGAAACGTTGCCAAGTTACATTTTTGTTCACTTTTCTTTTCATAATTTTGTTAAAGTTACTTTTGATAACATCTCCTAGAGCTTGTTTGGCATCATTTTCTACTAGTTCTCATTATAATGTGTTCAACAAAGACAACAAACCCTTAAATTTATAGTTCTTTCCTTTACTCATGAATCTGAAACAGTGAATCTCAGTAATCTTAGCGGTGTGTGACTTGTTTTTTTTTGATCAGTTGTGCATGTGTTCAAGTACATGCATTTAGGTGGGAGGGTGAACCATTGCCACCTCCTGTGACTAGCAGATTTTCTGAGAACTGACAGATGCATAATGCTGCCAAAGAAGTATAGGGATATTGGAAGTAATCGTAACGTAATTGCAATCGTAATGTAATTGCCAGTAGGCAAAAAAAAGGTGTCCCACACTCGCCATAATGGTAACAAGCAGCGCTGACTTACTCTTCCATGTATAAATGCACATATATACCGTACAAAATGGAAGAGGGATAGCCGCCATGGTAGCTCAGTTGATAGAGCATCGGACATGTTATTCGAAGTTCGCAGGCTCGGTCCCTGTACAGGGCAGGTTATCTTTTTTTCCTTCTTCTTTTCTTTCTTCACAATTACAACACTTCTATTCTTCTTGAAGACTTTCTGGTGTAAAAAAGGTACCTTATAATCTGAAGAGGCAAACAGAATCTGCCAGTGCACGAGTTAGCTCTTGTAGTGGTTACAAGTAAGATATGTTTTGAAGAATAAATCATTCTGCCACTAGCCTAAAGAATGGCTACAGGACATGGCACTGGATGCACTTTGTTATTTTTGAATCAAGCTATTTTGTATTCTATTTTTATAAATTACATGGGATACACATGACGGTATCACACACTTTAATGCCACAAAGATTATGCAGCGAACAATGTTATAAATGCGAAAGTGCATAAGGATAAGGTGAAAACTGCACCCTCAACGAGAATGTACAGGGAGCACAGGGTGCAGGCATCATTCCTTCTGCCCGTGCTTTTCAAGTGCGAGCTGTTTTCACCTCGTTCTGACCAACTAACTAAATTGAGATGTGTTGTTATAGTGCAAGAAGATGCTCCACGGGAAACTAGGTTTGTCTCAAACTCTGTGTGTGTCTTTCAATCTATATGGTGCCCGGTTCAAGAGTTCATGCAGACCAGATCGTGTAAAACAGGATCGTGTAAAATGGACCGTGTAAATAAAATAAAATGGACCATGTAAATAAACAGGATCGTGTAAAATGTCGTTTTCGTGTGCAACTGTAGTTGTGGTTGTGCTGAATGACCTTTCGTTATATACACTACATAACAAACTTGCTCCTTTAGAGTCGAGTGCATCTTCGGATCGATTGTAAATGTTTGCATATGCGAGGCCTTAAGTTTTATAAGAAATTGCTCAGTGTGCCACGAGGAAATGTGTGTTCAGCGAAAATTTGAAAATTTGCATATCATTATATACAACTCTTAAAGCCTCGTCTACAACTTTGTGCAGGTTGACCTTGAGCAGAAAACGAGGAGCAGCAGCAGCCCCCAGAAAAGAGCAAGCACCCTCCAAGCTCCGGAAGCTCTCTTCGACAGGAACATCATGGTCACTGTGTGGCATTGAAAGCCATTGCAAGGAGTGCCTTATCAGTACACTGTGCTGCTCTTTCATCGCAGAAGACGAAGTTGACCACTCCAGAGGAACTTCACGCTGTGTATTGTGAGTGCTTCAGTGGTTTTGTTTTTGTCCAGCCAGCAGTTAAGAAATCATGTGTCAGATTCAGCCGGGATGGCTAGAGGGAGTCGGGCAGGCATGTTTGGACATTTGTCTAGCCAAGTAGTGCCAATTTTCGCACTGGTCCTGTTGGAGTTACTGCCACAATCACAGAAGCTACGTCACCTCTCTAAATGTACAGATGTGTCGGGGAAGATTAGCTGCATTAGGTTTTTCTATAACTGATAGCTGCCAACATTCTTCATTATATAGGAGTTTTGTTCCTCACTTATGGGTGTAAAGTCCTCCACAGAAAAAATGCAACACGTCTACTTCCAGAAGGCTCCAAGGCCCTACTTGTAGGTTTTTTCGGCTTGTATCATAAGCACCTCGTTTGGGTGTACATGAACATTTTATAAACATGTACAGCGAAAAATTTGGGTGGCCGGTCGTTTTGTTGTTATCATGTTCCTCGCAGTATTCTTAAGCATGTTGTGCATTACGTTGTCAATCTGGTTCATGTGCATAGAAGACATTACGAAGTTTTAGGCTACAGTATAAAAAGCCTGGAAGCAAGCTATCAATAATTTTTTAACGGAGTTGCTTAATCTCATACATGATACATCACTTAACTTTCGTGGGTATTCATCAATGTAAGCTCGTCTTAGTGTTATCCAAAATGAAGATGTGAGTCGGCAGATGGAAACATCTAGTAATCAGGGTGAACAGTGGAAGTGCCTCAGACAGGCTGGCCGATGTTGCGAAAGAAGGACCTAATTTTTAGAAGTCACCTTGTCATCCTTGGCGTGTTAGTTTAAATAAGGTCAGTAATGACATCATCTTTTGGTGTAGGCGTGTGTGCCTGCTGGAAATGTTTGTCTGAAAAAAAAAAAACCTATAACGCAGAAGAGTGCAGCCCTTGCTTCTTTTCAAGTTAGGTTGCGCTGATACAAAGTGTTCTCCTGTCGGAGGTTGGGGGTAAGGGAAGCAAAAAAAGATAAATGATAGAAAAGAAGAAAAAAGAAGAAAGAAAAGGGGGATGAAGTAAAAGTAGTGCTACACTGCTCCTACTTTGCATCCCCCCTTTTCTTCTTTTTTTCCCTTGTTTTCTTTTTTCACCCTTTTTGTTACATTAGCATTGTCCCATCTAATGCATGAATCAATGACACATGGCTTTGCTATAGCAAAGATGCCTATGTGGTGTTGGATTGAACAGTGCATTGTACTTCATTCAGTTAATTACAGACTGATCAGTCTTGCAATAAGTGCTTCCTGTCTATCACCACACATGTTCAAATGAAAAGTTTGTGCTTGGCTCTTAGTATGCTGGTATATAGCTTGTGTCTTGGACTACTCAAAATGAATGCTGTTTTGCTGCTGTTTATGGTAATGAATTTATCCAACATGAAAATATCTTGCCTTGCAAACTTTGTCGGACCTGCCTTTCTTTTTCTTTCCTATGCAGGCATTGTATGTGAGGGAGGCACTAACAGAGAGGTGATAGCTTGAGCTTCGGAAGAATAAATGCTGGCAGTGAAGCAATTACACATCAAACATCCCAGCCATTTTGCCAACCGTACTAAATGTGTTTTGAAAAAAAAATATTGTGCTCGGTTACTGTATTGAAAACAGCAAAATGCTAAAATATATCGCAGAGAACAAAATATTAGGCCACGTTGGTGCCTTCTGGACTTTCCAGGATGTCGTCTGGGTGTTGTTTGTGAAAAGTAAAAAGTGTTTCAAAAATACTGCCTCTTTTACACCAAATTTGGTGTAGGTATTAAGTAAAGGTGATTGTGTGTAGTGCATGAAGCTCAGTAATATTAGTGCAATTTTTTTGGCAGATCAAAAGCAAGGAAGCAGTTCTCTTAATATGGCAAGTTATATGATTACACTTTGTCTTAAAGTAGAAATGAATTGTTGAAGTTTTCTTATGATGGCTGTTTTCTGCATTTGATATACGACAGCTTCCATTCCGAAGTTCTCCATGGCCCTCAATAGGAGACTTCAAAAATCATTTTCCTCATTTAAACAAAAATTGTAATGATAACACTTGCTATATAACAAGAACTGTTTATTTGCTTTCAACTTACACATAAAAGTAATTTTCAATTAGACAAACACACAGCTCAAGTTGCATCTCAATGTGGACAAAAACGATTATATAGTGATATTTGTAATCTGGACCTAACATTATTTTTTTCGTGAAATATAACTTCTGTGCAGTGAGTATTTGTGGCTCAAATATTCATACAAAGTGCAGTATTGCCATACAAGAAATGCAAACGATAAACAGTTTGGCTGAATTCTTCAAAGCCTATGTAGCAGAAAAATTGCACTAATGTTACTCGGCTTCAAATACTTTAAGAAGCACCTTTACTTAATATGTAGATCAAATTTGATATGGCAAGAAAAAGCGGTACTTCAAAAATTTTCTCACAAATAATACCCGCACGACATTCTGCGAAATTCTGATGGTACCCACGTGACCACTACTTTTTCCTCTTCAAAACATTTCTGCAAATAGCTATTTTCAGAAGAGTAAATTACCATCATTTTTTTAAACTATACATCTGTGATGGTCGCCAGGCAGTATGGTTTGTATGTTTGGTGTAGAATAGCCCAGTGCAAAAAACAACAAATGTCTGAGCATCTTTTGACGCTCGGGCAATTTCGAAAGCATTTGTTTGTTAGCAGCAATTCAGTTAAGCCCTTGTCTTTATGCTTAGGCCCACAAACAAAACACAAGTAACCAAAGTAGTCCTAAGAGTCATGCAGTCTCGCTGTTCCAAGGCTTGTGGAGCCTAATTTAGTGCAAGCTTCACCATTTTTTAAAAATTCAGATTCAACCAACAGGTTTTGGAGGCACAGTGCATTTTCAGCTAACTTGTTTCACACCAGTTACTTCGATAAAAAGTGGGAAGTAGAGGTAAAACTACCATTTTAAAGGCATTGTAGATAATAACAAAAAGGACTGCTTTCTTTTTTTGTGTGGTGCTTTGCCTGAACGCTGTGCTTTTTGTGGTATATTTCGTTGTCTAGTGAACAGAGGCCTTAAAAACTAACATTAGCCATGTTGAGGTCGATTTCTTGGTTATAGTCATAGTAGCCATATTAAAAATATATGACTTCAAACTTGATTGTTCTTTTGAGGATGTTTTCTTGCATAATGATATTTCAGAGTCTTAGTCAATTTTGTTATAAGAAAACGTGATGTCATAATAGGGTCACTTTTTGTAGGGTCGTTCAGTTTTACCTTACCTTTTATATTCCTAATAGAGCAGTTATTTTCAATATTGGTATTTAAAATGAAATGAGCATGCTGCATGTAGTAAGGTGTAAGCACTTACAGATAGCACATGCACCCAACTTTTCTGTTGGCAGTTTATTTCTGTTATTCTTGATTTATATGTGGGGTTTCACGTCCGAAAACCACGATATGATTATGAGAGAGGCCGTAGTGAAGGGCACTGGAAAGTTCGACCACTTGGGGTTCTTTAACGTACACCCAAATCGGCACACGTGCCTACAGCATTTCTGCCTCCATCGGAAATGGAGCCGGGATTTGATACCGCGACCTGTGGGTCAGCAGCCGAATTTCTGGTACTCTTGCTCCCCTATATGTGTGCAGTTCGGTTATAGTTATCTGGCTTGCACAGATATTTAATGGCACCTGCCTTGTTCTGCTTGCTTTCATGGTGATTTTAACCTTCATAAGTTTTATAGGTTTAACTCTCAAAATTGTTCAAGATGCCAATTTTGTGCACAAACTGTATAGTATAAAGGCAGCAGATATACATGCACACACTATTAAATGTACATTGAGAGCTTTAACTTGCAGTCTCTAAAGTTTTACTGTGCAGGAAGCATTCAAATCATAATTTCATAAGGACATATTAATCGATTATCTCTACCATTGAAAAGCATGACAACCTAGTTATTTTCACTGTGATAAGCATGCTGTTCTCTTTGATGTGGCAGAACTAAATTATACACTCATTCTTTCTATTCACATATGCATAACATGAAGGATTGTGTGCCTTACATTTTCAGTTTCATTCTGTGTGTTATATTTTTTGTGCATGTGAACTAATGTGCTAACATGTGTCTCTGACATTATTTGTGCCAATTATTTTCATTTCCAGGTGCCTATGAAGGACACATAAGTTCTATGGCATTGACCTTCCAAATTTACAGTGGTGCCGGAGCCTCAAGCAGCATTTTGCCGATCTCCACAAGGCGTTCATGATACAAACACAGCGCCACACTTTCACAGTGCTATGATTATTATTTATGTTTAAACATTTCGCTCTAAAATTGCTGTTACATTGTGTTTTGTGCCACCATCCTGTGGCTGAGGTGGAGCTCGTGAAATTATGGTGTAGTCACCTCATTTGTGTACCATCAACACTGCAATGTCACCATTCTCAGCTGGAGCATACAGACAAATAAAAAAATATATTGATAGTAGCAGGGCTGGTGTGTTTAATAATGCTTCTCTATTGATAATAATAACTTTATAAGTTCTTTAGGTCTTGCATAGAACACTGCATTAATGTGTTGCAATGTAACCACCATTTATGATCGCTAGCATGTTAATTTAGTAGTTTTGTAATGTATTTTATTTGAAAGGTAATTTTGCTTCCGCATCACGACAATTAGAAAGATGCCGATGATTCAATCCCTCATTAAGTAGCTTCTTAACACATTTGTTTCTTTCAAGCCTTTGTTTACTCATCAAGGCTGTTTCAGATAGCAAACATATTTCACCTTCATGCAACATATTAAGAATGAAATATTCATATATAATTCTACACAGTACTTGCTTTTGCAAACAACGTGAATGGCCAATTGCTTTTACTCGAGATCTAGGATGTCCATTTCATCTTTGCAAGATGCAGCAGATAGCTGCATAGTTGCTGCATTATGCTAATTTCCCTAAGCTGCTTATCGGGTAATTTAGCATGATATGGCAGTTTCCGTAAGCTGCGGATGTCCGCAACTTTCTGCACGATATGGCGCTTTCGGTAAGCTGTGGATGTCCGCATCTTTTCGCATGATATGGCGCTTTCCGTAAGCTGCGGATGTTCGCATCTTTCCGCATGATGCGGCTTTCCGTAGTCCAATAATTGCGTATGTACGGATTCGTATATGCGGAACGTTTCAGTAGGGTGCTCAACGTTGATTGCGGGAAAAGAAACCTTCATCGGCGATCAAGACACACCCTCCTATCACATAAATTCGTTGTCCACCCTCGCACCACTACTTCTCCACATGAATAATAAAGCAGTCAAGACTCCACCGATTCTGCTGAACGCTTTCCCATGTTCATTGTTGTGTTTTTTATTTAGGGTTAAGCTTCTATCAGTCTAACCTTATCTTGCGTCAGGCGTAGCCAGCCAGCCAGCCAGCCAGCCAGCCCAGCCCAGCCCAGCCCAGCCTAGCGCAGCCCAACCTAGCTCAGCCCATCCCAGCCCAGCCAGCAATTTCTGCGTTCAACTATCCCAAGAAAGGCTATCGTTTTTAATGTAGCGACATCCCAGTGCACTCTAGACACGTTTCTTAGGGCTCTAAATACAGTTTCACCATCCATCCATTCATCCATCCGTTCCCGGACAACTACCGCTGCTAAACTCAAGGCGCTAAACTCGATATTATTTGCCTGCAGTTCCGTTATTCAAAGCGGCGTTCAAACCTGCGATGTTAAGTTAAGCCTAACCCCTATTTGCAGCTTGCCACGAATCTACAGGGGATTTTTAACGACACAGTGGACTCCGAGAACCTGGCTGACTTTGCGGGAACCAGTATTGCGTACGACGCCTTTGCTTCATTGCCTGACAAATATAAGAGCGTAAAGTTGGCAGGCTTCGACATGACCTCGGAACAACTCTTCTTCGTCAATCATTCTGTGAAGTGGTGCACGCATCTCCGCGAAACAACTAAACGCTACGCACCATATCGCTCACGTTGTATTGTACCCCTGAGAAACAGGCCAGAGTTCGCGAGGGCATTTGGTTGCATGGAAGGGACACTTATGAATCCGTATCAAAAGTGCAGCTTCTGGTAGCAAACAGTATGTTGTCCTTTCTGCATTTTCTGATGTCCCAGTCATGCTTGTGTGCTTCATTTATTCCTGCGGAAGAAAGAAACAAAATGAGTTTGCTATAACAACTCTGCGCCATTCTTGTCTAAAAAAAGTGCACTTATCCGATGGGCTTGTGTCAGTGCAAACGTAGAAAATTGTGTGAGCATTTCTTCCAATTGCTCTAGCTACAGAATGAGTTTCTAGCACGTCTCGGGAAGTCCCACCAACATCACTAAGGCACCTTATCAGTCTGTAAATGCATAATTATCATCTAATTTTTGCTGTGTAGATCTTTTGAGGTAAACATGCACTTACCCGTGTCTCTACATTTATAAGTTTTAGAAAATCATGCATCATATAAGGTATATGCCAGAAAGCAAGCTTGGAGTGCATGTCCTATAGCGTGTTCCAAGCGTCTCTGGCAGTTCAGCATGTCTCAATGCCATCTTAGTACTTCTCCAACAGAACAAGGACAAAAACGTCAATGCCTTGCTGTCGATCGAATTCTCTCAGTCATTCATAGCTCCCTCAGTGAAAGAGAGAGAGAGAGAAACAACTTTATTTAGGTGAAAAGAACTCACAGAGGAATGGCGTTCAGGTCGTGCCTGGCGGCCACCTCCTCAGCTCGCTGTATGGCCCGGAGCTGTACTTCTAGGCTCCTATCTCGGAGTACTCTTTCCAATGCCTCGGACGAGAGAGTGGTCAGGAAATCAGGTGGGGGTGGATTCTCGCTGCGGTCCCATAGCTCTCTCCAAGAAAACATGGCTTATCATCTCCCGGCATCCCTAATGTACAAGAGCTGCTCTTGTACTTATCGAACACGTGCCACGATTGTCGGACGAAATCTTGAGTAGTGAAATCTTCTGACACCTTCCTCAAAAGCAATTCTTTTTGCTTTTTTTCTTTTTGCGCAGTTGCTTTTCAACTAGCGCACGCACTCATTCATTTGTCATTCACTTGTAACGCATTGATTTCATTGCTAGCACCCAATTAAACCAGCAAGTTAGTCGCACTTCCTTCACGACAATTTTTTCACTATGTAGAACGAACAAAAACGACTTGTCAGTCTCTTATTTCTGTCAATCATAGACATACGATGCCTCGCAATTCTAAACCTGAACGCGCACTTCTAGCACAAACTTCAGACACCTCTTTTTGGAAGTTTCGCCATAGGGAAATAAAAAAAGGTTAAGAGTGGACACTCCCGTAGACCCCAGCGGCCCAATCGACCCTAGCACACCTGGTGGTTGGTGAGAGCAAGTGGTGTGCGCTTCCTGTTTCGGTTTCACTGGCGCAAATTTTGAATTACTTTGCGTAACTGAAGTTTGGCTATGACGAAAGTTCATGATTTCAGACCACTTTTCATCGCCCGAATGGATAGTTTTTGTAGGTCGTTTTGATTTAGCGATTCCCTGTTTTCTTTTGTTCAGTGGTTTGTGCGAATTAGTCGTGACGTAATTTTTATTTCAATTAAGTTGTAATAAAAAGAGATGCAGGCAATCATAATTCACTACGGTTTTATTCATAGCGTTTGTGTTTTTCTTTCGGAACAAGGGATCACTGTATATATCAGTCAAAGAGATAGAGTATCCGCAATGTTTTATTCAAAGGCAAGGTAGAGTCTGAGATGATAAAAAGCACAATATGACAAAGGTAGACAACAAATGCATCTCGCCTTACAAATAAATTGTAACAAATATTATAACAAATGCAGAGAGAACACAGACAACACACACATCGCTAGAGTTGGCAGAAGCCGAGAAGCTGGTGAAGTATGACACACCGCGCCCGTGGGTAAGTAAGGATCTTAGGCAACAACACAGCGCACAATGCTGATGAAGAAGGCAGAAGTGACATAAACACAGCAATGAAGTCGCGAATCACGCCTGGGGTTAACCGAAATAATGCATAGAAAAAAAGAGCGCACAGAAACCACACGACACATTATAGCAGAAAGGCAAAGGTGCAGTGTGCTGGCTGTGATTAAGAACAGCTAGCCCAAAATGAAAAAAAAAATCAGACTTGATGCCTGCCTCACAAAGGTAGGGCTTTGCAGCTTGCTCACTACGTGAAAGACAAACTTTATGTTACAACACTGGCAGGTCTTGTGGCTCTTCTTACGCGTCGCCTTCACCGAAAACTTAAGATCCCAAGTGATTTGCGTCTGGGTGTTGCTGTGACGCTTGCGAGCTAAAATAGATTGTAGTCATCACTTATCCAGAATTGTGGACCCTAATTGGTGCTACGAGAGCGGTATTAAACGGCTAATAAATAGCAGAAGGAAACCACTCTGGCTCATTATTTTTCACAAAGGCTCTACATCGTACGTTCTCACTCACAAGCTATATAAAAATAAAATGGCAGCGTCCGCAGCCCCATCAAACGCTACAAGTTTGGGTATTCTTTTGAAAATTTTGATTAGCGAGATGAGGAGGTTGATGAGAAGCTAAAATACGAAAAGCGTGATAACGTGAACCATGCCCACTTCATACAGTGTTCCTTACCCGCTCGAAGACATTTCAACAAGCGGTTTTGTTATCGATATATTACTTGAGCTGGAGAGATAAAGCATACACAGTGACCAAGCGACCCACAGTAAAGTGTACAGTTCGCCCGCATTTGCTACAAAAATACAGACAGGATACCCAACTTTCTCTTTAAGGTTATGCAAATCACTTCAAGCGAATACACAGTGTCCCTATTCCTCATAGCGGGTAACCGAAACAATGTATGCAACGAAGGAGTGGTTAGTCCAGTTCAACTGAATATAAGCATTGGAGACCATAACGAAGTCTGCTGTAACGAAGTAATAACATAACAAAGCTATTGCAGGATTCGGCTCAACACAAATACTTTAGTGTAAACCCGCCGCTAATTGCTAACCTTTCAACTTGTCAAGCTGTATGACTGAGATTGAAGACTGGAACCTAACCTTATCTAAGTTTCGGTAGACAAAACGCACATGCCAACATAAATTAACCCGGCAAAACATTTTCAGAAACTCTGCGCGACACCCAGCAGAGCAGAAATGAAAATCGCCAACACTTGACAGATGGTGATACAAAACATCGCACATTTTCAGGTGATGTGCAGTGGCCTCAATCATGGTAAGAAAGTGAGATTCAAGTCGTTGTACGTATGCAAAAGCTGCTTCTGATGGCACAGTGAGATTTCCAAAAAGTTTGTTGGGGACGTGGTATGCTTTGAGCATTGTGAAATACTGGTGGATATCCTTAAGCGTCTCACTGTCGTCTCTTAGTATCTGTGGGCAACTGCAACCGTTATATGCATTCCGAAGGAAGTGTTTGATGAGAAAACCAGCTACATAATATGCAGCAGAGTCATCGATAATATGGGAGTAAATGTTGGTCACAAGTTCAGAGAGATCGTCTAGAGCGGGAAAGTCGTCAGGCTGTGGCTGTGCACACTCCTCATTATCAACAAGAGACGCACTGGTGAGGGAGAATGGCGAGGGCTGCTCCTGGAGGAGGTCACATTGATCATCCTCGACATTTCCGTATTCTGACAGCTTGAAGAGTTTTCTTATGCAGATGTGCTTCAGGCCACAAATAAATTGTGCTACATTGGGGTTGGTGTTGCAACCCTGTTTTTGCCTAATGTGGCCAAGTATGTTCTCCAGAAGATCCTGTTGAAGCCTGCGTGTTAACAGGTATTCAAAATTGTAATTTTTGGAGAGGTCGTCCCATAGTTCACAAATAGCCTGAATTGTAATTTGCCAACCTACGATGGTTTGTGGTTGACGTCTGCCAACAAACTGCCATGATGCAATCCAGGGAAGCTGGCCTCGGAGGAAGTCAATCAGCTCCGAATCATTTTTCATGATTGCATGCCGCAGCTTTTGCGAAGTTCTTTTTTTACTCTAGCTGTTCAAGGCATCGAAAATCCTGTCCATACGATTACAAAATTGAGCTGTAGTGATGGCCGAAGCAGGCAGCACCTTCGCATACACCATTGCCGTGATAGCAATTGAAACTGATGCACTGAGGACCTGAGTTGCTCTGCTGATCTTCATATTAGAAAAAGGTTTCTGATGAACTTGCCGTTCAGTCAACTTTGGAGCCAATCGCAACCGCGACTCATGTGAGGATTAGTAAAGGCTTACAATGTGGGACCAGTTAACGATGTCATCCCCAATGTATAACTTGTGTGCTTGGACATTATTACGCGTTGTTTTAATCAAATGCGGAACATCAAACATGTAATACACCCTCTCACCATTAACTTAAAAAAAAAGGCTTTGCTACAGTCACTCTTAGTTGGTTAGCGAGACTTACATTTGAACTGCCCTGGTCGCAAATGACTGCTTTCACTGCAATATTAATGCTCCTAAGCTCCAAAATGAGTGACACCAGCAAGTTATGCATAACAGATGATGGTGTTGATGTGTGCCCTATAGTAAAAGCAACCGGTTGAACCCACTTTCTCGAAACACGAACAAGAAGAAAAACCACTGCTCGATCAGCAATGGTTGAAGTGCGGTGAGTGCCATCATCTGTAAAACCCTGGACAACGTCTCTTGCAGCATCATAGTACAAATTCTTCTCGAGTGCTATTTCGTCGAAAACTAAAGCGCACACTCGGCCCCGTTCATTCCAAGCTTGAGTATTTGTTGCAATGGAAGAAATGATTCCTGGAATTATGCCTGGAGTCATCGTTACATTAGCTAGCCACCTCCTTAATGAACGCCGGGAGGGCAAAGAAAAATATGGAGCCAGAAATCGGTATGCTCGCGGACCTCGGAAGTTTAAGTGAAGAGCGAATTTCTTGAACCACACGGGAAACCGCTTGCCCTTGCATTTGGGCCTCAAGCGAACATGTGCAGAAAAAAGTTTAAAAAACTCCTCGGTGACGTGCGGTCGGAAAACATCAAGGGCCTTTGAAGTCAATGACGGTGCTTGGTGAGGCTGTCTCCGCAGTCTTTGGATAGTTTTCCGCTGTGCTGCTACTTTGGCTTGCAGATGTTTAATGGTTTGCTTGTACTTCATTGATGGAGACATTGTCGCTGGCACACAGGAACGCACGGCAATAAACAAAAAAATGGATGTAAAAGCGAAGAACAACTAATCCCATACGAGCACTTTCCTGGCTTTTTCAGACCCAAGCTGCACACTTTTCTGTGGTCCAAATTTTTCAATTCTACTACCTAAAAACAAACCATTCACAATGTTGACAATGCACAAAAAATGAAAATCACTGAGAGCCCACCCTTACATTTTGTAAGTGCACACGTAGTGTCCTTTTGAAGATAGTTTCCTCAGAATGTCCTAAACATAAAATAGCACATTAAAAACAGCTGCAATAAAAGCTTAGTCACCATTTTCTCTAGGGCACTCAGGCGTGGAGCTGTTGGCGGAGAGGTCTTCTGGAGGGTCTTGTGAAGCTTGTTCAGTGCCTCGGACAGTGCTGTCGGAACAATCTTGCGAGCGGCCTGCGGAAGTCTCTATATCAATTCACTCTGGTGTTGAAGTGAACATACAACTTACCGGTCACACAAGTTCCTTTTGTGACAGCTGAACGACTGGTTAAGGTTTTCTCCGGCAAGACGAAGTCAGCAGAAATTCTTTCACCAGCTACGAGGAAGCTGCCACCTGCAGAAGTTTGGTCAACAGTCAATTTGAGTAAAAAAAAAGAAATCACGACACTGAACACACACTGCTCATCGGGGCATCTCAATGTGTGGGAGCCGCTTTTTGAAGCCTCTACCGCAGGACCTGAAGAAATGAAATTACGACAATGTGTCAGTAATATGCTTAAAATAACACAAACTGAAGCTCATCCACATCTTGCAGTGCAGCTTCTGCAGTCATGTCACAGTCACTATTTGAAGCGACGCTCAGAGAACCTGCATATATGTGCAGTTGGTACAAGTTACAAAGCTTGTAGCATGGGGAAACTTAAACAGCTCTTTCAAACGCATAAAATGGTCGAGCGTGGAAGAAAAAAGAAGGCACCAACTAGGAAACAAGTAATTTATGATTTTTAGAATTATCAACAGTGCCAGCTTTCACTGATGAAAGGTATATGTACATGTGCACTCAGGCTTAAAGATAACGTGAAATAGCCCTTTAAAGTCTTTCAAAACAAGTTGCGCAGGTCAAGAGCATCAAAAAACGACAGAAATGTAAAGCTGCTGTTAGAGGGTGCCCACAATTCACAAAATTTAAGACTTTCCAAGTGTTACTTCTATCGGGAGGTTTCTCCATCGGCTACAAAGATCTTCGTGGTTGACTGTCGCCACTGATTCAATACAAGTGGCTGCTATTGAACATATTTGAGTTTCAGTCAATTACTTACATGGCGCAGCTGGTTGCATACACTGGGAACAGCCATTCTTGTAAGCCTTCTGTGCCCAGGGTCCATGAAACTTTGAGCAGTAAAATGGTCGCGACAAACCCTGTACGTTGCGTACTATAGGCTGGCCGGCTTACTCAGGAGATCGTCGCGTCCAGCATACTGCATCCATGCTTTCATCCTGCATTGGCAATGAAGTATAAGCTGAAAGGGGAAGTGCTTGAATAGTGATTTTTTATTGTTACCCTCACTGAGCAAGTACGAACAGTAAGACTAAAGACATGCAAACCATACAAAAGCTTTAAAACACCTGCCGTCCCGTGGTATGCGGAAGAAACTCGTCCCAGGCTTCTTGTGGGTTCTGCCATTGTTGAAGCACCACGATACACAGCAGTAGCCGCCGTAGCTTGGACCGCCGGATGGCATGGCATCAGCGCGGTCTGAAAATGTTAGTAAGTGGATGCTTCGCTGTCAAATTACGAAAAAGATATGTGCACGTTATAAGTGTACCAGCTAACCCCTTTGAATGATTAGCTAATCGATGCACAATACAAAACCAGTGATACATCTCTGCCGCATAAAACTCTGACTTATAAAGATAGACGTCAAGACCACGTACAAAGATCTTCAGAAGTTTCCACGCCGCTATCCCTTGTAGTGCAATGGTATCGCGGCCTGGCAACTTTAGAACACCTTCATGCGTACGCAGTATCAGCAGTACATTGGGAAGAAAAATCGTAGTTGAAATTCGTGCGGTAAAATTATATTGGAAACGTCAAAAAAATTTGTGGGCAGCTTGCACTAGTGGCACAAGGCTAGCGAAGAAACGAAGATGATGGCCACTTGGCTAGTCCAGATTTGCCTCCGGCACACCAAGAATTACTCGTGTTCCGAGCCTTCGGGAAATGCATCGTGAAGCATGCGAGGCCCAGCGAACGCTTTTCAATATTTTGCACCACCGAGAATTATTCGTGTTCCGAGCCTTCGGGAAACGTATCGTGAAGCATGCGAGGCCCAGCGAACGCTCTTCAATATTTTGCACCACCGAGCCTATGACCTAGCTGCCCAGCTATTCTCAGCGCACAGACGCTCGCGTCCGTGGCAGACACAGCACGCGTCGCCTCGGCTTGACGCCATGCCGCCTTTGCTATACTGCATACGTTGTACAATGTTCCCGTCTAGCCGCCGCATAGGGCCGCAAACTTTCAATTTAGCGAACCTCCCCGTCCTTACAAGCTTCAGAAAAAGGTTACAACTGCGTGAATGAGACGCCATGTAATAAACAAACTCGCACACACGAAGCGCAACGTGTGTGTGTGTGCATCTTTCCATGTTTGTTGCATGGTGTCTTATTCGCGCAGGTGTGACCGTTTTCTGAAAAAATGACCCAACAAGCCCAACAACATGTCATTCAACAAGCTTCGCTTGAAAACGTGTCTCACCTGTTATCTCACGCACGAAAACGCCGACGCAGCCACGTTGACGAAAGCGACGAAAGCTACCGCTATCAGTCATGCATGGGCTTGTCGCTGGGTGGATGGTGTTTATGACAGTACGGCTCAAAAAAAAATAATCGCGTAAGGTGTGTTGAATAAAATTTTTTATGTATAAAGAACATACCAGATTTTATTATTTTGTAAAAACAATTCTGTTGCATTGATTATAACTGTTTTTTTTTGCGCTTGCGTCCTCTTACATTTGGTGAGAGCACTAGTTCGTTACGTAGTCGTGACGCACTTCCCGAGGCAAGGTTTCGCGGAGTGTTCTCTCTTGTCTTTTTCTTTCTCTATGGTTTCGCCGCGCACACGACGGAGGCATCCCAGTCCATCTTCGTTAAAAAACTAAACGCACCTCACATTTTTGTCACAGATGTATACCACTTGTCAATCACTTTTTTGTGACAGCTTAGCGGTATTTACGGTGTTCTAACCTTCCGAAGACTTCGACAAGTTGTGGAGAAAAGAGTGCAGCTTGACGCTTCATTCCTCCAACGTGGCCGCGTTTCTTCTTTCAACCGAGGTAATGCACTCACATATCTTCAAAAATTACACTATGCCCCACTAAAAGTAACCATGTGTAGATGTGAAGTAGCGGACGCTAACGTTTACACTGGCAGGGCCGTTGATGCTCGTGCTCATCGGGGCGCTGCGCAAGAGAAACTTTAAGGGGTGCAAAGCAGGCAGCGATGAGCCGGTATTTCCTACTGACGCATGCTGAACGCTGCTAATGGTCAATGAGAGAAAGAAGACGTCGATTTGACGAAGAGACCCACAGTACACCTTTAGTTACCGTCCGCGCTGCGAATATTTGTATTTTACCAACGCACAGGAGAAATCTCCCAGCTGCACTACCTTGGAGGGCAAGACCTAGCGCCCAAAATATACGGGTGGCCAGTGAACGGTTGTGTGGCACGCGCAGTCGCTTTAATTCAAGAGACTTGCTCGCATACGCTATACCTACGTCGCCATTACGAGGCGAGATAGAAAAGCGTAGGAGAGGAGAGTGAGGGGAGGACATGTCAAAGAGCAATGAGTGCATAGACGCCGCTGGGGGGGTGGGGGATTATTAAAGAAGAGAGATGGGAGACCGAGCGTAGGCTAGCAGACGCTGCCCGCGTGGGCATTGCGAGGAGAGAGAGCCGTGAGCATAGTACACAGAGAGGGGGAGGGGCACACATACGCAGTAAAGTTTGTCAGCCGCACAGATGACTGAGTTCGACCATAAGATGCCTCGCATTTAAAATAAGGGCCCCATAATCTATTGGTTTCGTCGCAAACACAGCATGTGACTTAATAGCTAGAAAAGCATATTGAATGAATTTGTCACTCCCGATCATGGATCGACGGAACTCAATGCTGTCAAGCTGAAGAAGCCACCCGCATCTCCTTTCGGGGAGATTTCATGTAATTGCGTCGCAGTTTGTTGGGGGTATCGCGTGAATGTAGCATAATTCGGTATCATTTTCGAATGCTTACTTCATATTCTTTATCTCCCATTCACTTTAACCTTTCTTTCACAATCTCTTTGTTGTGTTTGTTTATTTCGACGTCTTTCAAACTGTGTCTAATTCTTCAAATGTCCTTCTGCTTCTAAGATGCGTGGCTGTTCTTGCTCAGCCTTTCCCGTTCGAGATGCGCGGTAAGTTTGTGGTCTTCATAAACGGCTATTCGCTGTATACTCTGGGTGAACCCCACTCTACACAGTTTCCAGTAAAAAAGAACAGAGCAGCAGTTAGCTCAAGAATTGCCGTTTGCGTCACCGTAGTCACACCACTGTCACGTCATAATTTGAGGTTACAGAACCTGGTGGTTGTCTTACCATCTCGAACATCATCGAGCCGGGTAATACAAAAAGCTGTAATACAACGTAAATGAAAGCTTTGTGAATTGTGGACATGCGATAGCCTGGCGATGGAAACGCCATCAGCTTCGCTGTTTCGCCAGTGTCCGCAAAGCAGAGCTGGTTGAATTTTAAAGGCGATAGTCTTTCTTGGGGACTTTCGACGCAAACATTTTGGTCTGTCTCTCTGCCTGTACATTTGTCTGTTTGTCCACTCTTACCAGCATCGGGTACTTAAAACGTCTGACGCCATCCGCAGCGACCACTAATGTTGCTCAAGGTTGAGCGTTCATGTTTGTGCGATTGTCGATCAAAAAGCAATTATTGCGCATGTCTGGGGCACCATAACAACACGCATATATTCTGCATATGCATCTTTTACTAGAAAACGCATACATAAGTAATTTTAAGGACCGTAGCACTTATTACGCTGCGCTTACCTTGCAACGCTTGCACGGAACGGGGAGAGTTTCCAACGTTTTGCTAAGACGAGATGGTGGTGGCACCTACCCGTCGCTTCGCGTTCTATATTTTATCACCTCTGAGACGGGCGCGCATGACCACGCACTTTGTTTTTCAAACTAAACTGCCACATGGCGCTCATGTCTCACATGTGACGTGACTTGATGACCTCGTTCGCCTCCGCTGCACGCTCGGGGCACTCTAACGCAGTGCCTCCGCAATACCATTCACCGTTTTTTTTTGTGGAGAACATCCAATGGATGTTTTGTTCACTCTTTTCACACGCAAGACTATCGTCTTTCGAGGACATTTGCAGATTACATGCAGATACGGGGCCAATTTTTTTTGTCTCTTTCTCGCTCTCGGTCTCGCTGGCTCTTCCTTTTGTATATGTTTCTTTATCATTCTTTGGCCTTTTGTTATTGATTGCCTGTCATTTTCTCTATGCGTTTCCGTGTACTTTGTTCTCAGTCTCTATGCCTTGGTGTCTCTTGTTATAATATATATATATATATATATATATATATATATATATATATATATATAGAGAGAGAGAGAGAGAGAGAGAGAGAGAAAGAGAGAAAAGTTACGTACGAGGTTAGCGGAGTGTCATGAACCGGAAGTTACAATCATTAAGAACGAGCATGTGCTCTCTTCAAATGAAGTAGAGAGGAACAACTTTATTGACGACATACCACGAGCGGTAAATTTAATTGACCGGTGGTTTGAAGGGTGGTGGCCAAGAGCTACCCTCGGCCATTGCGGCCCAGTTAACCACTTCTGCCTGAAGACGGTAGTTAGCTGACGACAAAAGCGACTCCCACGTCTCGAAGGATAAAGATCCCCCCGTATTTCCAAAATTTATGTTGTTGGAAAGTTTTTAGGCAGCCGCAACGTCGGCAGTTTGGTGTAATCTTAGAATAAATGACTCTCAGGGGGCGTAATGAGTACCGACAGAAACATAGCGCATAGACAGAGATAGTTAGACAAACAAAAGTAGAAAGGCAGAGAAAGAAAAATTCTTGGGGGAGATTTCTTGTTAATGCAAGATTCCAGGTATCGTACCCACAAGCCGAATGTGAGATTCTTGATCATTATCGAGGGTAGCGGGTAGAGCATAGCATAGGCTTACATAATATGTACTGCGATAGTGTGGGAAAATAAGGTGAGGTGGAGGGATTGAGGAAAAGCAGTAGGAAAGTACATGTGCAAAGCGAGGAAACATTGCACAGCAACGGGTGCGAAGGAAAGAGGTGATTAAAGGGTACAAGCATAGCGTAGAGACATGTTCAAGTCACAATGACGTAACAGCAGTCACATGAACTGAAATGATTACAATGGCCACGTGCCATGCACGCTCCAGAAAAATCCCGCAGCGCAAGACACGTACCATGTTCCCACCGAAAATAAAGCCAAGCTAGTCGTGTGGCGAAAAATCGCGTCACTAGTGTGGCGGGGCAAGAACCGCCTTGGGATGGCCACTTTTTTTTCGGGAGTCTGAACACTAACAGCGCTGTTGGTTTCAGCCTAGCACATCTAGTGCAAGTTTCACTACTTTTTTATGAGAAGCATTGCTGGTATTTGCTACCATTGGATTGGATTGGATGAACTTTATTTGGTGCTCCAAAACACAGATCACTGTGTTGCGGGCATCTCCCATGTAGGGACTAAGATGCCGAGCTTCTCAGCCGCCTCCCGAGCTTAGTGGACAGCCCAGAGCTGATCTCCCAAGGACAAGCTGCGGATTGTCGCCTGCCTTACGGCAGAGGTGATGTTAGATAAATGAGTGAATTTGGTACACTGCTAGTACATACGTTCTAATGAAGCTATTTCGCCACAATGTAGGCAAAGATTACTTGAGTATAGGTGGGGGTACAAAATGTGTCACATTTTCAAAGCAGCGTTCATCCGCGTTTGCAAAAGCCTAATGTAAGTGCTTGGGGCCGAGTTATGTTTTTGTGAGTTGGAGGGAAAATCCTACTAGACAAGTAGAAATGTTTGGTAAGCTCGGTATATGTTGTAAGAATTTCGAGGTTATCCCAATCACCGTTAGAACGCATCCCCGGGGAGGCGTGGTTCGAGAGTTATCACGCCGCCTCGTGTGCTGCTTCGTTGAGATTGGGAGGGAAGCCGTTGATTTGTCCAAGGTGAGCTGGGAACCAACTCAGAACATGATGTGTTATGTTCTTCCCATGTAGCATTCTCAGCGTTTGATCTGAGACCATCCCCTTTGCGAAGGCCCGCTGTACTGCCATGGAATCACTGTAGATGACTTCAATGTTATCCAACTTTAGTGCTAAGGCGATTGCCACCTGTTCTGCAATGATTGGGTCTTTCGTCCTGACCGTCGCTGAGTTGACGACATGACCAGCACCATCGACCATCCCTGCTCTGACATTGACGTCCACAGACGCTGTTGTTCTTGCTGGCGTCTTCTTATCCCGTGCTGGCTTGATCCCGCAAAGCAGCTGCGGCACAACTTCCTCGTCTTCTCCGTGACGCTAACGGCTTGCCATAGCCCCCCCCCCCCCACCCTCTAGCGAGGAAGCCTGTGCGTAAATGTGCGAACCCTATGAGCAGGTTGTAGGTTCTGCTATTGCGAAACGCGTTCGTCTGGTTTTTTGCGGATGGCTTGTAGTCTTCAAGGACAACGTAAAGGTCGAGAAAAGCCTGCTTTATGCGGTGAATGGAGACACTGTCTTCGCGTCCA